>NC_080106.1:5312857-5960000 GCF_950005125.1 Chionomys nivalis
AGTCAGACAAAATGAAAATCTAATATGCTTGCTGCCAAAAAAGTGACAAATTCATGTTTTGTTCATTATGAAGTATTCACGGGTCTCAATATTAAAGCAAAACTATTATACCCATTTGAGAATCATTTATTATAGTTTTTGCTCATGAAATGGTTTTGTAATGAAGACTGGAGGTAGTGGTGGCCCAGATCCAAGGGCTCTGCAGAGGAATGTGTGTTAAATGCCGATCGTAATGAGAAGAAAAGTGGGTGATGATTAGTGAGTGAGGACAGGCTGGTGACTACTTTGTAAGACTAATTACAGAAGCCAGAGAAAGTCTACCAAAGAAACACATGTATCCACTTTTTAGCAACATTTGTGTTACTGTGACATATTGCAATGAAACCATGGTGTTTAAATTATGATGCAAATTCCTCAAGTTTAGTTTTACCTAGAATTAAAATAAATTGATGAAAATAGTGTTTCATTTTCTTACAGCTAATTTGCATACAGCCTTTGTAACTGTACCAGGGGGGCAATTGAGCTCCCACTGCATCACTAAGGTGCAAGCTGCCCTGGGAGGCACCCTGACCTACTTCACCCCAGCACTGCAGCCCCACCTGAACAGTCTAGTACATAACTGCCAACCTACTGTTGAAAGAAGGAGTGAATTTGCTATAGAAGATGCCATTTAGAACTTGAAAATAATGCTATCCTCTGACCACAAAACTAATAATACAATAAAAAATATTTCATTCATTATGAAGTATTCACAGGTCTCAATATAAAAGCAAAACTATTATACCCATTTGAGAATCATTTATTATAGTTTTTGCCAGCTGAAAAAGTAACACCCACATGCTTTGTGTATGCAGATGGGAAAATTTGAGACTGCTAAGTAACCATCAAGATGGGGACCTACTGACATGAAGTCACAGCAGAAACATGGCTACAGACAAGAAGAGAGAAGCTTGGTTTTCACATGTTTCTGAGAAAAGGTACACAGTGAAGTGGGGAATTTGGAAATATGAAATAAAATAAAATAAGACATTAAGACTTTACTTTTCTGGTTTTATTATACTTATTAAAAAGTTTCATGAGTAAGTTTTATTTGTTTAGATAAATGGATAAGCAAAAGAGCATAAGGTTTAGCTGGCTGGGTGAGGGATGGATGGACGGATGGATGGATGGATGGATGGATGGATGGATGGATGGATGGATGGACGGACAGACGGATGGATATGTTAATGAATGGATGGGCTGGAGGATGGGTGTATGGATGCATGGGTGAGTGGGTAAACAGATCTGTGGACATGTTGATGAGTGATGAGTGGGTAGACAGATGAATAAATGCACGGATTTGTGGGACAAGTGGGTGGGTGAGTGGATTTGTGGGTCCGCGGCTGGCAGAAAGACAAATGCATATGTGGGCGTATGAAAGAGCAAAGGGGCGGAGGAAAACGGAGGATGGGAGAAATGGGCAAAAGGTTCAGTTAGCAGTTTATTCACTTACGCTAGTCCAGTAAGTTGTAGAAAAGAGAATCATGCCGGGCGGTGGTGGCGCACGCCTTTAATCCCAGCACTTGGGAGGCAAAGGCAGGCGGATCTCTGTGAGTTCGAGACCAGCCTGGTCTACAGAGCTAGTTCCAGGACAGGCTCCAAAACCACAGAGAAACCCTGTCTTGAAAAACAAACAAACAAAAAAAAAAAAAAAAACAAAAAAAAAAAAAGAGAGAATCATTACATTTGAAAGAGAGGAAGATGCTGGCCACCAACGTGGTACCTCTCCCTGGGGATAGAGATGTGTCACCCGACCTTACCAAGCCTCAGTTCAGTCAACAAACGTTGATTGACATTGACTACTGGCTGGTTCCCAAATGAGATGTCAAGATCCCGTGTGTTTCTATTTGTTGGGACACAAATAGGGCTGTGATTAAACACAAAAATGGCTGAGCATAGCGGCACATCCCTCTAATCCCAGCACTTGGGAGTTTGAGGCCAGCTTGATCTGTATAGTAGGTCTACACAGTGAGTTCCAGGATGGCCAGAGGTACATAGCGAGACCTTGTCTTAAAACAAAACAAAAACAACGCACAAAATGAAGCAGCAGCTGAAACAACATAGAACCCTCCTTCTACCTTGTGCTTGTCTAGACAGGTGTGATGGGCCTGCTCCACAGGATCCTCCATGAGCAGTTCATGAGAGGTTCAGGTCAGAGCAGGCTGAGCTACAGAGAAAGGAATTCTGAAGTTTCTGTGCCTTTGTAGAAATAAAGTTTCTATTCTCCCTGCCCCTGTGGTTGTTGTGGGTCAGAGTTGTGCCACTAAGCTTATTCAAGGGCAACCCAAGAACTGACTTAGAGGCTGTGGCTAGATCCCAGGTGGTAGAGCATTTACCAAGCCTGCATAAGGCACTGGTTTTAGATCCTGGTACCACATATTTCAGGCATGGTAAGACACACCTGTAATTCTAGAGCTCAGGAAGATTAGAAGTTCAAGGGTAGACTGGGAATTATGAAAGCCTGTCTTAAGAAAAAACACGACTCACAATTCACTTCTTCAATTCACTTTCTTTCTTTCAAGCACTTTTGGGTTGCTGCTCCACAGGCAGAGACAACTGGCAGAGCCAGGTATGTCTGCTTCTGAGGTCTGTCCCACATGCTGAAAGGATGGTACTGGAACAAAAAGAGAAAAGGGGATGTCAGCATGGGCGGAGGGATCCAGGTGTCAGCAGCTAGCTACAGACTTCAGCCCTGTGGGATGACAATCATTGACTTTACCCTGCAGCACAGCAGAGAGCCCACACTTCCTCAGAAACCTGGACACAGGGGAAGCCTGTGCGGCAGCAAGCAAAGTGTCCAAGCTAGCCTCATTTTCCATGCACCTGGGCACAGCATGTGCAGACGGTTTGAGGCTACCAGGCAGCTGAACTGCACCACACCTGTCCCAGACAGGAGCAAAGACTCAAAGTTCCTGTTATGCCCCAACCCAGAGTACTCATGTGTCAGATCCACATGGCCCTGTCTGATGCCAGGAGAGGGAGGGGATTCCAAATGTTTGGGAAACTGTGTGGTCCATGTCTGTCCTAGCAGGTGGAGCTCTCAAGGCTCAGGAACTAGAATGTGCCCTCTGACCTTCGCCATCCTCATGATGGCCTGATCTGTGCAGAAGGCAAAGCTACCTCACAGGCTGGAAAGACACTAGTGCCAGGGTGGTTTTGCACAGTGCATGCGGATGGCAGACACGACTGTACAGCTGTGTGTTTATGCAGGCTGTGCTACAGAAGTCACTAAGGTACAGAGAAACTTCCAGAGCCAATGAGCACAGCAGTTTCCAAAAACACTTCCCTACTTCAGCATTTTTGACTTATCTCTGATTTAGACTCATCTGCCAAGGAGAGGGAAAAATGGGCAGAGCTCTTGCCAGTCCAGCACAACGAAAATAAAATGAAACTTTACCAGAAACCTCCAAATCAGAACTACATGGTCAATACAAAAGATGCCCAGCACCCTGCCTTTTGATTGTCACCAAAGACCTTGTGTTTCGTGGAAATTATAGGGGTAGCTATTCTCAGGAAATGTGTAATTTGGATGGGGAAAAGCCAGAACTGGCACAAAACCCACTTCTACCAGTTGATTTTTCAGCTGTTCCTAAAATAAAATAGAGCAAAAGTGATTTCAAAGCTCTGAGAACCCAAGCTGTTTGAAAGAGATGGCACATAAAGAGGAAACACCTGCCGCTGGCAGCCAGGCTCTCGGGTGTAGTGGGTGCTGAGATCCAACATCAGGAGCTATAGATGAAGTTTCTGTCTGCCCAGTCCCACAGTCGTTCAGTCCCAAAGAGACACACAGAGGCTTATATTAATTATAAACTGTTTGGCCTATTAGTTAAGGTTTATTATTAACTAGCTCTTAACAACTTAAATTGACTCATAATTCTTGTCTATGTTTAGTCACTGTGGCTCGGTTCTTTTCTCAGTGAGGCATCTCATTTTGCTTCCTTTGTATTTGGCTGGTGACCACAGACTGAGCCTTTCCTCTTCCCAGAATTCTTAGTCTGGTTGCCCCCCCTGTACTTCCTGCCTGGCTACTGGCCAACCAGTGTTTTATTAAAACAATATGATTGACAAATCTTTATAGGGTACAAGAGCATCATCCCACAGCTGTGAGCCCAAAAGGTTTTCCTCAGTCACCCCAAAACACCCCTCAGTGCCTAGAGCTAGCGACAGAACTCAGATATGGTAGTTTGAATGAGAATTGCCCGCATAGGCTCACATGCCTGAATTCTTGGTCCCCACTTGGTGGACTGTTTAGGATTAGGAGGTGTGTTACTGGACTCTGAGGCCTCAAAAGCCCATGTCAGGCTTGGTCTTGTTCTGCCTCCTGACTGCCAATCAGGAAATAAGCTCTCAGCTACTGCTCCAGTGCCATGCCTGCCCACCTGCCATCATACCTCCTGCCATGATGATCATGGACTCTAACCCCCCAAAACTGTAAGCAAGCCCTCAATTAAATGATTTCTTTTATAAGTTGCCTTGGTCATTGAGGTTGTTTGAATAGGTATGGTCCTCATAGACTCATGTGTGTGAATGCTTGGCCCCTAGAGAATGACAATACTAGGCAGCGTGGCCTTGTTGGAGGACATGTCACTATGGAGGTGGGCTTTGAGGTTTTATAAGCTCAAGTCTGGCCAGTGTGAGGCAGCTTTTCCTTCTGTTACCTGTGGATCAAGATAGAGAACTCTCAGCTCCTTCTCCAGCACCATGTCTGCCTGCACATGGCCATGTCCTGTCACGATGATAATGGACTAAACCTCTGGAACTGTAAGCCAGCCACATTTCTAAGAGTTGCCATGATCATGGTGTCTCTTCACAGCAATACAATAGTAACTAATGTGACTCAGGAGCAGACTAAAAACAGCACTGGCTAGGGCTGCACACTCCGACATTTTGTCACTGATTCCACTTACTGACTTCCGACTTTGGAGACCAATTCAGTGTCCAGAGACACCTGCCAAACCCAGACCCTAAGCTAGCCAAGAGCTCAACGCCCCCACATCCTCTACTTCTGCCCAAAGGGTAAGATGGAACAAGCCTGGCCACCTGCAGTCATTCCTACTTGTTTTTGAAGTCCTATCCCACTTTGCAGTCAAAATCTGTATATACCTATGTGAACCAGATCTGGCAATGAGCCCTTTAAGCTACATGCACAACCCTCTTGCTTGTCCTCAACAGTGATGGCTCTCAGGATACCTCTCATGGCGTTTGGTTCAGACATGGTTGGAGAGGAGGCGGGCGGGGGGGGGGGGGTGACTGGTTTCTTCTGGGATCCAGTCTGGTTGAAAACTATTGCTGATGATACATATCCAGTCTGAAACAATTGTATGTACCGCTTTCTTCTTCTTGTCATGACATGGTGTTTGAAGTTTCACGAAACGTTCCAATGATTTTAACTGATCATTTCGTTCTGATGTCATGTGCTCTATTGTTCCATCTGCCATATTCTTGTGTAATGTTTAGGACAGCATTCAATACAAATACTGAGAGGAGCTGGGGCTGTAGTTCAGGTGGCAGAAGGCTTTTCAGAATGCCCTGGATTTGACCACTAGCACCACATAAACTGTATAATGGCACAGAACTGTGATGACGATTAGGAGTTCAAGGTCATTTCAGCTACCTTCATTGTCCCAATGTCTCTGTTCCAGAAAGTGTTCTTGGTATTGTCTGGATCCTACTAAGCCCCACAGTTATGCCTTCTTCTGTCTCTGTACAAAGACAATACTGATTCCAAAAGCACATTAGACCGAGAATCCATCTTGGGTCGTGACTGGGCAGCTGAGGCAGTTGTGGGCAGAGTAAAGCTCTCTCCTCTCTCCTGTCTCCCAAGTGCCAGGATGACAAGTGTGCTCTCCCATGCCCACAGACTCAGTTTGCTTTTAAGAGGGAAAGAGTTCTTGCAGGGACAAATGGCCACTGGCATGGATGAGCAGGGGCAAGAGGAGGAGGCTGTAAATGATGAGGGTTAGACTGAGGGAGAGAGACAACACTGTGGGAGATGTATCATGGAGGACCTGCAGGACATATGCCTGCCAGGCTCAGCTCAAGACCTGACAAGTGGTTCAAGGAGCAGAAATCCAGGCTTGAGAGGAACTTGCCCAGAGGAGGCCAGTGACCTAATGGGAGTGGGAGAGAGAGAACAAGAACATCAGAATTTCAGGGATGAGAAGCAGCCTAGGCTGTGGGAACATTAGAAAGGAGACAATAGAACCCAAGGAGGTTCTATCTTAGGGGCCAGAGAGGAAGACTGAGGACCCAGCACAAGGCTGTGCCCTGGGGCATGCACAAATGGAAAGGTTAGGCTGCAGCAGAGGTGGGCACTTCTACTCGGGGATTTTAGTGAAAACAAGGAGCTGGTGGGAACATGGGAAGGACACAGGGCTGGGCCAGGCTGGTTCAGAATCAGAAAATTCTGTGTATCTATAAATAGAAGGGAAAGTAATATGAAAAGTGGGCAGGGGTTTGGCCAGAGGAAAGCAGCTGACTGAATGTCACAAAAATGTCATTGCAAGCTTCCTGCTGAGTCGGAGAACACAGACAGACGTCATGGGCACCCCGTGAGGACACACAACCATTCAGTCCTTAAAACGGAGGCATAGCGGGCACATGCTGTATGCAATGTCTGCTTTCTTATCAGTGTGTGCTCTGTGTGCACCAGGCAAAGTGCTCCTTGCTGTGTTCACTGCCAAGAGCTTTTAACCCAACACCAATGCTTTCTTCACCTGAGAGAGTCTGGCATGTGTCCTGCAGTTTTAGTCCTTGGGTCCTCCTTTATAATGAACCCGTTTCCCACTCTCAACAGCCTTATTCACTATAGAGCAGTTTACACACTTCCTGCCTTCTCTTAGCATTTATGCTACAATTACCCATAACATCACCATAAAACCATAACCCAAGCTATGGTGCCTCATGGGTGATTCTTCCTCCCACGAGAGGCTTTCCTCCTGATAGCTGGACCAGGGAAGGGGAAAGGATTTGGAGATAACCCATCACTGAGGCCTTATCACTAAGGAAGAGTATTAGGGGTCTCAGATCTCAATAAAGTAACAACAAAAGGTGTTGGCCTGGGGATACTACTGAGGGCTATGGGGACATGCAGTAAGAAACAAGCTATATAAGTATGTAAGAAACTCAAGGACAAGGAGAGCAAGGAGTAAATATGTGTGGGCAGACTCCTTGAACAAGAGAAGCTAAGGGACCTCGAATGAAGGGCCAATTGCAAAGTCTGTTAGTGCCTGATGGCAGGAGACCTGAAGTAGCATCTTGGGATAAAGGGCCAGAGTGGCAGGGTCTCCAGAATAGACCCTAAGATAAAAAAAACATGTCCACAGGAAACAAAAAGAGAGGCCGGGAATAAGTATAATCATCACAGGCAGAAGTGGCAGGGAGTTGTGGCCTGATAGAGGAGAGGGCGGTGTACTGGATATTCCCTTACACTGTGTGAACATGTGTTACTGTGGCTGCTTTAATAGAGATGAGTGGGCAATAGCTGGGCAGGAAGAGGTATAGGAGAGACTTCAGGGCAGAGAGAGAAAAAGAAGCAGGCAGTTGCAAGCCTAACACAGAAGGAACAGACATGCAGGAGAGGTAAAAGCTACGAGTCATGTGGCAACATGTAGATGAATAGAAATGAGTTAAGTTATAAGATCTAGTGGGACAAGCCTGAGCTATAAGGCGAACTTTCATAGCTAATAATAAATCTGTGTCATTATTTGGAGCTGGCTGGCAGGACAGAAAGTTACAGAGTGGAGATGGCCAACTGACTCGGACAAGATCCTTAGGATGGTAGGAATTACAGTATCTGTTGAAACTGCATACTGCCTACCTACCACACACAGACTGTGCAGGAAGGATGGTAGGGACGGTGGAATAAAGACAAAGAGGAAGAATATTTAGAAGATGCTCAAGAGAATGAGAATCAAGAGGTGATAAAGCTGCTGTTGGGCAGTGGCGTCTTAAAACAGAAGTGGGAGAGCTTAGCTGGGCACTCTGGTGTAAGCCTGTAATCCCAGCATTTGAGAGGCTGAGGCACTGGCTACACAGCAAATCAAAGACAGTCTTAGCTACATGAGATCCCGTCTCAAATAAAGTGTGTGAGCTCGGGAGGAACAAGGCGGCTGGAAACAAATCAGAGCAATCCCTGTGACCTGCTATTGAAAGCACAACTGAAAACATGAAGCAGCAGGGCATGAAGAGAGAAGAGGCCTGTGAGGCACTGAGCCAGGTGACGGGAGGGCAGGTCACCCACTGTGGCCCACGGTGTAGCCGAGGGAAGGAAGTTACTGTGTCTTCTTTGGTGTCCCCCTCCCTAAACATTCTAGACTGCCCCAGCGGTGCAATGAAGAAACAGATCGGGGATCCCCACATGGAGCCTTCTCAGCCCCAGCTTCCCTCCCACCTAATGCCCCACATATCCAAAGCAGGAAGACAAGCAATGTCAGTCAGTTCTTCTCGACCAACAACCTCCACTCCTATGGTCCTCCACTGCGTGCAGACAGATCTCCTCCTCCAAGACTTACTCTTCTGTCCCTCATTGTCAGTGGCCCTGCTAGAAAGTAAACACTGCACCAGGACTGTGTTCTCACACCTGGCTTATATAGGGGTCTCGTGCACCTCTTGAGTAGGTTGGGGTTTGAGCTAAAGCAGGTCTACAGGGTTCCAAGCCAGCATCCGCCCCTCTGCCTAGGTCTCTGTGGTGCTCCCTCTGACAGCTGAGCCCCTCCACATGTGCCACCGGAAGATGCTTTCGTCCCTCTGAATCAGCAAAGCAGATCTGGAAATGACTTGCTGGGAAAGATTTAAGATCACAGAGAAGTGACTGAGACACTAATAACCACTTTGGGACAGGAACCTGTCGGGGCCCACACTTTCATCATAGCATGGCTGAGGAGGCTCAAGATCACATTCCCCCTCCAAGGGCAGGTTCTTTGGCCAGAGTTCCTTGAGTAGCACCGCAGCACCACCATCAGGACATCTGAAGAACTGCTGTGCCTATGTCATCTGATGAAGCAGCTCTAAAAGGTTCGGGGGCAGAGAAGGCCAGAGACCTCAGCGTTAACTCCACCTAAAGCAGGAGGCCTTAAAAGACCCATTATTCCCTGCACCACATCTCCAGGCGACCAAGCCTCCTTTGAAGGTTCCTGCAGCAACTTCCTAAAGAAAACAAAACTTGTCAGTACACAGCGAGAAACAAAAGTTTACCAGCCCACTCAAATCCAGTTCTAGTTAACCAGTTCTGAAGGTCTAAACAGAGGGAGGAGAGAAAAGCCAGTCATGCAAAGATGTTTCAAGTCCTGTCAGAGAAGGAAATAAAATCAGACTTGGGGCATAAATCACCGGTTTTTCATAGGTATTCAAAATATCTAGTTCATATCGTCTGTTCCATGCAGAGCATGAAAAACAGGGGTGTGATATTGTGGGGCCCACTGGTACCCAGCACTAGGGAGACTGCAGGGACTAATGGTAAATTCAAGACCACTGTATACTTGACACGGGAGTTCAAGATGAGCCTAGGCTGCAGTAAGACCTGTAACAAAAAACAACAATAAAGAAAGAAATTTTCATATGAGTTATCCTTAAAATCATTTTAAAAGTCTACATTTTGACTGAATGGAAAGAGGGAATCAGGAGAGTTTACAAAATGAATTCTACAGTCAATGAATGAGAAAAAAATAGTCTAAGAAAAAAATTATTATGTAAGAAAACAATTATGTAAACAAAATTTACATCATAAACTTAAATAGGCAATGTAAAATGTATACTCTGAGCAATTAAAGCAATTGAAAAGAAAATGACATAGCTCTCTTATCAAAAAATAAATAAAAATGTGGGACTAGAGAAATTGCTCAGCAGTTAAAAGCACTTGATACTCTTCCAAAAGATCTGGGTTCAGTTCCTAGCACTTACATGGCTGCTTACAACCAACCAGCTGTCACCCCAATTTCAGGGGATCCAATGCCCTCTTCTGACCTCTATGGGCAGCAGGCATGTACAAGGAAAACACACACATATACAGGTAAAACACTATTCATAGAGTAAAAACAAGTAAAGTAAATCTTTAAAACAAAAACTCTAAACAGTGTTTGTAGCTCCACTGCCTAGCATGCAGAGCTCTAGGTTCAAACCCCAGGACCATATGGGTGCATGCGTTATAATCTCAGCACTCAGGAGGTGAAGGCAGATCATCCTCAGCAACACAGCAAGTTCAAGGTCAACCTGAGCTATGTGAGACTTTATCTCAAAATCATGATGGTGAAGATTGATTTGAGACAGATAAAATGATCCAACCTTCCCCAAGTATTTGACTAAGTGGAACACTTAACTATCACGAGAGCACCATTAATGTTAAATGAAGGTCTTTAGTATAAGCACCTCTTCAATGTTTACTTTTCCTTTAAATAAGATGTCGGGACCAGGGTGTTTTGATTCCCTAATTGGCAGCTGCTAGACTCTTCCCTGGGACCCAGCTGGCATGAGCAGCGTATTATCAGCACAACCCTGTTTGTGGTAGTCTACCCACTTCATACTCTATGGACACCTTGAGCAAACTACACTCAATCACATCTGCCTGTTGCACACATCTACAGCTCCACAAAGAACTATGACTGTTACATCAGACACACTACAGTAACTTTCTCAGTGAGGCTCAGTGAATTTCGGCAGTTATTTTCACCCAGACCGGTCAGGGAGCGCCTCCCCGGCGGCCAGAGAAGGCCTGTGACCGGTATAAACATACTTACCACATCTCTTTTCTGGACATACAAGCACTGCAGGCAATTCAGTTGACTTTAGGACACTTTCCTGTGTTGCACTCTACTGTTAAAATCACGACTGCGTCCAACAGAAGATTTCTTGTAAGCAGTCTTTTGCTGTTGTTTTCTCTGAGACAAGATCTCATGCAGTATGCATGTTGGCCTCAAAATCTCTGAGAATGACAAACTGATCCTGATCCTCTGCCTCTACCTCCCAAGTACAGAGATTATAGGCATGCACCATCATACTTAGCTCAAGCAATCTTTCCTTGCTTGCTTTTTTGGTAGTATCAGTGAGAACAGGCTGAGCTAGCTGGTAACGTAAGAGACGGGAGCAGAGGTAGAACAGCAGTGGTGGCAAAGACGGTCATTAATAACAGCAACAACGGCAGTGAAAGGGTGGCTAAAGAGCTCTAGAAAGTGACCAGAATCAGTGCAGAGCTGAAAAGGAACAACTGCAGGCCCTACACATGGACTGACAATTCCAAAAAGCTGCCAAGGCTTAAACACCTAGAGTCTTAAGGCTGAAGAACCATAGAACTGACCATTGTCAAAGGTCAAGCATTTCAGACACCCTGGGTCTGAGAGCTGTAACACTGGTCACTGTGAGAGCTCAGGTCTCAGTATTCAAGGCTCATTTAAGAGCTGTAACACCAAGTGTTACATGCCACCACTCCCTTTGCTCATGGCTATCAGAAGCAAAGGATTGTAATAGTTGCCAAGTGCTTAAAGCTCACAGCAGTTAAGCCTTCTACTTAAGGATCAAGGTCCAGAATTCTAAGACTTGTAAAGCCTACTGTCTCCAGCTCTCTAGCCTTAAGCCATAGACTTCTAGGTCTGCCAGTCCAGTTCCTATGCTTCGGGTGTTGCGGGAGGTCCTTCCGCTCCTCCAGCCAATAGCCGCTGAGATGCCAGCCCATTGGGGCGTGGTCTCTCTCCCTTTAAAAAAGGGGCTACTTCCCTCCTCGCTCTCTCTCTCTTACTTCCTGCTCTGCTTCCGGCCACTAGACTCCCTTCCTGATTGCGCAGAGGGCTGTTGTCTGGGGCGGTGATCTGTAAGTTTTTTCCCCTTTAAATAAATAGCCATTATATTAATCATAATTCCAAACTAGCGTGGGATTGTTTGTGAGTTATGCCTTCGCCTTCATTCGGGCACTCAAGGGCTGGTGCCTGTCAGCACCAGAAGAACTTCTTGCCTACCCACAATTCCTATCTATGTAGAACAAATCAAGTGGCGACAGATATACTTGGGGAAAAATCAATATGTATGCTTTCTAGAGAATAAATGTGCAATATTTATAGAAGTTTATTAAAACTTATATGACTTTCTGGTCAGGCTAACCGGTGATATGTAAAAAAGAAAACCAACTACAGTGGCACACAACTATTATCCAAATACTTACGTGGCTGAAGCGGAAAGATCAAGTTCAAGGTCGGCATGGGCTATAGAATAAATTCCTGTCTCAAAATACAAGACATAGTATTCAAAACTAAACAAACAGCTTATGCGAATTTTTCTTAGGAAATAAATCAAGCCATGGACGATATTTATAAAGGAAACTGTAGAAGAATCCTATGTCTGACAATAGGGGACTTGGTAAATGAAGCAGCTATGCTAATTAAAAAATACCAAATATGTTTATTGACTCTAATATAACAACTGTTACAAAAGAAAACATTAAAACACATTTTGATCAATTTATTATATATTTATATATCTACACATACAAAACAAAAAGACTAAACAAGGCATTTCTTTAGTGGTAATAAAGACTGTTTGGGTAACTGAGACCACTAAAATATACTGTTTAGATATAGACAGTAAGAACAGTTAACATTATTTCTCGAACTGAGCAGGAATTTTTATAATGAACTTCTCAAACTGAAGCAGGAACAAACAAGAGCCCTGGCTCCTGTGCTAGAACACCTACCTACCAGATAGGTACATACCATCCTATCCAGGGCCCTGGCTGCTCCCCCAGCATCACCAGAATTCTCAGAGGGAAGGCACAAAGGTGGTAGCTGGAAAGTGTCTCTGTGCTACTTGGTTTAAAGGGCAGAATTATTCAAACAGGCTCTAACTACAGTCCCATGTATCAGAAGCAAAACACCAGTCCTACAGTTTCCAGCCAGGAGAGGCAAAAAGGAAAAGGACGTTAGGTACAGTCATAATGATCAGCAATTTTTTTCCATTAAATTCATCCAATCCCAAAACCTATTTTCAGGTTTCTTATGGCACACTTAGTTATAAAAAGATATACTGAGGCATGAAGATGTAGCTGAATGGCAGAAGTGTGAAGTTAGTATGTTTAAGGCCCCAGGTTCAATCCTTATCATCCTAGGAAGAGGGATATTAAAGAATACTCAGATTAAAATTTTAAAAAAGCTATAAAAATAAATAATCTCGAAAGTGGTGCATGCCTTTAGCACCAACATACAGAAGGAAGTGGCAGGTGGATTTCTGTGTTCAAGGCCAGCCTGGTCTATATGGTAAGTTCCACACCAGTCAGGGACACACAGTGAGACACAGTGGGACTTGTGGGTGGCAGGAAGAGTCCCTATGGTTGCTGATAATGTGCATGAGAATTTCAGAAGCCTTACATCCTCTATGACTCTGAACCATGAAGCCTCTGCAAGATGTACCAGAAACTGTGCTTCTGTGGTGTGGCCTAGGCTGTATATCTTTTCTCTCCTTCATGCTTGGCCTTGTGGTACTTGAGGTAGTCGCTGTGCAGCTCCTTAAAGACATCTCGTGCTCCAGGCTGTAGCGAGGCCCGCAGAAACTGAATATCACGCTCTATGCAGAGATCCAAGATGAGATAAATTCCCTCCTGTAGCAGGTTCTTCACAGTTGGGTACAAGGTTACCTGGGAAGGAAGGAGGAAGGCTCTAAGCACAAACCAGGGACAAATCAGGCAACATGCTGAAAACATCGGAGCTCAGTAAGCAGAATGAAATTGGTGCAGCCACAGATCCCTGGGCTTCAGACTTTCTAAGACAAAGGCAGTTTCTACAGCTAAGATCAATGGTCAGTGAATGAAAACATATCCCAGCAGCTTCAAAACTCGCTGAGTGGGATGAGCATTAACCACTACTCATTCCAAGCTAGCAATATGATATGGAGAAACTGTTGTAAACCTAAGTTGGAAGTAAAAGAGCAAAGAACTGGAAACATCTTCCTATGTTTTCACTGGGATTCCTCACTACACAGAGCAGACAAAACAAGCAGGCCTGTAGGCTGCAGCATCTCCTGACCAACAGGGTCTTCCCAGGAAATCTGTCTGTCTCTCACAGGTCCTCCCACAACATCTAGTCTACAGAAACACAAGGAATGAATGCAGAAATCTCTCTGTTTGTCTTTACTCTTGGGCATTTAATTAAAGCTAAACATGCTACCTCGGAGAATTTATGGTTTTCAGTAGCAGTCTCTAATGCATATGGAGTGTTTTATTACTAAATTTAAAAATAAATGAAAGATAAGACCTAGACTTCTGCCAATGGACTCCAGGATGTAATGGCCTTAATAACTCACAAGCCCTTTTGGTTTTCAAGATTAAAAAAAAAAAAAAAAGAAAAAAAAAGAAAAAAAAATGGACAAGTTTAAATTAAAGATGAGTAATAAAGCCAGGAGACCAGAGATTTCATAAAATAAATCTTAGGACAATATGACTTCAAGGTTCCAATTATCACTTTCCTTTTTGTACCTCAGCAAAATGAAATTACTATGTCTCTTTTCATTCTCCAGTTAAAAAGTACAAGCTTTTCTCTCATCAAAAGCTTATATGTTAATGACTCACATGCTTACAGTGTATCAAGCTTCGATAAAACTGTTAAATGTGCATAAGGAAATCAAATGACAAGTCCTCATGTCATTCCAGAACCACTATAAGTATCTTCTCAAGCACTTACTTAGCACTGCTGCTCCCTCCTACCCCCTAGCCCAGATAAAGTTAATAGAATGACAAGAAGGTGTAGGGTGGAAAGTTACTCAACAGTTATAGTTACTTGAAATAGGGAAGGAAGCAATCTAGAAAGGCTGTTCAACCAAACCTCTCTGGAGAAATGCTGACTTTTCTAGCTAGACATTCCTCTACAGTGCCCACCAAGAGATCCAACTACCATGCATGCAAGAGACCCAGTACCAATCCGGTCCACCAGACTCACTATTTCCCAGAAAGCATGTAAACATGTTTATACAAATACAAGCAAATGGATTTATTCACTTGACTCTGACACACTGGCATTCATTAATCAAAGTAAAGTTCCAATGTCATTTATAGTTCTAAACTGGCCTGACCACGGGGCACCAGTAGCTTACGGAAGTGTGAAAACAGTACATGGACATACGTGAACAAGTAACTCTTAATGATAAATTCATCATTTAAAACAACAATCTCAAAAGCCAAATAAATTTAAACAAAAATCAGCAGTAACAAAATTCCCAGTATGTCTACCCTGTAGTCCACTCTGAGTGTCTAGGAGCAAATGAATGTGATGACTACCCCAGGGCCCTCTATTCCAGGCTATGCTGGTATGGATCCTTAAGAGTTCTTGGGCCGGGCGGTGGTGGCGCACGCCTTTAATCCCAGCACTTGGGAGGCAGAGGCAGGCGGATCTCTGTGAGTTCGAGACCAGCCTGGTCTACAAGAGCTAGTTCCAGGACAGGCTCCAAAACCACAGAGAAACCCTGTCTCGAAAAACAAAACAAAACCAAAAAAAAAGAGTTCTTGGCCCTGGGTGAGATTTCACTTGCTTATTGGATAACAAGAAAAGGAAACAGGTCCAAGGTCCAAGTCTATACTGGAACCAGAGACCTGAGAGTCTTGGAGTCCTGAGCAACTTCAGTGAGGGGCTCCAATGACCCTTACACGTCCCTCAGTTCTACCCATAACTCTATAAGGCTGATCTCACACACACACACACACACACAAACCCACCCATGTACAGAAAAGTCCACTGTTGTGAGCCTATCATTGCTATTTTTGGTAAAAAGCTATGCTCTAAGACTGAATGGAAACCCCTGATGAGCATGTTCAGTCTACGTTTTTACCTTCTGTGCTTCTGTCACATACTGGGCCACCAGGAATGGGGAGAACGCGGTGAATTCCTCAGCTCGAGTAGCAATGTGGCTATACATCCTTTCCACCAGGCGTGCACACTCAAGGACCACTGGCAAGTCATCCATGCTTCCTACAGATGGAAAATGATTAGCTCTGAAATGGCAAGAGCATTTCCTCTAGCCCTACAATCTTACTATAAGTAGAATTGCTGCAACTCTCTACTCTTTCCAGACTCTACTGGCTTATTCTGTAGACAAAAATATGGTAAAAGATATGTCCAAACACGACAACAGTAAAAAACATGATATTCAAGTCCGTGTGTTTTTCGGGTGGGGGGGGACTCTGAGAGTTAATTTCATTGTCAACCTAGTATTAAGTGGGCAAGAAAGATCACCCTGAAATGGACAGCACCATTCCATGGTCTGGGGTCCTGGGCTGAAAATGGAAGAAAGGAGTAGGAAAGCCAATTGAGCACCAGCATTCATCTCTACTTCCTGACTACAGAGCAATGTGATCAACCACCCCATACTTCTGTCCCATGATGGGCTGTATCTCCTCAAACTGTGAGCCAAAATAAACCCTTCTTTCTTAAGCTGCCTATGTCAGTATTTTATCACAGCCAGGAGAAAATTAATATAATATCTAACTAGAAAAATCAATTCACTTAAGGATGAAATCTATGATTGTTATCATTTTAAAGGAGACAGACTGCTATAAGACAGGATCAAATGAAGATTATCTTCAAGACAAACAGTTTATTGAGAGGATTTAAAAGAGTTCCAAATTATGCCTTTGCCTCTATCAGTTCTAGAAATTGTCTGTGTAAGGTTTTCCTTTCACAGGCAAATGGAGATAAGATATAAGGCCATCAGCCGACAATCCCCACCTCCCCCTATCTTCCCAGAGTCACTTCTCACTCCAGTCCTCCCTTGCTAGTCAATGTAGGACCATCTAGTTCCTGAGCTCCCCAAGTCTGCCCTGACTTGATAGGGAGCACTGGCCATGCTATAGCACCTCCCAAGCTTTGCTGAGCACAGTAATTCCTATAACTTTATTTATAAATCTGGAAAATGCAACAAACCCACAAACAAAAGGTAGACTGGTGGTTGCTCAAGATCAGACCTAATACAGAGACACAGAACTCAAATGTAGAAAGAATCTATATTTTGACTGTGGCGTGGCTTCAGTTTGTTCTTAATTATCAATTAAACAGATGAAGCGCATCATGCAAACATTAAACCTCAAT
Source organism: Chionomys nivalis (assembly GCF_950005125.1). Taxonomy (NCBI): domain Eukaryota; kingdom Metazoa; phylum Chordata; class Mammalia; order Rodentia; family Cricetidae; genus Chionomys; species Chionomys nivalis. The sequence goes on from NC_080106.1 coordinate 5,329,948, forward strand.
GAAACTGATTTTTAATATGTACAGTAATTTTTGAGAATAAACACACAGACATCTTTAATAAATGTAGTTCTCTAGATCAATTTAATTTCTATGAAATTCAGTTAATATTGGGAAGTATTTCACAAGGCCCACACTTTGCTATGTGCTTCATGACCTAACAATCTCCATTTAGACAGTATGAGTGACTGATTATTGCAGTCACTGAGTTCATGCATAATCATAAGAGTGCACTAGAACCCAATAAGGAGAATAGAACTGATAAACTGACAAACTGGACCAAGCCATAAGTACAGAGAATAATCTTGGGACTAGAGAGAACTGAGTTAGGTCAACATGAAGCACATGTTTCCATGCATGCTCAGAACGTGTGACAAGGGACAAGCTTGACATAGCATACAGCCACACTTTACTTCCACAGTCCACAGCAAGACCTTGCTTTGCCTGTTTGCCTCCCTGGGCACATCAGGGAAGACATCACCATCAGAAGTGCATCTTGGGATATTAAATAACCTTAACTGGAACCAAAGACAGTCATATACCAGCAAAGGCTATCAAAGAGAAGGAACTTGTTACCAGCCCTACACATCAGTAGATTTTTAATATTAATTAGATGAACACATGCACTGTGCTATGCAAGATAGATTCGTTATGCCACCAGCTAGCTGTTCATAGCTGGGCAGAGTAAAGGGAGAACTGCAACATCTGTCAGTAGTGTGCAACCTCTCATCTCTTCTCCTCCACCCCCTTCTTTCCAGAAAAAGAAGTTTCAATCAGAGATGCCAGATGCATTCACACTTTGGGATACAGTAAAATGTGATGATTGAAATAGTTAAAAAAAATTATCTTGAGTCAGGAGGACAGGTGTTAGTTTGAAATCAATGTGGTCTACATACTGAGTTCTAGGCCAGCCAGAGCTACATAGTGAGATCCTGTCTCAAACAAAAATTATCTTGAGAGGTGCTGGCTGGGCAGTGTTTAGTTTTGTTCTTGTTTTTGTCAGTTTGACCTTAGTTAAAGTGAGTTGGAAGAAAGAACTGAAAAAAATGCCTCCATAATATTTCCTGTAGGCAAATTATTAATAGTATTTTCTTTATTAATGATTCATGTGGGAAGGTTCATGTGACAGGAGACAGTGCCACCCTTGAGCAGCTGGTACTGAGTTGCATAAAAAAGCAGGTTGAGCAAACCATGGAGAACAAGCCAGCAAGGAGCATTCCTCATGGCCTCTGCTTCCGTGCCTGCCACTAAGTTCCTGCCTTGGCTTCCATCAGTGACAGAGTACAGCCTGGAAGTGGTAAGCTGAAATTAAACCCTTTCCCTCCACCAAGTTGCTTTTGGTCATGGTGTTTTATCACAGCAATAAAAATCCTAACTAAGACAAGAGGCTGGAGAGAACTCAGTGGTTAAAGTCCAGAGGACCTAAATTCCATTCCTAGCACCCATATCAGGTGGCCTAAAACTACCTATAACTTTAGTTCTAGGGTGGCAGACACCCTCTTCTGGTCTCCACCAGTATTAGCATTGCACACATACACACTCACATGTGCACACACCCATAAATAAAAATAAATATTTCTCAATAAATTCTTGAATATTCACTTGATAATCTGAACATATTTTATGTGAACTCAGTTTGGTGGCTTTATTTTCAGAAATATTTATGGTCAGAAACACTACATGATAAATACACTTGAATCTATATACCTGAAGCCATTACTCTGAATTACCTTTGTCTTTCTGCCGTCCTTCATGCATAACTGAAAACAATAGTATATTAAACGAGTTCAAGAAGGATGAAATGGCCTTCAGCATCACCTGTAGTAATAGAGGAACACAGAAGTAGGTCGGTGATCTTTTGTCTGCTTACCTGGCATGACATACAGAGAGATGTATACCCTGCTGTGCAGCACAGATACTTATCTTTTGCTAAAATGACTGCTGAAATCTGGCTCACATCTGGTTCCTTAGTTCTTGTTTTAACGTTTTAGGAAGTAGGGGGTTCTACATTGCACACGATTTAAAATTTGCTGAGTCTGTGCTTATTCTACACTGGTTCTAATATACTCTAGAAACACACAGAATTGGTATTTAAGAGGAAAAAAAGATTACATAAATTCGCTTAAAATGAGGATCAAACAATCTTAAATGGAAGTTCTAGCTTGCCTAGGACTTTCCCTTGAACACTGAGACTAAGCAACTCTTTTAAGAAGTTTGCTCCTGGAACTGGAGAGATAACTAAGTGGTTAGGAATAAATCATCTTGCTGAGAACATAGGTTTGGTTCCCAGTACCCACAGAGGAACTCACAACCATCTGTGTCTAACTCCAGATCAGACACCCTCTTCTGACATCATGAGCTCTGCATGCATACGCTGCACATGCACACACGCAGATAACTCTTATACATAATCTTTTTAAAGGTTAGCTCACTCCTAACCTTCTTAAATGTCTAATCATCCTCCAAGTGCTTCTCCCTTCCCCACTCACTTTCTTATATTTTTAAATTCATTTTTTTCCTTTGTGACAAAGATTCACTGTGTATCACAAATTCATATGTAGACCAAACTGGCTTCAAACTCATAGAACTCTTCCTGCCTTTGCCAAGTGCTGAGATCACAGGCATTTACTACTACACCAGACAATTTTATTTCATTTTTTTAAAAAAAAGGAAGAAAAAAAAGAAAAAGAAAAATGAGGCTAAAATGACAAAACATGCTTTTTAAATCTCTGTATCTATCTGTGTGCATGCATAGTCATGTATGGAGTGTGGCTGCATGCGTGCCATAGCACACATGTAGAGATCAGAGGACAACCTTACTTGTTAGTGCTTGCCTTCTACCTTATTTTTGAGACACAGCCTTTTTGTTGTTCACTGCTGTGTTCTCCAGGCCAGCTGACCCTCAACCTTGCAGGAATTTGCCTATCTCCACCTCCCAACTTGCCATAAAAGCACTGGGATTACAGACACAGGGTACCATGTCCCATTTTACATGGATTCTGGGGATCTAAACTGGGCTCCTCATACTTACATCTCCCCAGACCCCAACATGCTTTCTTTATACCTCACGTCAGGAACACAACCACAATGTCCAGCCAAACAGCAATGAGTTCATGTAAATTTAGCTAGAAATTAAGCAAAATTAAACATGCAGATCCTAGTCATACTGACCACATTTCAAGTGGCCAACAGGTCTCAGGCTACTGAGCACCACACTGATGTGGTACTCACAATGCAGGCAACACTGAGTATTTATTTACTAATCTACACTGTTCTACGTGTTCAACTAAAAAGAAGAGTGAAACACCAGAACAATTCTCTCTGGTATAATTAACTCAACAAAATCCAGACATCATCACAGCAAACCTTTCATACTGGCTTTTTGCAACAAGTTGAAGTAGAGGCTGTTTTGGGGAAAGCATCCCAGAGCTTCATCAATACTCTAAGTTCTCTCTGAACCCTTGTTATACTGATAAACAGTTATAAAATCCAGACCAAACTTTCAAGCTCCACAATGACACCCTTGGTAACTTCACAAATCTGTCCTGTGTGTGCCTCATTTTTCTCATTTGCAAAATGAAGGTAACAGGTCATCATGAGGAAATAATTGTAACGTGAAGTTTTCTCATCATAGTCTCTTCCTGGGTGTTTAGTCAATGCTGGGCACCTGCTATATCATCCAGATACATCTGAGAGGATTTTAGCTGAATGTTCACATATATGTGGATCTAAGACCATGCACTGGCTTCCCTCATGAGACCGACAGTGTCAGTGAATGTTAGCTGCTTTAACCACTCACTTCGTCCTGTTAATATCATGCTGTTGATGTTCTCTATACACAAGTCTAAACTCACTAAACACACGTGTGTTAGCAGCTTTCCAGGAGTCAGTTTCTAATCTTACTTTCAGCAAGATCTGTACTCTCAGACTGTGATGGATTTGTGCTGCATTATATTATACAGTCTCAAAACAACCTTAATAATTAGTCAAGAAAAAATCTTATCAAAGGTAGTGACAAAGGAGGCAGGGTCAAAGACGACAGCTGTAAGTCTCTGGAACAGACCATTTCTCTTAAAAATGGCATTGATGGGGGAGATTACATAATTTAGTGGGTAAAGATTTTTGTCATGCATGTCTGGTGGCCTGAGTTCAATCCCTGAATGTGCTGACTAATTTTATGTTACTTGACACAAGCTACTAGAGTTATCAGAGAGGAAGAAGCCTAATGCCTCCGTAAGATCCTGCTGCAAGGCATTTTCTTAATTAGTGATTGATGGGGGAGGGCCTAGACCACTGTGGGTGGTATCATCCCCTGGGTTGGTGGTCCTGGGTTCTGTAAGAATGCAGGCTGAGCAAGCCATGAGGAGCAAGTCAGGAAGCAGCACCTTCCATGGTATCTACATCAGCTCCTGCCTCCAGGTTCCTGCCCTGGATTCCTTCAGTGACAGCCTGTGATGTGGAACTGTAGTCAAATAAAGCATTTTCTCCTCCACTCCCTTTTGGGTCATGGTGTTTCATCACAGCAATAGAAACCATAATTTGGACACTGGACTTCATATAAAAGAGATAGAGAGAACCATCTCTACAAATTTGTCCTCTTACCTTCAAACACACATCATAGCATATATGTAGACTACCTATTCTTAGATTATCAAAATACTTAGAAATATTTCAACATGTATGTGTACATGAGCATACCTAGTATTTATTCCTACTGGTCACACGTATTAGTGGTGGTGCATGAAAAAACCCCGGTCAAAGGTATCAATAGGTTTGGCCTAACACTCAGTTTCAACAAAGTGGCATTGGTCAAAAGGTTCATTGAGCCTCGGTAACCTCATCGCTAAAATAGGATTACCACATGCTTTACAGGCTTACTATGGGGTAAAGAGCCAATGCTCAACAAATGCTAGCTGGCCATTCTCTCTTCTATGAGATCTGTGTTCCTAGCCTCTGTATAACATAACAGTAGTAACTATAAACTCTGACTCTCTTTAGCACTTGAATTATAATCCCAACATATCTAAGCAAGGTAGTGACATTTAAGTACATCATTAGCAAACACAAAATAATGGACCTCTTTGTATAATATATGACACCACTCAAAGTAACAGATGTGGCAAAGAACAACTCAAGCGGCCTGAAGAATAGGTCAAGTATTTCTATGTTTACATATGAGAAATTACAGGAAGCAAAGTCTGTAATGGTAGAGCTTTCCTTTCCTGCTTTCCTTTAGTTTTCTGTCTGTTGCTTTTGTTTTTATTGGTAGTTAGGATAACACAGGAGCCTCTCACATATACACCACTGAGCAGCCCCAGCCCTTGTGCTGCCCCTCTAGAAGCTGTCGTTTCCAGCACCCAGGAGCAGCTGCAGTGCTCTTACTCTCACCTTAGAGTGGCACTGTAAGATGGAGAACAGCACATTGTGCATCTTCTGGAAGACACTGCCAAACTCCAGTGCCTTCAGGTGATCCAGAGGGACTGTGAGCAAGATGTTAAAAGCCAGACTGACATGATGAGGGTTGCTGATGGTCTCCTCCCCTTTCCGCAACAGAACAGCCAGGACGTCGAGAACAGGCTCAACCACTACTAGAGCCACAGGCTGTTCCTGGCAGGCCTCTCGGTGTTGCAGCTACAAAGGAGGATGGACAAAGAAAAGAAAGTGAAGGTAATCCTGCAAGGAAATAAAATCACTTAAGCTCTAGATGACAAAGGCAGTCTGCTTATGATGTACAAGGAAATGGTGTGGACAATCAACAGCCCATGGGACGAGGCTTCATCCAGTCTCCTATAGACCTGGCTGCTTCAGCTCTCACTTTTTGCTGAGTACATCTACCATGAAGATAAGCTATTTCTTAAAAGGGATCAGACACACCCAACCTCTTACACAGAAGCTGCACGTCAGACATGTATTAACAGTATTTTCCCAAAACAGATCATCAGTCCCAAATGCCTGTGATTATAAAACAGGTCTAGTTAAGATTTTCAGTTATTCTCCTAGAAAATAAGAGAACAGACTCAAGATAAAGGACTTCCCTGTGTTGTGGGATGTTATTTTAAAATGTGTTACATTTGTTTATGCTGTAAAACATTTGTTTAATGATGCAAAGATGTGTTGCATTTTTTTTTTACATTGCATTTATTTAACTCTGTGAAGCTGTGTTATTTTACCTGTCTAAAACACCTGATTGGTCTAATAGAGAGATGAATGGCCAATAGCAAGACAGGAGAAAGGATAGGCAGAGCTGGCAGGCAAAGAGAATAAATAGGAGGAGAAATCTGGGAAAAGGAAAATAAAGGATCAAGAAAAGGAGGACATCAGGGCCAGCCACCCGACTATACAGCAAACCACAGAGTAAGAAGGGAACTTTATATAGAAAAAGAGAAAGAAAAAAGCCCAAAGGCAAAAGATAGATGGGATAATTTAAGAAAAGCAGGCTAGAAACAAGCCAAACTAAAGCCAGGCATTCATAAGTAAGAATAAGTCTTTTTTTTTTTTTTTTTTTTTTTTTTTTTTTTTTGGGTTATTCGAGACAGGGTTTCTCTGTGGTTTGGAGCCTGTCCTGGAACTAGCTCTGTAGACCAGGCTGGTCTCGAACTCACAGAGATCCGCCTGCCTCTGCCTCCCCAGTGCTGGGATTAAAGGCGTGCGCCACCACCGCCCGGCAAGAATAAGTCTTTATGTATGATTATTTGGGAACTGGGTTGGTGGGTCCCCACAAAGAGTCAAATGCGTAAAAAAACCAACCACATTCCTGGGTCACCTAGAGAGCACCCTATGGTTTCTAGCTTGACACACTGAGTATCTAAGGTGGCCTTTAAGTCCTGAATTTTACAAGAGCGTCATTCTGCAGGGAACATGGCTCTGCAGCCTGTCTGCCACACACATTAGAGGGAGGCATCAAGGGTTCTAACCTGGTGCATATAAGTGTGATCAATACACATTGTCACCATTATGGCCACCCATCAGTATGTTCCATATCCCACTCAGTAAATTGCTTCTCCACTGACTCCTCAACACACATATATGCAGCACATGCCTTCTGGTTTTACAGATTCTTTGGGAAAAGATGAAGAAGCTAATTAGAAAACAGGAGGAAACACGTAGTCTAGTTTTCAGGCCCGTTAGCTCTGGAAATATGCTGATTCATGACAATTCTCTCAGCAAAAGTTCTAACAGGATGGTAATGATGGCAAAAAGGTACTGCTCTTTCCTATCTAAAGTAAGAACCTTTTGAGACAGGTTCAATGAAGTGTGCAAACACTAAGGCCAGCCTCAATGAACCAGGCTTTTGTAGTAGAAAATTAAATCAAGTCACTGCCAGATGAAAACACAACACTTTGGTAGGGTAAGAGTATTCCCCTTTACCATATCACATGCCTTACACACACGTACCCCTCCTGATATGCCTTTTATGCTTAAGTGACCACAGAATTTTGTGGAGGATCAGTCCCAGGGATCCCCCCTAACCTACTTTGAGTATATGGCCCATAGTACTCACCTTGCCATTGCCATTTATCTCATCACTTCCTGTCTAATAGTTCTCAGTGCCCAACCCACTCACCACCTCCAAGTCAGGTGCACACAGATGGGAAACACAAGTGAGTTGGTTACCTGTTCATGGCCACCTTCAAGAAATGGCCACAGACCCAGAAAGGATGGCAGATCCCAAGAAACTAGCTGTCTTACAGAGGAGGGAATGACAAAAGAGCTGGAGAGTACATTTGGAAAAACCACTCACCGTTAGAGCCGTGACTATCTGGGGACACGTACGCCATAGCAAACTCGCCTTCTCTCCACTGAGTGGGCATTTCAGTAGTAGACTGAGTAGTCTAATGGCACACAAAACCACCTGAAACAAAAGGGCAAACTTTAGAACAGAAATAGCCAATCCCACAGGAGAGCTCCTCTTACTGGGACTGACGATAAAATGGAACCCTGTTACTGGGGATAGGGACAAAGGCTGGTCAGGGTTGGGTTCTAAGAGCAAGGGCCATTTCTCACATTTGTGCAGAGAGGAAGCAACGGTGATGAGCATAACTCCAGCAGAAATCGGGCCTTAGGGAGTATCTTACTAAACCAGGCACAGAATTGGTCCAGGATAGCAAGCTTAGTGAAAACAAAGAATGGTCTAATCATAGACCCCATTTTGCCAAGATGTTATCCACAGAGGATGCTATTACTCCAGCTGATCAAGAACTACACGAGGGCGCTGGAGAAATGACTTAGAGGTTCAGAGCACTAGCTACTCCTCCAGAGGATCCAGGTTTGATTTCCAATACTGACATCATGGCTTACAATCATCTAATTCCAGTTCCAAGGTATCTGATGCCCTCTCATGGCCTCTGCAGGCATAAGGCATGAACAAGGTGCATAGATATACATGCAGGCAAAACACCTATACATATATGGTAAAATTTTAAAAACCAAAAAACTTCATAAGGAAAGGTTTAAAAGAAATACTGGGTGAGATGCTGTGACAGCAGGGAATGCTTTTAACTTTAAACCAGACAAGAAGACCTACTTTTACTAAACACAAAGGCCTGGCCTCTTTCTCCCTTAATACTGTGAAGCCACACAACCCCAGCCAGATCCTAATTTCTGCCCTGTACACTCTCCCCTTGTCTTCTCTTGACTGCACACACCTGCACATCTGTTCTCAATTTCCTGCATACCTATAGGATACATTTACCTACTGAGGCTTGGAGCCCATTCATTTCTTCACAATTGTACACATTCTGCCCCAGTAGACAAACACACTTCTACCCCATGCACACCTTCAAATTCTTCATTCTTCAGTACTCAGTTCAAGTTTCCCTTGTCTATGACGCCTTCTCTAATCAATTTGTTAATGAAAATTTGGGGGCTATGTTCCCCCCCAAGTCACTCACTGAATGAATGGAAGCCCAGAGACCCAGAGGCATTCTTGAAGCTGGGCCCCAAATGTGCTATAAAGATACTTAGCAGGCACTGGAAGGGATGGTACAGGTCCTCAGGCTCATAGCTATGTGTCTGAACTATTCCTATGCCCCTCCCCAGAATTCATAATCACCCCTTAATTCTCCTTTAATTCAGATCAAAAACCAACCCCAGGTATTATCAGTAATCAGGAATGAAAAATTCACATGAGGCTACACATAGTAGTAAATATCTATATTTACAGTACTTGAGAGGCTGGGGGGGAGACTATAAATTCAGGATTTGGGCTGCAATGGCAAGACCCTAGCTTGTGGGGGAGGGGGGTGAGGAGGAGAAGCAGCAGCAGCCTAGAGCAGTCTATGGGGACTTTTTCATCAAGTGCCACTGGGAACACCTGACTAGACAGTACCCACAATCATTCTGACATGTTAGCTGTGTAAGACATTCTAAATGGAAGAGTACTGGGTTTATGAACTCAGGTTCCAAGTACTTCCTTGATGTGGGAAGGTCATTTGTCAATCTGTTGTTTCATTGGTTATCAATAAAGAAAACTGCTTGTTCTGATAGGTCAGAAAATTAGGTAGGTAGAGTAGACAGAACAGAATGCTGGGAAGAAGAGAAGTGAGCCAGATGCCATGCCTCTCCTCTCTGGGTCAGATGAGATGGAGCAAGCCACCAAGTCAGACATGCTGAATCTTTCTCGGTAAGACACCACCTTGTGGTGCTACACAGATTACTAAATATGGGTTAAGCAAGATTATGAGAGTTAGCCAAGAAGAGGCTAGATATAATGGGCCAGGCAGTGTTTAAATGAATACAGTTTGTGTGTTATTATTTCGGGTAAAGCTAGCAGGTGGCCAGGAGCCGGGTGGTGGGAAGTGGCCCGCCGCTCCTTCTACACTTCCTTTTTTTTTCTTTCCAGTTTTGGAGTTTGAACCCAGGACCTCATGAATGCAATACCAACTGAGCTACATACTCAGAGTGTTTGGGTGTGCATATATACACACACAGACAGACAGACACACACACAATCGTGCATACATAATTCTTAAGTTCTGGTCTACAGCTGTTTGGTCATATCAAGCACTTTTCAAAAAAAAATGTGTGTGGACAATGATTTGTGAAGTCCACACACGTTTTCACACGTGTCTTATTTTCTCACAAGCATCTCTCTTAATCTTCACTCTTAACCCTTAATAATATTTCCCAAAAAAACTGTGGCAGATGAAATGAACTGAGACTTTTTAAATATGGTCTTTATAATATTTAGCATCTCATGCACTAAGAGCACACTTTTGTAATTCTGAAGAAATTCCCCTGTGAAAAGTAAGAATCTTCAGTGGAAGCTAGATAGTCCACAACTGGGCTCCCTCCCACAGGCTCCTCCTCTGCCTGCACTCTCAGCCAAATTTGTCAGTCTAGTTTTAAAAGTGACATAAAATTTCAAACAAGCCAGGCGGTGGTGGCGCAAGCCTTTAATCCCTTTAATTGGGAGGCAGAGACAGGCAGATCTCTTTGAGTTCAAAGCCAGCCTGGTCTACAGAGTGAGTTTCTGGACAGCTAGGACTGTTACACAGAGAAACCCTGTCTCAAAGAAAAAAAAATCATCAAAACAATCCTTCCTTTCACCTGCAGTCAAACAAAAGAAAGAAGGTATCCACCTGCTGATCAGACTTCCATGCCTGAGTGATGTCCAGCCCCTGAAGAATAGACTGCAGTATGATCCCAAACTGCTCTGTTGTCCCAGTCTCAAACATTTGGGTGAGCAGGGCTTCTAAGTGAGGCTCAATATCCTGAGCAGAAATGCCTGGACCTGGAGGAAAAGACGCCAAAAGTGTTAAGATCTGATTTATAAGTGATAATAATGAACTACAAAGTAACTATATAATGACATCATGCAGCCATTAATAACTTGAGGTGTGTGATTATACAACCAAATACTGGTAAAAAAAAAAAAAAGAGGGACAGGTGCTCACTGTGCCCTTCTCTTATCCAGAGCTGTATCTATGTACAGTGTATGCACAGAAAATGCCAATATGCTCAGGTTAGTGCAGGACCACAGCAGACATGTGGCAATTTTTATCTCTTACCTCCCTTATACAATCAGGATGGGTGAGAAGTGGAGTATTTAATACCCAGGTAGGAGGAATCAGACTGACCTAGACTTTTTAGAGGCTCCAATGAAAGGACAATGTGAACTTTAAGTTCTGTATCCTTGTCCAGGAGTGGATTTGGGAAGGCTGGTAAAAAACTGAAGCCAATGCCTCAAAAGAGTCAAAGTTACAGCTTCTGGGGACCCAAACTCTTTTTCCCTGGGCTGTTTTTATCAGTCCTAATGCAGCTATGTGAAGGGGGAGAGTCTTCTGTTTTGTGTTAATTTCATTGGTTAAATAAAGAGACTGCCTTGGCCCTGATAAGACAGAAAATTAGGTAGGCGGAGTAGACAGAACAGAATGCTGGGAGAAAGAAGCCAAGTCAGGCAGTCGCCATGATTCTCCCACTCCAGACAGACGCAGGTTAAGATCTTTCCTGGTAAGCCAGCTCATGGTGCTACACAGAATATTAGAAATGGGTTAGATCAATATGTAAGAGCTAGCCAATAAGAGGTTAAAACTAATGGGCCAAGCAGTGTTTAAAAGAATACAGTTTCCGTGTAATTATTTCGGGTATAAAGCTGGCCGGGTGGCAGGATGCAGCAGCTATGTCTGAGGTATCCAATGTTCTCTTTGCCAAGACTGTCTGACTTAGCTCTCTTCTGAACTTGGCCATCCACTCCCATACCTAACCCTGTAAATAGTATGTCTGATGCTATATCTCTTAATAAACTTACGTGGCATAAGTTATTGGTTTGTGTAGGATCTCCTGGTCCCAGCTATTGCTTTCATTTTCTTTATTTCTCATCCCCAGTCTTCCCACTCAACACCATACTGTTCCGGTCACCCAGAAGTGTTGAAAAGACAAAAAGAACCTTGACATTCTGGGACTGTCTACTAGGTCTACCATGTGTTTTCTAGAACTTCACTGACCCACAATCTTGCAATAAAGCCCACGGCAGGATATTCAAGCCCTCCAACACTGACCTATCCATCCTTCATGTGTTTCAGAATGCCACACATTACTAGAATACATTCTGCCTCTCAATCTGTGTTATTTACAATCAAGAGGACAGAGACTGGGGGCTCCGACCGATTAAGTCACAGGTTACAACCTCTAAGACCTAGATTCACAGCCTTTTTCAGCCCCAATTTACTCATCAGTAAAACGAACACATCAGCAAAAGATGCCTGTCACTGGCAAATAAAAGAACACAGAACCTATTGAAGAGCCTCTCCAGGAGAGCTTACTACCTACACTTGCCTGGCTGGACTTCAAGGTCACTTTCACTTGGCTTACATGTATCCTCTAGCCCCAATACCAAATTCAGGTTGGGTTTTGATATCCCATATTTTCTCTTCTGCAGCCTCAATGGCTATCTGGCTGTTATGAAGCCCAAATCAGCCAGAGCAGAGATACTCCTATAAAGAAGGCCAGCTCTAAAGCATTGGCTTCCCTTAAAGCAATCTATTCTATTGCCTGAATGCATTATTCATAAAAGCTCCTGTTTATGAAATGCCCCCTTAGCACCACTGGAGGGCAGGGGCACCTCCACAAGCTGTTGTACTGCTATCTTTCAGTTCTTCAAAACAACCTTCATGTTATGCTCCCTTCCTTCCCCAGTGCCTTGGGCCTCACCTCACTTAGTATTCCTCCAGACTGCTCACTAGACAGTCTGACAGTTCATATATGTAAACATGCTGGACTCCATGTATTTGATATCACAGGTCCAGGGATATAAAAGTGAGGCTTAGAGCTGCCTCATCTCACTAGAGGTAGGAAAAAGGGATACAGAAGTTCTGCTTAGGCCGGGCGGTGGTGGCGCACGCCTTTAATCCCAGCACTTGGGAGGCAGAGGTAGGCGGATCTCTGTGAGTTCGAGACCAGCCTGGTCTACAAGAGCTAGTTCCAGGACAGGCTCCAAAACCATAGAGAAACCCTGTCTCGAAAAACCAAAAAAAAAAAAAAAAAAAAAGAAGTTCTGCTTAACAAACTGACAGTAGCCACAGCTTCAAATGCTAGCTGGCATCTTAAGACACTCACTTGGAATGCCGTCAAAAGCTTTAACAAAATCTTTGATGTTAATTCCAGTAAGGGAAGCAAATCCCTGAGTTATTAACAGGGAAAGATAGACCATCACAGTCAGGGTCTTCTCAGTTCATTCACACTTGAATCCAGACAGAGTGGTCTTTGACAGAGAGACAACAGCAGCACTGTTCAGTCCACACACTCGGCTCTGGTACTGGCCCGGGCAGACCAGGTGGCTTCACTTCCTAAAGGTCCTGCACCCTCGTAGCTTCTCTATGCAAATCAACTCAGCCAAACTCTACTCAGCATGTACTCTTGCCCCCCATCCCCACAAAGTCTAACCTCAAAAGACTACCTACTTCCTATTCTGGCCCCAAAAACTAAAAAGAAAGCCTCTGCCGCCTGTGATACGTACTAACTAGATTCAAGACGATATCAACCTGTTCATCTTTGTCTGCTTTGGGGAGTGACTCTATTTAATATACTTTTTAAAGATTTTATGTTATTTATGTTTGGGTTTTCACACAAAGGCCTCACTATGTACCCTTGGTCTGGAACTTGTTATGCAGCCTGTCTCTGGAGTGCTAGGATTAAAGGCGTGCATCACCACTCCCTTCCATAACACAATAATTTTGTAATTTTTTTTTTCTTTTCTGAGACTGGATTTGTCTGTAGCTTTTGGAGCCGGCCCTGAAACTCACTGTGTAGACCAGGCTGGCCTCAAACTCAGAGAATCACCTGCCTCTGCCTCCTGAGTGCTGGGATTAAAGGCATGCGTCACCACTACCTAGCATACTGTACTTTTTTAACATGAATATTTTTAAATGATTCTAAATAATTTCCATAACATTACAATGGCTATACAGGAATCCCTAAACCTTTGATCTATACAACTTCAGGGTCAGTTTTGGGCTGGAAGACATCAGCTCTCTCACTGGTCTGTGTCTGAGGTCTCAGCTGCCTAAAAGGGCGAAACTCATTAACAGATGACACTAGATGAGTCTATTTTACTATACATACACACACACACACATGCAACTGAGCACACTGATTGGGGGTGCTGAGGAAAATAGATTTTATGTAATTTTCAAAGTTAATCTATAGTACTATAGGCCTGATATAGGAGTTTCCCCCAGTAGCCCTTAAACCATGAATGGGGGTTGGAGAGATGGCTCAGTGGTTAAGGGCACATAATGTTCACATAGAAAACCTAAATTAAGTTCCAGCATCCATGCTGGGCAGCTTACAGCTGTACACTTGTATGTGCACTCCAGAGAATAAGCAGCTCTCTCCTAGACTCTACAGGCACCTGCACTCATATGTCCACACACCCACACACAAATATACACATGACTTAAAAAAAAAATTCTAGGTGTGGAATTTGAGATGAGCCGGGTCTATATAATGAGTTCCAGGTCAGCCATTACATAGTAAGACTGTTCCTCTAACAAACAGGCGTGAATGTACACAAAATAATCCCTAAAATATGAGAGGACCTGAGAAGACTAGAAAGGTATAGTGTGCACAGGGGAGGGAAAGCTGGAAAGGTAACTACTTACACATGCCAAAAAAGAAAGAGAAAATGATGTCCCAGATGCGTATCTACAGGGCAAGCTTGCTCATGTGGTACCTTCTGAAGCTGCCAGGTGGGGGGGGAGGCCCGGACAGTTGTGGTACACACCAGTAGGACATGCTGAAGTAACAGGCATATGAATCTTAAGAGATGAAACATGGTAACTTGGCCATGGAGGTCCCTTTGACTTAAGCCTCTGCAACGCAGAATCAGTTCAGAGAGAAACACCTTATTGGGGCTGGAGAGATTTTTTTCAGTGGTTAAGAGCACTGGCTGAATGCTCAAAGGATCCAGGTTGGATTCCTATCACCAACATGCAGCTCACAACCATCAGTGACTTCAAGTCCATGGAATCTAACACGATCCTTTGGCTTGAGGACACCAGGCATATACTTGGCACACAGACATATATGCAGGCAAAACATACATATACATAATTAAAAAACAAAAAACCCACCTTACCTGTAAGAACTTTCTGCACAGAATGAAAGATGGAAGCAAAAACAGAGCTCTCCTTGGAATGGAGCTCTGGGGCCAAAAGGAACAAGGTTAGAAATTGCAAGGCTGCCTGGAAAGACGGAGTATTCCCCGACAGGGCAGGCAACTCCTCCAGCAACTGAATGTAGACATCCTGGTAAAGGGCCACGTGAGAAAGCACTGTTCTATCGGTATCCACCACTTGAGAAGTCTGGGGCTGTCCTTCCCGAACGTGTTGGCTCAGGTCTACTTCTAAAAGCGTGGGAACAGCTGAGAGGAGGACTGAAGGCAGACGGCGGCCTGTAGTCCCAGGCACTAGGCAGAGATGCAGCATGGCACCCATCTGCATCATGGCCTGCTGCAGCAGCTCAGGTAGTGCTGCTGATGCCTCCAGTAGCTGCCTTCGCTCCTTAACATAAGGCCCCAAACTTTGACACAACTTGTTTAGAGCCACTAGAAGCAGCTGCCTGCACCGAAGGCTCTGGATCTTCAATTCTTTACTGGAAGCTTCCTTACTACATCTTGAGAGGAAGGCAGTGATTTTTCCAAAATTGAGCACCAAGCTCAGCTTTACTTGGATAAGCATCTGCATTAGCTGTTCCAAGAACATCCCTAACACTTGAAGAAGCTGTAGCCAATCGGGGTCATCCTCCCTAACTTGAAATTCTGTGCTGGCTTGCAACAGTGAGGTCAGCACAACCTCAAAGATGTCACTAACATACATGACCCTGAACACAGACCGGGCATTTCTTCCCCTCTGCAGACCACTAAGGAGTCGGTAGCATGTCACCAAGTACTGGAGGGCTAGTGGGCTAGAGCAATGCTCCAATGTGGAGACAGCCATGGAGACTAACAGGAAAAAAAAATGCACGTGGTAAGATGGCATGAGGCTATCCAGGTGAAGGGTGGAGATGACCTGTAAGAGCTCCAGGAGGACTTTTAGCTGCTCTTCATCCAGCTTGATAGGAAAACCATTCTTGATCATAGATAGAAAATTCTGGGCAACTTCTCCTCTTGGTTCTACAACTTCAAGTCCAACTTTTGCTAATTTGGTTTCCCAGTGAGCCACAAATGTGTGGTAGTCCTTTTGAAAAAGCCAGGGAAACCGCTGACTAATAAGACTCAGATCACTATGGGCACCAGAGCACAGAATGCTAGAACATTCTGCAGTAATACACATCAGGAAGGCAGAATGGAGGGACGGCATCTCTGGAAAGAGAGGGCTGTGCAGGAGGGCTGTGGATACTGTCTCAAGTGTGATGTACAGCTCACCATGGACCAAGCTTTCCTCGGCTTTATTTGCTGGTAAAGTTCTTAAAAGGACAGTGGCCAAATATTTCACATCATCCAAACAAAGGTAAGGTATTAAAACTGTGAGGTTTGATACGATCAGGTGCCAGTGGGCTACAGGATATGTAGACTCATTCATTGTTGACACCTGCCTATCCCAGGCAACTACTGTCTTCTGACTTAAACAGTCTCTGCTAGAATCCAGAATGCGGGCAGTGTCATCCCTCAAGGTTTGAAGAGCTTCTTTAGACTGGGAACTAGTCCGCATCAAAGTCCTTTTCACCTTCTGCAGGTACAGCTGTTCTAAGCAGTATCTACCGAGAGACCTGGACTGAACTATACACTTTTCCACCTTCTTCCAAAGCTGTGTTTCCACACCTGGTAGCAACAAAGGGAGGGTTGAGACATCCAGCGCAGCCCCAGCTAGGGGTCCCGCCAGAGAATGATACTGGCTGCAGTGCAAACTGAAAGTAGTGTCCACTTGAGCCCAGGTGTAAGAGAGTAAGAGTGCAGAGTCACTCACCTTCTGTTGCCACAGCTCAGACTCTGAGCTCCAGAGGTCCACGAGAAGACCCAAAAGGGGCCTCACAAGCTCTTTCAGCATCCTCTCCATTATGCACTGTGTCTGTCTGATGATGGGCAGAGGCATGCTGTTGTCCAGACTAGGCATGTTGAACATGATACAATGTAGCAGAGAGCTCAGTGACAATGCCTTCAAAGCCATGTCAGTGTCACTCTGCAAACAGGGTATGATTAAAGACTGGAACTTATCTAGTACAAGGGACCATGTATCCAGGATCTGACTCAGTGGCAGCTCCAAGAGGCATGCACAGAGAGCCATAGAGGGGCCTGAGGTAAGCAGAGGCTGCCTCAGTGCCTCTGCCGCTGGACAGCAGATCACCCACAAAACCTCTTCAAACAATCGTGGCACCTGTCGGAGCTTGGCATATGTCTGGAAGACAGTGTTAATAAGTACCTCCTGGGCTTTTTTAGCTCGAAATTCTGTTACTTCTGCGTCAATCCAGGCTGAAGACAACAGGTCATCTAGGTCTGGTTCTAAAATCAAATGATTTAGAGACATTAAAATCTTGAGGCAGCGAAACCAAGCTGGCACAGGTGCCTGTGAATGGTTGATCAGCAGTTCAGCCACATGGCGGTAGAAGTGGAACTGTGTCTCCTCATGTCGGATCCTGTCAGCAGCCACATTGTAGATGTTGGTGGTGGCCACTGAATTTAGCAGTTGCTCTACAGCCAGAAGCTCTGTGGTCCAATCTGATAGGGTTAGGGCTTCCATCTGTCCCTCTTGCAGGTGTGAAATCCGCAAGCAGCCAAACAACCTGGGGAGAGACTGAAAACAAAGGAACTGGTTTTCTTCCTTAAGGTACGAGTCCAAAAAGAGTCTGTACAGTAAGGACACTGAGTTTGCCACAACCGAAGCATGCAGGTCTGACTTGATGTAGTCAGGCTCTACCAGCCTTTTAATTACAGTTTCCATTGGAGTGAGAAGACTCTTCAGAACCCCCATCTTTACATTGTCTTGGTGCTGTTCCAAGAGCTCCTCTTTATAGGATGAGAGTAAATCATGTCGAAAAACACCGCTTCGAAGAACCATGTCAATCTTACTCCTGATATCTCGGCTCAGTACCTGCCGTAGCTGGCCCTGACCAGCCTGTGTCCATGTGCCCCCAAAAAGCAAATGTCTCAGGACTAGGCAAGGCTGGAGGAGGTGGCCAGTCATATCTGCAAAGACACGTCTGGGGTTGGCTTGCTGTTGCTGAAGCTTGAGGTAATGGTCAAGAGCCAGATGAATGACTTCAAATAGCTGGACTGTCATGGCTCCTTCCGGTTGTCTGCAGACTGACCAGCAAAGGTGGCTCAGCAAGGCTACAATCAGCTCTGGTTTGGCTGTGTAGATGACAGCAAGGGCAGGTGTTGAGAGGATGCCCTGGCAGCAACTCAGGATAGCACAGACATTCTTCTGGGATCCCGCAAGTGAGAACTCTGCTAGTCTCTCATTTATAACCTGAGTATTAAGAAAGAAATAAACGTCATGACTACCCTGAAGCTACATTTGCTCAGAAAGTGTGAAAAAATCAGTCATTCCTCTCCCATTTTGATGAGAAACCAGACTTTTTACCTGTAACATGAACTTGATACTTACTTAATGCATCAATAAAAGATAAAGTGTCTGTTCTAATTTCTTCACACATCCATCTCCTGTCAGTATCAATTCTAAAAAGGTTTACTGCCATCCAATTCCAAAAGGCTTTGCAAAGCTTAAAAGTCAGTAGTCAATATTTTTTCTTTTTATTTATTCTTCTCTCATACATCCCAACCACAGTCTCCTCTCCCTCCACTCCTCACAGTCCCCTCATCCCTAACCTCCCCTTTACCCCAGATCCACTTCTCCTGTTTCCCTACAAAAGAAAATAGGATACCTTAAGGATATCAATCGACATGGCATAATAAAGACTTTATCACATGGCATGTGATAAAGACTAGGCAAAAACCCTTGTATCAAGGCTGGATGAAGCAATCCAATAGGAAGAAAAGGTATAGACCCTAAATCTTTAACTTATCTCAGATGTCATCAGGTAGCACTTGAGTCATGATCCTGTGGTCCTATATACATATTATAGTCATTACATTTTCCTATTAAAAACACCAAAGCAGTACTAAGAGATGTAACTCCATTCGTAGAATGCTTGCCTAACATGTTTAAAGCCCTAGGTTCAATTCCCAGCACTACATAAACTGAGTGTGAGAGTGCATGCCTGTAATCCCAGTACTCAAGAGGAACAGGCAAGTGTAGCATGATATTGGGGTTCAACCTGAAGATCAGAAAAACAAGCAGCCAGTCACTGGCTCTTACCTTTACCTCAGACTGAAAATGGACGAACCTGCCTCCATGAATCCTTAGATTGAGACTGAGACCTATCTCTTCCCATTTTATAGTCCTCTCTAGTGCGTGCACCACACTGCCTGACCTCTATGGCTAACTTGTGTGGACTGCTGGGATTAAAGGTGTTGGCCACCACTGCCTGGCCTGTATGGTTGACTAGTGTGGCTGCTTTGCATTGATCTTCAAGAAGCTTTATTTATTAACACAAATAATATAACACTATAGGCAGAAGATCAAAACTGCAAGGTCATCCCTCAATTACATAGCTAATTGGATGCCAGTAAGTACCTTTCTTTTTATCATACAGCAGACACATTGTTTCCAGCTTTCAAAATTCCAAATTCAGGCAGATCCCAAAATTTACTATAAGGCCAGTGATTTGCTCCTGGTCATATAAGATCTAAGAATCAAAGCTGTCTGAGGTACTAAGCTATTAGCAACTATGTGAAACAATCATTATTTCCACTCAAGTAAGTACTAGCTTACAAGTCATAGCAAATGTGCTAAATCCTAAGATGTCAACATATCACCAGTATCCACCAGATATTTTATTAAATAGATAATAAAAAAAAATCTTTTCTACACTTAGTCCCTAAAGCATAATTTGTGTTCATGTTTCATGGGTCCTCAAGTAATATTTCACATAAACATACATTTATTTTAAAAGTTCTTCATTTCTTAAACATAAAGCTACCCATCTTTCAGTCTTACCTTGAAAGACCACTTAGAATGTTCTTATTATTTAACAGTGTCACAGGGAAGGGTGTAGTCTAAGAATTACTGGCAGCTTATCTACTTCTTTGTTCTCTAGTCTGTTCCATTCCATTCTGTGAGGCTCTGGCTGAACAGCTCTACAACCAGACACATCTAGTTTCAAATCCCAATACTGCCATTTACTATTTATATATGGCCATTTATATTCTTATACCCTTTGAGCCTGTCATGTGCTAAATGCTCAATAGTACTGGTTTTTAATGGCAATTATTATGGCATCTGAAAATACTATTTTAACAATGAAGTTCAGACTTTTGTGATTTTAATAAAAAAGCTGAAATAATTTCTGTCCAGATTACCTTTGATCTTCCCCCAGAAAATCTCATCAAACGTCTGTGTGCGAGTCTAGTTATAATACAGTAGCTACCTTTTCCAGTTAAAAAGTAGTAAAGCTGGCTCTGACGGTATACACCTGCAATCCCAGCACTTGGTATACAAAGCAGAAAGTAATAAAAACCTGTTCATAGGCCAGACAAGGTGGTTCATGCTTTTAATCCCAGCATTCAGGAAGCAGAGGCAGGTAGATCTCTATGAGTTCTAGGCCAGCCTGGCCTACTTAGAAAGTTCCAGGATAGTCAGAGTTACATATAGAGGCCCTGTTTTAAAAGTAACATTTTCTATTTTTGGATACTATTATTTCTTCTTCCTTCTCCCTCCCTTAACTTGAAATTTCCCACATATTCACATAACTGATTCTGAAAAAAACAAGTTTAAGCAGTAATGAGAAATTAACAAGGATGCACATAAGTCAACGGAAGAGACCATGATTTACCTTGACAAGGGAAATCTGAAGATTCACAGTCTTTCCATTCTTCAGGAGATTCTGCAATTTCCTGCTGTGTAGAATGTTATCTACATAGACCCAGAGCCTTTCAACAATATCTTCCTGCAGTTCGAGTTTTTTATTATAAAATGCAACCAATGTCTGTCTTGCCCAATCAAGTAAAACCTGGATTTGTAGAAAACATACTGTGAAAATGAACTTCTTACATGGGAGAAAAATTTTAAACATTATGGAGACATCCAGCCATGACCAAATTCTATTGCAAGAAAAACAAAAACAGCTTTCCTTTAAAACGTGTCTGCAGTGTCAGCTCCCACTGGGGCTGAGACAGGAAGAGCACCTCCATCTACAAGATCAGGATGAGACTGGACAACAGAGCAAGAGCCTATTTGAAACAAATAGGCTGAATATGGTTACACATGGCTATTAATATCAGTACTTAGGAAGCTGTGGCCAAAAGATCTCAATTCAATGTCAACATAAGATGTATAGTGAAAGCATTTGTTTTAAATCCTCACTTGTATGTTAAATAATATATGTTATGAAATCTTGAAATGTTTATTAAGGAATAAAAGAGGAAAAACAATGTTGCCTTAGTCTGGAGTCAATGAAAAATTTCAGTGCAATAACATTATTCAATGGTTTTTTTTTTTTTAAGAAAAACACAATGTCCACAGAAGGAATCACATATGCAAATCAAAATGGAAATAAGGGATAAGAAAAAAATGGGGCTGTGAGACAAGACATATGCAGTATACCTTCTAGATCTTTCAGGAGTCACAAGCAAGGCAAACTGATGCACCAGGGCTTTCTGAGAAAGAGCGCTGTGCACATGCAGTTTCCATTATGGCAATGTTTACTCACTCGCAACACTGAGAAAAGGTAAAGCCTCGGCCCTCAAAACTGTGGTGCTGTTGATGGTGGCAAACACTACAACATTGAGTTACGCTTACTCCGCCCAAGCCCTGAGCTTCCCTCTCCAGACCTGTCAATATGTGTGAAGGACAACCAACGCTAGAAGGAAAAGGACAAGGACAGCGCAGGTCTTGACCAAGCCTGCCGTGATTACCCTTCTGTTTCACACTGTGCAGCACCAAGCTGCTAAGCTGATTCAAATGTGTAGTAGGTGTGGACACTAGGAGGTCAACTGTTCTACACACTACATCTTATAACTAACAATTATAATAAATTTTTGATACATCTCATGTACTTCCTATAAAACAAATATTGCAAAAATTTAATAATAAAAAAAATAAAACCAACATTGGGATGCATGTCAACCCAATACCATGAGCTTGTCATCGTACTAGTTACAGTATCTACTTTTTAGTCACAGAAGCTTAAGAAATATTAATAGAATAACGTTATACTTGGTCCTTCTCTATTTCTAGCTTGGCCTTCTAAAGAGACTACCACTCCCCATCTTCCCAACCTTCAACCTAACAACCTGAAAGATCTCACTACTTTTAACTCCAATGAAGCTTCCTCCCTAACTTGTCTTCTAATCTTTTAAATAAATGTCAATATCCAAGTCATACATGTAATTATTTTAGATCATAAAAATCTAAGTTCTATATTAAACTTACTTGTTCTTTATTTGGTAGAAAACACTGATGGGAAATCCAAGCAAAGTGAGCTAGTTTTAGTTTATCTTCCCAGGAAGTTGTCTTGCTTTTAAGCTTAAAGGAAATGCCAGAATAAACAGCAGCCATGGCTACACGTCTTCTACAGTTAAAAAGAAGAGAAAACAGTATTATAATAAGGTCTAACGGAACAGGCACCAGAAAATGACACTGTCTTTAAAAAAATATTTATGTATCTGAGTGTATGCATGTAAGAGCCCAAGATAGCCAGAAGAGGGCATCAGATCCTTTGAGACTGGAGTACAAAGAGTTATGAGATAGTCACCACGCAGGTGCTAGACACTGAACACAGGTCCTCTGCAAGAGTGGCCAGTGCTTGCAACTGCTGAGCCATCTCTCCAGTCCCCCACCACATACCTTACATATGGGGACAACTGGGAAACAGAGGAGGCAGGCAGAGCTCTAGGAGTTAAGAGGCCAGCCAAGGATACAAAGTGAGACACTGTCTCAAAATTTTATACATGAATATATAAACATAGAAGTACATAATATAAATATGTATTTAGACAATTATATAAGTATAGTGTATTTATTATACCTATAACATAAAACATTTATATGTATAAATAAAGTATATATTTAATTTGAACCTGGATTTCAGCAAAAACAGACAGATGATTATAAATACTCCTGCTGTGATCACAGAACACACACTTAGAATATATAGAAATTCAACAAGGCAAATGAGTGTGTAAACAACTCACAGAATGATAGTCACCATCCATAAGTTAAGATTGAAAGACGTTTCAGCAAATAGCTTTTAAAATGTATTGTGTCTTAGGATGAGCTTTATTAAGTAAGCAAATAAGCAAGCAATACAATACTTGAAGTAATGCTTCTTCTCCAGGGTAAAAAGACTCAGGTGTCGTGGTGGTGGAAATAGCTTAGCAGTTAAGAGCATTTCCTACTTTTATAGACAGAGGACCTGAGTTCAGTTCCTGGCACCCACATGACAG
The DNA here is from genome assembly GCF_950005125.1 of Chionomys nivalis. Taxonomy (NCBI): domain Eukaryota; kingdom Metazoa; phylum Chordata; class Mammalia; order Rodentia; family Cricetidae; genus Chionomys; species Chionomys nivalis. Next base: position 5,353,385 of record NC_080106.1, read on the forward strand.
CTCATAACTATCTGCAACTCAATTTCAGGGAATTCGGCACCTTCTACCCTCCCCAGGCTCCTGCATGCATGAGAAATAAACAAGCAAGCAAACAAACAAAACAGGCATCAATTTCAATAGAAATGCTGTTATTTCTACTATAACAAGTAATTTCTTACACATGCAGAGCTACATTAGACTACAAAACATATACACGATTTTAAAAAAGTTATAATAAAATCTTAAGTAACAAGGGGAAAGCATATACGTTAACAACCTACAATTACTATGAAACCCACGCAAAGCTTTTGAGTTTCTTCAAAGTCATAAAAATTGGTCATTTTCAGTAAACAAATTAGCTCAGAAAAGATAAACATTCACCACACTGCTGTGTCAAGGCAAGAGAACATAGGCTGCTTTCAGAACTGAGACGCATCCCTTCCCGCCCGTCACCCTCGGAAGGAGCTAGGGCAGCAGTTTCACGGGTCGCCTATCAGATGTTTACACGTAACAGTGGGGAAATTATAGTTACGAAGTGGCAACGAGATAACTTTATGGTTGAGGGGTCATCACAACACGAGGAACTGTATTAAAAGGCAGGAACATTAGCAAGCTTGAGAACCACTATTCTAGATCCGGAGACTTGGTTGACTCATTGGTTAAGATTTCTTAACGCTTCTCCAGAGAAGCCAGGTTCGAGTCCCGTACCTCACTGTAGCTCACAGCCCCCCCGGTAACGCCCTCTTCCTGCCTCTGCAGGTGGACACAGACACGCACAGGCGAAACACTCAGACAAATTAAAAAAGAAACTTCTTAAAAAGAAGGTTCCAGACTGATACCTTCAAATCCTACTAGCTCGGATCGGGGTTCTCTGCCGCCCTAACCCCAAGAGCCCTTAGATCGGGGCGCGCGCTCTCAAGCCGGACTCTATAAAGTGGGGTTCTCTCGACCGGGGCTCCCTCGGGTCCGGGCTCTCGCCGCGGCTGGGGGAACCCTCTGGGAGAATTCCCTCAGACGGGGCGGCGGCGGGCGGTCCCTCCTCGCACCCGGCCTCTCCAGCGGGGTTCCCTCCGGGGCCGGCTAGCGTCCGGACGACGTTCCCGCGCCGCCTTCACCTGGGACCTCCACCGCCACGAGCCGCACGTGAGGGAGGCGCTTCCGGCAGACGTTGACGCCAACGGCTCGGGGCGGGGAGGGGCGTCACGCAGACATCGCTAGCGGAGCGCCGAGAGCGCCCTGGCTGCGGCGTCGCGCGTCCGCGGCCTAGCCCGGCGTGCCCGCTCCGTCAGGCGGTCATGGGGCGGCCGCCAACGGCGCGGCGCGGTGGGACGTAGGGTGCGGGGACCCCGCGAGCCGGCCGCGCTACGGAGTCCTCGGGCGGGACACCCGTACGGAAGCAGCCGGTGCCGGGGCGGCGGCGGGGCAGCGGGAGCCGCCTTGGGATGTTCAGTGAGTGCGGGCGGGGCGCGGGGCAGGAGGGGGAGGGGAGGGGACGCGGGGGAGGGGCTTGGGGCTGGCGCGCGCGCGCGGGCCCGAGCGACCCCGCACGTGGCGGCCCCGGCCGCACGCTCCCGGAGACTCCGCGGCCCCGACCGCGAGCTCACGGGGGCGCTCGGCGGAAGTGGCCCGCAGAGGGCTGGCTCGCGCCTGCCGCCGGGAGTCGCCGCCCCGCGGACCCCGCAGGCGCTCTGGCTCCGGCGTCTAGAGGTGAGTGAGTTTCCCCGGGCTCGGACCCCTGGCTGGCCCGCAGGTAGATGGCCTCGGGGCTTTGCCGGGAGTCGGGACCGCGCGTTTGGTGACCCGCTGCAGCCTGGCGGGCCCTGCGGGGAAAGTGAAGTGGGAAGGGGAGTCCGCCTGCTTCGGGTTCAAGACTTCGTGGCTGCTGAAACTCGAAGGGGCGGAATGTCACGGATGGAGTTGGTGACCGCAGAGACGAGGATTGCAGCCGTGTAAGCTCGCTCGCTGCCGCAGTTTCTCCTCCTGTAAAATGGGATGGTGATTTCAGACAAGACTCGGCAGGTACTGGTAGCGCATTCTGTAGGCTGAGGCAGAAAGATTGCTGTGAATTCGTAGCCAGTCTGGTCTACAAAGTGAGTTCTGGACCGACAGAGGAGACTTGGTCACATATGGAAACCTTGTTCTGTGAATTATAAAGCGAATATTAAGCCAGAAAAACCGAAGTCAGTTTGTGCCTTCAGTTTTAGTGTTTTGCCATCAGTAACAAATTGGGTTTACGTGTTTTGGGACAGTCCTTTCCAACTGCGAGCTGTGTACTTCTGTTCCTCCGAAGAGAGGTGAAAGGCTCTCCTGACTGCTCGGTAACTGATAATTTCCGTTGTTTCTGCAAGAATCTGTGGAAGACACGATGGGATAGAGGAAGGGACTCGGCTTTTTTCTGACTTGTTTTAGCTTGATCTTGTGTGATGCACCGTACTTGAAGTCACGTTTCCAGCCTTCCCCGTAGCCATCAGCATCTCAAGCGCTTAGCTTCCAGTGCTCGTTCTCAATGAGTGTTTGCCCTTGTGCTCCCCTAGGACTCCAGGGTGCACTCAGTAGGAGCGTGGGGTGCTGTAAAGAGTGCAGGCTCAGACACTGCATCCAGATGGCTGGGTTCTCATCCAGGAGCTAGACGGCTCTGCTTTCCCGTCTGGAAAGTAGAGTTGGGAGGACAAAAGCAGGTAGTATGTGGGAAGTGGTTAAGAAGTGTCTAGCAATGGAATATGTCAAATCAACATTAGTTATCGATGGCAATGTGGGGACCACGGTGATGTCACATACTGTGATGGTGCTCCAAGCAAAGACTAGGAAGCCATGGGAAGACGAGACATCCAGGCTGAGCATCAAGACTGGCTTGAGCATCAAGCCTGGTGAGCAGTTGTGAGGTGCCTCCATCCATTGGAGAGGGATTGGCCAGAGCCTACATGAAAGACGAACGTGCCTGCAGAATCCCCAATAAAGTGAGACCGAATCGTGGGTAAACAGGCAGTTCAGAGCCTGTTTTATTTTATTTTTTCATCCTTCACACCAGTGACAACAGTAAGTTTTCAAACTAGTACATCACGTGGTCTCTTTAGAAAGGATGTAGTAGAGTGGTGTTGGGTTGAAATAGAGAAGGCCATCCCTTCCTCTGTATCTAGCTTAGTGTAGATGGGCTTTTTTTTCTTTGATTTTTTTGAGACAGGGTTTCTCTGTAGCTTTGGAGCCTGTCCTGGCACTCCCTGTAGACCAGGCTGGCCTTGAACTCTGCCTCCCAAGTGCTAGGATTAAAGGCACCACCACAACCCACCACAGATTTTTTAAATCTAATTTTTGAAGTTTAGAGACCACTCAAACAAGGCATGAATAAACTATATGTTATTCTAGACAGTAGTCTTTCCTAAAACCCCTATTTTGGTGTTTGTCATGTAGCAGGTTAGAAGGCTGGTTTCTCTGAGAAGTCTCCCTGTGATTAGAGGCTGTCATTTCATGTTGTGGTCTCTGCCACCAGGCACACTTGATTGTTTCTCCAACACCAAGATGCTCTTCGGGAGGGCATACCAGGCTGAAGCAAGCCCAGTGTACTGGTTTGGGGCTTTAATTCACCCCACCAAATCAGTTAACAAAAGAACAACAGGAAAGAAATGTTTACTGATGACTGCTGGGGTCCCGTCTCCGAGAGCACAGGCACAGCGCACACACACTACACAGAAAACGTCTGGAAACAGCAGTTTATTCTTGTGGTCCAGGTGCAGTGGAGGCAGTGGCAGGAGGTTAGGACACTGAGGATCAGGCTGGCTTTGTACAGAGTTAAGGCCATCATGGGCTATATAACAAGAACTCTGACTCGGGAAAAAATACCATCGTACCTAGTGACTCCCTTTCTTTTTCATGTTGGTTTAAAAGTTAAGAAAAACATTTCCACTGTACATGGTGGTGGTGCACATCTTTAATCCCGCACCTGGGGGCAGATCTTTTTGAGTTCAAGGGCTGCATGGTCTACAAAGCAAGTTCTAGGCCAGCCAGGACTTCATTATGAGACCTTGTCTTAAAAAGAGAGAGAGAGAGAGAGAGAGAGAGAGAGAGAGAGAGAGAGAGAGAGAGAGAGAGAGAGAGAGAGAGAGAGAAGGGAAAAAATAAAACCACCTCTGGGTAGACTCCCCTCTGGAGAACAGTGGTGGTAAACAGCCTGCCCTGGAGCAAGAGAACTTAGAGGTGGGCGGATATTAGGGTAGTCCAGTTGAAAAGTGCTTTGTGCGGTCAGCAGAAGATGCAAATGATTCTGTCTAGAAAGTATTCATTTAATATAGGGATTAGAGATTTCTTAAAGGGGTCAGGGTATTAAAGAGTATAACTAGATTTCTTGTTTTAATGAGGGGTAATAGCGCCTTTAAGTTGAGTAGGAGGAGGCTGAGGTAGGACGATTTGTTCCAGTTTGAGACATTCGTTGGTTATAGGGTATCGCAAAGGCCGAATTCAGCAGTCATGAACCATAAAGGGAAAGGAAAAACTTCCATTAAGATAAGAGGTGAGGAGACACAGTCTTTCAGCAGCTCACAAGGAGACTGATGTGGAATCGCTAGGTTAGGATGTTGTAGACAAAGTTAGTTGACCAGAGGAGATGTTGAAATCTTGAAGGTGGTGGGTGATAAAGAAATCAACTTATGTGTATGAAGTCTGCACACCACATGCATGCACTGCCCTTGAAAGCCAGAAGAGGGTGTTAGACCTCCCAGGGACTAGAATTGCAGACAGTTGTGACCTTCCTTGTAGGTTCTAGGAATTGAACCCTGCTCCTCTGGAAGAGCACCTCTGAGCCATCTCTCCAGCCTAAGAAAATTGTTACTGATGTCTGTGGGTGTTGTGGTTCCTAAGTATGAACTTCATAGATACCACCACCAAAACTCCAGGTTTTTTATTCTGAACTCTGACTGTAGCCTCATTTGCAAGATCCTTTCTTTCTTTCTTTCTTTCTTTCTTTCTTTCTTTCTTTCTTTCTTTTCTTTCTTTTTTTGGTGTTTCGATCCGAGACAGGTTTCTCTGTGCATCTCTGGCTGTCCTGGAACTCTGTAGACCAGGCTGGCATAGAACTCACAGTAATCCACCTGCTTCTGCCTCCCTGAGTACTGAGATTAAAGACGTGCAAAGACGTGCGCCATCACCACCGAACAAGATCTTTTATTTCTTAAGGACACCTTGGGAGAAGGCACAACTACTGTAGAAGCATATTGGAATATTTGAGCAAAGAATCACTTTGAAACAGTCCTGCTTGAAGGGAGAGATAGAACCAGAAGTTCATACCCTACTCAGGGGTTACATGCAGTGAGTTTGAAGTCAGCCTGGGATACATGAGACATGGTCTAAAGGGGAAAAAACAAGGTTTTTCAATTCCATGAGATCTGACTGAAACTACATAGTGTGTCTCAGTTATTTTTCAACTTTGATTCATTTTTTCACAAAGCTAATTGAAAATGCTCTCGTGACAATGCAAATACTGGGTGGGGTCCACTTTGGTGACCTTTTGGATAAATCTTTTGTTCCACGCGATTATGGTTAATTCCAGTACTTGGGAGGTGAGGCCACGAGAGCCTGAGTTCAAGGTCACCTTCAGAGACTGTAGAGTCAACTTGGCTTACAGGAGACCCTGTCAAAAATCAAAACCAAACAAAACGGGGGTGGGAGGATTAAATTAGATTGAGTCCTTAGTAAGTACTTTATTTGACATCTCAAACAAAAACTTTCAGACTTTTTAAAGCATAAATTCACAATTAGAAAAAATACTCAACCCTCCATACCCCCAAAACTGGCCCTTGGTCAGCAACTCTTCCAGAGCTAATTTGAAGAGTGTGTAAAGTTAGCGTCCCTGAATTTACCTTGAACACATTTTATTTGAAGCTTCCACTCTTAAAGGAATGAACTATGTCTATATAGTAGTATGTTGGCATCTCACAGAGCTGAGTGGTTACTACTTGGCTTGTCTTAGCAGATTGGTATGTTCTCTACCCACTGTATTTGACAGTAAGTGGGTGAGACAGATGCAGTGTATAATGATGGACCAGGTTTTACCAGGCCCTGTTCCAACATCCTCATTTTAGGGAAGTGTAAGAAAAGTCTGCAGTTTGTCCTTCCTGGTGATTACCTAGAGTGATCATGTAAGATTTTACATTGCTACTTTGTTGAGTGTTAGTGGAACAGAAGCAGTCATTAAGATACAGGAAGAAAATGGTATTTGGTATCAGTTTTGTGTGAATTGAAAACTGAGAAGTCTTGAAATTTTAACAAAAGATTGTATAATTATATCCAAACCCCTTTATTGTTTTATTAATGTGCTGGAAAACTGGGCAGGTATCTCAAAATTGCAGTGTAAGCCTCATATCTGAGTCTTGAGAGGCTTGGTTCTATTTTAAGGCACCACCCCCCACATGTCCATTTATGGATATTTTACCATGGAAAGCCAATTGCTCTGAGGGATTCTTTCATTATTTTGCTTGAAATATGTGCATCAGAATAGAACCAGCTAAGCTGGTTGGATCATATCTGTGGTATTTGTATTCCATGTGAGCAATAAACACAATTCCTACTGAATTCTTGCCTTGAGGTCCTTTGCCCAGAAGCTGGCTTAACCTCCTGCCCTCAGGGTCTCTTATAGTAAAGGCAGTTGCCTGCAAACAATCCCCACTTCAAACTGTTAGTTTGGGTAAATTCATTGACTTTAGTATTTACAAACTAAGTTTTCTCAATTGCAAATGTAGCTGAGCTTTCCTATTTGTGTTTTGTTTTTGTTTTAAAACAAAACTAAGCTGGATTTTATGTAGCCTGAGCTAGACTTGATCCTCCTTCCTTCACTTCTTATAAATTTGGAATATAAGTTTGGGTTATAAATTTGGATAATAAATTTGGGTTGGAAGTTTAGATTGTAAATTTGGGCCTTGGCAGCTGTTTTCTTTGCAGCTTTAGCATCTCCTCCCTCGCCTGTAGAGACATCTGTAGGCACATAAGTAATGTCCTATTTTGAGAACACTCATCTCACGATCTGCTCTCTCAGTGGTTGTCTAGTGTCTCACAGACAGTGTTCTTTTCCTGTCAGAAGGGCTTGATTAGAGCAAGGCATTGGTAGCACACACCTTTAATCCCAGCACTCGGGAGGCAGAGACAGGCAGATCTCTGAGTTCAAGGCCAGCCTGATCTACAGAGTGAGTTCCAGGCAGCCAGGACGACACAGAGAAACCGTGTTCGGGGGTGGGAGTCGGGGAAAAGGGCTTGATGGGAATGCTGTAAATTCACACGAGTACATATACATAGTTCCACGTCACCAAAAGGTCACAGTGGGAAATCTGGAAAGATCTTAGTTTTTAAGTGTAGAATTGGACTAGTTTAGTAGGGTTTGAAGCTAGGCACTCTGGAAGAGATTATCATCAGGTATGTATAGTGTGATGTGGCCAAGGCTGGGTGTCTTGACTGTCCTGATTGAACTACACTTGGAAAGGGTCATAGAGTCACTGCTGCTGTATGTATTTGGTCCCCCACCCCCAATCAGAATCTCCAAGACTGGGGTTACTTATTTATACACGTAAACACACTGCCGGGATTCTTATATAGCTAGATAAGCCAAAGAGAGTCACTGATGCAGCAGAATGAATGGTTATATTGAATAGTGGCCACAGAGAACAATGATTTTGGCTTCATTAATGGACAGGAAGAGAGATCTCTCAAAATATCAGAGCCCTTGTGCTAGCAATAAAAAGGAAACATAATTAAAATAGCTCATCAGTACACTAAAAGAATAATAAATCATCATGAAAAGTAATGTCAGTATTGGAAATTTATTCATGCTTTGTTAGATGACCAAATTACAGCCATTGCCCTCCTTTCTGGGCTGTCTTGGACTTTGTGATAATCCAGGGTCAGAAACAGTTTGTAACATACATATGCTTTGGTCCATGTGACTCCAGCCTTCTCTGTTCCCCTTGCTATGTGATTTTCAAGAAATTGGAGAGTTGGTCTTCAGAGTATCTCACAAATCAGTTTAGAGGGGAAGAGACATTTACAGATTACTCTGGAAGCAGTGTGTTAGTCAAATAACCAGGGAAAATGTGCTTCGCTATTCATCCATATGGATAACAATGAGAGGTTAAGTCTTGAAAAGTATTTAAAGAAAAAGCATAACAGCTGGAGAGATGGCTTGGAGGTTAAGAGCACTGGATGCTCTTCCAGAGGTCTGGGTTTGATTCCAAGCACTCATATGGTGGCTTACAGCCATCTGTGACTCTAGTTCTCTTCTGGCCACTGTGGGTACCTGACAGAAAAGTGGTATATAGACATACAACATTCAGGCAAAACACTCGTGCACATTTTGTTAAAAAATGTTTTGAAGAAGGCATTTGTTTTTTCAAGACAGAATTTCTTGTGTAGCCCTGGCTGTCCTGGAATTCACTGTGAAGACTAGACTAGCCTGGAACTCAGAGATCCACCAGCCTCTGCCTCCCGAGTGCTAGAATAAAAGGTGCCACTATTCCCAACAGGGTGCCACCTCTCCTTGACTATTAAGATATATAAGTTGCAGTGTTGGCACACACCTTTAATCCCAGCACTCGGAGGCAGAGGCAAGCCGATTTCCATGAGTTTGAGGCCAACCTGGTCTACAAAGTGTGTTCCAGGACAGCACAGTGGCTGTATAGAGAAACCCTATCTCGAGAAACTTTATTTATGCTGAGTATGGTTGCACACACCTTTATTTCCAGCACTTGGAGGGCAGAGGCAGGTGGATCTCTGAGTTTAAGGCCAGGCTGGACTACAAATCGAGTGACAGGCTAGCCATCACTACATGGTAAGAACCTATCTCAAAAAAAGGAGGAGTGAACGAGCTATGGGTGGGGGATACAGCTCGATGGTCGAGTGTTCACCTGACTTCTGCGAGGTTCCTGGTTCCATCCCTGGAGCCACCAAAAAAAAAAAAAAAAAACCTCCCTTACTAGGTTCTTACCTTGGCTGCATCTACTTACCCAGTCTGTTGGTTTCTTGGGCCTTTGATCTTACGCTGCCCCCTTCTTGAGCTTTTAGCAGGTTCTCTACTAATGAATAGCTCTGATGGAGCAGTAGAAATAGCCTCATATTCAAACTAGGCCTGCCTGCTTGGTGCTAGGTGCACTAATGAAAAGGTTCAGGAGCTGGTGAATAACAGTGTTGGGAGTAATCTATGGGATGTGTTACTCATGCTGTTTCTCTGTTTTCCATCAGTGAGGCTGGCTGTATGGCCTTTGGGAAAACAGATGAAATGGAACAAAATGCCAGGCTTGTGTCCTCACTGGGTCATTTCAGTATCCATCTTCCTAGTGTGTGATAGCTCTGCCGTCCCTTACAGTCTGCTTCCTGTGTTCCTTTCCCACAGGTCATGAAACGAGGGCGCACGGAGCAGGTTCAGGTGGCAGTGTCCTGCTACCTCAAACGCCGGCAGTACATGGACTCAGAAGGCCCCTTGAAGCAAGGCCTAAGACTATCACAGACTCCTGAGGAGATGGCAGCCAACCTCACAGGTACCAGGGTCCTGTGACTGGCCTGAACAGGAGCTGTCAGTGACCATAGGTTCTCAGCAAAGGGTAGGCTACCAGGCCTCAGTGAGCAACTCTTAGTGTCTCTGGCCTCTAGGCCTTTCCTGTCCTTCAGAACTGTGCTCACTGGACTTCTGAACCTTCCTCAGAGCATCAAGATTGTTTTATATGTACCTGATGGTATGTGCAACCTTTTTACCCTTCAAGACCCAGAGTAATAGGTTCTCTCTGTTAGCATAGAACTTTGCTCCTAGAAGTCAGTCTATAAAGTGATTGCATTCTACAGGGTTGACAGTTGGAAATACTGTTATCATAAGCACTTCTGAAATTTTTAAATTTCATTTTGAAATCACATTTCAGAACTAGACATAATGACTCAGACCTTTAATCCCAACACTTGGGAGGCCAAAATGGGAGAGTTGTCAAAAGCTTGAGACCAGTTTGGGTTATAGATTAAGATCCAAGCTAGACTAGGCTACAGAGTGAGGCTGTCTTAAACAGCCATAGGGAAGGAAGGGTGGCTCCATCGGGAATATCAAGTCTTTGTTACCATACACAAAGGTTGTCACCTAGCTTTCCTATGAGTTCAGGGTTTATGATACAGTTTTTTTGTCCTTCCATCTCCCTCTGGTTTTTGTGAAATGGATTCTCACAAGGCCCAGTCTGACCTTGAACTCTCAGCAAGTCTCAGGCACATGCACTAGACCTAGCCGGTTTTCTTATACTGAATTTCTGTACAGTACTGGTGGTTTGATGTATTTCAGTAAATTAGGTGTTTGCAAAGGACACATTAATGGCTTTTGGTGTGGAGTTCTCATTGTTTATGTGGCCCAGCTCTGGCTTCCTTCACATATCCAGAGGGGCAGCTTCTCCCTTCTTTGCTCCTGGACTTGTTCTTTCCTTGAACGGATGGCTCCTGCTTCATCCTAGCAGCAGCAGACCCTGTGGTTCCTCTTCACAGCGCTGTCACTCAGTGGCCTGGTTTGCTTTAGACTGCCTTTGCTATGGAGAAAGTGATGAAATGTTTGAAACCTGAAGAGGTCCTTGACTTCATGGAGGAGTATCAGAAACTGTCAGCAATCTACCTCCATGTTCCTTTAAGAGATACCTGGCTGTTCCCTGTTTGAGCTCCTCGGGGATACCCTGGTGAGCAGTTATCAACTTGTCTCTAGTGGACTCCTCCATTTATCAGGTTTAGAGCAATCTCTAAACCTACCACAATTTTTTGGAGTGCCCAGCACTCCTATTGCTACACATGCATAGAATCCTGAGCGATAATTCTGCCTTTGTGGGAAGAAGAGAAAGTACCTCTGCAGTTTAGATGCAGTGGCTTTTCAAGAGGCCAGCAGGAATGGAGAAGTTGAAGTGGGCTGATTGTGCTATTGAATCCTGGATTTTCTGATTCATGAATGATCTGAATCATTGGTCTTCGCTTTGCAGGCTTTCATTGCACATCTGCTTTAGGCAAGATGGTAACAACCCTAGAACTTGCACAGATTCCAGCTGCTGGGAGTCCATGCTGCAGTACAGCTGTGAAGGGCCATGGTGTACTGAGCTTTGGCAGGGATACCTTAGGGTCAAGAAGTAGAGGAAATAATCATTTGCACTAGGTTGGCAGGGCAAGCAGGTCTTGCCAAAAGCTTGGTACTCCCCACCTTATGGTCAGATTAGCCAATAGCAGAAGGAATGATCTGTTTTCTGAGGGATTATAAGGAACACTCCTGTCAGGTTAAAGGAGGACATGTGAGATCCGGAGATAGATTTCAGGAGAGTGACTGGGTGCTAAGTATTGCTAAAGGGTCCAAGTTAGAATTAGATACACTAGCCAAAAATCAGCATAGTCAGAGGGTAACCAGGAATCTGAAGGGCTTTGACTGATGAAGGGGAAAGAGCACCTCTCTGCTCTAGCCATCTGAATTCTGCTGGAGGGCAGGAGCTCTTCTTCACACCCTTTTCTGTGCACCATGTTTTGATTTCTTCAGTTCTACTGTGTTCATTACCATCCCTCCATCCACATGATAGTGGCTAGATGTGATATAAAGAAGACAGCTTAGCCCTTGGCCCCTAGCTTCCATCTGGAAGTCAAGGTTGGTACCTAAATGGGTACCTCCTGCAAGGAGTTTGAGGGCCACCTTCTCCATTTATAGAGCATCAAGGGCTCTGGACATCGTGTGAAAGTTTGCCTTTAAGTAACAATAGGAATCGAGAACAAAATGGTGTAGGCTCTACACTGGATAGTGCAGAAAGCTTGAGTTTCTTCTTTAGGAAGCATAAACTCAGGCTAAGTGTGATAGCGTACTCCTATAATTCCAGCACAAGGAGCAGAAAGATTGAGATTCCCAGATCAGCTGGGGCTACGTAATGAGACCCTATTTAAAAAAAAAAAAAAAAAAAGTATAAAGTCAAAAAGTGCATGTTTACATGCTAAACATTAAGGCCCCAGGCTTCTCTTCCTGTCAGCTACCCTAAACACTGCAATCAACCTAATTCCCCAGGAAAGCTAGTGAATAACCGTTTGATGAATTATGACCTGCCCAGGACTGCAGACCAAAGACACTCTTTGGGAAACTATTCCTACCATCCTAAGTGATCAGCTACATTCCCATTATCCCTATGATGCTCTTTTTCATATCCAGTGCCATAAAACCCTGGGGGAAATGTTTCTCTTGACAGGTGTCCATATCATAGTTTGAAGACAAGAAGATAATGCTGCTCCGGGAGAAAGAACATTTTGAGAATATTTTTAAATGCCAGATAGCTAATGATAAAAAGGATTGTGAGCAAAAATAACTGTTTCCTCCTTTGGAAAAAATAAAGGAAAAATCAACAAAGAGGTTGAAAGTTAGGCCAGGTGTGGTGGCACACACCTTTAATCCCAACACTCAGGAGGCAGAGGCAGGGGGGTGTCTGAGTTTAAGGCTAGCCCGGTCTATACAGAGCAAGTTCAGGACAGCCAGTAGTACACAGAGAAACCCTGTCTAGAAATAAAAAGAGGGGATGGGGGATTTGAAAGTTAAAGAAACCCTCCTGTTAGTAAAGCAAAAGGATGAAATGTAGAGAAAAGATTAAATGATTTTCAGAAGATCCAACTTTGAAATCAGGAATCTCAGAAAATTAGAAGATATGATCAGAAACAACAAAGACTGTTTCTCTGAACTGGAAACGTGACCTCTCAAATTGACAACCTCAGGCCATAGCACATTATAACATGCCAACATGGGTTAGACATTTCTAGGTAAATCTTAAGAATATTGTGTGCCTGTCCTCTCTTCACTTAAGGTATCTTATGCTTTCTAGCTTTTATTCCTCTGCCCTAGTTTTATGGAGTATCAGGAGAGAAGGGAGACAAACAAGTATTATCAGTCTGCCCCAGTCTACCAAGACCCTAGAACATCTTACTTAGAGATGCCATTGGACTCCATGCCCTGTGTCCTTCCTGCTGCATGGTATAGATAGTAACTGCCTTCCTGCCTCTGTCTTGTGTGTCTTCCTCTTTAGTCCAATCAGAATCTGGTTGTGCCAATGCAGTGTCTGCAGCCCCTTGCCAGGCAGAACCCCAGCAATATGAAGTACAGTTTGGACGACTGAGAAGCTTTCTCACTGGTAAGTCCTTTTTAAGAAACCAAATAATGTAGGTGTCCTCAGAACCTCTTGTATTGCAAGCATAGTGTTAGGTTCTAGAGAGTCAGGTACTTTTTTGTTCAGTGGTTGTTTGTTTTTTCAAGACAAGTATTTCTGTGTAGTCCTGGCTATCCGAAACTTGCTCTGTAGCCCAAGCTAACTTCAGACTCAGAGATCCTCCTTCCTCTGCCTCCTGAGTGCTGTGATTAAACATTTGCACCACCACAGTTTTAACGCAGTTCTTGTTGCAAATGGAATTTCTGTGAGAGTTAGATCTTGAGGTTTAAGTTCACAAGGATAGAGAGAGAGCTCTGTGTGTTTCTATTTACTGTTTGCCAGTGACCTTTGGCTTGACTTGTGTATAAATGAAAGACAAATTAGCAATGGAGAAAAGCATTCTTTAAGTGAAGTGGGTTTGAAATGTACATCATCATTCAGAGTAGCACTCATGAGTCAGGTAAAAAAGTTAGCTGTTCCCATTTAGGCAGGCCATAGATAAAATGACACAGAGACACAAAGTCAGTGGATATGTCTTCATTTGCTTCTTAAGGCATTAATGTGAGTTTTTAAATAAAGACGGTTGCTTTAAGAAGAGCCATTTAACCCATTGGTAGTGGTCCATGCCTCTAATTTCCAGCACTCAAAAGGCAGAGGCAGGCAGATTTCTGAGTTCAAGGCCAGCCTAGTCTACAAAGTAAGTTCCAACATAGCCAGGACTGTTACAGAGAGAAACGGGGGGGGGGGGGGGGGTGTAGAAAGAGCCATTGAGCCATTTAGGCATATGCCACCACTACCCACCCCCCACCCCCCCAAAAAATAGACAAATATCTAAAAGCTGTGTTTAGAAAAATAACCCTGGAGCGGGAGAGATGGCTCAGAGGTTAAGAGCATTGCCCACTCTTCCAAAGTTTCTGAGTTCAATTCCCAGCAACCACATGGTGGCTCACAACCATATGTAACGGGGTCTGGTATCCTCTTCTGGCCTTCAGGCATACACACAGACAGAATGTTGTATACATAATAAATAAATAAATAAATAAATAAATAAATAAATAAATAAATATTTTTGAAAGAAAGAAAGAAAAAAATAACCCTGGGCAGTGGTGGCACAAGCCTTTAATTGGAGCACTTGGGAGGCAAAGGCAGGCAGGTATCTGTGAGTTCAAGGCCAGCCAACTTCCAGGGCAGGCATCAAAGCTACACAGAGAAACCCTGTCTCCCGAATGAATGAATGAATGAATGAATGAATGAATGAATGAATGAATAAATGTGGGTAACTGAATAAATAAAAACCCAGTGATTAACCTAAAAGTAAATAAATACTTTGGGTGTTGGAGAGATGACTGGCTCTGCAAGCAGTTAAAAGCCCTTATTATTCTTCCATAGGAACCGAGCTTGGTTCTCAACACCCAATTTGAGCTGCCTGTAACCCATCTCCAAGGGACCCATCTCTGGCCTCCATGGGCACCCACACAGATGTAGGTTGCATGCGTGCATGAATAGTTCACACACATAAATACAAATTAAAAACTTTAAATTTTTGGATAACTCTCCCCTCGAGTGAATAGTCCTTGTGTTAATCTAATGACAAAAATTCATATGAAGAGACTGACCAAAATAAAGTCTCCATCCATTCTGTGTGTACAGTCATCCTGTGTTACTTGACTTGCATAATAAAGAAACCTATGTTTACATGGTGTAGTGTTTGGGATGAGGGTCAAACTATTATAGAAAGTAAAGATTTAGTTAAAAAGTATCTATTACCTTTGAACTGAAAGGATAGATTTCATTATATCTCAGAATAGAGCTGGGCAGGTGGTCCAGTGATATAATCCTAACACTTCGAAGGGTACGGATTTTTATGATAAGGGTTATATTTTTTAAAAAATATTTTTTTATTAATTATATATACAATATTCTGTTTGTGTGTATGCCTGAAGGCCAGAAGAGGGCACCAAACCCCATTACAGATGGTTGTGAGCCACCATGTGGTTGCTGGGAATTGAACTCAGGACCTTTGGAAGAGCAGGCAATGCTCTTAACAACTGAACCATCTCTCTAGCCCAATAAGGGTTATATTTGTAGTAAAAAAAAGTATGTGGAGATAATAAAGGTTGTTCCTAACTAGCTTTGGTTTATTCAGTTTTAAATGGTTATATCTGTTGCTCTGTGGTAGTTTTCTTACCGTTCAGTGAGGGGCTTCTTCCAGCCTGCCTCTCATTCAATCAGCTTGTATTTAGATGGAGTCCTAGCGAGGCCGTGGTGTGAGAACATGTGCTGTCTTTGCGGAATGTCCTGACCAGTGAGAAAGCCACACACGTGGAATGTTTCGTGGATGGGGCTCTTGTGTGTTCTGGTTGTGGTCTGCTCCATGATAAATGATTCCAGGATGACCCAGTAACAATATGTAGTTTTTAGTCATGAAGGTATAGAATAGTTTTTTTAATAATTTTATTACAGCCTGGGCTACTTTTTCAGTGAAGCCTTACATTGCGTTGGGTTGTTGGAGTTTGTGCACATTTTCGCGGTCGCATCTAGTGTTTATCTAGATCCCTGCTATGGAATAGCTCGTGGTTTTTAAAAAATAGGCTAACAGAGCATAAGTACTGGGTTACATTTTTATTCAACTTATTTCAACATGAACAAACATTACACTAAATTTGAAACCTTTCTGTTTCTGTATAAAATCCAAATTCATTACAGTAAAAGACATGCAAAACCCATAAAGCAGTAAAGTTCAAGTTAATGGTAGCTTTTGCTAAGGCTAACTTTTGCCCTCAGGTGTCTAGACACTGCTATGGCTCTGAGCGAGTTGGCCTGACTTGGTTGTATGGTACTTGTGCCTTGAGGTGGCTGCCCTCTGCTCCTCACTGTGTCTGCAGAGCCCTTCCCTTAGACATTCTGTCCTCACTTGCACACATACTTAGTCCACATGCACCTCTTTTCCCATCCATCTGTGACAGTTAAAGCCTGGCTTAGCATTCTTTATCATTATCGAGTTTGATGACATTAAAGTTTCAGACTAATGAGTGTTCTCAATGACAAGAAATTATCTTACTTATAATATATCACCAAGAAAGGAAAAGTTTTATATTTTTCACCAAGGAAGTCAAAGCTTTAAACGCATATTGTCATCATCACACAGGACAAATCAGCCTGGACAGCCACTGAGCTTTGATTTTACCATTGACTACAGTACTCATAGAACCAAGGCTAAGTGGCATTCAAAAGATTTTTTTTTTTTTTTGAGACAAGCTTTTTTACTGTTGCATCCCTGAGCAGTCTGGAACTCACTGTATAGGTCAGGTTGGCATCAGACACAGAGACCCACCTGCCTTCCAAGTGTTGGAATTTAAGGCATGCACCACCACCCTGGCTTGCCACCTGGAAGATTTTGAACATACTTAGTTCTAACTTGAAGCCTATCAAGATAAAGTCTTTGTGAAGAACACAGTTTGCCTAGATCCCATCTAAGAACCCTCACAGGTGTGGGTTTCTGACCTGAGAAATACTGGGAAGGATGCTGGACTGTAGGTCTGGTCACAGCTGCCCAAGGCATGGCCAAATCCCCCAACGGTGACTGAACCTCAGAGTCTGCTCTTCCTTGTTTGATTGGGAAGTCTTTGAGACTCTAGATTCTGTGGGCAGGAAGTGTTGGGTTACTGGCTCTAGGAGGGCATCTTGTTTCTCCAGTGTTAATGGGTGTGAGTTTTTGCTGTTTCTTATTGCAGATTCTGACTCCCAGCACAGTCATGAAGTTATGCCTCTCCTCTACCCACTTTTTGTCTACCTCCACCTCAACCTGGTCCAGAGTGGCCCCAAAAGCACAGTGGAAAGCTTCTATAGCCGCTTCCATGGAATGTTCCTACAAAATGCAAGCCAGAAGGACATCATTGAGCAGCTGCAAACCACACAGACCATCCAGGACATTCTGTCAAACTTCCAACTTCGTGCATTCCTGGACAATAAGTACGTGGTCCGTCTCCAGGAAGATAGCTACAACTACCTTATCCGCTACCTCCAAAGCGATAACAACACTGCCCTGTGCAAGGTGCTTGCCGTGCACATTCACCTGGACGTGCAGCCTGCCAAGAGGACAGACTACCAGCTGTATGCCAGTGGTGGCTCCTCGCGCAGTGAGAGCAGCAGCCTGGAACCACCAGATGTGCCCAACCCTATTCTGCAGAATGAGGCTGCCCTGGAAGTCTTGCAGGAAAGTATCAAGCGAGTCAAAGATGGACCTCCTTCCCTCACCACCATCTGCTTCTATGCCTTCTATAACACAGAGCAGCTGCTGAATACTGCAGAGATCTCCTCTGATAGCAAACTTCTGGCTGCTGGATTTGACAATTCCTGCATAAAGCTCTGGAGCTTGCGGTCCAAAAAGCTGAAATCAGAGCCCCACCTTGTGGACACATCTCGTATCCGTCTAGCCTGTGACACTTTGGAGGAGGAGGTAGGAGTGCCACTTACTCTTTCTTGTAGCTCTTTCCTGTTAGAGTGCTCTTCCTAAACCTGACCTGTTTTCACCAAACAGTACTCTGTAGTCCCCTCCTAGGCAACCAGAGCTGGAGTCATGCCAGATGATTTAGCCATTGAGTCTTGCTCATGCCTAATAAATGCACATTAAAGCCCTTCTCCCAACACTCAGCATTATATGAGTAGGCAGTGTTTACCGCTGTCTGAAAAGCGTTGAGCCTAACAGATTGTCAGCTGAAATTGACTTCGGGATCGCGTTACTTGTTTGTTGTTCTGTGCACTCAGATGTACACCGCAGGTTCCAATAGGAACAGGATTGCTAGTTAAGGGTCTGCATTTAAACAGTAGTGAATATTGTCTTCCCTGCAGAAGTCTAGGCTGTTTTGCAGCTTACCCAACATAATATACACTGGTGATGCCAGCACCTGTCCTAGCTCTGTGTGCCAAGAGTGGTCTCAGCCCCACTTTGAAAAGGGACATGTGTTGTAGAACTGTGATGCCTCCTCCGTCAGTACAGCAGCCTGCTGTCAGGTGGAGTGGCTAGTCTAGGGTGGCCATGAAAGTGCAAACACAGTGGCCTGTGTTTCAGTCTTTAGAATCAGTACTGTGTAAAAACTTCGGCTGAGAGAGACAACCTTTATGATCCACTTCTCTTGAACACCCAAAAGCTTTTGCATTTTCTAGCCTGAAGTGTATGTAGTAGCTATTTTGAGTAATTATAGATACCAGTGTTTAACTTCCTCAAGTTTCATGCAAATGGGAAGTAGTCGTTTGCTTTTCCTTAGTAGTTTTCTAGTAGAAGAAGCAATGCCTACTAAAAAGGTCTTCTTTCCCTGTGCAGGAACCAGCAAAGCTGAGTGCTCAAGAATCCTGATTGTCTTCTAGTTTAAAACCCCTTGTAGTGGAAAATCACAACCATAGTATTCAGGAGCTTCTCTCTGAGGGAGTGGAGGGGAAATGGATTTATACATAGGCTGCAGCCTTGTGGGCAAGGGCTGTGGAAGCACACTTACCTCCAAGTGTCTTCTATTTTCATGGGAGGGAATATTTCCAAGGGTGACATGAGTCACTTGGCCCTGTTTTAAGCCTCCCCCTCCTTACTCTCTCGCTCTCTATGAGACTGGGCTATCCTCAAACTCAGAAATGTGCCTGCCTCTGCCTCCTAAATGCTGGAATCAAAGGTGTACACCACCATGCCTTGCTGTCGTTCTCAGTCTATGGTTTGTTACTTTAGGAGACATGTTTGAGGCTCTCCACCTTCCTGTTCTTTCTTTTCCTTTGTTTTTTTTTTTTTTTGCCCCCCACCCCAGTCTCTGTAATATCAAAATCTTGATGGTCCTCCTAAACACTGGCATTGCACACATAAGTTACCATGTGCAGCTTTCATGTATCAGTGCTCATGGTCTGTTAGAGGCCGTGTACTCTGCTTTACAGTTCCTGTGCAGTTAGGTTTTATTTTGGCTCAAGTCCTTCAGATTCCTCCAAAGCAGGCTCTCGTTTTGTCTCAACTGGTCTTGATCTCAGGATCTGCCTGCCTTACTTTCTCGGTACTATGATTAGATGTGTACTGCCAGGCCTGTCTAGATTTCATTACATGGAATAGAAACAGCGAATAACTTGACTTGCAAAGTAGTGAGAACTGACAGCTATAGAGAGCTCCATTAGTGAGAATCTAGGAACTTAATATCAATTCAGAAGTCAGTCAGTCTTTTCAAAAGATACACATCAGAATTAATAGTGGATGTTCCATGGGCTTGTGTGTTTTTTTTTTTGTTTGTTTGTTTGTTTGTTTTTTTCCGAGACAGGGTTTCTCTGTAGCTTTGGTGCCTATCCCGGAACTAGCTCTTGTAGACCAGGCTGGCCTCAAACTTCCAGAGATCCGCCTGCCTCTGCCTCCCGAGTGCTGGGATTAAAGGCGTGCGCCACCACCGCCCGGCTAATGGGCTTGCTTTTAAGTCAGATCCTCATTCAAAAATTAAGACTCGCAAAAAGTAATTTCTTCAATCTGGTGTGACCTGTGGTTGGGCATTGTCATCTGGAGTGACCATGAAGGGCAGACATGCCCTCTATGACAGATACTGCTCAAGGCAGGCCCTTTTCGTCTCTCAGGCTTATATTCATTGTGAAGCCACTGAATATTTTCTTCTTGTGTGTTTTACCACCCTACCCACCATGTTCCAGGAGAATGAGGAAGACCATACAGGCACAGAGATGAAGATCCTGCGTGGACACTGTGGCCCAGTATACAGCACACGGTTCCTCGCAGACAACTCGGGGCTGCTCTCTTGTTCTGAAGATATGTCCATCAGGTACTGGGACCTGGGGAGCTTCACCAACACTGTGCTCTATCAGGGACATGCCTACCCTGTGTGGGACGTGGACATCAGCCCCTACAGCCTGTATTTTGCCAGTGGGTCCCATGACCGTACCGCCAGGCTCTGGTCCTTTGATCGGACGTACCCACTGAGGATATATGCAGGACACCTGGCTGACGTGGACTGTGTCAAGTTCCACCCCAACTCAAACTACTTGGCTACAGGCTCCACTGACAAAACTGTCCGGCTGTGGAGTGCCCAGCAGGGCAACTCAGTGCGGCTCTTCACAGGGCACCGAGGTCCCGTGCTCGCCCTTTCCTTCTCTCCCAACGGTAAGTACTTGGCATCCGCTGGTGAGGACCAGCGGTTAAAGCTGTGGGACTTGGCCTCTGGGACACTTTTTAAAGAACTGAGAGGCCACACAGACAGTATCACCAGTCTGGCCTTTAGCCCAGACAGTGGTCTGGTTGCCTCTGCCTCCATGGATAACTCTGTGCGTGTCTGGGACATCAGAAGCACGTCCTGCAACACACCTGCTGATGGCTCTTCGGGTGAGCTTGTGGGCGTGTACACTGGACAGATGAGCAACGTCCTGAGTGTACAGTTCATGGCCTGCAACCTCCTCCTGGTGACTGGAATCACACAAGAGAATCAAGAACATTAAGTTTTTATTCAGGCAGCAGACTGGGTGGGACTGGGACTGGTCACAGTCCAGGACTTGCT
Organism: Chionomys nivalis; assembly: GCF_950005125.1. Lineage (NCBI taxonomy): Eukaryota > Metazoa > Chordata > Mammalia > Rodentia > Cricetidae > Chionomys > Chionomys nivalis. Next base: position 5,374,026 of record NC_080106.1, read on the forward strand.
AAAACTGAATCAGTGATTTCAAAAGAGCCCTCACCTACCACACACTTAGCCAACACAGCCCTGGTGCACAAGACTCCAGTTGAGAGCTGGATGCTCAGGCTTGAGGCCTCCTGGCTGTGTGCAGGCACCTTGCTTTAGCATCTGTCTCTCCCCAGTGGGGTTACTGGAACAGTTGCAGAACTCCCCTATAGCAGCTGTAGACAGTGTCTCCTGTGGCTTCTCGAGGAAAATGGGGACAGGAACTAGGAAAAGAAAGGATGATCTAGCAGTCTTTCTTTTCCATACTGATAGAACCAGGACTTTTTATTATTATTATAATTAATAATTATTATTATTGAGAAGAGGAAACCTAGCACTGGCAGAGGTGTCTGCTTGTATCTGCAGGTTTGACTCCTGGCACTGGCTGTGATACTTGGAATTTTGAGGTTCAGGGAATTCATACTTTGGTAGCCCAGTGTATCAGGAAAAGGGGCACCGTATAATGTGCTTATCCGAACATGGTGGGAAAGAAAGATTCTTTATTGCCTGCACTCCTGTCAGTCCTCCTCTCCCCTGGAGAGATGCTGTGGTGGGCAGAGGGTGGGCCTCGGCTCTTGAGTCAGTTGTCCAAGGTTCCATCCCTAGCACCATGAACAAAATTATGATAAAGAGTAATTTTGAGTAAGTCACGGGGTAGACTTCAGAGTACTGATGACTGCTTATTCTGGGGTGTGACTTTCTGGTGTCTTTCTCCCTCTGATCTGCTTCCGCCCTCACTGCAGCACCAGTTCAGTGAACCGGAGCGAATCATGAGTGCACACTCAAAAACGTCAAACCATGCTCTAAGGACAGAGGAAGTTCTGATGGTGTGGACAGGATTAAATATTTCTGTTTTCTGAAAAGAGTTATTTTGTATTTTGTTTTCTATTAAAATGTATTTAGTTTCCAAAAAAAAAAAAGTGTGGCATCTCATTTATGTTACGCCCAAAACATCACCACAAGACTATATCTGATGCAAAAACAGCGTCTTTTTTTTTTTTTTTTTTTTTTTTTTTTTTTTTTTGGTTTTTCGAGACAGGGTTTCTCTGTGGCTTTGGAGCCTGTCCTGGAACTAGCTCTGTAGACCAGGCTGGTCTCGAACTCACAGAGATCCGCCTGCCTCTGCCTCCCGAGTGCTGGGATTGAAGGCGTGTGCCACCATCGCCCGGCCAGAGTCTTTATTGTAAGTTAACTCGGGTCCCTCTGTCAGTCCAAAGTAGCAAGAGAAACAGTGCAGGAGAAACCCCAAGCAAGGGAAAGAGGGAGTTTACATAGGGGAAGAAGCTTGGGGAATTCCATTGGGATTGGCTGCCTCTGAGTGGGGTGAAGGGAATACCAGACTTCCAAGTTTGGGATTGGCTGCTCCCTATGGTATAAAGGAATTTTTCAGGTTTGAGTGGGGAATGCTAAGCCTCTAGGGGCTCAGTGATTGATCTCTTTTCCCTGCTCAGGGATTGACTGGTTTTGTGTCAGGCAGAGGTGGCTCTGATTCTGGGGCCAAACTGTTTCTTTCTTTGGTTCTTTTTACCCTTTTTGACTGTAATTTTGGGACCATGGCGAATATCTTTGGTATGCCTGAATCTAGAGTCTTAGTATATTCTTTTGGTCCTGGTTTCAGGGTCCGGGGACTTTTCTCCACCTCTAGGTTCGGGAGCAAAGAGCCTCTTCCCCTGACTCTGGTCCCATTTTCAGGGTGTTTCTTTCCCTGGCTCTGAATCCAGACCCAGGCCACTTGGAGGTTGTGCTAGGGCTACAGACTCACTGAATCTGTAGGGGCCTGGACCTCTCAATTTATACTTTGAAAATAGTCAAGTGCATCACTGGTCCTGGAAGGGTGCCTCACCTTTTTTCAGAGTAATGGCCAGAGCATAGGTCAGATCAGCCACAAAGCAAGTATGGTGGTCTATTTTATTCTGTTCAATTTACTCCTGGTATCTAGTTGGATTACCTACATCAGTAATAGATCCCATGTTGCTAGCTGCTGATGAGGGATGAACATCTAGGAGGGTCCCTCTGTAGCTAGGCATGTTGGTGTGTATACCTTTAATCCCAACACTTGGGGGGCAGATAAAAGTGGATCTCTATGAGATTGAGGCTAGCCTGGTCTACATAGTGAGTTCCAGGGTGACCAAGGATACATGGTGTGTGACACTTTCAAAAAAAGAGAGAGAAAAGAAAGAAATAGAACATCCCATTGTAAACTATAAGATGTCTAAAAGCCAGATAAATAAATTGTTGAACTGGGCTGTCATGGTGCACGCCCTTAATCCCAGCATTCAGGAGGCAAAGGTAGGCCGGCCAGCCTGGTCTACAGAGCAAGTTCCAGGGCAGCCAGGATGGTTACACAGAGAAACCCAACTCAACAAAACAAAAATAACAAGTTGTTGAACAACTTCAAAAGGATGGGTGTGGTGGCCTCTAATCCCAGCATTTAGGAAGAGCTGGAATTTGAGACTAACCTGAAATATATCTTGTCTAAAGAATAAACTACAAAAAGAAACAAAAAAGTAATGCTAAGGGTAAAAATAGGTTCAGAATTTAGAGGGGTTTGCTTGGAGTTAATGTATCATTTTAGTCTACTAGAGAAATACAAATTCTGTTTATGCCAAGAGATGGTCTGCGTTGAAGTCTTCACGTATGCTAAGAAAACTGCAGGTAAGTTAAACTGGAAGGTTTGAGTTTATTTTTAATTTTCAGAAGAATGTGGTATATTTTGAAATATAATACAGCCGACACACTGAAACTGTGTGCGCCAGTCCTGACTGTACACACCTATAATCCCAGTATTTGAGGGCAGAGGAAGAAGGGTCACTGTAAGAGGCCAGCTTGGTACACAGCAAGACCTCAAAAAATAAAAATCTGGGAAAACAAATCAGGAACTACTCAATGTTTTAAGGATACCATGATTATTTCTTGTCCTCATGTTTATAATATCTTGGTTGCTTAAAACGTCTACTGAGTATAGACTTTCTCAGATTGGTCTTTTAGCATGTGGATTAAAAGGATGGTCTGTGCTTGAGCCTGTTCTTAGTGACATGTTTTGGTGAAATGCTCATTTTCTACACCAGCGCACACCAACATTCCTGTCTCTGGTTCCTGAGTGCAAAAGGAAAAGGTCCCACTATGGGGTTTCCTTTTTTTTGGGGGGGGGGGGTTTCGAGACAGGGTTTCTCTGTGGTTTTGGAGCCTGTCCTGGAACTAGCTCTTGTAGACCAGGCTGGTCTCGAACTCACTGAGATCCGCCTGCCTCTGCCTCCCGAGTGCTGGGATTAAAGGCGTGCGCCACCATCGCCCGGCGGGTTTCCTTGTTTTGTGGAACTCTTTGGACCAGAGCTTGTGTTAGAAAGAGGCATGCTGTGGTAAGCAGACTAATGCTGTCTCTAACCCAGAGACTGCTGTCAGCAATAACATCAGTGATAGCTTTTAGTCTCTCAGTGCAATACAAGATGCTGTGAAGAGTGCTGGGGTCTAATTTAGGTTAAGAATTTACTGAAGGGGCTGTAGAGATGACTCAGGGTTAAGAGCACTGGCTGCCCTTTCAGAGGTCCTGAGTTCAATTCCCAGTAATAATAATGATAATAATTTGCTGATGCCCTCTCAAGGACAGGACAGGTAGTACAAGCATAACATCCCAACTGTATAGGAGGATGAAGCAGGAAAAACAAAAGTTTAAGACTAGACCGGGCAGCCTTAGTGAGACCCTCTTTTTGTAGAAGGGGTTAGAGAGCTCAGAGGTTATGGACATCTCTTCTTGGAGAGGACCTGGTTTAGGTTGGCTTGGAGCCAACCTTAACTCTAGTTCCAAGGGATTTTATGCCCTCTTTTGACCTCTATGAGCAAATGATTTTTAAAAAATGGCCTAACCTTAGGCTACTGAAATGGACATTTAAAACAAGGGGGTTGCCACTATACACCCATCAAACACATTAGGGGACCCTACCTCTTCCTGTTTTATTTAGATTGGATCATCTCTTCTTGGAAGAAAGAAGAATATCTCATGATCCTCTCTGAGGTTATAAGCAATAAACAAGCTTACAGGAGAGTAGTGGTCTATCTGTCTACAGGTTGTATATGGAACTCCAGGGATGGTAGTCCTCTCCTGGCTGGGCATGATACAGCACACTATTAATCCCAACACTCAGGAGGCAAAGGCAGGAAGATCTCTGAGTTCGAGGCCAGCCTGCCTGGTCTACGCAGTTCCAGGATAACAAGGGCTACACAGAAAAACCCTTTCTCAAACCAAAAAGAAAGAAAAAGAAATTTTCACATACATTGGGATGGAGTTTTGGATGTGGCAGCTGCCCAAATCACCCCAATAAAAACCTGTTTATCAAGCTGGACTTGGATAATTTCTTCTTGGCTGTCATTCTCTCTCTCAGGGGTCAATAGAAGTAGACTCTCAGGAAGACACACCGTACTCTGAAACACTGGCCCTCATTAAACTTTCCTAAAGCATGCTTAATTATTAGTATTAATTAACGTTAACTTAAAATCCTGAAGTTGGGGCTGGAGAGATGGCTCAGAGGTTAAGAGCATTGTCTGCTCTTCCAAAGGTCCTGAGTTCAATTCCCAGCAACCACATGGTGGCTCACAACCATCTGTAATGGGGTCTGGTGCCCTCTTCTGGCCTGCAGGTGTACACACAGACAGAATATTGTATAATAAATAAATAAATAAATATTAAAAAAAAAAATCCTGAAGTTGTAAAGTTAAGCACTCCTGATGTCCACTGTCCTGTCTGCTGCATTGACAGCTAAAGAAGAGGCAGAACTGAGCTTCATGTGTCAAACTCGGAAAGTGGTAGAGCAGCTGGTTGCATTGACAGCTGCCAAAGAGGCAGGGCTTCAAAACTAGCCATTCGCAAAGGTAGAAACAGCAATAGCAAAAGAATGACAGTTGCTGCTTCCTGAACTGGGACAGAAGGCAGACGAGGTGAGCAGCTCTAAAGAGAGCGGCCAGGGCCGGGAGCAAGAAGGATGGTGGAGCTGGGCATGGTGTACAAGCCTATAGGTCTAGCAGCACGAAAGGCTGAGGCAATAAGATTGCCCCAAGTTCAAAACCAGTCTAAAAACTGAAGAGATGGCTCAGTGGTTAAGAGCTCAGGCTGCTCTTCCAGAGGACCCAGGTTTAATTCCTAGCATCCATATGGCAGCTCACAACTACCTGTCTGTAACTCCAGTTCCAGGGATCTGACATTGTCCTGGTCTCTTTGGGCACTGGACATGCATGTGGTATGGACATACATCAGGCAAAACACCCACCTACATAAGTTATAAACAAATCCTTTTTTTTTTTTTAAACATAGGTCTTAAAAAAAAATAGTGAGATTCCAAAAGATTCCATTCTTCAAATGTTAGTTGAGCATCTTACCTCATTCCTATAGTACCAGCACTTGGAAAGCTGATGCAGGTGTGTGTGGAGGGCAAGGGGGATTGCCATAAGCATAAGGCCAGCATAAGCTACATTGTGCAACTCTGTCTCAACAACCAAAAGGGAATAGAGGACAGTGTAGAAGGAGAAGCGAGCAGGCCTGCTTTTCGTCCCTCCCGGCTCCCACATGGTTAGCTTTACACCCGAAATAACACACAAACTGTATTCATTTAAACACTGCCTGGCCCATTAGTTCCAGCCTCTTATTGGCTAATTCTCACATCTTGATTAACCCATTTCTAATAATCTGTGTGGTGGCTTACCGGGAAAGATTCAGCATGTCTGACCTGGTGGCTGGCTCCATGGCGTCTGCCCCAGAGAGGAGAGGCATGGCAATTGCCTCACTTCCCTCTTCCTCCCAGCATTCTGTTCTGTCTGCTCCACCTACCTAAGGGCTGGCCTATCAAATGGCCAAGGCAGTTTCTTTATTAACCAATGAAATCAACACAAAACAGAAGACCCTCCGACATCAGGACAGAAGGAAAGAGAGCAGAACTGGGATTAAAGAACTAGACTAGAAGGCAGTGAAGAGCCCAAAGAGGAGAAACTCAATCTAGTTGCCATACTTTTAGAGAGCTGTCAAGGCTTAAGAGCCAGGGCTCTCAGACATTCCAGACCCAGGAGCTGTAGCACTCACTACTATTCAGTGCTGAGGCTTCCCGATACCTAAACCCATTCATCAATTAGAACACAAGATCCTCTAACACTGCAGTTAGGGTCTACACAGAGCATTACACAAGAGGGCGCCATCTGCCTGCAGTTTGCCTTTGCCGGCTGCTATTGCTCTCCTCTGAAAAAGGGGTGAAGGACAAAAAAAAACGAACCAAAGTACTTCCCGAAGAATTCAAATTGTAGCCCGTCTGGAAAACAGAATAGTGTCACCAAGAAAAGCACAGCCAATGTACCTTAGGGTGTTGAGTGGAAACAAAAGATGAATTCCTGAATGGTGAGTCCATTCATACTGTCTGTTCATAACACTGCCTTAGTTACTTTTTCCATTGCTTTTGAAATACTTTATTTTAGCAGGGCAGTGGTGGCATACACCTTTAATCCCAACACTCGGGAGGCAGAGTCAGGCGGAGGCCAGTCTGGTGTGATGAGCAAGTTCCAGGACAAGCTACAGAGAAAAACAAAAACAAAGAAAAAAAAATATGTGTGTGTATACATATATATAATATTATTATATATAATACCAAAGATACTTGTCATGCTTTCTCCACTTGTATAGACCCTGCCTAACTAGAAGGCAGGTAGGGAACCTTTTCAGGAATTCATTCAGAAACTGTGATGATATCTTGTTTGTACTCTAACAAATAAAGTTTGCCTGAAGATCAGATGGTTGGTTAACTAGTGGCTAGCTCCACCCTCTGATCTTCAGGCAAGCTTTATTTGTTAGAGTACAAACTATCACCACAAGAAAATATTAGATAAACTCTTATTCAGCTTCTGAAGAGGCTGGAGTAGAGCAGGAAGAACAAAGCCAGCGTGGCCAGGTAGTGTAGGCAAGGCTGGGGTTGGTCACACAGGTTGGGTCATTATTCCACTTCAGCAAACTGTAGACATCTTTGAAAGTTTATGTATCTCTGTTACACATCTGCTAAGCTGGTATCAGATGTGATAACAGGACTTAGGTTATATCAGATGTCTGAGTGGCTGACCTTTGATGCCCTCAAAAAATGGCACTGATGTCTCTTCTCAGGCTTTCATTTCCTTTCGTGTGAGTTACAAAATGTAGGCTGTCATTTCAAAAGACTGTCTGGGTTGTGTTAAGCATCTCTGGCTTTAAGATCACTACCAGTGGGCATCTCTTTGTAGCCCTTCCTTTGTTCTAGAATGTAGGAGTATACTTTCCTGACTTTGCCGCATGAACTGTTCTCTGCCTTCCCCAGTGAGATAGCTGTCTTTCCTAGCCTGGTAACTGACACCCTTGCCAGGCTTCCCCCACGGGGAACTGATCTCACAGTTCTGGAGGCGATGGGTCCAAAGTCAACAAGTCTAGGGCCGGCTTCTCCTGAACCTGGTTTTGTAGATACCCTTTCCTCCCTAGACAACGTCACATCTCTGTGTGTCATAATCTTCTCTTTCGTAGATCTGGTTATAGCTGGTGAAGCCCTGCTCTAAGGTCTTTGTTGAATGTTAATTATCTCATTAAAGCCTTGTCTTCAAATACAGTCACATTCTGGGGAACTGTGGAGATTAAAATTTCAACATAAAACCTGGGGGGCATAATTTATCCCTAAACAGAGAGAGTCTCGGTCTCTCTCTCTCTCTCTCTCTGTATGTGTGTGTGTGTTTGTGTGTGTGTGTGTGTTGTATGTAGTGGGATTGAACTCAGGTCCTTACTAAGTAAGCACTATCTACAGCCCCTTGTAAGTCCTTGAATTTGTGATCCTTCTGCAGTAAATCACAGGCATTTACCACCACATGGCACAGGGGCTCTTTAATAACCATGTTTATGCCTTAAGAAGATTGCAGCAGAGCTTTTTATAACTTGTACATGATGCAACAGTGAAGATACTAAAGTAGAATAAAGATTTAAAAAAAAAAAGACCAATTATTTTTTGTTTGTTTGTTTTGAGACTGGGAAAGACTGAGTTTGAGGTGAGATTTCACTGTATAAGGAATTTCTGACCCGAGAGGAGGAACCCCAAAAGCTCCAGGCATTAAGGTTACCTCAGTGTCCAGTACGACTCTTAGAGGCCCGCTAGGAACCTACGCTTGTTCTGCCGCTTACAACCGATTAGGGTATTTCTAGCTCTGAGGGAGAAAGATAAGGGAAGCTGACAGTGTGGCAGATGATAGTTCAGAATAAAGATAACCTCAAAGATTATCAGGTATTGCCATGTTGAAAATTAACTAGGTTTCTGTGTAATGGATTGAATTTGCTGTATCTTTGAAATAAGAAACTTCCTTAATTACAGTGTGAACTTTCTCATGGTTAGCATTTGTTGGCCCCTCACTGGTTACCTAGCAATAAATCTTTGGCATTTTGACTCCGTATTTTCATGAGACAGCCATGCCTTGTAACTTTTTGACAACCTAAGAACTATTTTAAACACTTAATTTAGCTGAAGAACCACGTCAGGATTTTTATTTCTTTTGCTGGTTTTTACTTACCAGCTGCTTTGTTTCTTTGTTTTAATCAAACAAGAGCTCTCTGTGCAACTCAGCCTAGCCTGGGACTCACTGTATAGACCAGCTGGTGTTGAACACACAGCCATCCTCTGGCTTCAGCCTCACAAGTCCTGGCATTATAGTTGTGAGCTACCACACCCAGCTTCTAGAGTGATGTTGAACTGTAGCGCGAATAATAAAAACCCAGAGACAGAAGATCAGAGAAGCCAAGCCACTAGAGAGCTCTTACCTCTATGAAATCTTCAGAATGAAAGAGCAAGTTCCTGTCTCATCCCCCATTATATTCCTCTGTAGGACTGGGATTAGAGGTGTGCACCACCACTGCCCAGCCTCTATGGCTAACTAGTGTGGCTGCTGGGATTAAAGGGGTGTGCAACCACTGCCTAGCCTGTATGGCTGACTAATTTTAAATTTATTAAAATACAAATGAAATATCACTACATTGAACAGTCATGTAGACACCAACTTCCCTTCTCTGATCTGAACAGAACCATATGAAGTTAAGAAAGATGCTATTTGAAAACTAAGTATATACCTTCCATCACATGAATCCACAGGCTTAGTGGTGCACAGCTGCAATGCCAAAAGTCAGGAGGGGGCACCAGGACACTCACTGGGAGTCTGAGGCCAGCCTGAGTTTACGTGGGGCGTTCCAGCACAGCCAGGATTATCTAAGGAGATGCTGTAAAAAAAAAAAAAAAAAAAAAAAAAAAAAAAAAAAAAAAACCAATAACTGCAGAGACATTCCAAAAAAATTTTAAAGGGTCACAGTGACACTATGTCTCAACAAACCACAACAGCCCCCCCCAATCTCTCCACCAAAATAACCATGTGTCCATCAGGTGTTATTTTCATGTGTTTTTCATATTTTTTTAAATAAGAATGAAGTTTTGATTTGTCAGGGTTTTTTCCCAATTCTATGGAGATAGTCATTATTTTTCTTCTTAAGTGTATTAAGATGGTATATTAATGAATTTCCAAATATCCAGTCACTCATCCCAGGATTAAAGTATGTGTGTGTTGTCTGTGTAAATACAGGTGCCCCCAGAGAGCAGAGTTACTGGATACCCCTGGAACTAGAGCTACGGCACCTGTGAGCTGTCTCGTGAGTGCTGGGAACTCAGTAGCAATAGGTTCTTTTTAGAAAAATAGTTTATTTAAATTTATTTTATGTGCATTGGTGCAAAGATGTCAGATTCCCTCAAACTGGAGTTACAGACAGTTGTGAGCTGCCATGTGGGTGCTGGGGATTGAATCTGGGTCCTCTGGAAGAGCAGCAAGTGTTCTTACTGCTGAGCCATCTCTCCATTTCCATCCACACTCTTTAAAAAAAAAAAAGATTGAGCCGGGCGGTGGTGGCGCACGCCTTTAATCCCAGCACTCGGGAGGCAGAGGCAGGCGGATCTCTGTGGTGAGTTCGAGACCAGCCTGGTCTACAAGAGCTAGTTCCAGGACAGTCTCCAAAAGCTACAGAGAAACCCTGTCTCAAAAAAAAAAAAAACAAAAATAAATAAATAAATAAATAAAAAAGATTGAGCCAGGCAGTGGTGGCACATGCCTTTAATCCCAGCACTCGGGAGGCAGAGGCAGGCGGATCTCTGTGAGTTCGAGACCAGCCTGGTCTACAAGAGCTAATTCCAGGACAGTCTCCAAAAGCTACAGAGAAACCCTGTCTCGAAAAACCAAAACCAAAAAAAAAAAAAAAAAAAAAAAAAAATCCCAGCACTCGGGAGGCAGAGGCAGGCGGATCTCTGTGAGCTCGAGACCAGCCTGGTCTACAAGAGCTAATTCCAGGACAGTCTCCAAAAGCTACAGAGAAACCCTGTCTCGAAAAACCAAGAAAAAAAAAGATTGAGTTTAACTGTGTAGTTCTAGCTGTCCTAGAACTCACTGTGTGGGCCAGAAGGGCCTCAGACTCACAGAGATCCACCTACTTCCTTGAGTGTCCTGGGATTAAAGGCACATGCCCATTGATCAGCTTAAGTGCTGAGTCATCTAACTAGCTCTGGATAATTTTTCTTTTCATGTGAATTTAGCCCCACACTGTTAAGAAAATACTATACCTAAATATTGTAAACCTGTAGGATTAGGTCCACTGTCTTACTATTTTATTTATCATTGTTTTGTTGCTGCTACTGTTTTGAGACACAGTCTCACTGTATAGACCTGGCTGGCCTGGAACTCACTTTGTAGGCCAAGCTGGTCTTGAACTTACATAGCTCTGAATCAGTGCTAGGAATGCTGGGATCAAAGGCCTGTGGCATTATGCCTAGCTTTGGTTTTTATGTCTGAGACAGGGCCCCACTGTGGAACCCAGGCTGGACTGAAATTCATGACAGTTCTGCCCCAGCCTCCCAAGTACTAGAGCTACAAGTGTGAGCCCCTGTGACAACTCATTTGGTATGTGGATTTTTAGACAAGGTTTGCTATAGGACTCCAGGCGGTCTCAAGCTAAGCAGCTGGGATGACAGGTTATGTTGTTTTTTAAGTAAGCTAGCTGCAGCTGCCACAATGATACACCACAGGGTTAGTGCCTTTGTTTGTTTGTTTGTTTGTTGTTTTTCAAGACAGGGTTTCTCTGTAGCTTTTGGAGCCTGTCCTGGAACTAGCTCTTGTAGACCAGGCTGGCCTCAAACTCACAGAGATCCACCTGCCTCTGCCTTCCGAGTGCTGGGATTAAAGGCATGCGCCACCACCGCCCAGCTAAGTTTAGTGTCTTGATACAGAAGGCAGTTGTCTCAGAATTCTGGAAGTTAGAAGTCTAGCTTACGGCATCACAGGGGTAGCCTCTCCTGTCTCCTCATAGCTTCTTACGGCTTTGTCAGCATTCTCTGTTTCCCCTTGGTTTGCAGCTGCATACCTATCTCTGCCATTGCCGTCACAGGGTGAGGACCTAGCAGGTTGATCACTAATGACCGACAGCGCTCCTTCATACTCGGGCTTCCATGGGAGGGAGGGGTCAGTGTTTATGAGTCTCAACTTCAGAAAGCTGCATCTGCGATTCCTAGTTTCCAGACAAGGTTCTAGGCTGGGAGCTATCATTTCAGCATAGCCATTTGAAGGGACCAAATCTCAACCCTTCTTTGGCCTCTTGAGATGCTGCAGTGACCTGTGCTGGCCTGTCTTCCTGAGACGCTGTTGAGAGACACGGCTCTAGATGCCGCACTCACAGGAAGCTCCTCGGCAATTTCTAAAACGTCTCTGCTCGAGTGGGTTCTATGCCCTTGTGGCCGTCTCCAGGCGTCATCCTGCCACTCAGGCACCACAGAACAAGCTATGCGTCTGATCATCAGTTCCTGGACTGCAGCAGGGCACTGTCTGCTTCTACTCCCACTCTACCCTATATATCTGCTCTATTGTCCTCTGAACCTTATGTATCTGCTCTATTGTCCTCTGAACCCTATGTATCTGCTCTATTGTCCTCTGAATACGCCTAACCCAGCAGGTAGACCAGGTCTCAGGTTTCCTCTACAGATCACTTTAGAATGTGACACCCGTGAACCACTAAGCCTATTAAGATTTTGTTCACCTAGGGTCAGAACTCCTCCGAGCCAGTCATACTTCCTCCCAGAGCCCTTTCTCTCTTGTGGGAAGGACTTGAACTTTCATCTGAGCCCAGCATTGCTAAACCTTTCTCCATGTTGCTGGGGACTGTGTACTATTTTGTTTGTCTGTTTGCTTTTTTCAAGTCAGGGTTTCACTGTGTAGCTGTCTGATCTCCAGATATGTTGTATAAACCAGGTTGTGCTCGAGCTCACAGAAACCCACTAGCCTCTGCTTCCCCAGTGCTGGGGAATTTTGCACTGTTAACTCGCCCACTTCTAAGTAGCCTGTTTCTTTCCTTGCCAGCACACTTTAGAGCATCTCTTGTGCTTTGATAGAAGCCAAGGAAATTGTCCTAATTTCTAGGGTAATCCATGACTTTCGTTCCTTCCTCCCTTCCACAAGATCTCATTAATTATGTATGTTTAAGTGTAATATTTCTTTGGGGATAATGATTTTCAGGTTATTTCCCTGATTTTTAATTGTTCGTTCATTCAATTGCTTTTTAATTACATCTTTTATTTGTGTGTGTGTGCGCGCAGTTGTGTGGGCATAAGTATGCCTTAGCACACCTACATGGGTCAAAGAATAACCTGTTGAAGTCAATCTTCTCCTTCCACTATGTGGATTCTGGCAATCTCATCAGCAGCGTTTGCCTTATTTCCTGAGCCAATCCATTCGCTTTCCTTCCTTCCTTCCTTCCTTCCTTCCTTCCTTCCTTCCTTCCTTCCTTCCATCTGTCTGTCTTTGTGTTTTGAGACAGGGTCTTACTTTGAGTCTAGTAGCCTAGCATTTGAACTCACGGCGATCTTCCCATTTCAGCCTCCAGGGTAGCATTATCTGTGATCCCTAAACCTGGAGTTATAAGTGGGATTACTTGACGCTCAAGGCTAGCTTGCTTTATATACTGTATTTTAAGCCACCTAGGGCCACATCAAAACTGTCTTGACACCCCCTACCCCCCAACAAAACCTTCTACAAACAGAAAATCTTGGTGAGTTTAGTTCTGTCTAATCAGTTACCCTTATTTTTTTCTTTTGACTTCAGGCTCCAGAAAGTACTGGCTGAGGGGATCGGGCTAGGAAATTGGAGACAGTTCCTCATTTCTGGCCCTCACAACAGCAAATATGTTCTAGAAAAGGTGAAAGAGAAGTAAGAAGTAAGCAGAACCTTAGATTTGGCTGAAAATAGTTAATCTCAGGCTGTAGAAATGGCTTAGTGACTGGGGAGATGGCTCAGTGGTTAAGAGCACTGGCTGCTCTTCCAAAGGAGCAGGGTTCAATTCCCAGCATGCAAGCCGCCATGTAGAACCCCAGTTTCCACAGGTAAAATACTCATACATGGATTTTTTTTTATTATTTTTTAGAGACAGGGTTTCTCTGTAGCTTTGGAGCCTGTCCTGAAACTAGCTCATGTAGACCAGGCTGACTTCGAAGTCACAGAGATCCGCCTGCCTCTGCCTCCCAAGTGCTGGGATTAAAGGTGTGCGTGCCCGGACAGAAAATAATAATTTTTAAAAAGTGGTTATTCTTGCCATCCTGGAGGACATTTGCTGTGGGATAACGCTCTTGTACTCTGTAAAGATTTGTCACTTGTATTAGTTTAATAAAATGCTGATTGACCAGTAGCCAGGCAAGAAATATAGACAGGGCAACTAGTTTAGGAGAATTTTGGGAAGAGGAAAGGCAAAGAGTATCAGTCACCATCTAGATGCAGAGGAAGCAAGATGAGAATGCCTTACTGAGAAAAGCTACCAAGCCACATGGCTAAATATAGACAAGAATTATTGGTTAATTTAAGTTGTAAGAACTAGTTAATAATAAGCCTGAGCTAATAGACCAGACAGTTTATAATTAATGTGAGCCTCTGTGTGCTTCCTTGGAACTGGCTGTGGGACCAAGCAGAACAGAAACTCCCATCTACCGGTATTCATTGCTTCGTGCTGTTCAGCGGGGGTCCAAGAGGAAGGAGAAGGAAATACTCCGTGGGCCATGGAAAGGAGCCTGAGTCCTCAGGAGCCAGGAGAGTACAGCTCAAACTGTGACACCCTGGCATTTAAGAGTTTCTGCTGTGATGGAGAGGCCACGCTCAAGAAAACTCAAGTCTCCTTGGATCTCAGGGCTGGATTTTACAGAAGGCTGTGCCTGCTTCCCACTTCTCCAGCATGTTCAAGGCAAGGGTAACCTCCTCATCCCTCCTCATCCCTCCTCATCCCTCATGTTGTTGCTCATCCCTCTTGACCTCGTAAATTCCAAGTGTAGGTGAGGCCCTTATCTGAGAGGGGAAACATAACAGATGCTAAAATGTCAGGAAGTCAGACCAATATGGAAAATTCTTATATGAATATTTTGTTGGTTTTTTTTTTGTTTGTTTTGAGACAGGGTTTTTCTATGGAGTCCCGATTATCCTGGAACTCACTATGTAGACCAGACTGGCCTAGAACTCAAAGAGATCCACCTGTATCTACCTCCTGAATGCTGGGATTAAAGGCCTGCCCAATATGTCTGGGCCAAACATGGAAATTTTCTAAGGGAGGAAAAAACAAAACAGGAGACATATAAGCAAAGCAAACTCCAGCCAGTCGCTGCCTGCTTGGTTTGTGTGTGTGTGTGTTTTTTCTGTATCTGTCTGATATGAAGCTCTATCAGCTGAGCTGTATGATCCCCCCCCACACACACACACTCTCTATTCTAATAAATGACGTTTTCAGGTTTGGGATTAGGGTAAAAAGAGGAAGAATCCTGCAAATTTAGAGACGGATTCCACATTTGAAAGTCTCATGTTTTGTTCCTTAAGGGTCGTGTTTTCATGTTGGGTTTTTTTTTTTTTTTTGAATACTGAAAATACTTACGTTGAGGTTGTTTTATAAATCCATTTTTAAAAAATTATTTGTTATTATTTTTATAAGACAGCTTCTCACTATGTACCTCAAGCTGTCCTGCAACTCACTATATAGGCTGTCCTCGAACTCACAGAGATGTATGCCTCCCAAGAGCTGGTAATAAAGGCGAGAGCCACTACGCCCGGCTGAACTCATACATTTTAACTAGTAGGAAGTCTTTCACTTGCATTTCGTTCTGGTCTTGTGAAATATCTACGAGTCCACAAACTCTTCTCCTGGGCCTCTCCACCCGCGTGGATCTCGAGACCACTGCACGGTGGGTCACTTTGACTCTTCGGGACACTGTGGGGTGCAGCTCCGGAGTCTCGGCCTCTTCGGCACCTCCTACATTGCGTTGGACTCCAAGGTGTGGATACTTCACTGTCGTCCCCCCGCCCCCACAACCGCAAAATAGCGGGAGGCCACGCACCGGCGCGACAACTGAGCGGCTAGCTATCACCCAGCACTGATCTGTAGTAAGCGACCTGAGCAACGCGCGTGCGCACTCCGCCTGTCGCGGGCGAGAGAAAGGGCTCCAACGCTCCTGGGTTTGCAACCGAAGGGCTCAGGAGCGACAAAAATCTTCCGCGCGTAGCTCGCGGGCGCAGGCGCTAGCGGACAGCTGCTTAGACCAGGCATGGCTCTGGAGCCACCCGCTGGTCGCCGCCCAGGGGTGGTCCCTGCGCGGCGGAAGGCGGGGCCCGGGCGCCCGCCCGATGGGGCGGGAGGGGGGCGGGTCGCTGCTGCGTCCCCGCCCCGCGCTCGGGCCGGGCCGGGAGGGTCCCCGGGCGTGCGGCCGGGCCAGCGGCTGTGCTTCTCCCGGCAGACGCAGCGTCATGCGCAGCCCCCCTGGCAGGGCGCTGCTGCTGATTACGCGCCGGGGCCCGGCCGTGCGTTCGTGGGCCCCGGCAGTGTCCTCTAGGACGTGGCTGGCTTCTGAGTGGAACCCGCTCGTACGCGCGTGGACGTCTCGAATCCATGTGCCGTCCCCGGGCCTCCGCTTTCCCGCGCCCCTCTCCCGGCTGCCTGGCGGCGTGGGGCGATGGGCCACATCCTCAGCGGCCCGCAGGTGCTGGGTACTGGCAGGATCCCGCGGCGCGCGTCCCCTGTTCGCCAGGTTCCAGGGAATTCCAGCGGCAGCCACCGGTGTGCGAGACCTTGGGGACGACTCCCGGCGGCGGCCCGCGGCACCACGGCGCTCAGAAGTGTGGAAGCTCCTCGGGCTGGTGCACCCTGAGCGCGGGAAGCTGTCAGGTAGGAACCTT
Organism: Chionomys nivalis; assembly: GCF_950005125.1. Classification (NCBI taxonomy): domain Eukaryota; kingdom Metazoa; phylum Chordata; class Mammalia; order Rodentia; family Cricetidae; genus Chionomys; species Chionomys nivalis. Next base: position 5,390,298 of record NC_080106.1, read on the forward strand.
GTGGGGACCAGCGGGCTACAGGGGACCCAGGCCTGGCCGCGGCCTCGACAAGGGCGTTCAGATCTGCCGACACCTGTTGGAAGGCTATGGGTGCCTTCTTAACTGGCGGGCGCTCACCGTCTGAGGTCAGCAGAGCCTGTTTCCAGAATATTTAAATCGGTCCCCACCAGCTAGTTGGCAGCGTCTGCTTTGGAGCATTCTCTAAATAAACTGGAGTTTAGACCTTTAAGAAAATGTTTTGCCAAAACCATGTCTACTTTGTATTATACATTTATAATGTTTTTAAAAAACCATCACCAGGGCTACACAGTATCAAATAACCAGCAATATTTCACATTAAGCTGAGCACTGTGAACCTCATGTTGGCTGTCACCCCCCTAAGTGGTCAGGACCAGGCATTGGCCACAGCATAAAGAAACCAGACAGTAACTCAACCGAATCAACTAAAAGAAATCAGAATGGGCTGATTCTAAATGAAAATATTCTGTAACTCGCCGGTTTTTTAGCAGTCATTGGAGGAATGGCAGGAGCAGAGACCTACTGAGAGCTGGAGAGTCCTGAAGGTTTTCTAACTCTCCATTTCCCCTGTGACAGTGGATTGTGGCCTCCTCCTGCGGGGTTGTCTTGGGAACTGACATGGAGTCCCGCCCCTGCTGGGGTTCCCTGCTTAGTGGACAGGAAAATAATTTGAATTAGAGATGAAATGGAGATAGGCATGAGGGTGTTGCAAGAGGAAGACACCTTGTCATACAGCTCTGAAACAGGCAGGACCCCAAGTTGCTTGCTGAGTCCCTTGCTGTACAGATTACTCCTTTGGGAGAGATTGGACTTGGAGAAGGGTGTCTATGGAGCGAGGGCACATGGATCTGCCATCTACAGGAGTTAGCAGGTGTGGTGCCCTTAAGTATAAAGAAGAGACATTTTACTATGGTTATGGGTTTTAATGGAAAAAGTCCTTTTCTTCTTGGGTAGCTTGTAAGCCTTTTTACCTGTGTTTCATTATTTTTTTTTTAACAAATCGTTTGTTTTTATTTTATGTGATGTTTTGTCTTCATGTATGTCCGAACTGTCTGTGAGCTGCCATGTGGGTGCTAAGAATTGAATCCATGGCCTCCCAAAGAGTAGCCAGTGCTCTTAACCACTGAGCCACTGGACCCCCTCCCCTGTGTTTTACTGAGACAGGTTTAATGTAGTACAGGCTGACCTCAAACTCACTCTGTAGCTAAGGATGACCTTGCTCTGTCATCCAGGCAGGCCTCTAACTTGAGATCTCTTGCCTCAACTTCCCAGGTGCTAGGAACACTTTAGGCTTCTAAGTAGATAGTATTCTGTCTTCAGGATGTCTGAAGACCTCTTTATATAGCCTATGTTTTTGTCAGAAGTCATTGGAGGTAAAGCCAGTCTGGTTGTGGGTGCTGGTGGAAGGAAGTAAAAGGAAGTCGTTAATTTGTAATAAGATCAGGCCAAGCAAGAGTTGGCACATCTCCGACATGCTGGAGGAGCAGAGCTGCTGTGTAGGTTTGTGTCTTTCTGTCTCTCTGTCTTGTTTTGGAGACAGATACCACTTGGTAGCCCAAACGACCATGAGCACACTGCAGTCTTCCTGCTCAGCCTCCTCAGTGCTGAGATAATAATAAGCATGAGCCATCATGCTGTCATTATTTCTTTAAAGAGATCCAAAAAAACAAATAATAAGAGAAAAAAAAATCTGGTGTTAGGTGTTCTCTCTCTCTCTCTCTCTCTCTCTCTCTCTCCCCCCCCCCTCTGGTTTTTTGAGATGTTTCACTGTGTAGCCCCCCTGGCTGCCTTGGAACTGGCTCTGTAGACCAGGCTGGACTTGAACTCAGAAATCTGCCTGCCTCTGCTCTGCCTCTCCAGTGCTCAGATTAAAGACCTGCGCCACTACTACCTAGCTTCTGATGTTCATTTTCTAATTTTAGTGAAAGTTAACATCCCAAAACTGCGGTTGTGTTTGAATAATAACCTTTCCTTCCCTACTGTTCAGCATTGTTCCCCAGACGATTTTGATGTTAAGTATCCAAAATTTGGAAAACAGGGCCTCCTGTTTGAAATGGCTGCAGATACTTGTCCAGAACAGAACTCACATGATTGGTCTTCCTCCAGGCAGCCCACTCCTTCAGGATTTTGGCTATCTTGGTATCACTGGGTCTGCAGTGCTACCCAGAGCCTTTTCTCACTGATAAGTCTTCCTCTTATCACTTTGGCCACAAGGAACCTCAGAAGGTGCTGAGCCCAGAATCATCAGGACATGCCCAGAGCAGACAGGAGGTACTTGTTCAGGCTTTCTGTGTGCTTAGCAGATAGGAGACCAGGGCCCAGATGTTCCAGTGAGCAGTGGGCCCCAAGATGAGAAGATATTTAGAGTACCAGGTCTCCTGGCTCGCAGAGTGTGTTCTTATCTAGAGTAGAGTTAGACTGTGGGTGGTACATTCTGCTCTCTTCCCTTCATGTTTCAGACAGTGCAGGTATGTAGGATTTGGGTCTGCTCTTCTGAATTACCGGTAAGGGCTGGGTTTCTCTGTGTAGCCCTGGCTGTCCTGGAACTCACTCTGTAGACCAGGCTGGCCTCAAACTCACAGAGATCTACCTGTCTCTGCCTTCTGAGTGCTGGGATTAAAGGTGTGCACCACCACTGCCCAGCTCGATAATGACTTTTTTTTTTTTTTTTTTTTTTTTTTTTGGTTTTTCGAGACAGGGTTTCTCTGTGGCTTTGGAGCCTGTCCTGGAACTAGCTCTTGTAGACCAGGCTGGTCTCGAACTCACAGAGATCCGCCTGCCTCTGCCTCCCGAGTGCTGGGATTAAAGGCGTGCGCCACCACCGCCCGGCGATAATGACTTTTTTTGAAAGCCGATTCCTGCCTGGAACTGGCTGAGTTTGTGGGTTGACTTTTATAGCTGTGCCTGTGGTGTGACCGTAGTGAAATGCAATGAGAAAAGAGTGGAGACAGACTGTCTCCAGCTGCTGCTTTCTGATGCCCAGGCAGAGCTATGGTCCAGCCGGACAGGGCTAAGGGACAAGAGGAACAGCCTGTCATGTCGGGGCTGCTCCAGGGATCTGCGTATTTCCTGAGCCTCTGTTTCTTACTCAGCTTCATTCTAGGTTTTCAGCCACCATATCTTCACTTTCTTCCCTCCACTTAGGGCCAGCTCAGCTCAGCCTTCATCTCACATCTGCCCTCCACCCTGTTCTTGTCACATCCACAGCATCCCTGGAAATATCTCCCTGATCCCCCAGGACCCAGCATGTCTGCAGACAGCTGTCACACTCCTGAGGAAGCTGCCTTTTTGCCCTTTTCCTTCCAGCCCCTGGTCTCTGAGATGGGACAGCTGAGTTACCTCTGAACCGAGCCACCGCACAGGTCATTTCTGAAGTGACAGCAGGATTGATAAGGATACATACAGCTGCTATGCTTGCTTGCAGGTGACTGGGCACCATGCCAGGTGCTTTCTCTGTGTCTAATCTGCTCAAGGCAGCTCCGTGAGAAGGTGCCGTTGTTGTTTGGATATTTATGTCGAGGTCCAGCCCTGACATAAATTGTCTCTTGGACTAGTGGAGAGGCGTGGGAATAATTGAGGCACAGTCCATACAGCAATATCAGGAGGGAGACTTAGGGTTCATTCAAATTCTGAAGATCACCTAGCATTTATTATTCAAACAGCTTTTATATCAAAAGGTAAACTGAGGGGGAAATTTATTAGCATTCTGTTAAGGGGTAGCTGGGACTTAAGTCACGTCTGCAACTATGCCTGCTCTGTCACGTAGACCGAATTAACACCTCTTCCCCAAATTTACAAAGATCTCCCAAAATTACAAAGAAGGAGCAGAGCGACATTAGCATATCCTGACCCTTTGTTTAGGAAGGTGTCAGTTTGTCTGGAAAGGCTAGTTCTGTGTGGCAGGTGCACACTGTGGCCTGAAAGTCTGGCCGCCATACAATGTAGAAATATGGGCCTGTATAATATGGCCCTATATATTTATAGTAGGAGAAACTGACGTATAGAGGATTTGAGTGACTTGTGTCAGGTCAGACATGGTGGCAGGAGAGCCATTAGTCTCTATAAGCAGCTTTCCTGACCCCTCCCCCCAGCCTCTGATCCACACTGATGCTGCGGACCTGAGACCATCTGCATTTACTGTTCTGACCCCTCTGGCACCAGGACTCAGTAGAATTAGGATAATGGTCAGGTGTTTGAAAGTGTCAGTCAGGAAACAGCAGTAGAAGCTGCATTGTGGTGTGCAGGGAAGGTGGAGAATTCCAAGTGACAGAGTCAGGTCGGATTGGGGCTGGAACCTGATATGCCACAGCCCCATAAGGCAGAACCTTGATCCCAAGAATCCAGATGACCAAAATCCATTTTACTTATATTCAGACGTGTCTTAGGGTTTTATTGCTGTGAGGAGACACCTTGACCACGGCAACTCTTATAAGGGAAAACATGGAATTGGGGGCCGGTTTACAATGCAGAGGTTTAGTTCGTATCATCGTGGCGGAAAGCAGACACGGTGCCGAAGAGGTAGCTGGGAGTTCTGCATCTGGATCTGCAGGCAGCAGGAAGAAAATGCGAGACGCTGGCCTGGCTTGAGCATCTGAGACCCCAGAGCTTGTACCCAGAGACACATTTCCTTCCTCCAGCAAAACCATACCTAACAAGGTCATACCTCCTAATAGGGCCACTCCCTGTGAGCCTATGGGTGGGAGTCATTTTCTTTCAAACCACACAGATTGTAATACAAAGGGGTACACAATAGTAAAATAAACTTGACGTTGAGATATAATAGCTCAGACGGCTGAGTGCTTGGCCTAGCACACACAAAGCCCTGGGTTTGATCCCAGCACCGCATAAAACGTAGCCTGTAGGCACACACCTCTAATACAGCATGTCAGAGCAGGAGGTAGAGGCAGAAGAATTGTCATCTTGGCTGCATAGTTAGAGGATATCCTGGTCTACATGAGGCCCTGTGTCAAAAATAAATAAGTAAATTTGGGGCTGGAGAGAAGACTCAATGGTTGAGAGTGTGTATTACCTTCCACAGGGTCAGAGGTTAATCCTCAGCACCCATGTCAGGCTGCTCACAACCACTTAAAACTCAGCTCCTGGGGATCTGACAGCTGTGACCTCTGCAGGCCCCATACACATGTGTACACAGGATTAAAAACAAATTGGGCCTAGAGAGACGGCTCAGCACTGGTTGCTCTTGCAGAGGACCTGGGTTTGATTCCTAGCATCCGTGTGTAGCTCACAGCCATGCATAACCCCAGTTCTGGGTTCCAACATGCGTGTGGTACACATACATGCATGCAGGCAAAGCATTCATACATATAAAGTAAAGTAAACAAATCTTTAAAATGTTGTTAAATAACGCAATAAATTGGGGCTGGAGAGATGGCTCAGCAGTTAAGAGCACTGGCAGTTCTTCAGAGGTCTCGGTTCAATTCCCAGCACATGGTGGCTCACAGCCATCTATAATAGGATCTGATTCTGTCTTCTGGCATGCCAGTGTGCATGTAAACAGAGCACCATATACATAAAATAAAAATAAATATTAAAAAGACTGTTAAAATAATAATAAAAGAGTAAATTAATAAATAAGTTGATGGGATATACTGGGATGATTTTGGATTTAACTAAATAGCCCCACCCCTTTTTTCAGACTCTGTCTCACTGTGTAATCCTGGCTGGCCTGAGGCTGGCTGGGCAGACCATGCTAGCCTTGAACTTGCCTTTGAGTTCTGGAGCTGCAGATGTGCTTTGCCACATCAGGTCCCCCCCCCCTTTTTTTACAGTCGCCATCACTGTGTAAGAGCTCGCAAAGGGCTCGTGCTCCGTGTGATTCAGAAAACTAGAGAAGAGGCAGAGGCAGGAAGACCACTGCAAGTTTGAGGCCAGCCTGCTCTGCATAACATGTTCAGGAATGCCTGTGATCCTGGCTCTCAGGAGGCAGAGGCAGTAGGATCACTGCAAGTTCAAGTCTAACTGGCCTGTAAGAGTTCCAGGCTAGCAAGAGCTTATTATATAGCATAACCATGTCTTATCTTCTCTCTCTCTCTCTCTCTCTCTCTCTCTCTCTCTCTCTCTCTCTCTCTCTCTTTTTCTTTCTTTCTAAAGATATGTAACCTAGGATAACCTCAAACTTTATAGATAGAACAAGGGTTCTCTGCAAGAGCAGTAAATACTCTTAACTGCTGAGTCATCTCTCCAGGCCCTGTTTTTTTTTTTCACTCTTTTTTTTTTTGTTTGTTTGTTTTTCGAGACAGGGTTTCTCTGTGGTTTTGGAGCCTGTCCTGGAACTAGCTCTGTAGACCAGGCTGGTCTCGAACTCACAGAGATCTGCCTGCCTCTGCCTCCTGAGTGCTGGGATTAAAGGCGTGCGCCACCACCACCCGGCTTTTTTTCACTCTTGATTATGAGTTTTGAAAACTGGTGTGTGAACTCTCTGAGTGGCCAGGACCTTCCCTATTGAGCTGGCAAAGGACTTTGCTCTGGTAATATACTTTCCTGCTTCCCTTGCCAAAGTCCAATGTGCCCCTTCATTCATTCATTCATTCATTCATTCAGTAAGTAAGTAAGTAAGTATTGGCTGAGTTCCTGCTGTGTGCTGTAGGGGAGGGTGGTGGGCTTACAAAGCAGCAAGCAAAAGAGACATAAATAATGAGTCAGTGATAACATTTAGAATTCCAGGAGGGAAGGTAGCAGTCGGATGAAGGGCTGAGCAACCCCAGATGTCTTCATTTGAAGTGAGGCTCCAGAGCTGGTCCTCAGAAGAGGTGACGTTGGAATGAAGACAGCAAGGCACATTGCCTGCTTAAAAGTCACCACCACCCCCACCCCCCGCCCCCTTTTAGGGCTCTGCTTGCTCACCAGTTGTCATAGTTAGGGTTTCTATTGCTACAAAGAGAGACCACAGCTAAGACAACTCTTCTAAAGGAAAACATTTAGTTGGGGCTGGCTTACAGTTTTAAAGGGTTAGTCCATTATTGTCATGGTGGGAAGCGTGGTAGCATGCAGGCAGACATGGTGCTGGAGGAGGAGCTGAGAATTCTACATCTTAGTCCTCAGGCAGTAAGGAGAAAATGTCACACTGGGCATGGCTTCAACTTCTGAGACCTCAAAATGACATACCTAGCGACCTCCTAGGGACAGACCATCTCCAACAAAGCCATACCTACTCCAGCAAGGACACCGCCTAGTAGTGCCACTCCCTGGGCCAGCACTGGAACACATGAGTCTATAGGGGCTATTCCTATTCAAGCCATCACATTCCACTCCCTTTGGCTTGCAGCCATAACAATGCAGAAATGTATTTAGTCCAATTTCAAAAGTCCTAATAGTCTATAACAGTCTCAACATTGTTTAAAAGTCCAAAGTTCAAAGTTTCTTCTGAGACCACGTCATCTCTTAACTGTAATCCCCTGTAAAATCAAAGTGGAAAGCAAATCACATACTCCTAACATATAGTGGCACAGGATGTACATTACCTTTCAAAAAGGGAGGAAAGGGAACATGATGAGGAAATACTGGACCAGGGCAAGAGTGAAAACCATCTAGGCAAACTTCAAAGTCTCCATCTCCATGTCTGACGTCAAAGGCTCTTCAGATCTCCAGCTCCTTTCTGCTTTGTTGACTGCAGCACACTTCTCTCGGGCTGCTTCCACTCCCTGTTCGCAGCTTTCCCGTGACTCTGGCACCTCCAACAACCTGGGGTCTCCGAGGCAACCCAGGCTTCACCTTTACAGCTTCCCACAGTGGTCTCTTGGAGCCTCCATGAAGGGACACCCCTGCCACACAGCTGGCCTTAGCAGCTTTCCTTGGCCAAGGAGGGAGATTCCTTAATCGCTTTCTTCTGTCTTTGACTGTGAAGCCAGAATCACACAGCTGAGGCTGGTATACGCCCCCTCGTTTAATCACGTCTTCACCAGCTTCTGTTTTCGATTGTTTTCTTCAAGCCTAAACTTGGCTGTCCTGGAGTTTGCTCTGTGGACCTGACTGGCCTTTAATCTGTTTATCTCCTTGACACAGGATTTAGTTCCACTCCACTTCCTGGTGCTCCTTTTCTCCTCAAGTAGTACGTGTTGCGATTCCCTCAGCTTGTTCCTGTTCATCACAGATCTTCAGAAGAGCACGCACTGACTCCACAGATGATAGTGTCCACACGAGGCTGCTTTGAAATCTCTTCTGCCAATGTAACTAATCCAAAAACTTTTCAATTTAGCCTCAAGCAGAGTTTTTGGACAAGGGCAAAATGCAGCCACATTTCCACCATAATATCCCAAGAATGATCTCTAGGCTCCATATTAGCATTCTTCTCCTCTGACTCCTGAGCCAGAAGTCCGGGCCCACGGTTCAGATCACCCTCAGCACCACCGTCTTCCATGTTCCTACTAGGATGGCCCATTAAACCCCACTTAAAGTACTCAACTGCTTTTTTTCCCCCCTTCTAGACAGGGTTTCTCTGTAGCTTTGGAGCTTGTCCTGGAACTCACTTTGTAGACCAGGCTGTTCTTGAACTCACCGAGATCCACCTGTCTCTGCCTCCCAAGTGCTGGGATTAAAGGCGTGCGCCACCACCGCCCGGCTTCAACTAGTTTTCTAATCCAAAGTACCAAAGTCCACATTCCTCCAAACAAAAGCACGGTCAGTCCCTGGTTCCAACTTCCTTCTTAGTTAGGGTTTCTATTGTTGCGAAGAGCCACCGTGACCATGGCAACTCTCATAAAGGAAAACATGAATTGGGACTGGCTTACAGCACAGAGGTTCAGTTCATTATCATCATGGTGGGAAGCATGTTGGCACGCAGGCAGGCATGGTATTGGGGAAGGAGCTGAGAGCTCTACATCTAGATCTGCAGGCAGCAGGAAGAGAATGCCGCACAAGGCGTGACTTGAACTTCTGAGACCTCAGAGCCCACCCCCTAGTGACACACCACCTCCAACAAAGCCACACCTACTCCACTGAGGCCACACCTCCTGATAGTGCCACTACCTATGGCCAGGCACCCAAACACAGGAATCTGTGGGGGCCATTCCCATTTCAACCACCATGCTGGTTCATACTCTCATGGCTACGTTAGAATGACCCCTTTAGCTGAAGTGTGAGCATTAAACCAAGGAGAAAGAAGCACCCATTCTCTGCAGATGGGGCGAGGGAACTCTTCCCATATTCACCAGCAGTCTGCCATAAACCAGCAAGGTTCCTAAGAGGTTTGTTGTCCCAAACCAAAGAAGCCCAGATCTACCCTCTGTCCAGACACAGCACTGCTCTTAAAAGGAACCCGGGGGGTGGGGGGACTGGAGAGATGGCTCAGTGGTTAAGAGCATTGCCTGCTCTTCCAAAGGTCCTGAGTTCAATTCCTGGCAACCACATGGTGGCTCACAACCATCTGTAATGAGGTCTGGTGCCCTCTTCTGGCCTGCAGGCATACACACAGAATATTGTGTACATAATAAATAAATGAATATAAAAAAAAAAGGAACCTGGGCTGCTGCTGTTTCTTCATATTCCAAACCTCTTCCATACTCACCAGGAAGTGGTGGCACACACCTTTAATCCCAGCACTTGGGAAGCAAAGGCAGGTGGATCACTGAGTTTGATGCCAACCTGATCTACAGAGCAAGTTCCAGGACAGCCAGGGCTACACAGAGAAACCCTGTCTCAAAAAACTGGGGAAAAAAAAAAAAAAAAAAAAAAAAAAACAGAAAGAAAAAGTTCTGTACTCATTACAACTCTGAAGAAAGAAAAAAGAGGAAAACACCCAATATATTTTTTTCCAAGACAGGGTTTATCTGTGTAACAGTACTGGCTGTCCTAGAACTTGCTTTGTAGACCAGGCCACCTTTGAACTCATTGCAATCTGCCTGTCTCTGCCTCCCAAATGCCTGGATTAAAGACGCGCGCCACCACTGCCCAGCCAGGGGCTAATATTATTATCTAGGACTTGGTTTTTTTGTTTGTTTTTTTGTTTGTTTGGTTGGTTGGTTTTGGTTTTTTCGAGACAGGGTTTCTCTGTAGCTTTGGTGCCTGTGCCGGAACTAGCTCTTGTAGACCAGGCTGGCCTTGAACTCCCAGAGATCCGCCTGCCTCTGCTGGGATTAAAGGTGTGCGCCACCACCGCCCGGCTAGAACTTGTTTTTTTAACAAATCATGTATCTTTGTCTGTGTGTCTGTCTGTCTTTCTCTGCTTTAACAGTACTGAGGATTGAACCTAGGATTTCAAACATGCTCTAGCACTTAGCTACATCCGAAGTTCTCTTTATTTTGTAACAGTGTCTCATTAAATTGCCTAGACTGGTTTTGAACTCACTGTGTAGCTGAGGTTAGACTTGTGATTCTCCAACCTCATCCTCCTGGATATCATCTCTGTGTCACCAGGTCCAGCTCCCATGGTACATCTTACTGAACTGTTCCATGTAGATACCCAAAGAGTTACCTCATTCCTTATAGTGGTGGCTTAATATTTATAAATTCTTTATAGTAGGTTCATCTTTTGGGTGGGTGTTTAAGATACTGATTCTTTTGCTGGTATAATTAGTGCTATAATCTGACATCCTTAGATTTATTTTCCATACTTCACGTGGCAGTTTGTAAGAATTCTCAGAAGTCCATTGCTGTTCTAGGGGATTCTTCACCTGGGATCTCACTTGTTGCTGGTGTAAACATGCTCTTCCATCAGTGGCACTGTTTGTTTCCCCTGATGAGTCTCCTTCCTACATCTTCACCAACATCCTAAGCATGTAATCTTTGCCAATCTCATGAGTAAAAAATTGCCAGGTCTTAGGATTTTATATTCCTTTTTGTATGAATGTGATTGTCTGTGATATGTGTTCTTTTTAACTGGATTTTCTTAAAATTTTTTGTTTGTTTATTTTAGCCAACTATGTAGTCCTGGCTGGCTTGAAACTTACTATGTAGAACAAGCCGGTCTTGAACTCAGAGATCTGCCTCTGCCTCCCAAATGTGGGGATTACCGGCATTCATCACCACACTTGGCTCCACCTTTTTAATAACCCTCTGCCCCCTTTATCTGCTGTTTAGTTACATGGACAATTATTTTTCTGATTATTGTCATTTCATGCTGTATTCCGCAGAGCAATAATACTAAGAAGGGACATACCACATGCAAAGTGGATCCCAGGAACTGCTCTCTAAAGCTTATGTAGAGACTTTGAAATACTAACCGTAGTCAAGAACATTAAGCCAGGAGCAGTGGTGTATACCTATAATCTCATCATTCAAGAAGTTGAGGTATGTCACAGCAAGTTCATGGTTAACCTGAACTACATTGTGAGTTTGACGTTAGCCTAGGCTATAGTGTTAGACCTTGTCTCAAAAACACTTCCCCTCCCTCATACACACAACAGATAAACATTCCCTAGATAGTCTGGCAATGAAGCTGAGGTGTAGTTAGATGCCAAGGAGTAACAGCGTGTAGCAGAAATTCAGGAGAAGCAGGATCTGAAATGAGTACTAAGACCAGAAGACAAGAGGGAGGCCAGACAGATGTCCGCGGTTTGCCTCAGGCTCTCCTACGAGGAAGGAATGCACAAACCATAACATCCTCTTGCTGGTTGGGCACACACATTCCCTCACAGCCACGCTTCTTGCTCATCTGGTCCTTCCTTTAGTCAGGCCGGTAGATGAGAGGGGAGAAAGCCCAGCCCCTGAGGCTAGTGTGGTGATCTGAGGCCCTTTGTGCTCAACCCCTGCCCTGTGCTGTGCTGTGTGTTCTGAGTGTTTGCTCCTCTCTTCCAGCTGCCGTTGGGTTTCTTGCCGTGTCCAGTGTTGTCACCATGTCTGCCCCCTTCTTCCTGGGGAAGATCATTGATGTCATTTACACCGACCCAAGCGGGGACTTTGGTGAGAGCCTGACTCGCCTCTGTGCTGGACTCACCTGTGTGTTCCTCTGTGGTGCTGCTGCGAATGCTGTTCGTGTCTACCTCATGCAGGCTTCAGGTCAGTCTCATTAGGCGGGGGTCATCAAAGATGACAGAGGGCCTCGAGTGCCACAGCTCCAGGCCCCAGTCTCTTCCTGACTTTGTATTCACTGGGGACAGATCCCACATCCCACCAAGATGGCGTACACTCTCTACTTTTGTGTGGTCAGGGTTGAGCAGGTAGTAAAAGCAAGACCTGTCTATTCATGCTGTGTAGCTACTGGGATGGGAACTTGAGTGGCATTTCTTGAAAAAGGCCCATTTAGCAGGCAGGGAACCGCCCCAGTGCTGGCAGCCTAGGACTGCGTTCCATGCCTGCATGGCTAGTAAGACGGCCTCTAGGTGGCTGACCCCTTCCTGTCATTGCAAACTGCAATTCTTATAAGGGCTGCCAGTCATGAACATATTGGCATTGTGGGTATATGATGCTCCTCACATGTCAAGGAGCCTTTTTTCAAAAAATTAAAATGCATTTTTATTGTTGTTATGGTATGTTCACATACATGTGCAGGCAGAGGAGAACATTCTGGAGTCAGTTCTGTCAGTTTGAGGGTTCCATCTGATGACTCAGGTCGTCAGGTTTACATGGCAAGCGCCTTTATCTGCTGAATTACCTTGCTAGCCCCTTTGCCTTTATCATGATCTCCTCCCCTTGTGCCCACAGTCTATAGCTAGTAACAGGAAGTCAGTGTGCTGGCCTAAATGAGTCCCTCCCGTGCCAGGATCCACGGAGTTGATGTGCTTAGTCTACAAACTGGCTTTAACAACAGGCTGTCTAAACAGCTCGCTGGCGGCTGCCCCATGAGGCACAGGTGACGGCATTCATTGTTAGCTGCTGTGTTTGCTTTGCAGGTCAGAGCATTGTGAACAGGCTGCGCACCTCACTCTTCTCCTCTGTCCTAAAGCAAGAGGTTGCTTTCTTTGATAAGACCCGCACAGGAGAATTGATTAACCGCCTCTCCTCAGATACTGCACTCCTGGGGCGCTCAGTGACTGAAAACCTCTCTGACGGACTGAGGGCTGGGGCCCAGGCCTCGGTTGGTGTTGGCATGATGGTACGTCAGCCATTTCCTCTTGGTGCTTTCTGTCAGGGCTCTCGGGGCCAGGCTTTTGAGCATGAGGCGCTTGAGATGTACTTGTCATTTTGTAAGCATGTAGAACCAAGAACATTGTCCCAGACTGGGGGACATGGGGATTATCTCTCCTGGCCTGGCCTGTATCTCTCTTGAGTAAGTATTAATCTGAAGTTTGGCTTTTCCTGAAGATGTGTAAGACCAGGGTGTGAAGACAGCCAAGAATGTCAGGCCAAAGAGCCCCTTTGGGAACCAAGTGTCAGGTTTAAGGGGTGTAGACCTCATTTTCTGTGTCCCTGCAAGAAATCTGTGTTCTACAGCTGTCTTGCTCATCTCTGGTGGCTCAACCCATCTCAGCTCACTCTCCAGGTGGTGTTTGTGTTCCAACCATCCCTGCTGGCCTGAGTAGCTCCTGAGTATGACCTTAATGTTCACGGAACAAGAATAAAAGGCAAGGATTGTAATTCAGTTGACAGAGGGCTTCCCCAGCAGGCACTGAGCCCTGGGTTCAGTCCCCAGTACTGTATAACGCTAGCGTTGTGGCATGTTCCTGTAATACCAGAACTCAGTAGAAAAGGCAGGAGAATCAGGAATTTAAGGTCATTCTTGCCTACACAAACTAGTTTGAAGTTAACCTTGATAATATGAGAGTATGTTAAAAAACAAACAACAAAAACTAAGCCAAAGCAAGAGACAGGATATAAAAAAAGTATTGCCAATTACTTAGCAGAACTATGATCTGAGAGTAAGGAATAGATGAGTGTAATATGAACAGGGCCGGCTTGTTGGGGTTTCTGTCCTGCCCAGTACCCCACAGCCGGCAAACTCCAAAGAAAATCACACAGAGATCTCCATAAGTTATAAAACCCATTATTCTTATCTATGTTAGCCATGTGGCTCGGTACCTTTTAGCCACGCAGGTTACATCTTGTTTCTTGGTGGTCTGGGCTGGACTGGAGGAATGGGCTTCTTCCTTTCCAGCATTCTCCTGTTCTCATCTCCCCGCTTCTGCTTCCTGTCTGGTTGACCCACCTATACTTCCTGCCTGGCCAATCAGCGTTTATTCAAAATAAACAGATTGACAGAATACAGACAATTCTCCCGCAGATGAGCAATTAGCCAATCTGTCTTTTACCTCTACAGTGCACTTCAGTGTTACACTGCAACTTTAGGAGCCCCTGTGCCATTGATATTATCTTCTGTACAAGTGAGATTTGGCACATTTTAATAATGTATTGCAGAGTCACCAGCACCATTTAAAACAGTCACCACATTGCAGAGTTGAGGGAGTCTAATCTGCTAACTTGGAAGGTTCTTGTAGAAACAGGTGGACCTCCATGAGTTCAAGGCCAGCCTGGTCTACAAAGCAAGTTCTAGGACATCTAGGGCTGTTGTACAGAGAAAACCTGTCTCCAAAAAACAAAACAAAAACCCAAGCATTTAAGCCGGGCCGTGGTGGCTCACACCTTTAATCCTAACACTTGGAAGCAGAGGCAGATGGATCTCTGAGTTTGAGGCCAACTTGGTCTATAGAGTGAGTTTCAGGACAACCAGGGCTACACAAAGAAACCAAAGAAACCCTGCCTTAAAAAAACAAAGAAAACAACAACAATGAAAAACAAAACCAAAACGTTCTTGTTCTTTGAGCCACTGTTGGGGTTAAACTGACCAAACCTGGCCTACTGTCTCTAGGTTGCTAAACCCTGGAAATAGCTCCCCCACTCTAACCTATGGCGGTTGTATTCAGATCCTATGTATGATGCGGAGTGTTTTGGTGACTTCTCTGACTTCTTGATCTAGATGGGAAAAATTCTGGACACTCAGGGCCCTAGGGTGATTATGGCCATGTTTAGAACTCATGATGTCATTTGAGCAGTCCCTCTCTCTGCTGCTGAAGATGTGTCTGGCATATTAGAGCATATGAGAATTGGCCAGAGGATATGTCGTTTATATCTTCAGCAGTTGCAGCAACCGTTCTCCTTGGTAGTGCCCACCTGGAGTTTTTGTGGGCATTTAGAAGTTGAGGCAGGGTCTCACTATATAGACCTGGTTGGCCTGCAACTCACTATGTAGACAAGGCTAATTTCTAACTCATAGAGATCACTTGCCTCTGCCTCCTCCTGAGTGCTGGGATTTAAAGGCCTGTGTCATCAAACTCAGTTTTTATGTCAGGTTTTATAAGGATTAAAGATGCCAGGAAAATCCAACCCAAACAGGAGGCATGGCCCGTAGACAGTGTCTTCCTGCCTGTGCACTGTAGGTCTGAAGATACCTTGTCACAGGAACACATGCTCTTGACTTTTGTTCTTGACAGTTTTTTGTGTCACCCAGTCTGGCCACCTTTGTTCTGAGCGTGGTACCTCCGATCTCCATCCTCGCCGTGATTTATGGGCGATATCTACGGAAACTGTCCAAAGCCACACAGGACTCTTTGGCACAAGCCACACAGGTACTGACCTCCATGTGTGTGTTGTCTAGGTGTGGGGCTCAGAGCAACAGGCAGAATGCATGATGTGCAAGGTGTGCTCCTTCCCAGCCCCAGCCCCAGGGAAAGAGACAAGCAGCAAATGCCCTCCGTTTCTCTCAGTAAACCTCAGTACAGGTGTGAAATGCTCTACCCCTGGCTTGCCCTTTACCCCACAGTACGTCCAATCCGCTGTATAGCCCAGGCTGGCCTGGAGCTCACTGTATATCCCAGGCTGGCCTCAGATTCATGGCAATCCTCCTGCCTCTGTCCCCCAAGTGCTAGGGTTACAGCTGTGAACCTCCATACCTTGCTGGTATCAATTTCTCAGTTTTCTTCCACTGCTCCTAGTACGACAAAAGGCTCATATGCCAGCTGTGGTGAGGCACACCTGTAAACTCAGCATTTTGGAGCATGAAGCAGGAGCATCATGAGTTTGAGGCTAGCTAGGCTCCCTCTTTAGACCTTTTCTTAAAAGATAAAAAAACAAAACAAAGCAGAAACTAATGTACTTTGGGAAAAATGTCTAGCTGGCACCATGTCTATCATCAGCTCAGTAAAACAGACTGTGTAGCACTGTCTTTTTTCAAAAAAAGAGATTTGTTTTATATATCTATAATCTATATCTATATAGTATAGGTAAACATAAATTCAGTTACTCCCAGAAGGCAGAAGAGGGCATTATACCCCTGGAGCTGAAGTTACATTGTATGGTACCTGATGTGGGTGCTAAGAATCCCCTATAATAACATTACATGCTTTCAACAGCTGAGCCATCTCTCCAGCCCAGTACTGTCTTTTAAAACCCAAAATAACTTGTATTTTCATGTTTTAAAAAGCATGCTTTTTTTTTTTTGGTTTTTCGAGACAGGGTTTCTCTGTGGTTTTTTAGAGCCTGTCCTGGAACTAGCTCTTGTAGACCAGGCTGGTCTCGAACTCACAGAGATCCACCTGCCTCTGCCTCCCAAGTGCTGGGATTAAAGGCGTGCGCCACCACCGCCCGGCAGCATGCTTTTTTGTAATTGGAAATATGAAAATATCAAGCAACATAAGTATAGATAATCCTATTTGTCCACAATTCCAGATAATCCAAAATCCAGATAATCTTCAATACTTCAGAGTTAATGTCATTAATGTTTTGTGGTTTAGTCTTTCTACCTGTCTTTTTATCTGCTGCCATATTACCTGTCTTTCTAAAGTGTGTGGGGACTGTGTGTGTGTGTGTGTATCTATCTGTGTGTGTGTGTGTGTGCACCCATAGCTGCACATACCCTCAGAAGCCAGAAGAGGGCATTTGTCTCCCTGAAGCTGGAGATGCAGGCAGCTGTAAGCCACTCACTGAGGTTCATGTGCCCAGGCTCAGTTCCTCAGCGAGAAGAGTAAACACTCCTAACTGTCTCCTGCCCTGCAGTTTATACTTTTCTGACAGCAAGGGGGACTGGACTCTTCTTTGCTCTCTGCCATGTGATCTTACTTGACTGTGTTTCGCATCCAGTCTTCCCTTGGCAGCATATTGAACAAGAACCACATTTTAATTTTGCTGTTGGTTGCAATGTGACACACCTCCTTTCACCATGAGTGTGTGTGTGTGTTTTATGTGTGAGTGTTTTGCTTGCATGTATGTCTGTGCACCACATGTGTGCTTAGTCTACATGGAAATAAGGCATCAGATCCTCTCGAACTCGAGTTAGGACAGTTGTGAACCACACGTGGGTACTGGGAATCAAACCTAGATCCTCTGCAAGGCAGCAAGTATTCTTAACTGTGAAGCCATCTTTCCAGCCCCTTGCCATGTGTTTGAATTCTCATAGCTAGCTGAGGAACGTATTGGGAACATAAGAACCATCCGAGCTTTTGGGAAGGAGATGATGGAAGTGGAGAAGTACAGCGGTCACGTGGACCAGTTGCTGCAGCTAGCACGGAAGGAGGCCTTTGCACGAGCTGGCTTCTTCGGAGCAGTAAGTAGATCATTGTGGACAGTGAGATTGTAAGAGATTTTCATTCTGTGGCTCTAGACAGTAGAAGCGAGTTATTTCAATCCTAAGAATGACTTGTACTTTAAACTGTTTTTATGGAAGAAGAAGAGAACAAGAAAGTGGAATCAGAGAAAAGAATGGCCAAGATCAAAAACACTGATGACAGCGTATGCTGGAGAGGATGTGGGGTATAGGGAATACTTCTGCATTGCTGGTGGGAGTGCAAGCTGGTACAGCCCCTTTGGATGTCAGTGTGGTGATTTCTCAGAAAATTAGGAAACAAACTTGCTCAAGACCCAGCAATACCACTTTTGGGTATATACCCAAAGGATGCTCAACCATGCCACAAGGACATGTGCTCAACTGTGTTCATAGCAGCATTGTTTGTCATGCCCAGAACCTGGAAACAACCTAGAAAACATTTTGAGTGAGGTAATCCAGACCCAGAAAGACAATTATCACATGTACTCACTCATAAGTGGTTTTCAAACATAAATCAAAGAAAACCAGCCTACAAATCACAATCCCAGAAAACCTAGACGACAATGAGGACTCTAAGGGAGACATACATGGATCTAATCTACATGGGAAGTAGAAAAAGACAAGATCTCCTGAGTAAATTGGGAGCATGGGAACCTTGGGAGAGGGTTGAAGGGGAGGGGAGAGGCAGGGTAGGGAACAGAGAAAAATGTAGAGCTCAATAGAAATTGATTAAAAAAAATTTTAAAAAGATATTTCAAACATCAAAAAAATAAAAATAAAAGGGAGTCAGAGGCCTAGTTTATACTTTTGGGTCCCAAGAGGCCTTAGTTCCTACTGACCACTTTCTTTTCTTCCTCCTGTAGGCTGGGCTCTCTGGAAACCTGATCGTGCTGGCTGTCCTGTACAAGGGGGGCCTGCTGATGGGCAGCGCCCACATGACAGTGGGCGAGCTCTCTTCCTTCCTCATGTATGCCTTCTGGGTTGGACTGAGCATTGGAGGTATATCACATAAACAGGCTTTGTGGGTACACACTGGAAACCAGGCCCCTCTGAACAGCTGTTCTTGCTGTGCCATTCCCTTCAGCAAAAGTGAAATCACATGAGTGGGTGAGTGGGGCCCTAGTGTCCTTCCACAGCTCAGGGCTATGGGGGGAGCTGTGTTTCCCAGCCTGCTGGTATGGACTGTGTCTCCCAGTGCCCAGGGGAGAAGGGAGTGGTTGACAGGAGTGGAGGAGACCCTGGGCCTGCATGATGAGAGTTTCTCCTCATACATTTTGCTGCCCCGAGTTTTAACCTCTCCAGATTCAATCTCTCTTCCCTCTGTCTTCCTCAGAATTAGTAATAAGTTTTTGTCATTTTTGATTTTTTTTATTTTGTTCTGTGATCGTTTCCTACATCCCACACACTAGGTCATTCGACTTCCCCAGCCCTCTCTTCTCCGCCTCTGTCCTTCTCAGTTCCTCTTCTCTACAGATCTCTTCCCACACTCATGAATTTTTGCTTTGTTTGTGTCCCATGGAGTTTGGTCTGGACTCAGAGTGTGACTCTGCATTTAGAGCCTACCCCTTGAGCTTAGGGGCTCACCCGTGGGTAACGGCTGTTCCAGAACCTGCTGGTAGCCAGGAATTCAGCAGTGAGCGGTAGGACCCCTAGGAGTCTGTAGGACCCTGTAGAACCTGTAGGAGCCTGTTGGACCCTGTAGGACCCTGTAGGACCCTTTCTTGTTCTTTGCAGTGCTGGTCTCTTTCAGACCTAGCGTCTGTAGCCACAGTTTCTGTGAGCTCACGATTGCAGTGGCTTGTCGTGCCTAGAAGATGGAATTTCACAGCCCTTCCTCCTGTCTCTTTGCTCTAGCATGCTTCTGGCCTATTCTTTGGCAAATGTTCTAAGCCTTGGTAGGGGATGATATAAATGCCCTGTTTAGGGCTGAGCTCCCAACTGGATCTCTTGCCGAATTTTAGCATCTTAGCTGAGTCTCTGTATTCATTGCTGTTTGCTACAAGGAGAGGGTTCTCTGAGAAAAGCTGAAAGTAGCATTTGTACATTTGTATACACATAAATATTTAAATAAATCTAAATATTTAGGGTTTGTTTGTTTGTTTTTAAATTGAGAGCCTTGCTTTATAGCACAGGGTGGCATTGAAATCTGTCCTCCTCAGTCTCCTAAGTATTGGGATTACCAATGCTGGCCACCATACTCAACTTTTTTTTTTTTTTTTTTTTTTTTTTTTTTTTTTTTTGAGACAAAGTCTCTATGTAGTCTTTGCTATCCTAAAACTTGCCATGTACTCCAGGCTGGCTCAGAATACACAGAGGCCTTAGAATGATTTCTAAAGAGCAACACTGTTGCATTTACAGAGATTGCCCCACCCCAGTTTCAGGACAGTCATTCTCTTACCCAGAGTGGCCCATTTGCTACACAGTTGCTGAGCCCACATTGACACATTGTCGTCAAAGCTAACGTTAGGCTTAGTTCCTGGTGTTATATACACGTTGAATGGATTGGACAAATGTATATTGTCCTGGGTTCACCATCATGATCTCACAAACGAGCTGCCTTTGCTGCCCTGTGTATTTCCACTTCCAGCTGTTAATTCTTCTACCCCTGGCACCCACAGGTCATTTTTTACTCTCTGTATAGCTTTGAAGATTTCAAGTGTCATGGGGTTGGAATCAATAAAGCTTGCAGCATTTTCTGGCTGGATTCTTTCCCTTATTAATGCACATTTAAGATTCTTTATGTCTCCCATGGCCTAATAGCCCCTGTAGAATCTTTTCTCTTGGAATTTCAGTTCACATGGGGTAGCCCCGGTGAGATGCTTACTGAGCTGTCTGAGGAGGTCACTTTCCTTGCAGCACTGTGATTTCTCACTGGCGATCATTGTGGTCACATAGAAGTTTCCCTTTTGTTATCAGCAATCTGGGAAACCTGAGAAAGAGAAACTGTAAGCGAGCTAGGGTAAAAGGTGGATGGACGGAGCAGCTCGCACCAGCCAGAGCTCCTTTAGTGAGCGTAGCAGATTTCATGGTGACAGGCGCAATTGCCAGAACTCCCCAGGCCAGGAGGAGCATGTGCCCTTTCTTGTCAGCTAACGATGGACTCTTCCTATCTTTAGGTCTAAGTTCATTCTACTCGGAGCTCATGAAAGGCCTGGGCGCTGGTGGGCGACTCTGGGAGCTGCTGGAGAGACAGCCACAAATGCCTTTTAATGGTGGGTCTGAGGTGGGGCTCTTCTCTGCTGGGGTTTTAAAAAGCATAATTTGGACAGTTAGAGCAGTATTCTGCCCTCAGAGAGTGGGCCACTGCCACGAAGTGGCCTCTGCTTCAGAGCAAGGAGAAGAAAGGTGGGGATTCCGACAGGACACTGGTGGGCGCACTTCCGGGAGTGATCTGGAAATGTGGGGCTGAGGACATGGCATCTGCACCTGCCGCCAGTCGTTAGCACCAAGGGCAGGCCAGCAGCAAGCAGGCCTGGTGTCAACAGGAACACCCAGGTGGTTTTCTAGACTCTTCCTTAGAGATTCTGACATTTGCGAGGGGTTGGAGGAAGATGAATAAAAGGCTTTACGTTTCTTTACATTTGGGGTGATTTGGGAATGCTGGTGCTACGTGGCCAGGATGATCTCCTCCTCCCTCATCAACTTCCCTTGAGCCTGGGAGATGTGGGAGGAAGTAACAGCACCCAGCACCCAACGGTGCCTGCACGTTGCTAGGTGCCTGCAGTGCAGTGAGTAGGCTCGTGGTACTGTCCAGTATGACGAAAGCTAGGGCATGAAATCCAGTGATGAGTGGGAAGTGGACTCCATGTCAGGCCAAGGTCCCACTGGGGCTAAGCAAACCTTTGACCCTCCTTTGGCTCTCACGCAACCCTCATTGTTGTGCTTTCAGAATGTTTATCTGGGGTAGGAAGAGCTCTGCAAAGGAGCTACTTGAGTGCAGTGGCACAGAGAAAAGTTACTGAGTTGAGCCGGGCGGTGGCGGTGCACGCCTTTAGTCCCAGCTCTCGGGAGGCAGAGGCAGGACGAGCTCTGTGAGTTTGAGGCCAACCTGGTCTACAGAGCAAGTTTCAGGACAGTCAGGACTGTTTCACAGAGAAACCCTGTCTCGGGTGGGGGGGAAGGAAGGGGGAGAGAGAGAGTTACCGAGTGGGAAGCAGATTGCTCCAAGAGTGAATCTTCACACGGCACTTGATTTGTACAGCCTTAAAATCCTCCTAAGGATTCATGTTATAAGGTCACACAAGACTGTATGCATATTATCCTATGCACAATAAGCAGGGCACTTAACCCTGCCCCTCCAGCACATAGGCCCGCCCCTCCAGCACATAGGCCTGCCCCTTCAGCACTTAGGCCCGCCCTTCCAGCACATAGGCCCGCCCCTCCAGCACTTAGGCCCGCCCCTCCAGCACATAGGCCTGCCCCTCCAGCACATAGGCCCGCCCTTCCAGCACATAGGCCCGCCCCTCCAGCACTTAGGCCCGCCCCTCCAGCACATAGGCCTGCCCCTCCAGCATGAACTGTGTTGGGAAAGGACAACTGTTTCTGTTCACTTCAGACAGCCGAGGGAGCCATGTTCCGCCACGAGCTCCATTTTTATCTTTCTGTATTCTCTCTTGTGTTCCAGAAGGGACTGTGTTAGACGAGAAAAGCTTCCAGGGTGCCCTGGAGTTTAGAAACGTGCACTTCACGTACCCTGCTCGCCCAGAAGTATCCGTGTTCCAGGATTTCAGTCTTTCCATCCCATCTGGATCTGTCACAGCTCTGGTTGGCCCTAGTGGTTCCGGAAAATCGACAGTAGTCTCCCTCCTGCTGCGGTTGTATGACCCTGTGTCTGGTAGGTGGCATCCTGGGCTGTGTGTGTACTCTCCTGCTGCCTGCTCTCACCCCATGCCCAGGTGGATCACTCCTGGAGGAGACTTGTGTGATGCTCTGGTTCCCACACTCACAGCACGTCCCTTCGTCCCTACTGCTGGATGTGGGTCAGTGTCTCAGGGTTTCTGTTGCTACAACAAAACACATGGACCAAAAAGCAAGTTGGAGATGAAAACAATTATTTGGCTTACTCTTCCACATTGCAGTTCATCATCAAAGGAAGTCAGGACAAGGACTCAAACAGGGCAGAAGCCTGGAGGCAGGAGCTGACACAGAGACCACGGAGGGGAGCTGCTTACTGACTTGTTCTCCGTGGCTTGCTCAGCCTGCTTTCTTATAGAACCCAGGACCACCACCCAGGGATGGTGGCACCACCCACAGTGGGCTGGGCCCTCCCCCATCAATCATTAATTAAGAAAATGCCTTATAGCTAGACCTATGGAGGGCTTTTCTCAATTGATGTTCCTTCCTTTCAAATAACTATAGTTTATATCAAATTGATGTACGACTAGCCAGCACAGTCAGCAAGACTGTGCCCAGCAGCTCTCAGTAAATGCCCTCTAGTGCCAGCAGCCAAGGGTGCTGTGCAGTGTCCTGTGCCCACACTGGGACACTGCTGTGTCACGTGCTCAGGTAGCAATGGTCTTCTGATGCTTCTGCCTCCAGACTGTTCCTAGGCTGGTTTTCTGTTTGTTTTGTTGTTGTTGTTGTTGTTAGGTTTTTAAAGACAGGGTTGGCCTGGAACTCACTATGTGGATGAGGTTAACCTCAAACTTGTAGCAATCCTCCTGCCACTGTCCCTGAGTGCTGGGATTCCAAGCATGCCCCACCATGCCCACTTCCTTAGTTGTTTTATACATAGTTAACCTGGTGACCAGGGGTCCATTTCCATGTGGTGGTGATGCTGCTAAAATTGTTCTGACTGAGTAGGAATTTTTCCTGTAGACCAGGATAGCCTTGAACTCATGGAGAACTGCCTGTGCTGCCTCTGAATGCTGGGATTTTTTTTTAGAATAATTTCTTGTATTTCCTGATCCATCTGAGTGCCCTCCCCCAAAAACCCAGTTTCCACCCCCCCCCCAACTCTAAAGTTCTGTTTTGCTAAGTAGCTAACCATGCACCTATTGGTGAACCCTTGAGGTGTCTGACACTGGGATCTGGCCAGTGGCATCAAAACCATGCCCCAGTACCACCTCACCATAGCTGTGTAAAATGTCAGATTATAAACCATTCTTAGTGCTCACTAGCTTCTGAACACTGAGTGTAGAAATAGCCCCTCACCCTTTGCCCTGAAGTCCCAGGCACAGATGATTAGCTGCGCTATGCCTCTAATGCAACAGATCTAGGACAGCATCGTCAGGGCAGGAGCACTGGGGTAAAGGGTGTGCACACCATCCCCCTGTTCTTTAGAAGCGGGTTCTCACTAAGCTTTACAGACTGACTTTAGATTGTGATCCTTCTGCTTCAGCTTTCTGAATAGCAGGGATTAGAGGCCTGGATCGAGTATGATTTTTTTTGTAATCTATCATGTACTTTATTGAATACAGGTCTTCACCTCTGTGGCAAGCACTCTTCTTCCTGAGCCGTTCCCACAGCCCGGCTATTTTTCTAATTGACTTTCCCCCAGTTTTGGTTTGCGTTTTCTTCTTTCTTCTTTTCTTTTTTGATACAGGGTCTCATGATGTAGCTCTCACTGGCCTGTAACTCGCAGAGCTCTGTCTGCATCTCTCTTGCAAGTGCTGGGATCAAAGGCATGCACCACTGTGCCCAGCTATGTTTCCAGTTGGATTATATCTCCCTTTAAGAGCAAATGTGTGTCATTTTATATAGTTCTCCCTTTTCTTGCCTAGAGTAGATGATCTGTGCATGAACTTTAATTTTTGGATTTAGAAAACAGGTATGACACTGTCTCATTCATTCATAGGATATATGCATATATGTCCTGCATAGTCTTAGATGGAATGACAAAATAGACTCCGTTTTCACTTGCAGAACACTTATAGAACTCCCCCCTTGAAGCAGGCCTTACGGTCGCTTCTGATACTGACATGATCAGGAGACTGTCGAGTCAGAAGGCTGCCATGTGGACTGCTAGCCAGTGGGTGCTGTGTGCTCCCCTGTCCCAGACAATTCTCTTTGTAACCAAGGCTCTGCGTAAGACATCAGATCCATGGAGCACCGACGTTACCAGGTTGCCCAGCTTCCAGCAACCTACAGACTCAGGAAGGTGGCCTGGTTGGTCTTGCCATCTACTAGGGAAATCCTAGTCCTCTGGAAGTCAGACCTTTCAGAAGACCCCTCTTGCTCTGAAAGTCCAAACCTTGTTGGTTTTAGGTTCCATGTAGAAACCAGAAAGTGAGTTTTTTTTTTTTTGTTGTTGTTGTTTTTTGTTTTTGATGGTTGTGATGGAGCCCAGGCCCTTGCGAGTACTTCCCTGCTAGCCACCCTCCAAGTCCAGAGTGTGTGTTTAGTCTCTGAAAATTGCTTGCAGTTTGGGGATGTGGATCGATTGGTAGACTGCTTGTTTAGCATAAAAATTTGGATTTGATCCCCAGTACAGCCTTAGGGGGACAGGGGTCAATCACTATTTGTCACACTCCTATAATTCTGTCAAACTCCTATAATCAGAAGTTCAAGATCTTCCTTGGCTACATAGTAAGTTTGAAGTTACCTAGGCTACAAGGTAACTTCTAAGAAAGAAAGGGGAAGGGGGAGAAAGAGAGACAGAGAGAGGTGGAAAATACCTGGAATGTTCCCACTGGGTCCTTTCTGTGTTCACTTTGGTTATCAGTCCTGACCTCTGGTGACCTCTTTGTCCCCCTCTACCCAACAGGAACAGTCAGTCTTGATGGCCACGACATTCGTCAGCTAAACCCCGTCTGGCTGAGATCTAAGATTGGGACAGTCAGTCAGGTAAGAAGACAGGCTTCCCTTGCATCTCACTTTTTTTGAAGCTGCTTTTCCTGTCCTTTCTTTCTTTCCTGGCTCCTGGCTGTGCTGGAACTCTGTGGTCCCAAACTCAGAGATCTGCCTAACTCTGCCTCCTAAGTGCTGGGATTAAAGACATGTGTCACCACCACTCAGATATTTTTTGTGTTTGTTTTTCGAGATAAAGTTTCTCTGTAATAGCTGTGGCTGTCCTAGAACTCACTTTGTAGACCAGACTGGCCTTGAACTCCCAGAGCTCAGCCTGCCTCTGCCTCCCGAGTGCTGGGATTAAAAGCGTGTGCCACCATCCCCATCTTTCTTTGCTTCTTTTGGTCTCATGTTTCCCAGGAGAGGGACCGAGACTTCCAGATGGATCACACCCATTCCACAAACCAAATGCAGCTATGTCCCAAAGACACGAAACACTTCATCACTTGAAATACTGATTTTTTAGTAAGAGCTGAGGCTGATGCTCCCTTGCAGCGTAGAGGGTCTAGAGGGAAGAAAGTCTCAGAAGCTCTCCTATTCTTCCCAATTCCCCGTGCCTGGGCGTGGGAATCAAGCATGCTTTCTTTTCATGAAGCTGCTTGCTCAGGACTGCGTGGAGCAACAAAATTGTATCACAGCCAGTTTCTCTCACCACTGTGCACCCTGTAGTAACACTCACACCTTCCGTTCCTGCACTCTGGGGGACCCCTCCTGTGGTAGGTTGGATGGTGCAGCCATGGGCGCTGACTAGACACCCATGTGTGCATGTTTATCATGAGGGCAGAGGAGAGACTAGAGGTAGGTATACATCCCAGGGCTCTGCCAGAATGCTGTAGTCATGTCTGGTTGTATGTCAGAAAGTATGGATGGCCATGGGCTCTTTTTCTGTAATGGATGGTAGACAGTTGGATTGGAGTCTTTCAGGCCTTGCTAGCCCTAAAGGAGGGGCTGAGATTGACAAGGATGTCATGGACCAGCAGTTGTGGGGGGCACCCATCTCGGGGTCTCCTTTCTACAGTGTGGAGAAGACAGCAGATCAAGTTGGTCTTGTTCTTGGTAAACTAATACCTTTTTTTTAAGTTGCATTATTTGTTTGTGTACAAGTATGTGTGCACATGCCACAGTGTGCACATGGAAGTCAGGTGACAACTTAGGGGATTTGGTTCTCTCCTTTCACTGTGTGAGTTCAAGGAATGAACTCACTGAACTCGGGTTGTCAGACTTAACATTGAGCACCTTTATCTTCTGAGACATTTTGCCAGCCCCTAAACTGGAGCTTTTAAAATTGACTAGGTCAAGATCAAAAACACTCCAGCTTATGCTGGAGAGGATGTGAGTTAAAGGGAACACTCCTGCATTGCTGGTCAGAGTGCAAGCTGGTACAGCTCCTTTGGATGTCAGTGTGGTGATTTCTCGGAAAATTAGGAAACAGTTTACCTCAAGATCCAGCAATACCACTCTTGGGCATATACCCAAAGGCGGTGTAATCATACCACAAGGACATTTGATCACCTATGTTCATAGCAGCATTATTGTAACAGCCAGAACCTGGAAACAACTAGATGCCCCTCAACTGAAGAATGGATAAAGAAAATGTGGTACATTTACACAATGGAGTACCACACAGTGGAAAAATAATGGCACCTTGAAATTTGTATGTAGATGAATGGATCTAGAAAAAAAACATATTGAGTGAGGTAACCCAGAAAGACAAATACAATGTGTACTCAGTCATAAGTGGCTTCTAGACATAAAGCAAAGAAAAAAACCAACCTACAGTCCACAACCCCAGAGAACCTAGCCAACATAGAGGATCCTAAGAGGAGGTATACATGTATCTACATAGGAAGGAGGAAAAAAAAAAAAAACCAAGATCTCGTGAGTAAATTGGGAGTGTGTAGTTCATGGGAGAGAGTAGAAAGGAAGGGGGAGGGAAGGGAGTGAAGAAAAATGTATAGCTCAATAAAAACAATAAAAAAGAAAACAAAAAATAAAATTAAGAACACATAAGATAATTGAAAAAACTGAAATAAAATTGGCTAGGTAAGGTTGTAGAAGATCAGGGCCTCCAGGCAGAGCTCTTGTTCTGGGACCGTATGTCTCTCTTGGCTGAGGCCTGTCCTCAACTCCTTGGTACCCATGGTGCCTACCTGAAATTTCTGACAAATGTGCTGTGTTTCCAATTCTAGGAGCCAGTCCTGTTTTCCTGCTCTGTCGCAGAAAACATTGCCTATGGTGCTGACAACCCGTCCTCAGTCACAGCCCAGCAGGTGGAGAGGGCAGCAGAGGTGGCCAATGCTGCGGGATTCATTCGTAGCTTCCCACACGGCTTTAGCACTGTGGTCGGGGAGAAGGGCATCCTTCTATCTGGTACATGGTTCTTGAATCTTATTTGTTGGCTCCTCCCTTCCTCCCTTCCTCCCTTCCTCCCTTCCTTCCCTTCCTTCCCTTCCTTCCCTTCCTTTGTTTTTCTTTACTAAAGATTTATTTATTATGTATTCAGTGTTCCTCCTGCATGAATGCCTGCAGGCTAGAAGAGGGCACCAGATCTCATTACAGATGTTGTGAGCCACCATGTGGGTGCTGGGAGTTGACTTCAGAACCTCTGGAAGAGCATCCAGTGCACTGAACCCCTGAGCCATCTCTCCAGTCCAGTGTCAATTCTAGACGAACATAGGAAAATCCCTTCATCCTTTCTGAAAGGATGTGTTTCCTTCCCTTTCTGCCCACAACTTCCCTGGGACTGCTGTGTAGTACCCAGTGACAGCCTTTGTTTCCGTCAGAAGAGATGCGCTGCGCAGCCTGGGGCTCTAGGAAAATAAAAAGGAGCCATGACAGGGTGGTAGATGATGACCTGCCCGAGGAAAAGGAGACTATCCCAAAGAAACCAAATATCAAAAGTTGTCTTAGTTACTGTTCTGTTTCTGTGAAGAGACACCATGACCAAGGCAACTTTTATAAAAAGAAAGTGTTTAATTAGGGGCTTGCTTAGTTTCAGAGGGTGATACATTATCATCATGGTGGGAGCGTGGTGGCAGGCAGGCACGGTGCTGGAAACGGAGTTAAGAGCTTTGCATCTTGATCCAATGCAGGGAGAGAGAGGGAGGGAGAGAAGGAGGGAGGGAGGGAGGGAGGGAGGGAGGGAGGGAGGGAGGGAGGGAACAAGATGGACTGGTGTGAGCTTTTGAAACGTTAAAGCTTGCCCCCGGCAACACACCTCCAACAAGGGCACAGCTCTTAATCCTTCTGATCCTTTTCAGACACTCCCTGGCGATGAAACATTGAAATATATGAGTCAGGGAGGATCATTTATATTCATATCACCACAAAAATGTTATTTTCCAGTGTGGACCAGGGACCAATAAATTTCCAGAAAGAACAAAGAGTGAACTCTTTAGTGGACCATCTATCTTCTGTGTCAAACTATGATCCCCTAAAGCTGAGGATGTAGCTCAGAGCAAGAGTGCTTGGGTAGCAGGCACAAAGACCCGGGTTCAGTTCTCAGCAACACAGGAAAAAAAACAAAGCAGAAAACACATATGATCCATTTTCTTTTCTTTTCTCTTCTCTTCTCTTCTCTTCCTTTCCCTTCTTTCTTTCTTTCTTTCTTTCTTTCTTTCTTTCTTTCTTTCTTTCTTTTTTTCCTTCCTTCCTTCTTTCCTTCCTTCCTTCCTCCCTTTCCTTCCCTCCCTCCCTCTTTCTTTCTTTCTTTCTTTCTTTCTTTCTTTCTTTCTTTCTTCTCTCTCTCTCTCTCTCTCTCTCTCTCTCTCTCCCTCCCTCCCTCCCTCCCTCCCTCCCTCCCTCCCTCCCTTTCCTTCCCTCCCTCCCTCCCTCTTTCTTTCTTTCTTTCTTTCTTTCTTTCTTTCTTTCTTTCTTTCTTTCTTTCTTTCTTTCTTTCTTTCTTTCTTTCGTGTAGTGATAGAGATGGAGTCCTGAACCTGAGCATTGTAGCCAAGCATTCTATGATGAAACTACACTCCTACTAGCCTGTGCTTATTTCCTTAAAGGACCCTTTAAAAATGCAAAGCACATTCTTCATTGAGGGCTTTGTGAAAAGACTTTCATCCTTGTGTGGCCTTTGTGCCCAAGCATGTTGAAAGGCTTTATCTCTGGAAGGCAGAATTGGTCATTCTGGAACATCTTCAATTCCAGCAGACAACTGTGCATTGTGGGTACCACATTCTTGGGGGAAAGGGAAGCTTGTTCTGACTTGCTGTAGAATGTGAAGTAGGACCTGTAGTGGAGCTAAAGGGAAGCACATTTTTGGTTAGACACAAACTTTTTTTTTTTTCAGTGCAAATGCTAAAATGTGTTTCTTCTTGAGGTTTTGAGCTCCCATTCTCTAAGGAGTCTTGTGACTAGACCAGACAATGGTAGATCACAGAGGATAAATGAAACAAAAAGATGGTGATAATTTTGCATGATTAAAATAAGAAGCAGGAGGGAGATGTTTTGGTGTTTTGGATGAACATCATGGGAGATTAATCATAGTGGGGTTCATCTTTCAAGCAAGCCCCCTGTTCTCTTGGAATGATTTCTGTATATTTTTACATCTTAACAGTATTCTCATGCTTCAATGTGAAGTCAAGGAAGCTACATGTCCTTCAATCTTTTTGTTTTTAGGCATAATCTCACAGTATACTCTAGGTTGGCAATGTTTAATCTTCCTGTTACACCTTCCAAAGTGCTAGAACTATAGGTATATACCATTGCACCCAACGCCTTTGCAGTTTGAAAGGAA
Source organism: Chionomys nivalis (assembly GCF_950005125.1). Taxonomy (NCBI): domain Eukaryota; kingdom Metazoa; phylum Chordata; class Mammalia; order Rodentia; family Cricetidae; genus Chionomys; species Chionomys nivalis. The sequence continues at coordinate 5,420,273 of NC_080106.1, forward strand.
CAGACCCTTAATTATAGGTTTTTAGTATACTAGTTGGTGTTGAGGACAACATTCCAAGAGGCCATTAGCGTTTACTCCAGGATCTTACCCCAGGATGCTCCAAGGACTACTCCATGCGAGTATGGTACCTCCGCATCTGTTGAACATGATGACCACCTGGATGAATGGCATGCTACCTAGCATCGCCATGAATAAAGATGTCCCATCCACAGTCAGCTTGAAAGGAGCTGTTAACACCTCAAGTAGAATTGGGCTCTGTTAGACAGCCCACATCAGAAGGTGTGAGCCTCTGGGAGTTCTGGCTGCTGGAAAGTGGAGTCCTCAAGGGAAGTAGCCAGATGCAAGGCAGACGGCTAGATTGCTTGTTACAAGCCTGCATCTTAACATTCCCCCTGTTCCTAGAGCGGATTCCCTGGTTTGTAACCTCCAGCTTCATGTACACTTAGAACCGCTGTGGGGCAGGGAGGCAGGCTACCACAGGACTGAGGCCGTGTGCCAACCCAGAACAATGGAGGCGTGCACTCTGCATCAGAGTTCCAAGTTCCCACAGTGTACTGGCCGTCATGTTAGGAGGAATGCGTGAGTAAAGGCCGAAGTGAAGACTTCACATCAGTGCAGGGCAGGCTCTCCCATTGCCAGCTGGGGGCCATTTCACACTGAGCCTCCGGTTTTTCTGTGGCATGTTTAGTTGTTTTTATTGCTGCTTTGTTTTTGAGACAGGGTCTCACTCTGCAGCCCTGGCTGGCCTTGAACTTGCCTTCTGAGTGCTAGGATTAAAGGTTTGTGCCTCCATGCCTAGCTGTGCCCCAGTTTTTACCTTTAAAACTGAAAGTGATTATAGGTCTGCCTCCAAGAGTGACTGTTATAGATTAATATGCCAGATGCACTTAGGAAATGTCTCTGTGAAGGGAATCTCAGCATATATTAACTATGATAATTGCTTGTTTTTGTTTTTTTTTTAATTTAGTAAGACAGCACATTTAGAAACAAACTTCTGTTGTAATGCCCATCAGTTGTGGTTAAATCAAAGTTACCTTCAAATTGTCCCTTGTCGCGTTGGAAAATTTGCTAAGACTTTTGTTAAGCTTACCTTTTCCATTTGTTTCTGTCAGGTGGGCAGAAACAAAGGATCGCAATAGCCAGGGCCCTGCTGAAGGTAAGAACTCTGACTACTGATGACTCAGCAGTTCCTGCTGTGTGTGTGTGTGTGTGTGTGTGTGTGTGTGTGTGTGTGTGTGTTATATGACTGACAGTCTGGTAAAAAGGTAAGTTGGGAGTTCTACTGAGGAGTCATTGTCCAAGTATTTATCATATTTGAGAAATTTCTCAGGAGTCCAGTGTTAGAGGAGTGTCAGCATGGGGAGGAACTTAGCAAATGGACCTTTTACCTAGAAGGATCAATTGGCCAGTGACTGATTATTAACAAAATCTCAGAGCGGCGCCAGTGTGCATGTCTAACCTTTACTAAGCCACAGGCAGACAGACTGCAGCCAGGAGCAGGAAGAACCTCAGTGGGGAGCCAGGCATTCTTCTTTTAAGGCAGCAACATCTCACCAAGCAAAACAAGTTCCAGGATAGCCAGGGCTACAGAGAAACCCTGTCTCGGGGCGGGGGTTGAGGGAGAAAGCAATGTCTCCCTTTGTTGCTCTCCTCAGATGTGCAGGTGGTTTCTTTTTGTTTTTTCGAGACAGGGTTTCTCTTTGTAACAGTCCTGGCTGTCCTAGAACTCGCTTGGTAGACCATGCTGGCCTCAAACTCACAGGGATGCACGTGTCACCACCCGGCCCACGCAGGTGCTTTCTGACGGCCTCGTGGAAGCATGATTCCGTAGTACACCTGTTTCAATGTACCTCGCAGTGCACTTTTGTCCATACAACCTGGCTAACTCTCCATCTACCCAGGATGCTGTGCTATGGAACACTTTGTCTACATTTGCCTTTCTGGACAGTCTGGACAATGGAACCAGCAGTACACGTCTCTGCTTTTTCTCATAGCGCTCAGAAATGTCGGAATTCCTTGTGTTGAGAACTTCCCTCTCTTGCTGCTTAACCAATGAGTAATGTCTGTGTCTCAGATGATTTGAAGGTTTTTGTAATGTTTGAACATGGAGGGTACCTTTTGTTGACACATTTTAATTTCTTACAGATATATATATATTTTTTTTTACAGATTTTTTTTTCTAGGAACAAAACTAGAATTTGGTGTACATATTGGTTCAGTTTTGCTTTTTCTGCATTATGCATTAGTTTGCTCTTTTTAAATAAGCTAGTGGAAGGATGTGGAGGTAGCCGAAGAGTGAACTTGCTGGTTTCTAGTTGTTTCCTGGCTGATGAGCAGGTAACAGTGCTTTACGCTAGTTCCATCTAGTGATTTCAGTGACCGTGACTTCAGCTTGATGGAATCACCTACATCACACACTCACACAGATGCTTAGGAGTAGGTTCTCTTTATTAAGAGCTTTGCTTGTTTTTATTTTATTTTTATTTTTTTCAAGGCAGGGTTTCTCTGTGTAACAGCAGCTCTGGCTGTCCTTGAACTCGTTCTGTACACCAGGCTGGCCTTGAACTCACAGAGATCTGCCTGCCTCTGCCTCCTGAGTTCTGGGAATAAAGGCGTGCGTCACCATCACCTGGCTATATTATTATTATTAGTAGTAGTAGTAGTATTTAGTTATTTCCCATCTAAATACAGTTCTGTGGGCCTTGGTGCACTGAACTGGTTCATCCTTCATCATGGGATGATGGAATCATTCTAATGTGTCTGTCACTCAACAGGGCCCTCCCTCAGCAACTCTCCTCTTCCTGTCAGCCTCCACATCAGCCTTTTGTCCTGGTGCCTACCCAGGCATTTCATGTGGGTGGCCTCACACAGACCCTTTGTGTCTGACTGCTTGACAGTCCTTTGTTTGCCAGGGGCAGCAATGCCACCGTGTAGGTCAGAACTCTCTTCCTCCTCCTTCTCTTTTTTTGAATGTATATAAGTGTTTTGCTTGCATGTGTGTCTGTGTACCACACCTGTGCCCGGCATCCCAGGAAGCCAGCAGAAGGCATCAGATTCTCTGGGCCTGGGGATACAGAAGCTGCCATGTGGGTGCTAGGAATTAAACCAGGGTTCTTTGGAAGAGCAACAGAGCTTAACCACTGAGCCATATCTCCATCCCCTCTTTCTGTCTTTTAAACTGTAATAGTTAGCTTTAGATGTTTTTATTCTATTTATTTTTCTTGGGGTCAAGGATACACAAATGTCAGACAACAACCTGTGGGAGTCAGTTCTCTCCTTCTAATGATGTGGGATCTGGAAATCAAATTCAGACTGTCAGGCTTGGTGGTTAAGTGCCTTTACTTATTGAGCCTTCTCACCCGCCACTGTCCAGAGCTGTGTTTGCTAATAAATCATTTTTCTTTTTCCTTCTTCAGAACCCCAAAATTCTTCTCCTTGATGAAGCGACCAGGTGAGGGTGTCTCCGTGCTGTGTGTAATCATGTTAGAATGTCTAATCTGGGGATCCATGTTGGAGGGTGTCTCTAGCAATGTGTGTGTCAGGCGGGAGTATCTCAGTAATGTATGTAGCTTTGACCTCTCTGCTTCCTCTTGTGTGTGACCTTGTCTGTTGCAGTGCACTGGATGCTGAGAACGAGTATCTGGTACAGGAAGCACTTGACCGGCTGATGGAAGGAAGGACAGTGTTGATCATAGCTCACCGCCTGTCCACCATTAAGAATGCCAATTTTGTTGCTGTCCTTGACCAAGGAAAAATCAGTGAACATGGGACACATGAAGAGCTGCTTTTGAAGCCCAATGGGCTTTACAGAAAACTAATGAACAAACAGAGTTTTATGTCAGTATAATGGAACAGTCCCTGGAGCTGCCACAGGATCAGCCTATAATCCCAGCTATCAGTAAACTGGAGCAAAAGGATGGTAAAGACTTCGTCGCGTACATAGCAAGACCCTGTCTGAAAACAAACAAAAACAAAGCTGTAGGTATTGGTGGGTTGTCTGAGAGACTTTTAAAACCAAACAGCATTGGGGGAAACAGCTTAGGACTATGAAACCTGTGGTTCATACTTCAGTGATTTGAGACGTGCCTATTTTCACAAAGAATGTTGTTTTAACTTGTACCTGTCCTCTCAGACCTTCTTATTCAGTTTTAAAGTTGTAACTTTCTAAATGTCTGAAGTGCAGAGGTTACCGCAGGTCTTGGAATGTTTGCTAGTTTGGCACAGCACCTCATTTCCTTTGCTGCTGCCAGAGTCAAGCTGTTGCCAGGCGGCGGCTTTAAATAGGGAACTATAAACTAAAGGCGTGCCTACTTGAAGCTAGGTTGCTAGTCCCTGGGCTCCTACCTGGGGCCACTGGAGGAGAGCTTGCCCTGTCTGACCCCCCACATCTCAGCGGACTGAGCTCTGGACATCGTAGGCTGCAACTATCAGGGTGTATGGTGCGCAGCACTGGGGCATGTGAGAGCCTGATGCATTTTGCCAAAGGAAGAAGTCCCATTCTGTAAACAGGAAAGCCTCTATTTTTTTATTCACCTCCTCATTCTATGACTCCCTTTGAAAAGCAAGGTACCAATGACCAGGAATCGCAACAGAAGTGAATAGAAATTCATTGAAGCATGTATTTTGGGGGGGAAATGCCTGTTTTAAATATGTAATTCTCAGATATAATTTAATATTTTAAATTTTCACTAATAAGGCTGAATCAGAATAATATAATTTTCAGCCTTGAATATGGCGGCTCTTTTGCCTCAGCAGCAGAAGCACAATGTCAAAAGGAACATCGTCTTTTGGGAAGTGTCACCATAAGATGCATGTTGTCCTGCTGCTGTGGCAAATGTGGCTGCCCTGCCAGGACCGGGCAAATGAGGAGCCTGAAAATTGATTCTCGAATATTCAGACATGGGTTCTGTGAAGGAGCAGTCTAAAGCCAAGAGGTAGCTGTTACAGCATCCAGTTCATCTTGAAGAGGCTAACAGTCATGAAACAGCTGTTCTGGTTTAAAAAGAAAGAAATAAGCATCATGGCTCACTCCCTTAATCCTGGCAGCTGGGAGACCAAACCCTATATTACAGTAGTGAGTTTGAAACCAGCCAGGACGTGAGACCTTATTTCAAAGACATTTGAAGAGGTTGAAAGTCCTGCTCCATGGGGTGCGTGGAACATTAACGTGGCACTGCCCGCTAAAAGGAGATGAGTAGCCTTTTCGCCCACCTACAGTGTCTCTGTTCTTACAGATTGGCCACATTTTTTTGATATCAGTGCTATTAGTTGGACGTTGCCTCAAGAAGAAGTGGCCTTTTTTCTGCTGCTGATGTAGAGAGCTGAGGCATGGCTACACTGAGATGTAGATGGACACAGCTGCCGTGTCCATTTGTCTCTGGCCATACTGGAAGAAACTTCGTGAAAAGCACAGACTATCACAGTTTATGTTGTTTGGAAACATGAGTAAGATGGGTTCCCTGAGTGACTGCAGTGGCCTTGGAGTTAGTAACCCGCACATCTGTGACAGTCGTATCCCATTATTCACGTGTTATATATCACACATCACATTATTCAACTGGAAGAAGGGTTCTCAGAAGACAGAACAGCTGCAAATCGGGCTGGCGGGAAACCCCTTCGCTCCATGGATGTATTTAAAACACTGAATTCATTCATCACATTTTATTTCTCAATATGTTTGTCTTTCACATTTTATATCAGATTAAAATTTATAGTGAATTTAGTCTGCCTCTTATGATGCTGAGACGGAACCAAAGGCCTCACACATACCACTCAGTTATAGCCACACCCTCAGGCTCATGTCTGTCCGTTCTTTTAACATTTTGTACATACTCAGTTTCTTAATAGAATTTTCTATGGAGACTCAAAGAACTTTTTAATCTAACATGCCAGATACAGTGTGGTGACTGCAAGTTCCATGCCTTTCCTCATCAGACTCTTAATGTCCTCACTTGTTTGCTGTTTGTGAGCGTACAGAACGCTCACAGAGCAGCTACCCCAGTTCCATTACTAAGTATTCCCTGCCCCACCCCGAGAACAGTGCTGTGGCCGTGAGGAGGGATCCAGCAGTGTCTGCCTTCAGAGAGCTCTAGTTTGGAGGGGTTAGGCAGGCAGAAATCAGTAGAAAGAAATCTGGCAAAGTGCTGTGGCCAGCAAGGTGTTTGGAGCTGTTTGGTTTCAGCCTGTGAACACATTCCATTTGGTGCGGTGACAGTCCCACGAGGTAGACAGACACTTAGGTCCTGCTCCCCCAGGGAAGGAAGCAGTTCCGGCAGGTTCTGAATTGGTTTGTCACTTGTCTTATTAGTGTCTCGTTGCTGTAATGAAACACCATGACAGAGGCACCTTAAGGGAGAGGCGTTCCCTTGCTGTTCCTCCGGGATACAATCCATCCTGGCTGGGAAAACATCATGGCAGGTCAGGGGAAACTCAGGGGTTGTCGGAGAAGACTGTGCTCAGAGAAGCCAGAATACGGCATTGAACTGTCTGGAGTTAGTTACTGGTGATTTGTGTATGGGTGCTGGGAGCTGAACGTCGATTGTGGCGGAGCAAATGAATGTAGACAGATTATATAGATATATACAGCTTTAATAAGGAAATAGACTTACAGGACCACAGGTTCCCGCGGCGGAGCAAAAGACAAAAAAGGGCTGCTGGGCTCACGCCCGGCAGATTTATCCGTAAACATTAGCCCGAGGCGAACACGCCCCCAATGGGTGGGGCTATGTCCCTACATCTCCCCTTTTTGTCTAAATAAGATAGAACCAAACCAAATACAACTATATACAATAATAACAAATAATAAATATAACAAACAATATTGAGAACAAAACTTTTGCTAAACATTTTATCTCAAGGAGTCTAAATAACATAGAGAGTAACTACAATTATATAATCTTTAACTCCGTCAAAGATCTGAGAAGGGAATAAAGATTACTTAACAATCGAGAGATATCCAAAATGTGTAACAATTGACAGAGACAACTGACTACCTGGGCAATCATCCAAAGTCTCGTTTGTAATGTTGAGTCAACCAACTTTGGCTAAGGCCTAACATAACTGGCATACCATTATTAAAGGCAAGGAACTTTCTTAGGACTATCCTACCCTGTCTTGGCAAGATAAGACAATCCTGTTTTATCCACTTAGGGATATTCTGTATCTTTGTCAGAAGTTGAGGTATGGGCTTTTCTTAACCCAAAGGCCAGTTCTGCCAAGAAGACAAACTCCCAGTGGAGTGTCTTTGGTGCTCAACGTTCTCTCGGAGTAGAGTGGTGTTGCCAGGAGTAATTGTGTCTCTTTGGCATAGAAATTTTAGGTTAGATTAAAGGCCATTTTCTACAGCTCTTCGAAGAGGCTGAAGATCATACTATCTATACTAAATATAATCTCTATGTAACTAAAAGACCTGATAAACTTAAAAATAAATATGACAAACATATAATTCTCAATACCTATCTAACTTTGAAGACTAAAAGAATAAACAACTGTGCAATATATGAAGACAATGATCTTCAACTGTAAACAATGTCATAGTATCAGAGGTAGAAATGTACAATGTAATATGGTAGAAGTATCAATACAATATAGACAAAGTTATAAGCATACTCATACAAAAATAGAGGTAGGAACACTAACATTCAATATTTAACATATCAGTATACAAGAAACAGTACCAGTACAATTTTCTATAAACAGTAATTTACAAATACCAATCATCCCAAAAAACCATTTGTACAGCTTTAGTTATTCTTTGTAAAAAGTCATTAAAGGGTTTTCTCTGACCCTGTTTAACTCTGACAAATGATTCCATCCTCTGTCCTGGGTCTTGCACCCTGTCCCAAGCCCTTAAGGCTGCTGTAGTACACACGGAGAGTATGTTTTTATCCAAATTAGCTTGTTTTTGAGGCTCAGAAAATAGCCCCTCTCCCAAAATTTGATCTATGGAAATCTTAGTTTCCTTTGCTCTTTCTTGTTGTTTTAAAAGTCTAGCCTCTTGTCTGAATAAGCATTTTCATTTTAATTGCGTTTCATTCTCAAGGACAGCAGAGCTCAGCTGAAACCAGTCAGAGGGCGTGACCTTATTTGTGGTGGCCCAAGACCTTAGCATTTCTTTAACAAAAGAGGCATTCATTCCAAAAGTCATTACAGCCTGTTTAATTTTTTTGAGATCATTTATACGGACAGGTTTCCATGTATCTTTTTTGATGAACCTAGGGTTTTTGGAACCAACTATTTTCTCAGTTGTTACAACTGGAAAGGCAGGTAGAACTGTAGGTAGAGCTTTGTGGGAATTGTCCCGGAGGGATTTACCCACAGATTTAGTTAAAATATGTTTTTTTATCTCTTGCTCTTTTTTTTTAGAATTTAGAAATTTTTTAATCATTTTAATTTTATTCACCATTGTCTTTTTTAATGTCTGAATCTCCTGTCCAGAATTATGTTTTAAAGCCTTTATTGAGGATTTTAAAGTATGAAGTTTGTTCATTAGAGATAATGTTTTATTTTTGGACATAAGTTTTATAGCATATACCGTGCCTTTTTGTATAGATAATCTTTTTGTCAATCTGTCATAAGCTTTAGACAAAATTTGATTGTCACATTTAGCAGTTTTGATTCTCTCAGTTAATGTTTTTGTTCCTATTGAAAGGGACTGTAGCTTACGATCCAAATCAGCTGTTTTTTCTTTTATAGTAATGAATTTTTTCTTAATATCAGCCGTTAATATTTCAGTTCCTACTGAAAGGGACTGAAGCTTACAACTCAAATCAGCTGTTTTCTCTTTCATAGTAATGAATTTTTCCTTAACATCAGCCTGTACCTCTTCTAAATTTTTTTTAGTTTGTCGAGTTGTGTTAAATAAAGATCTGTTTTTTGCCTGGAGAACTTTAAACTGATTTTTGAGAAGATTGTTGTCATTTTTAATTGTTTTTAAGCGTTTTTTAGTTTGTCGAGTTGTGTTAAACAAAGATCTGTTCTCTGTCTGGAGAACTTCAAACTGATTTTTGAGAAGATTGTTGTCATTTTCAATTATTTTTAAGCGTTTAACCTTGTCTCGTAAAGACTTTATCATATTTTTATTATCAAACCATATAGTACCAAGGAAAACTACGAATCCCAGAAAGATCCATATCTGTGGGCTGACAGACACTTTTTGTAAAATCTCCCACATGGTACAACTGAAAAGGCTGTTAAAGTCTTGAATGGTAATGTTTTTAGACATTTTTTTTATTTATAAAAGAAAATTATGTACCTGTAATGAAGTTTTTCTGCCAGTGGTGGCTAAAGAAATGCACCTGAGTCCACGTGGTCTAAGCCAGAGCCGGTCTGAAACAATTAACTCAAAACAAAAATTATTGTACTGCCTGTTAAGGAAAGGGGTTGGTGGCTTTTACTTCAAAACCGTGGGTGCTTCATTTAAATCAGGCAGTGAAGGTTTGGAAGAAACAGGGAGCTATTAACTGCTCTGTGGGGGTTGCTGCTCTGCGACCGTAGTGGCCTGGAGTGGGGGAAGGGAAAGCGAGCAGGGAGCATGCTGTAAATCGCCTTCCTGAGCTCAGGCAACTAGCCGGGAAAGGTGGAGCTTGCGCCCCCCCTGTGCCGGGTCGGGGGCAAAATAGCCCCACGTTGGGCGCCAAATGTGGCGGAGCAAATGAATGTAGACAGATTATATAGATATATACAGCTTTAATAAGGAAATAGACTTACAGGACCACAGGTTCCCGCGGCGGAGCAAAAGACAAAAAAGGGCTGCTGGGCTCACGCCCGGCAGATTTATCCGTAAACATTAGCCCGAGGCGAACACGCCCCCAATGGGTGGGGCTATGTCCCTACAGTCGATGCTCTGCAAAGTGTTCTCTCCTAACCACTGAAGCATCTTGCCAGTTCCCCACACATTTGCCCATATTTGTCTGTTTGCTTGAGCACAGTTTCATGATGTAGTTTTGGCTGTCCTAGAACTCACTATGTAGACCAGGCCGGCCTGAACTCATAGAGATCCATCTGCCTCTGCCTCCCAAGTGCAGATTAAATGTGTGCGCCACCACACCCAGCAATGATTTTCTTGAAGAATATAATTTTCCTTCAGCTTGCTTACTTTTCTGGGCTTTTGTCTGTTTGTTTTCATATCCATAAATGTAGTCATACCTGTATTACCTAATCCTCACTACTCCAACATCTCCACACAGGGAATGTTCCAGCTCACGGGTGCTAGCAAGTCATTCCAGCTCCTGCAGAAGTTTATACAAGGCGTGGTTATCAAACCCAAGCTTCTGATTTGCTTAACAACTTCACATCCACAGTGGTTTCTCAAGTAACTACCCTTTGATTTTTTTGGTTTTTGAGACAAGGTCTCATGTAGCCCCAGTTGGCTGTGAACAACTCCTGGTCCTACAGGTACAAGAATAAAGCTGACTCCACCAAACATCTTCAGACACTACCCTCTCCACCTCCTACTGCACACCCCTCCCAGTAAAAAAGAAACAGACAAAACGTTCTGGGCTCTGTAGGACTCAGAGGCAGCTATAAAACAAGACAAACCCATCACTTTCTCTCAGATGGGAGAAGATACACGGGAACTGCCCGTAGAACAAATGCGATCTTGGGGAATATGAACTGGCACACTGTACTCCCCACCTAAGATACTCCACCAGTGTTCATCCATTCCCCTATTGCAGCAAAGCTGCTGGGAAAGTCTACTGTGTACTTGTTACAGTGGACTCGAAGGTAAAATAGCCACCCTCTCAAAGATATTTAGAAATAGCTGGCTGTAGTAGTGCACCCCTGTAATCCTAGCACGTGGGAGACACAGGCAGGTGGATCTTTGTGAGTGGGTGTCTCAACACCGCCCCTCTCCCCCAGAAGGGTTTTTAGAAGCAGCTACTTGAGTCAGGTGTGGTGGCACGCACCTGTAATCTCTGCAGGACCAGGAGTTAGTCAAAGCCATTTTGGGCTACATGAGACTTTCTCTCAGACATCAAAAATATGAAAAATGAAATTACTTGAGAGGCCACTGCAAACACAAAGTTGTTAGGCAGTTCAGAAGTATATATTATCTATTCATGCAGGGAGGAGGAAGGTCATCCCTGATCTAAGGAAGGTTTAGAGAGATTGCAGTGGTAAATTTGACGCGGGTGGAGGCCTGCCAGGAAGGGCAGGCAATCCAGAAGGAACTTGCGCAATGGCATTGAGACTTTAATTCATAGAATGTTGAGTCCAAGTGGGAAGTGGTGAAAAGGTGAAAGGTCACCGGAAGTTAAGTCACAGAGGACCTCACGAAGGAGTTCAGCAAGCAACCCCTGGGCGGTTATCAGCCCTGGGTATTTACAAACTCTAGTGCAGCCTCGACCTCACGTTAGTTCACTGGCTGGTAGTGTGGGAGCAGGTGGAAAAGACACACCCCCTATATGAACCGCGGCCCTCCAAATCAGATGCAGGAGACTAACAGAGCTGCGTGTATGCCTGCTATAGGACTTCTACACGGCCCTGGGACTGCAGGGGTGGGGGAGTGAGAGTGAGCCCGTCTGGGGGTGGGGGCGAGGGGCGTCTTCGTGCCTCGGGTAGTAGGCCAAACCCAACAAACTGCAAAATGAGATTGGGAAGCAAGAGCTGGGGGCCAAAGGAAAACCCAGACATTCGGACGAAGGCCAAGGCTGCGACCGATTTTGGGGTGGAAAAAGCTCTCCTGAGCGCATGAAGAATCAGCACGCTATTGAAGCGCCACCGCACAGAGACGCCAGCACGGTGACTTCCTCCTCCCCCAGTCCGCGCTACCCGCGGAAGCTCATCTCCAGCCTGCGCGCCGGAGAACCGGGCTTCTTGTCTATGTCCCCGGGAGCTCCGGACTCTGACCCACAACAGGATCCTAGCCCCTCCGATTTTAAATCGCTGGCCACGCGGTACGTGACGTGACGTCAACACGTCGTTCCCGTTCCGACCCCGCCCTGCAGCTCGGCGCCAAGCTTTGCCATCATCGCCACGCGCCTTCTTCTCCCTATTGCGCATCATTGCCAAGCGTCCCCGTTACGTTATCAGCAGGCGCCTTCCCGCCCCCTTAGGGTTCAAGCTCCTGGCGCGCGAGGTCCTGCTTTATTTTTCTCCCGCGAGTGGCGTTTCCTCTGCTCCCTGCAGTCATGTTTCCAGGCGTCTCCTCTCCGCGGACCCCCGGGCCGGGGACCCGCCGGGGTCCGCTAGTCGGAATCGGGCCGGCGTCCACGCCTAGAGCGAGCCGAAGGGGTCTGTCTCTGGGGTCTGCAGTTAGCTCTCCGGTGCTCTTCTCGCCAGTAGGCCGGCGCAGCTCGGTGAGCTCTAGGTAAGTGGGGCTTCGGCGACCAGCAAGTTCGGCTCCCAAGCTGGCAGGTGGAACCGGGCAGCGGGGGGAAGCTGCCGCGGAGTTGGGAAGTAGTCTCTCTTGAGTATTATTGCCGATTTTCGATGGGGGCCCTCATTTTGCACTCCCTCTGCTAACTTCTTATTGGATTCATAAATTCACTCAGTCTTCGCGCTACAAAAAAGAATGAAAGCACCTTGTAAGCAGTATCAAAGCAATGGTTTTGTAAGGTAGAAACATACTTCAGATTATTGTAAAGATTAAAGCAAAAGTGACTTCTTTATTGGCAAAGGCAGGAAAGAAAATCAGGCCAGTTTCAAGGAGCTGTGGCATTTGGTAATTCATTTTGGTTTGAACTAATCTTTTTGTGATTTAGTGTAGACGTGCAGCCCAGAACTGTGTTCTGCCCACTTTGAAACAGGTCATTCTTTGTACCCCAGGGTGGCTTTTGCTCAACCCTCTATCTCCACTTTTCAAGTACTGCTATTTCCCGCATGTGCTAGCTTGTCTGGCTACCATAACTTTATTTAACAGCTCTGTCTTTATGTCAGGGTCTCAACATCCTTACTAATTTATTCCTCTTTCATAAGTGAATTTCTTGAATGAAAAATTGGCTCTGAGCTTAAGAGTACCTGCTACTCTTCCAAGAGGATCTGAGCTTGCTTTCGAACACTCATGTTGGATGGCTTACAGCCCCCTGTAACTCCAGCTCCAAGGGTTCCAAGTCTCTGGTTTCTAGACACCTGAACTTAGGTGTGTGTGAACACACACACAATCAAAAGTAAAATAAAATTTAAGTTAATTTCTCCTACATGAAAACAAAAGATACTGAATCTGACTGAGACTTAATGTTTAAAATGTACAAATCAACATTATAGAGATCTGCCTGTCTCTGCCTTCTCTCCATGCCTGTCTTTGACGTTTATCTTTTGAAAAGAGTTAACAGTACAGATCTTCGAGGTAGACATGTGCTCTTAGTTACTGAGCTTATGATCAAAAGCCAGGCATGTTGCTTATTTTTTTTTTTTTTTTTTTTTGGTTTTTCGAGACAGGGTTTCCCTGTGGCTTTGGAGCCTGTCCTGGAACTAGCTCTGTAGACCAGGCTGGTCTCGAACTCACAGAGATCCGCCTGCCTCTGCCTCCCGAGTGCTGGGATTAAAGGCGTGCGCCACCATCGCCCGGCTCTGCTTATTTTTTTTTTTTTGTCAGTACAAAGCAGAATCATCTGAGAAGAGGGAAGCTCAGTTAAGAAGTGCCTATGGAGGGGGCGTCCTTGCTTTGTGATTGATATAAAGGGCCCAGCCCACTCTGGGCAGTGCCATCCCTAGGCAGGTGGCCCTGGAGTATATAAGAAAGCAAACTGAGCCGAGCGGTGGTGGCGCACGCCTTTAATCCCAGCACTTGGGAGGCAGAGGCAGGTGAATCTCTGTGAGTTCGAGATCAGCCTGGTCTACAAGAGCGAGTTCCAGGACAGGCTCCAAAGCCACAGAGAAACCCTGTCTCGAAAAACCAAAAAAAAAAAAAAAAGAAAGAAAGAAAGAAAGCAAACTGAACAAGCCAGTAAAGAGCATTTTCTATGGCTCCTGCCTCCAGGTTCCTGCCCTGTGTTAGTTACTGCCATGACTTCCCTTGGTGATGGCCAGGTAACATCTTATAGTGTTAACCTGGAAGTATAAGATGAAATAAACTCTTCCCCAAGTTGTTTTTGTGGTCTATATCAAGCAATGGAAAGCAAACTAAGATACCAGGTGTTCCTAAAGTTCTATTGAAAAATATAGTTAATTGCGTAGTGCACACAAGCTAGAATCTTTCACCATTACAACTCATCAGAGATCTGTTATGTACAGATTTAAATTTCAGGTTATAAGTAACATCGCATGGTCTCTTTTCTTTAGAGGAACACCGACACGGATGCTCCCTCACCATTCCATATCAGAGTCTGTGAACTACGATGTGAGAATGTTTGGCTCGTCTCTCCCTGTTAAGATCATGGAAGCTCTGACTCTGGCTGAGGGTAGGTGTCATCTTTTCATTTGCCCCTAGTATCAGTCACTAATTAGGTCGAATGCACGTTTTGGCTGGCAGAGAAGTAGGCAGCCTGCTGACTTCACTGTCATTGAGCCACAGCTTTGTGAAGCTGAGTGAATGATTCTGACATAATCACATCAGTCGTTAGTGAGTCCGAGTTCTTTGTGTGTAAATTTCAGTCCCCTTCAGATAGCCCCAACTTTTGAGTGGATTGGATATATGAAATTTAGCTTTAAAACAATCCAAGGTACAGTCACTTGGACTGCTAGATTAAATAATGTTTTAAAGTCCAGTTCTGGGTACTGTGTGGTGTCCCACAGATCATGTGACAAGCTATTAGGTTTTTACTGAGGTGCCTTTAAAAGACTGCTGGCATAAGGATGGTGCAGGAGTTGGGAGGCCCAATGACACAAGCCTAGAAAGGCAGCAGCGAGGGTGGGGAGAGGGTGATGGGGACCATCTCTCCCGCATCTGTCACCAAACACACAGCAGAAGCACACATTCAGTATTGGGCTAGAACGATGTCTTCGTGGTTAAAGTACTTCCTGCTCATGCAGGACCTGACTCTGGTTACCAGCACCCACATGGCATCACTTGACAACCTATAACTCCAGTTCTAGAGGATCTGACCCACCCTTCTGACACCCACAGGCTCATGTATTCACATGGTGTGCATATACACTTAGGCACATACACATACAATTATCATAAATACTAATGATATAAAATGAAATTTAAAAAGCCAGTCACACAACAGTGTCCACATATTTAGGATTGGCCCCTGAGTTATTGTATGTGTGCTTCCGTTACCTGTTTTGGTGACAAGTATGGTGATGTTGGCCTAAGAAGACTGAGCAACGTTTCATAGTCTCAGCGTGACATTAATTGTGCAACTTACTTCTCCTCAGCTGACGATCAGCTCTCTGTCCACATAGACGAAGGTGGGTGGGCTTGCCTGGTGTGCAAAGAGAAACTCCTTGTTTGGAAGATTGCTGTGTCACCGGTCACTAAGGTAATGGCTCTTTAGATAGCAAGTGAAGAAAAGGGGTCCCAGCTGGTTCTTTACTTTTTACCTCTATTCTTTAAAGCTCATGAAGGATGCTAGTCAATCTGTGCAGGCAGTTGGAAATTGTGGTGGGAAATAATGTGAATTCATAGTTTGTTTGTTGGGGAAAGACAAAACAAAACTTCTCTTTTAATAATTTACTGTTGTTGATGTCTTTAGTTTCTTTGTTCTCAAAAGATCCACCGCAGCCAAATAAATGAACATGAGCCGGGATGTTGCTGTCTTCGTGGGCTCTGGGTCGTGTGTCCTTTTTCCTCCTGCTCTCAGCGCTTGGTTTCTCACACGGTGTTCTCCTGGGTCTGCAACCGCCTTGCTGTGCTCGGCATTCTCTTCCTTGCAGTTGAGGATTTTCTGGAGGACCAGCTCACTGCACCACTATAACATCCTGCACCTTGTTATGTGCCACACTGTGCTGATGCTTTCTGCATTTTAATCAAAGTCCAATAGGGTTGAGGAGCCTTCATCACGTTTGAGGGGATACTTTCAGCCTTGGAAGCCTCATGGGGTGGGGGAAAAGTGTGTGTGTCTGTGTGTACATGTACATGAGTGTACATGGGTATGTATTCCGACATACTGGAAATGTAGATTCCTGTCCTGTGAGTCACTCTGACCATACATCGCTCTCCTGCAGTAACTATCCTCTTTGCCTCTAAAGACCCTGGAAAGGGGTTATAGAGATGGCTCAGTGGTTTAGAAAGAGTACTTGTTGCTCTTGGAGAAGACCCAAATTGAGTTTTTAGCAGCCACATGGCGGGTTACAAATATTTATAAGTCCAGTTCCAAAGGTCCTCTGTAGGATCCAGACATTCCTATAGTGCACATTCACACATGTAGGCAAAGCATTTATGCATATAAAATACATTTTTAAAAAGTTAAAATAAACAAAACAGCCCAATGTGGTGCATGCCTTTAGATCCAGACTTGAGAGGCAGAGACAGGTCAGGTAGATCTTTGTGAGTTCAAGGCCAACCTAGTTCACATACCGAGTTTCTGGACAGGGAGGACTATATAGACCCTGTCTCAAAAGGAAAAACAAAACAAAAGCTAATCCTGGAAAATCAGCACAGTGTGCTCTCCCTCCAAGTTGTTATTGTCTCTTCCTGCTTTAAACTCCAAGTGGGAGAAGAGGGACCATGCCTTTGACTGACATCAACTTTGGACAGGAATGGCTTAAGGTGAAAGGGAGGAATTAAAATGTTGGCCTTCCATGTAGAATAAATATAGACCTTAGCACCCATCCTCAGCCAGGCTTGAGAGCGCCCAGCCTTGATGAGGGAACCAAACTCAAACCGACAGGCACCTCCCTGCCATTCTGTCTTCTTATCCTTTTGACCACTGAATTTTAAAGCAAAATCTATATAATAAAATTAGAAGCTTTGAGAATGTTCAGGGACCACAGTGCTGGGCAGTTTGCCTAAGCTGAGAACTGAGCATGCTTTTTTCTGAGTTGGAGTCAGGGATGCTCTGTGTAGGTAAGTTAACGTTGAGCTGTCTGCTCCCAGAGCGGGACCATCAATGAAGTCTGTAATACTCTCTCAACAGTCTCTCAAGCACATCTTCCGGCTACTGTCACTACCTTGTAGGTCATGGTTCCACTAGAGCTTAGGGCTCCCTCCTAATGCTTAGTGTCTGCAGACTTGCTGTCCTCCCCCGGCTGCTTAGAAAGGATGTATGGTTCGAAGTAGCCGTGAGGGAAAATTCTTAGGGTATACTGAGTTACCAGAGGGAGTTGGATGTTCAGCAACAAGCCTAAGAAATGGTTTCAAGGAAACTTGGTATAATTTCTCTTTGGCCATAATAATTTTAAATGTCAAATAAATTACACCTCAGCTGGGAAAGTTTTGTAAAATTCCTGATCACTTCCCTAACCGAGTGGTTCTCAGCTTGTGGCTTGCAAACCCCACAGGGTTACATATCAGACATCCTGCATATCAGCTATTTTATTAAAATTCATAACTGTAGCAAAATTATAGTTATGAAGTAGCAACTAAATACTTTTATGGTTGGGGTCACCACAGCATGAGGAACTGTATTAAAGGGTTGCATCATTAGGAAGGTTGAGAACTACTAACCAGTAGAGCCCTTGGCCTAGCATAGGTACACAGATTAGTTCATATAGAAGTCTATTTTAGCATCTTTGTATTCCTGTCTTTGTGTCTCTTAAGATACTCTGTTATACCTAATCAAAAAGAGTTGTGGAAAGAAGGGATATTGTAAAATAGTGTTCCAGTAATCAATCCTTAGGAAACACACAGAAGAAATAAAGAAGTCAGAATGAACAAACTGGGTTTATGTGAAGGTTTTTCTGTTTGTATTTGTCTTGCAGTTGTCTGTCTGCAAAGAACTCCAGCTGCCCCCTAGTGATTTCCCCTGGAGCGCTGACCTGGTGGCACTCTCTTATGCCGCAACCTCAGGTGAAGTACATTCTGTTCAGGTAGGTGGCATAAAAACTGATTGAGGGGGTTGGGGAGGTGGCCCAGTAGGTAAGAGCCTATACGAGTCATGCAGAGGGGGTGGGTTCAGTTCCTAGCACCCTCTTTAGGTGACTCATGACTGTATGTAACTCCAGTTCTAAAGGATTCAACAATGTTTTCTTACCTCTGCAGGTATCTGCAAGCAGGTGGTGAACATACAGGCAAGCATACATACATACATACACATAATTTTTTAAAATCTTTTTTAAAAAGCTGATCAAGAGCCTGGTGTGGTAGTACACACCTTTAATCCCAACACTGGGGAGGCAGAGACAGGTGGATCTCTATTAGGTCAAAGCCAGCCTGGTCTACATCAAATTCCAGGCCACCTGGCGCTTTAATGAGAGCTTGTCTCAAACAATACCTTTTCTGAAATAAGACAATGAAACAAAGTGCAGACTGAGGATACACTCACAAATCCAGCTGAGGACTTACATCCAGTATACCGAAAAGTCCCAAAGCGAAGTCTGATGAGGAAACAAGCAACCCAGAAGCCAGAGGTTAAGAGTGCTTAATTGCTCCTGCAGAGGACCCCAGTTTAATTTCCAGCGGCCACGTGGTGTCTCACAATAATCTGTAACTCCAGTTCTAGGGAGTCAGAGACCTTCTGACTTCCACAGGCTCCGTATATGTACACAATGCATATATGTACATGCAGGCAACACTCATGCATATAAAACATACAGATGAAAGAAAGGAAAACAGGGCAGGGTCTTGAATAGACACTTTACTTTTTTTTTTTGTTTTTTGTTTTTTTTTTCTTTTTCTTTTACTGGAGAGAGAGTGAGCATGGCAGATAAGCCATGAAGCACTGTTTAGCGTCCTTGCCGTTGGTGCAGTGTAGACAGCACCAGTGGAGCATCTCCGGTGGAGCACTGCTGGTAGACCGGCTAATGAGCCTGACAGTACTGAGTGAGGCAGGTGGGGGGTGAAGCAGCTAAAACTCCTGCTGGGATGTAAAAGAGTGCATGCCTTTGGTTCCTAGTTTCTTTTTTGGGTTTTTTGTTGTTGTTGTTGTTTTGTTTTGTTTTTTTGCATTTTATTTATTTGGTTTTTCGAGACAGGGTTTCTCTGTGGCTTTGGAGTCTGTCCTGTAGACCAGGCTGGCTTCGAACTCATAGAGATTCGCCTGTCTCTGTCTCCATTTTTGTTTTTTTGAGACAGGGTTTCTCTGTGGCTTTGGAGCCTGTCCTGGAACTTGCTCTGTAGACCAGGCTGGCCCTGAACTCATAGAGATCCGCCTGCCTCTGCCTCCTGAGTGCTGGGATTTAAGGTGTGCACTACCACCACCCGGCCTCCCAGTTTCTTATACAGTGAGGGTACACATGCCCTGTGACCTGACAGTCCATTCCTGGCAATTTCTCTTAAAGAAATGAGAAATATATACATATTATTAAGTTTCTCATGGCATTTTTGTATATACCCTAGCTTGTTTGTTTATTCATTTATTTGTTTTAAGGCAGGATTTCACCACGTGGCTCTGACTGTCTGGGAACATGTAGACCAGGCTAGCCTTGAACTTATGGAGATCCGCATGCCTCTGCCTTCCAAGTGCTGGGATTAAAGGCATGTGCCACTACTATAGGGTCCATAACCTAGCTTTAATTGACTCTCCTCCACCTCAGCTCTCGGGGTTTGGAATGACAGAACTGTTCTGTCCTCCGATGGTGGGTGGCCACACCGTCACACTTGTTCTGTTCAGAACAGAAAGGTGAAGGTGGTTTTACTGCTACATAATATTTTTTAAAGATTTATTTATTGTGTTTATAGTGTCCTGGCATATTACATACCAAGTCTCATTGTAGATGTGATTGCTGGAAATTAAACTTAGGACGTCTGGAAGAGCAGCCTGAGCCATATCTCCAGCCCCCGGTTGCATAGTCTTTTTTTTTTTTTTTTTTTTTTTTTGGTTTTTCGAGACAGGGTTTCTCTGTGGTTTTGGAGCCTGTCCTGGAACTAGCTCTTGTAGACCAAGCTGGTCTCGAACTCACAGAGATCCGCCTGCCTCTGCCTCCCGAGTGCTGGGATTAAAGGCGTACGCCACCACCGCCCGGCCGGTTGCATAGTCTTAAAAATAAAGAATTTCGATGGGCGCCGGGCGGTGGTGGCGCACGCCTTTAATCCCAGCACTCGGGAGGCAGAGGCAGGCGGATCTCTGTGAGTTCGAGGCCAGCCTGGTCTACAAGAGCTAGTTCCAGGACAGGCTCCAAAGCCACAGAGAAACCCTGTCTCGAAAAACCAAAAAAAAAAAAAAAGAATTTCGATGGGCATAATTGTACACACCTTTAATCCCAGTACTTGTAATGCAGAGACTGTCTTATCTCTGTGAGTTTGAGGCCAGCCAGGCCTACATAGTGAGCTCTTCTCTAAAACAAATAAATATGTAAAATAGTAATAAAATTAATACAAAGAATAAGAAAGTCTTGTTTTCACCAGTGCCATGGGCGCCTGCTTTGGGGTCTTCTTTTCATTGTTGCTGATGACTATGTTTTATTTCAAGGCTGTTGCTGTCATGGTTGCTACCAAAGAGGGGTCCATCCGCTATTGGCCCAGCCTCGCCAGGGAAGACACCTACTCAGAAACGTGTGTGGACCTGGGAGGAGAGAAGATGTGCAGGTTCCTGACAGCAGTGCAGGTGTGTGGGAGAGAGCTGTAGTGTGAACTGGGTGGGAGGGCTGAGCCTGCAGTTGTGGAATCTGAGCACTACAGGGACCTGGGCGGCATAAAGGAAGGCAAGGAAGAGACGAGGGTGAGGGCTGTGGTGTGAATAGCGCGGGGAAGGCCTTTCATTGGGGCAGTAGGTTGTTGGTTCATTCCCTTTAAGCACTTTATAAATGCAGCTGTTAGAAACTCTTGGACAAGCCGGGCAGTGGTGGTGCACACCTTTAATCCTGGCACAGGGAGGCAGAGGCAGGTGGTTCCCACAGAGAACTCATCTCTGTGAGTTCAAGGCCTGCTTGGTCTACAGAGCTAGTTCCAGGACAGCCAGGGCTACACAGAGAAACCCTGTCTCAGAAAACAAACAAACAAACTCTTAGACAAGCTAGCCTTGGTGGTGCATAGCTTTAATCCCAGCACTCTGGAGGCAGAGGCAGACAGGTATCTGTGAGTTCCAGGGCAGCTTGGCCTACATATAGAAACCCTGTTTCAGAAAGAAAAAAAAAAAAGAAGAAGAATAAAAAAATAAATAAATAGAAAGAAGCTTAACTCTTAGACCCTGGGCAAATGCTTGTTGGTGTCTACTCTTCAGTTCTGGAAGAAATCTGGGCTGGAGGTAGGGCTTGGTCAGCAGAGTACTTGCCTAACATGCACAGGGCCAAGCACCTCTTAAAACAGATGTAGTGGCTCATACCTATGATACCAACATTCAGGATAGGGAATTCTGGGTCATCCTTGGCTATATAGTGAGTTCAAGGTCAGCTTGGAATAAGGCTTTCTGGGGGAGGGGGAAGGAAGGAAAAAAGTCTGACATTTGTTGAACCTATGAATGGTAAAACCTTAATTTACAAGTTGAACTATGTTGTTGTAAGAATATTTCTGTGTATTGCTTAGTGAAAGAATTTCAATGGAATAATACACCCTTTTAAAATCCTGTCAGGTGAAAAACCCTGGCTCAAAAAATCAAATTTTTTTTTTTTTTAAATTCTGTCAGGTATAGTTAAGGTAGGGGTAAGTTTTGTCTGTCTGTCTGTCTGTCTATCTATCTATCTATCTATCTATCTATCTATCTATCTATCTATCTATATTTTCAATTGAGACAAAGTCTTGCTCTGCAGCCCACGCTGGCCTTAATGGTAATCCTCCTGCCTCAGTTCCTCAAGTGCTGGCATTTCAGGCATGCACCACCACACCAGGTTTTGTAACCTGGTTTTTTGCTAGTTCTCCATCCTGAGAGTGTATGTATTCCAGGCTCATTTTGTGCTGTTTGTTCACAGGGAGGAAGTTTCATCCTGTCCTCTGTGGGGAGCCAGCTGATCAGATTGATTCCCGAAAGCTCAGGAAAGATTCACCAGCACGTGCTGCCCCAGGGCCAAGGCATGCTCTCAGGGATTGGCCGGAGGGTTTCTTCCCTTTTTGGGATTCTGTCTCCTGCTAGTGACCTCATGGTGCGTTTATAAAGAGCTGTTTGCACTGAGTTGAAATTTCCTGTGACAGTGTTACTGGTTTCATACGAGTGTAAGCTATTGTGTTGTTGCTTTTGCTTTTTAAGTTTATGTGTATGAGTATTTGCCTGCATGCATTTCTATGCACCTCGTGGTTGTCTGGTGCTTGCTGAGGCCAGAGAGAGCATCGGATTCCCTGGAACTGGAGTTACAGTTGGGAGCTGTGGGTGTTGCAAATCAAACCTTGGTTCTCTTGAAGAACAGTAAGTGTTGTTGACCACTGATCCATATCTCCACACTGTGAAAATTAATGAGTTTTTTTTAAGGCTGAATTTGAACTGAAGTGTGGATAACTCATATTTACTTTCCCTATACCCTGGAAGAAAGGTGGGTATAGCTTGGATCTGCCAGCTGTTTTGGTTCTCCTGTGAAGCAGAGCCTTTCTCTCCATTGTGCTGGAGAGGCTGAGGTTGTGAGCGCTGAGATGGACCTGTCCTACTGAAGCCTGAACTAGAGCTCAGCTCCTCAACACACTGCTTGTTCAGGTGACTTCCTCAGTTGGTCCCTTGAGTGTCCTTTAAACCCAAAACAACATGTTTAAACACAGATTTATCGTCTTTTGACATGTCTTTCTGCTAATGGCACTGTCCCTTCTCTCGAGTGACCTGGTTTGCAAACCATGGTGCTCGTTACTGCACTTCCCTCTCTTGTACAGAGTGGCTCCCCAGCTGCCTCTGGGTGCATCCATCCCATCGTCTGCTCTTGTTCATAGGCCAGCGCAGCCTCATTGTTGACCTTTCTTGACCTGTAACAGGAGAAATGGAGGCAATGGGAGTTTAAGTTTAAACTAAAAACTACTGTGTGCATTCAGCTTAAACACATCCATTTCACACAAGAGTCTACTCATACAAGCAATGCCCATGTCTGATGAGTGTCCTCTCTGCCAGCTCCCTTCAAATTCTAGGCTCCAAAGCCACAAGCAACACCTCCTTGACTCACCAGGTTTATAGACACACTGAAGACTCTGCTGTGGTTTCTCTAAAAGTTCTTACACACTGTTCCATTTGATAAGACGCTGGTCCTCTGAGGACTCTAACTTTCCCATCTCAACTTTGCTCTCCCCAGGCCTTTCCTTTGTTCAAGGTCCGCGTCAGAGGTTCAGGGGTTCTTCCCTCAGAGCCTGAGAAAGGTTTATAGCCAGACAGTTGCAGAGCACCTGAAGTTGGAGTCAGTCTCAACGTGCCCCTCCTCTTTCCACAGCTGGCCAGTGTTCTCTGGGACAGTGCAAGATCCAGTTTTTACACCTTGACGAGTTCAAACATCAGTAAATGGGAACTGGATGATTCTTCAGAGAAGCTGGCTCACAGCTGGGACGTGCACAGAGCCCTGAAGGAAAGCATTGCCGATGCTATTTGGGTGAGGAACCGGAATGGACATTTCTGGTTTGGTTTATGGTGTTTAAATGTGTTATTCCTTCTTTGTTTTCTTTGAGATAGGAACTCACTCTGTATGTAGCCCAGGCAGGTTGTGAACTCTTAAGTCCTTCCTCAGCCTCCCAAGTGCTGAGATTATATGTAGGTCAGCATCACCACAACCTCATTGAAACACATTTCCATGACGTGTGTGTGTGTGTGTATCAAATAAGTATAACTGGGTGTTCAATTCCTATCTGTAATAGAAATCAGTGGTGAACTTGCTAATTTGTGGGGTGGCCAGATATAAGACAGAGTCTCGTGTAGCTCAGGCTGGCCTCATACTCACTACACAGTTGATTCTTCTGACTCCACCACCTATGTTCTAGGAATATGAGCATGTGCCACTACACCCAGGTGACCTGTCACCTGCCTGTCATGGAACTCACTATGTAGACAAAGGGGTCTGCCTGTCTCTGCCTCCTGAGTGCTGAGATTTAAGATTACACCACCACACCTGGCTTGGTGTGCTAGATTTTAAATGTTCGTTGCTTGTGGGTGCAACACTTTGCCAGGTACTGGGTGTTCATTGGGTGGAAAGAAAGATACAATAATTACAGGGAGCTTACACTTTGGTATTTCCACTTAGGGATCCGAAAGCAACTATGAAGCCATTAAAGAAGGGGTCCACATTCAGTATTTGGACTTGAAGCAAAACTGGTAAGTAACTGGCTTGTCCTAAAGAAGTTGGACAACACATTGGCATCTCTGGTGACGTGTGTCCTGCTGCCTGCTCTGCCGACTCTGCTCGTCTCTGCTGAGTGGTCTCGTTTCTTCCGTGGTGCTGCCGGCTCCTATGGGAAATGGACACACTACTCAGCTTTAAATGGGGTGTTCCTGCCATGTTAGACTTGAGGCTTCTTGGCTTGCACAGCTGGACCAGCTCTGTCTGTCTTTATTCCATCTTAAGGCAATGCCAATACCTTTCTGTTGCCAAGGGAATCCTGAACAGTGGTCTCTCCGGTCTCCATGGAGACATCAGTTTCTCATCACTGTCAGGAAGGAGCTCTTGTGTCCCCTAGTCAGTGGCTAAGCTGATGTCATGAAGCTGTGTCCCTCCAGCGCAAGCCAGACTCAGCATGGTTTATGCTTGGAGTGAGTTTTCTCTTAGCAACAGTTCTCAGGCAGGGCCTGGCAGCTCAGTTTGTGGTCTCAGCACTCAGCAAGGCTGAGGCAAGAGGGTTATGGTTCCTGGCCAGCCTGAGCGAAATGTAAGACCCTGTTGCAAACAACATTTTAAGACTTTTTTGTTGCCTTATTCTTTTTTTTTTTTTTTTTTAAATATTTATTATGTATACAATGTTCTGTCTGTATGCCTGCAGGCAGAAGAGGGCACCAAACCTCATTGCAGATGGTTGTGAGCCACCATGTGGTTGCTGGGAATTGAACTCAGGGCCTTTGGAAGAGCAGGCAATGCTCTTAACCGCTGAGCCATCTCTCCAGCCCTGTTGCCTTATTCTTAACAAGTAATGGATTTACAGGTGTGCACCACCAGCCATGCCTGACTTCCTGTGAGTCTTGCTAAGGGCATATAGTCATCTTTTTTGTTGTTGTTGTTTGTTCTGGTTTTTTGTTTGTTTTGGGGGGGTTGTTGTTTTTGGTTAGGGTTTCTTTGTGTAAGCTTGGCTCTCCTAGAACAAGCTCTGTAGACCAGGCTGGCCTCTAACTCGGAGATTCTGCCTACCTCTGCTTCCTGAGTGCTGGGACTAAATGCATGATCCCATCACCGCCCGGCACATATGGTCATCTTGACCATAGTCATGACATAGAACAGAGCTGGGGGTGTTGCTCGGTGGTAGAGCAGTATCTACATATATAAGGCAGAGTTTGAACCTCAGCAAGAGGGGGTGGTGGAGAAAGAGATCATCTTTCCTCCAAAATTCCTTTGTGCCCCTGGAACTCATTGATCTGTCTTCAAAGTTCTGTCTTTTTCCGAATGGTGTATAAATAAATCATGCAGTGTAAATAAAACTTTGACATGGTGGATTTAAAACTCATTCAGAATTTTTTCTTTCAGTTTTTCAAGACAGGGTTTCTCTGTGTAGCCCTGGCTGTCCTAGAACTCACTCTGTAGACCAGGCTGGCCACAAACTTATAGAGATCTGCCTGCTCTGCCTCCCGAGTGCTGGGACTAAAGGCTGCACCACCACTGTCCAGGTGATTCAGAAATTTGTTTCATGACTAAATAGTCAGGAGACTGTATATAGAGAGGGAAAGAGAGAGAGTTACTAGGATTTATCTCCTCAGCAGTTGAAGACATTGGGTTATTTTCAGGTTGGCTCCTGTAATGAAGCCGGTGTAAACATTTGCATGAAGGTAATTATGAGCATATTTTTTTCTCCCTTGGGTAAATATGTAGGTACAGGGCTCTACCATATATGGAGAGTTTAATTTTGTAATAATCTGGCATACTGTTTACAAAGAAGCTTACAGGGTTTGGTGGCACATTCCTTTGGAGCTCTGAGAGTTCCAGGACAGCCAGGGCTGTGTAGTCTCAGAGGGAAAAAACAAAACAAAACAAAAAACAGCAAAAAAAAAAAAAAACAAAACCACATTCAAGAAGCCTGTCTTTTTCCCCCTCTTGTCTAGTGATGGACTCCTGGTTTTGGCAGCAGCATGGCACCTGGGAGACAGTCCCTGCCTTGTCTATTACTCTCTGATAACGGTGGAAGACAACGGTAACCAAATGTCAGATACGATTACCGTAGAAGTTACTCAGTACAACCCACCTTTCCAGGTAAGTAAAATTACACAGACTCCACAACACATCAAATTCCTTCTCTGACCAGTGGTGTCTTTTAAGGTTCACTTGCAAGATTTGAAAATACTTTCAGATATTATTGCTTTTTTTGTTTTTCCGTCTTACTTTCTGGTCCAGTCCGAGCTAAAGAAAGATGACAGTGAAGGTATCCAGCAGCCGGTCTTGTGACCGTCCTGCTGTAGCTCTGTATCCAGCAGTCAGTCCTCTGACCCTCCTTCTGTAGCTCTGTATCCATCAGCTGGTCCTGTGACCCTCCTTCTGTAGCTCTGTATCCATCAGCTGGTCCTGTGACCCTCCTTCTGTAGCTCTGTATCAGCAGCTGGTCCTCTGACCCTCCTGATGTAGTTCTTAACTGAGTAAAAAGGAAATTTGATGGTGAGGTTCCTGGTGAAATACTTGGATTCGTTTTGGTTTGTGTGTGTATTTGGTATGTGCTCTTTTGTGTTTGAGATGTGTAGCCCAGTCTGACTACATAGTCAAGATCTTTCTGTCTCGTTTCCCAAGTTGTTGATGTTATTGGTCTGTGCCACCCTATCTTCCTGGGGTCCGATTTTGAGACGTTTATATTATAGAAAAATTCTGTGTGCCTAGGGAACGACTCTATTTACATACTCTACGAAGTAAGTCCCTGGAAGACAGTTGCACTAATGTTGAGTATAAACAGCAATTATCGGCCGGGCGGTGGTGGCACACGCCTTTAATCCCAGCACTTGGGAGGCAGAGGCAGGCGGATCTCTGTGAGTTTGAGGCCAGCCTGGTCTACAAAGGGAGTTCCAGGACAGACTCCAAAGCTACAGAGAAACCCTGTCTCGAAAAACAAAACAAAACAAAACAAAAAAAAAAACCAAACCAGCAATTATCTAGCTGGGCAGTGGTGGCGCACGCCTTAATGCCAGCACTTGGGAGGCAGAGGTAGGTGGATATCTATGAGTTCAAGGCTAGCCTGGTCTACAAGAGCTAGTTCCAGAACATCTAGGGCTGTTACATTGAGAAACCCTGTCTTGAAAAACCAAACAAAACAAAACACGTTGTCTAATAACTGATATTTACTAGGGGACAGCTATGAAACATGCCATTTAGCCTTATGTAGCATCTAATTTTCTTAAATCTTTTTTTTTTTGTCTTTTGGTTTTCGAAGACAAGGTTCTTTGTGTAACAGCCCTAGCTGTCCTGGAACTAGTTCTGTAGACCAGCCTGGCCTCGAACTCAGAGATCCACTTGCCTCTGCCTCCCAAATGCTGGGATTAAAGGCATGCACCACCACCACCACCTGGCTAATTCTCTTAAGTCTTTATTATATACTTGAGACAGAGTCTTACTGTGTAACTCTGGCTCACCCTGGAATTCAGAGTGCTGCCTGCCTCTGCCTCTCAAGTGGTGCTGTTAAAGGTGTGTGTAATCTTACCTAGCCCTTTTTTAATTTATTTATTTTGGGGTGTTTTTGCATGTGTGTGCAGGTGCTTATAGAAGGCAGAGGCAAACGGATGTGGGACTTGGTTGAACAGAAAACCTCAGTCAACACCCCCGGAGCTGAAGTCACAGTTAATTGTGAGCCAGCCAGCATGGGCTGCAGTGAACCAAACTTGGGTCCTCTGCCAGAGCAGAGCAGCAAGCTTTCTTAACCACAGAGCCATTTCTCCAGCTACTAAGTCTTGAATCTTAATGTGCTTGCTTATCTGAATCCCATAAGAAAATCTGTTGTTCTTTTATTTATCATGTGTTTCAGTTAAGTAGACTTTGGAAATCATAACACAATGTCATTTAAAAGTTTCAGAAAGTGCAAAAAGAATGCAAAGAAAACAATTTGAGAGTAAAACCAGCAGTCTCACTTTAATGAAATGCATTAAAAGTTATTTTAGGGGAATAGCGAGATGGCTCAGTGATTAGGAGCATTTGCTGCTCTTGCAGAGGACCCAGGTTTGGTTCCCAAGTGACTTATATCCACATCACTCCAGCTCAAAGGGATCCAAAACATGTCCTCTCTGTCCTATCTATCCTGCATTTGTGTGTACGTATCCACTACACGCACACGCACATACACATTAATTTTTGTAAAATTTTAATACTTCTTTAGTAATTGTTGGTGATTGTTAGTATTTCCTAATTTTGTGCCTAGTGAGTTCTTACTCTTATTTCTTTCTCTGACTTTACATGTAAACAAACGAACTCAATTGTCTTATATTTGAAAGCTTGTGGGGGTGTCTCGAGCTTGCTAAATGCAAGCTTGTACCTGATGCCTGGTGGTAAAACGAAAGCCATTTGGGTGTGAAGGCACACACTTTTATGGAGGTTCACACTTTTCTAGAAGTAGAGACAAGCAGCTCTCTGTAAATTTAAGGTCAGCATAGGGAACTCCAGGACAACCAAGGTACATCGCGAGCATCGCGAGACTGTCTCAGAAGAGAAGGGAGCCAGAAACAAAACGTTTTCTTTTGCACCTGCCAGTTTAAAAATAAATAATATAACATATTAGAACTTTTTGTGTCTCATTTGTTTGCTTGCTTGGTTTCTTGGTTGGTTTTTGTCAAGACAGGATTTTTCTGTATAGTACTGACTGTCCTGGATCTTAATCTGTAGACCAGTCTGAACTCAAACTCTGAGGTCTTCCTGCCTTTGCCTCCCAAGGTCTGGAATTAAAGATGTTTTATCCTACTACCATGCCTAGTATTTTAAAAGTTTACTAATTTGCAACTCAGGAAATAATTTCTGTAAGACAAATATGTTAGTCCATTTGGGCTGTAGCAGCAAAATTCCTAAGGGTGGATCATTTATAAGCTATAGGAAGTTCTGGAGCTTAGAGGTCCAAGATAAAGGTGCCAGCGTTTATGGTGCCTATTCCTAATAGACATAGCCTTCTTGTTGGTATCCTCACATAGAGGAGAACAAACCTTCCCAGCAGAGCCTTCCCAAGACTCCACATGTTCACACAGTTAGCAGTCGGCTTCTAGGTTCCAGGAGGACATCAATGTCCAGGCCCAGCAGTGACTGTAAGCCTCTCCTGTCCTTGTGAATCGTCTTGTGTACTTTCACAAGGATATTCAGTGACTGAGAATTTTAACATTTTTTGTGGAATAGTGTCATATAAATGTAGTTGCAAAAATCATACAAATATTTTTGTCTTGAATCTTACAAACTATAATCCTAAATTTACCTTTCAGTCTGAAGACCTGATTCCATGTCGATTGATGGTGCCAAACTTTTCAAGCCAGATGACCTATCTTTATATGGAGAATGCAGTCTTTGTGTGCTCCACGGGAACTGGGAAGTTTTCTCTTCCTCAGGAGAAAATTGTCTTTGATGCACAAGGTACATGGATGGCTGCTTTAGATGAAATGATGGTTCTTTCTCCATTGAATTATATTTTCACCTCTGTCAGAATTCAGTTAATCCTGTGCATGTGGTGTCTGTCTAGACACTGTTGTTCTCCTTTTATATGTGTCTGTCCACCCACCAGTGTTACACAGTCTCCAATATTATACGTGTCTGTCCACCAGTGTTACACAGTCTCCAATATTATACGTGTCTGTCCACCAGTGTTACACAGTCTCCAATATTATACGTGTCTGTCCACCCACCAGTGTTACACAGTCTCTGATAAGTGATTCTTCAATCCAAGTGCTTTGGCCAGCTCATTAGCCATTCTTGGCAGTTTCTCTTCTCTTACTGTACATTTTGCCTCTGGTTTGCGATTTGCCCATTAGAAATATTAATACTGCTGGCAGTAGCTGAATTCACAGCCATACTGAATACCCAAGGGTGGGTAGAATTCACAAACTGTTATCTTTATAGGCAAAATTAGTACCTGCACTCCCCCCCCCCCAAAAAAAAGGTTCCCCAGAAGAGACAAGAAGGTAAGAGCTAACTCAAGAGAAGTAAGTGCTCATCTTGGTTTGGGAGAGTGGCTCAGACGGGGTTAATGTTCTTAAACTAGTTTGTCCAGACCCCCGACAGGAAAACCCTGGGGGCTGGCCTCCAATACAGACCAGACAAGTAGATACTGACAAGCATATAGTCCCACAGGACAGGGCCTGGGCCAGGCCACAGATGGAGCATAGGTGGTGGTCCACACAGAGGGACCAGTATAGTGAGCTGTTCCTAAGGCACAGAGTAGGCTGGCTACTGCTTGGATTGGCCCCCTAGAGAAAGACCATTAGGCAAGAAGCAAGAGGATGCCACAGGATGGAGATGCTGCCATTCTGGGTTTGCAGAACAAGGACTTTGGAGGGATTGAAGAGGGGTTTTGCTCACTGTTCTCTTGCAACGACAAGTTTTGTGGTTTTGTTTGGGGGTGTTTGTTGTTTTGTTTTTGTTTTTTAGACTTTTATTTAAGTAGGTACAGGGGTACCAGTGGAGGCCAGAAGAG
Organism: Chionomys nivalis; assembly: GCF_950005125.1. Lineage (NCBI taxonomy): Eukaryota > Metazoa > Chordata > Mammalia > Rodentia > Cricetidae > Chionomys > Chionomys nivalis. The sequence continues at coordinate 5,450,868 of NC_080106.1, forward strand.
GGTGTAGTCTCAGTAGAGTTATAGGAGGTTGTGAGCTTTCCAGTGAGGCCACTAAGAACTCTCGGGAGGCAGAGGCAGGCGGATCTCTCTGAGTTCAAGGCCAGCCTGGTCTACAAGAGCTAGTTCCAGGACAGGCTCCAAAGCTACAGAGAAACCCTGTCTCGGGGGTGGGGGTGGGGAGGAGAACTGAACTCTCTTGCGGAGGCAGCAAATGCTTTAATTGCCGAGTCATCGCCAGCCCAGTTTTTCTTCTCTTTAACATGGAAAGATAGTCTGCTTTATTGAGAAGCAACAGGGTCCTGACATTTTTACAATTTAAAAGCTGAGACCAAAGTAGAACATAAACTCTAGGGGCTGAGGCAGGTGATGGCATAAGTCTTCCAACGTAAACCAGCCCGGTCAGCATAGTAAGGCTGTCTCTACAAAGAAAGAAAAAACAAATTAAATTCATTTATGCCATAGCATTTTATTTTTAGGTGTCATAAAGGAAGAAGGATGCAGGTCATCAGAAATTTGAGAAATCGTTCTATGCAATCTTTGTGCCTTTTTTTTCTCAGGAGATGGTATTTTGGGCGCTGGCTCCTGTGGAGGTGTTCCGATCCTTTTTTCTAGGAACAGTGGCCTGGTGTCTGTCACTCCAAGGGAAAGTGTGTCCCTATTAGCAGAGGACCTGGAAGAGTCTTTGGCCTCTTCAGTTGGTGGGCAGGGCAATGAGGTAAGATCACTTAACAGTTGCTGTGTTTCACACCAGAAAGGGCAGTTGAATTAGAAAGGCTGGGTTGAGATCCTCTCTCTGTCCTTTTTCTCAGAACCGCTGTTTGTTGTCTCAGTCCCGTCTGCGTTTTCTTCTGCATCTCTGAGCCAAGTGGATGTGTTGCTGTCTCCAGGTCTTCAGTTTTAGAACAGGGGCTTGGAACAACTTATATGCGTCCTCCTCTCCTTTGTCTTGCTGAGGAGTGGGGTGACAGATGAGTGTTGGAACGGTTCATTCCAGGGAAGCACCAGTGACCTTCTACACATTATACATCTTGGAGCTTTGACCGCATCGATTTTATTTGCTGAGTCGATTGTTGCACACACTGTCCAGCAGCTTTGGAAGGTGCCTGTTGGGGTTCCCTGTGGTCACTATCTATAAGGACCTGTTCCCAGCTGTGCTAGGCAGACCTGAATACCACTTTACATGGGGATCAAACTTAGGTTGTCAAACTTGCACAGCAAATGTCTTTATTCACTGAGACATCTCGGTGATCTCAGCAGATGAATTCTGAGAGGCTTGATGAGATTAAAAATAAATAAATAAGGGGCTGGAGAGATGGCTCAGTGGTTAAGAGCATTGCCTGCTCTTCCAAAGGTCCTGAGTTCAATTCCCAGCAACCACATGGTGGCTCACAACCATCTGTAATGAGGTCTGGTGCCCTCTTCTGGCCTGCAGACATACACACAGACAGAATATTGTATCCATAATAAATAAATAGATAGATAGGTAGGTAGGTAGATAGATAGATAGATAGATAGATAGATAGATAGATAGATAGATAGATATTTTTAAAAATAAATAAATAAGTAAGAAATCAGCTTTCACCAGGTATGGTAATGCACATTTTTACTCCCAGCACTTGGGGGGCAGAGGCGGGCGGATCCCTTTGAGTTCAAGTCCAGCCTGGGCTACAGAATGAGTTCCAGGACAGCCAGGGCTGTTGATACACAGAGAAACAAAACAAAAAACAAAAGCAATCACCTTTCTGTTATTTTGAAATCTGAGGTAACTTTATCTGTAAGTTTGGAATTTTTAAACAGAAAAAAAAATTCAGTTACAGAAGGCTAAAATACAAGTATCTTCTACTGAAATACATGACAGATTCACATATTTGGTTTTGTTAATCATAAGACACTGGCTTGTCTATCGTCTGTTGACAGAGTTTTACTGTGTAGCTCAGGCTAACCCTCTTGCCTCGGTCTTCCAAGCACTGGAATACCAGACATATGCTACCATGACTAGTCTTTGTGTAAACTGTTTTCTTAGTTAAAAATTGAAGTGAAAGAAGCTGGTTGGAATTCCAGCACTTGAGAGGAAGAGGCAGGTGGAACTCTGAATTGAAGGTCAGCCTGATGTACGTAGAGCTTTCTAGGCCAGCCCAGGCTGCATAGTAAGACCCTGTCTCGAACACAGCCTAGAGAGAAGGCTAAACAGTTAAGAACATTTGTTGCTCCTGTAGAGGACCTGGGTTCAATTCCAGCACCCACAACCATCTCTCACTCCAGTTCTAGGAGATCCTATACCCTCTTCTGACCTCTGGGGACAGCACCCACGAGCATCTCTCACTCCAGTTCTAGGAGATCCTATACCCTCTTCTGACCTCTGGGGACAGCACACACAAGCATCTGTCACTCCAGTTCTAGGAGATTCTATACCCTCTTCTGACCTCTGGGGACAGCACACATAGCACACATGTATACACATATAATATTGCAGTCACTCACGCATAAAATAAAAATATTGATTTTAAACCAAAAAAATCGATTTGTCAGTTTCTACAGAGTGTAATGTATTTGAACTCTTGCTTGTGATCGTGTGTTTTTAGATTAGTGCTGCTGCATGCTCCTGGATTTGTTCTGTACTAGTCCATCTCTTCCAGTTTTCCTGAGTTCTGCTTAGCTGTGTCCTTCCCCATGTGCTTAATGCTTATTGTGATAAGCATAGGGACAGTTAAAAAGCCCTGAGTTACCTGCCTTTTCTGTAGGGCTTTGATCGATCTGTGAGTGTGGCGTACACTTCCTTCAACATGTACGACTGTTCCTGTGCCCATTTCTTGAAAGCAATAGCTTGTTTTCTGTTTTGTTTTGTAGAGTATGGTTTTTGAGACCACAACAAAAAATGAAACTGTAGCCCATGAAGATAAGACAAAACTACTTAAGGCTGCATTCCTACAGTACTGCAGGTATAGCACAATCTTGTTTTAAGATCTGTTTTAGAGCTGGGTGGTGGTGGCACACGCCTTTAATTGCAGCACTAGGGAGGCAGAAACAGGTGGATCTCCTTGAGTTCGTGGACAGCCTGACCTACAGAGCGAGTTCCAGGACAGTCTCCAAAGCTCCCTGGAGAATTCCTGTCTCAAAAAAACAACAAACAAAAATAAAGAGTATGAATTAGCCAAATGGGGTGGTGTGCACCTTTAATCCCAGAACTCGGAAGTCAAGAGAGGTAGGCAGTTCTCTAAATTCAAGGGCATCCTGGTCTACAAAGTGAGTTCCAGGACAGCTAGGGCTGTTTCAGAGAGAAACCTTGTCTCAAAAAGCCAAAAGAAAACAAACAAACAAGCAACAACAACAAAAATATATATTTATATTTGTGTGGGGGGTGGCGTTCATAGAATCCATAAAAGGGCATCAGATTCCCTAGAGCTGGAGTTACAGGTAATTGTAAGGCACCTGATATGGGAAATATGAGTGGTGGGAACCCAGTCCAGGTCCTCTGCAAGAGCAGCAAGTGCTCCTAAATGTGTAAACCAGGCTGGTCCTCCTCCTCTAGCACGGGAATTATAGGCATGACCGTTATGCTCAGCAGGCACAGCACATTTTAAAATCACAGCCCACCTTATGTGTGTTTTTACTGAGGCTTACTGTGTGTTGGTGGGTGGTGAGAGCTGGTTGATTATCTGAATCTGGTAGTCGCAAGAGGCCCCAGCCTACGTACATTGGGAACATCAGATCTGACAGCCTCCCCAGGAAGCAATGACCATTAAAACTGGCAGTCCTAAAGACGGAGGACAAAATGTCTTTTAACACATCGGAGCAAGTAAGTTGCAGGTGGAGTCATATGGGTGTTGTGAAAGAAGTAAGCCTGCCCTTTAGCTGAGGTTCAGTGACCACAGAACCTAGTGGTTGCTCAGCCAAGCTCAGATTCTGCAGTTTGGCTGTTGGAGGTCAGGTCAGGTGGCAGTTGGCCAAGTCCAAGCTGGGCTCTCATTGTGGCCAGGTTCCAGTCTGGCTGTGCTGTGCCTGAGCTTCTCATATTTCTAGGGCCTTAGCTGGCCAGCTCTTTGCTTCCTGTAGTTCTGATCGCTGCGTTGACATTTGAGACAGGTAACCATTTGTGGGCATCTGATGACTTGCAGGCTGTAGAGCGGTAGCCCTGGCCTCTTCCCACCAGAAGCCAGTGATTCTTCCCCCTGCTTGTTACAACCACCTTGTCTCCAAACACTGTCAAATGCCCTGAGTCAAACATAACAGAGAGCTTACTTAGTATTGTTTGGTTTTCATTTTAATTTATTCAAAAAATACAAATGTTTTGTTGATGACAGTTTGGGAAAACGGCTTCTGTAATTATTGGTCAGGTGTTGTCCAAGTATCCTGCAGCCTGGAGTAAAGACTGCTTCAGCTTCAGCTTGGCTGCTAACGCTCTGGAACCTAACTACACAGCATCCTGTCCACTCCACTATCTCACTGGCTGTCTGGGTTGTTTGTGGGATGCAGGATTCCTAATGTACTGGAGGCACAGCACCCTTAGAACTGTGAGGGCTAGGTACTGTGGGCGTGAACCTGCAGCAGAGGGGTCCTAGGTACTGTGGGCATGCGCCTGCAGCAGAGGGGTCCTAGGTACTGTGGGCATGCGCCTGCAGCAGAGGGGTCCTAGGTACTGTGGGCGTGAACCTGCAGCAGAGGGGTCCTAGGTACTGTGGGCATGCGCCTGCAGCAGAGGGGTCCTAGGTACTGTGGGCATGCGCCTGCAGCAGAGGGGTCCTAGGTACTGTGGGCATGCGCCTGCAGCAGAGGGGTCCTAGGTACTGTGGGCATGCGCCTGCAGCAGAGGTCCTGGGCTCAGGGTCACATTTCCGTTTATTATCAGCATGCCTGATGCCACTTGCACACTTTCCTTCATCAGCAGAGTTGTTTCACAGTTGAATAGATTTGTGAAAGTCAAGGCCAAGCCTTGCCAAGTCTGCGTCTTCCCAGAGCTGTGAGGCTTTGGCAGGACAGTCACTGATCCTGGCCTTGTTTCTTCCTTTGTGCCTGGTTGAGAAGAGTGAAGGATCCAGTTTGCCTAGCGTGTCTTGGTTTTGAAGAAAGTATTTTTTTTAAGTATATCCTGCCTCTGCTGCCGAGTTCTCAGGTCTTGACCTGCCCTTCCACTCAGTGGTGCAGGGTGGCTGCTCATTCCCTGAAGTATATAGTATTAGGTTCTAAGCTTGTCTGACTGCCTTGCCAGTGATCTGCTGCACTCCCTGTTCTGGCCAGGTGGGAGCGCCACTAAACATGCAGTATGCTTTATGTTGTTCTGTTGCGTGGTTCAGTCTTCCTAGAAAGATTTGCGCTACTTCGTCTTGCACATATTTCTCTTCAGTGACAGTCTGTTAAGTGTACATGATAATGCGGCCAGCAACTGGAGTCTTTATTTTGATTTCTTGTGGCTACCAAAACAAATTACCACAAGCTCTGTGCTTATGGGACTCCAGTTCAACATTACAGAGTCAGTAGGGCCATGCAGCCCCTGGAGGGTCTAGGGGACTTTCGTGCCTTTCCTTGCTGTTCATCCTAACAGCCGTGGCCACTGCTGGGCTGGCTGGTGCTGCTTCCCTGTTTGTATCTCCACGGTGCACAGCCTCTCCCAGTGTCTGTGCAGACCTTACACCGCAGTCTGCAGGGCTGGGCCTTTTAATCTTTCATTCCTTCTGAGTATAGGCCACATTTACCTTCCTCTTGGCCTCATTAGTACCTGGTTATTTCTCGTGTCGGCCCAGTTTAGAAGAGTCCTCTTTTTTAGGGGCTCACTGTCCTTCAGGCTGTTGCTCTGTTTTTTTTCAAGACTCCTTTTTTTTTTTTTTTAAAGATTTATTTATTTATTATGTATACAACATTCTGCCTCGATGTATGTCTGCACGCCAAAGGAGGGCTCCAGATCCCAGTACAGATGGTTGTGAGCCACCATGTGGTTGCTGGGAATTGAACTCAGGACCTTTGGAAGAGCAGCCAGTGCTCTTAACCTCTGAGCCATCTCTCCAGCCCCAAGACTCCTTTTCCTAGAAGACCTGTTTCCATGTCTGCTGTAGCTTCCTTGCTGACCAGCAGGGTCAGCTCAATGGGTGTCCACTCCCACTTTATTCTCCTTACCCTGCCCCTGTGGCTTCTTCCCCCAGAGAGCTCTCCCTGCCCTCTGATGGGTTGGCTGCCCTTCCCTGTGCTTGGTGGTCTGTTAGTTACTTTTCTCTTTGCCATGACCAGATAGCTGACAAGAAACAGTTTAGGAAAGGAGGGAGTTTTGTTGTAGCTTAGCGTTCAGGGGATCATTCGGGGGATCATTGTATCATTGGGGAGACACATGGCAGCAGGAGCAGTCAGGAAGCTGCCATAGCCCGATTTCACCTTTTCATTCAGTCTGGAAGTTGAGCCTTTACCTCAAACTAGGAAAATGCAGAGATTTGTCGTAAAGGTGATCTAGACCTCAGGTTAACAGCATAAACCATCGCGGCTGCCGTCGGAGCGCTGGCCGGCACCTGTGCCTTCACTTGTTCAGTGGTCTGGCTCCTGGCACCATGGCCTAAAGCCTGGGGCTGGTTTCCGTCTGAGCCGTTGTCTAGTGCTTCACCTGTTAGAACGTTCAGTGTATTAATGAATTCACAGCCGCACAGAAGCTTTCTTCTATGTAATGAGGTGAATCTTGTGATTGGGCTAAAGCCTGTATATGGATTTTAACCTCACCGTTAACTTTCTGTGGCGAGTCTGGGACTGTTGGTCTCTGCTGTACCTTTGCATTCATGTTTTCCTGCAGGAAAGACTTGGGCCGTGCTCAGATGATGGCAGATGAGTTCTTTTCCTCTCACACTGACTTGAATTCAGACGCTGAGTTAGACAAGGCTGTGACTCAGATCAGCATGGACCTGGTGGATGATTACCCAGCCTCAGACCCGCGGTGGGCCGAGTCAGTCCCCCAAGGTCAGTCGCCAGATGCAGTTGTGGGAGAGGGGAGTGCTGCTTCTGCACTCCTTGATCACGCCGTAATCTTTATTTTCTCAAGCAGTTGCAGGTATCCCTCCCATGACACATTTGAGAAGGCTAGGACAGATGGATGGCCCTCTTTGTCAATTGGAGGAGCATCTGAGAGGACACGGAAACATTGAAACAGGACCTTGTGATTCTCACCATTTCATTTCCGGAAGAACTGGGTGGGCGTGTTAGTCAGGAAGAGAGCTGGTAGAATATAGATATTTAAAGGGAATTTATTAGAATGGCTTACAGGCAGTGGCCCGGCTAGTCCAACATGACTGCCTACTGACCGAAAGTCCAGGAAGTCAGTAGTTGTTCAGTCCACGAGATCGGATACTCAGCTGGTCTTCAGTGTGCCTCAGAATCCTAGGTAAGCAGGCTCTAGCGCAGTGACGGAACGCTCTGCCATTGAGAGCAAGAGCAAGCAGACAAAGAGCAAAAGCGTCTTTCTCCTTGTCCTTATGTAGGCTGCCGAGGGAGGATGTGGTCCAGATCTAGGGTGGGTTTTCTGACTTCAGATGCTTCAGATTTAAAGTGGATCTTCTCCCTGTCTCAAATGATCCAGTTAGATAAAAATCCCTCACAGTGGCTTGGGTTTTACTTAATTCTCCGTGAGGTCAAGAATAGCCATCACAATGGTGGTGATAGGCATTTGGCACCCACTTGCTTCAGAGTAAACAATTTTGGCATACTCCGTGCATTTGGCTAGTAGGACCTCCCAAGTGTTAGAGAAGTCCTTGGTATTCAGAAGTGAACATATCATATCCCCTGCCTGTCCTAGGTGACTACCCCCTTAGGCTGCTCTGCATTTCCAGTTACCAGACAGTGTCTCAGGTACAGGTTTCTGCACTAGGGATATAGGGAGTTTCCTTGCTTTTTTTTCTTTTAGCTAAATCATATAGTGGCTAAACCAGGGCATGCTTTCTGTTTTGAGTAAGTACAATATCTGCCTGACTAGGTTTTTCTCTGCACTTAAAAACTCTTTTGAGGCAAGGTCTCCTTTTGTAGTGTGGGTGTCTCTAGAACTTACCAGGCTAGCCTTGAACTCAGCATTCTCCTGCCTTAATTTTCCGAGAGGTGAGATTACAAATGTGAGCCCCCACTGAGTTATAGATCCAATTCTAAGACTCCTTGAGTGCTCTAAAGTAATGTAAAGGACTGGTGCCCTGCTCCCTTCAGATCCTCTCAGCTTGTCACTTTCTAGTAGCTACTGTTCTGAAAATCGCTTTGTGCTTATTCTGTACTGCTGTGTTCTGACAGAGGCCCCTGGACTGAGCAACACATCACTGATCATTCTGCACCAGCTGGAGGACAAGATGAAAGCCCACTGTCTCTTGGTGGACTTCCTTCACCAAGTAAGCATCACATAGGCTAAGGGGTGAGCTTGGCATTGTAGCCCGGTGAGATGCCCCGCCCTCTGGGGTATTTCTTGGAGGGGCCTGGATTGTGTACTGATGTAAGCAGTTCCAGAGCCATGACACACATGCGGATGTCAAAGAACAAATTTCGGGAGTCTTTCTTTCTGGGGATCAAACTCAGGTGTCAGTTTTGGTGGCTAGTGCCGTTACCCACTGAGCTATCCCACCAGCCCCAAAACAGCAATTTGTATAATCTTAAACAAATTTTTTTTGTGTAAAAACATAGACGCTGGGTGGTGGTGGTGCATGCCTTTAATCCCAGCACTCAGGAGACAGAGGCAGGCGGATCTCTTGAGTTCGAGGCCAGCCTGGTCTACAAGAGCTAGTTCCAGGACAGGCGCTAAGGCTATGTAGAGAAAATCCTGTCTTGAAAAACAAAACAAATAAAAGTCAAGTTTCCATTTCCCAAAGATCTGTATTCCAGAATAGGTCACTGGTACAAATCAGAAAAGCCATTTGATCATTATGATATTTAAAGAGTAGTTTGAAAACTATGGCAGCCGTGGATAGGAATGGTGAGGAGACTCTGACTTAGATACTGCATGAGTATACCTAGTACACACTGGGAACAGTGGCACTGAGTGGCCTATGGCAGGGAAGCTCCTAGAAGAATGTGGCCACATTTTCTGTGAGTGCTTTCTGAGAGCAGGTGCTTATAGTTTTCTCTTTTTTTTTCTTTTCTCCTTTTTTTGTGAGGTGGGCTTGTTTAGACGTCTCGGCTCTTATCCAGTCAGAGGGACACCCATGACGACCCGCCTGCTGCTCTGTGAACATGCAGAAAAGCTGTCGGCTGCCATCACACTCAAAAACCACCACTCTCGGCTGCCTGAGCTGGTGAACGCGGCTATCCTGCTTGCCCTGCACAAGAGGGAGTGTGAGGTCCCGTCCAGCCTGACTCCTGCCGACGTCTTCTTCCGAGAGGTCAGACACACCCTCATTCTTGTCTTTCTGTGTCTTTGCACTGTCCCAGGGGTGGACATCCCTGGTAGGGATGTTAAAGGACCTCATTGAAATGTTGACTTGGGCTCCCTGCTTTATGAACACTACTACTCCATGTCTCTTGTTTACTGTTTGCCCTCTAAGGGGGGCAATAATTGGCTGAGAAAGGGGCTCCCCATTTCCTGTGTCTCTCCCGCTCCCTGTGTCTAGCACAGGAAGCTGTTCTTGTTCAGTAGGCTCCCAGGCTTGCTGCTGGGATGAAGAGCTGGGGCACTGCAGGAAGAAGGTCAGAGTAACTGTTCTCTAGTACATTTGTGGTTTCCCTTTGTCATAGATCAGATTCTTTTAAAAAAATGTTTTTATTTGTGTGTGCATGCGCACGACACATAATGGCACACGTGTGGAAGTTAGAGGACAACTTTGAGGAGTTCTGTCCTTCCACCATGTGGGGCCCAGGGGTCAAGCTTGTCATATTTCGTGGCAGGAGGCTCCTTTACCTGCTGAGTCATCTCACTGACCCAAGTCAAGCTTCTGTGCAGCTAGCTATATCCCAGTGACCTTCTGGAATGCTGCTTTCTCCTGTCCACTTGCAAGTAGCAATGTCATATTCCTGAAGAGTGTTAGTATTTTAAGAGATGGTTGCTCAGATCAGCCATGGAGGGAGAATTTTGCTATTGTAGCTCTTGCAGAAAGTAAAAGACAATGGGCCTGGTTCTGGAGGTGCAGCCCCCATTTTACCGTTAACTCACTTTGGGAAGAGGCCTGGGACTAGTCAAGGCTTCATAAAATAGTACTAACTACTCAGAGACAGGCTGTGTTGGCACAGCATAGGAGCTGTGTTTCCTACCACTGAAGACTGAGGGTAAGAGCGTGCAGCCTTTTTATTATCTAAATGACAATAACTGTTTGTAAACAGTCAGACTTTCCAGGCTTATGTTTACTTTCATTGTTATTAAGTCTGTTAACGTCTGTTGTGTGATGGGAAGGTTTACCTTCCCAGGTGGGCTCCCTGTCCCTAAGAGGCTGGTGACTGTGGCTTCTCTGCCCTCAGGTGTCCCAGGTGGACACTGTCTGCGAGTGCCTGCTGGAGCACGAGGAACAAGTCCTGCGTGATGTCGCCTTGGACTCTCAGGAGTGGGCAGAGGTGGCGATCCACGTGAATACAGTCCTCAAGGTACCACACCGTGACAGTGGTGTCAGCAAACCACGCTCCAATACGGGGAGGGACAAGACAGTGGTTTTCTTATGCCTGACCTAGTGAGGTGAAGACTGCTTGTCAAGTTCAAAAACTACAAGAGCCTATATTTTTATGAATTATCGGGATTTTTGAGTATTCCCTTTGTGCATACTAGTAAGTTTATAAGTTTCTGTAGTCTTGACTTTCTGTTGGGTAAAGTTTTTTTTTTTAAGAAACTTTTTTTCTCTTCTATCATTGCAGAGGTATTGGTGCTTGTTAACAGAGCTATCAAAATCTATTCATTTCTCTTGCCTTGAACTCCTGTTTCAGCCTCAGCCTTCCAGTTACCAGGGACAAGCACATACTACTACATCTGCTTTCTGTTTTTTAATTATTCAAAGTTTGTTTATTGAATTATTAACTAAGGGTTTTCATTCAGTTTTACCTATTAGACACTATAGTGCTCTCTCTCTCTCTCTTTTAACTTTCTGCTTTGGTTATAGTTTTCCAAAATGAAGTTAAATCTGTGGAATAAAACCAAACTTTGAAGGCAGGATCCACAAGCGCTGAGTACTTTTCTTACTTGTAGACTGGTGTTGTAGGTCTTACTTAGACACAGCCTCCCACAGAAGGAAATGGACTGAATTACGGCCTTAACAGCAGCCCGTTGCTTCCCGCACGTGACGGTGCTTTTCATTCTCCCAGGACATGCTGCAGGCTGCTACTCACTACCGCCTAAACAGAAGCTCCATGTACAGTCGGGAAGAACCACTGGGGGAGGAACCGGAGTATGTGCCGTGGACAGGTACCGTGCTGGAGTGGTGATGGCCGTTCAGAGCATGCTCATGTCGGGCTGGCCTGGGAGGTGCTGTGCTGTTGCCCGGGGCAGGCTTGTGAGTGAAGCGAAGGAACAGTTCATGCGACACCTCTAGACTCACCGGGTCCCTTTGCTGTATTTATTGGTCCCACCTGTTATTTCTTTATCAGTGGGGTTTAGATACATCTGTTAGGTTTAAGTACTAAGTCCTTCATAGAAACAGGTGCTGGCTTTGGAGGAATAGGCTCCATTTTATGTTCAAGACAAGGAGTAAGTGGACTAGCATTAAAGGAATTGTTGAGTAGGCAGAAGGATCCCGGCGACCTGTGTTAATGGAAATCTCCACTGAGAAGAAAGATGGGGTTCAACCAGGGCACGAGCAGGTATCACCCGAACACTGCTGTGTCTTCCTAGAGCAGTGAGGTAACCACTGCTGTGTCTTCCTAGAGCAGTGAGGTAACCTAAGTTTTAGGTCGTTGGTCTTCTCCCTACTGTCTTGGACGCTTTCTTAGGAAGCTACTTTGCACACTTTACAGCTACGAGCGGTCCGTCCGGCATCCGCACAGTCATCATGCGCCAGCATGGGATCATCCTGCAGATGGTGTACCCTCAGGCTGACAGCAACCTCCGCAGCCTTGTGATGGAGCAGCTGGTGGCGCTGATCGACTGCTTCCTGGACAGTTACGTTTCCCAGCTGAAGTCACTAGAGAAATCCACGGACCAGGAAAGATACAGCAATCTGGAAGTGGAATATCTGCAGAAAAGATCAGAACTCCTCTCTCCCCTTCGTGAGTGTTAGAAATGGCTGTGGGCTACAGGACAGGTGGAGGTTGGAGAACTTGCACAGTGCAGTCCTGCAGAGTTAATCTACCTGTGAACAAAGACAAAGACAGGCGCACTTGGATAGCTCTGTATTCGTGTCATCGAGCTTTTTAAAATTACTGATTCTGGTACAGATACCATTGGAGGCTCAGTTGATTGGGAGAAAAACAGTAAATTAAGCGGTGGCTATGCCCTTAGTCACTGAGTTCAGCATGCTGGGCCTGGTGGCATTTCTGAGTCAAAAAAACTCAGCCCCTCGAACCTTCACCTGAATAACTGGTTTAGGACCGCCTGGTAGTAGCTGGGGAAGGGCACAGGTGGCGCAGTGTGGCTGTTGAGCAGAAAGCAGTTTTCTTTCATAGCCAAGTTCAGGAAGGTTTGTTCTAGTGGGTAATGGAAGGCTCACCTGGGAGGTAGGGATGGATCAGTAATGGACATTGTATATGTGGTATCGCCTCTTCTTCCTCCTGAAGTCACACTAGGCCAGTACCCATGGGCAGCTTCTCTGGCAGAGAAGTACTGTGACTTTGATATCCTGGTACAGATGTGTGAACAGACGGACAACCAGGCCCGACTCCAGCGCTACATGACCCAGTTCGCTGACCAGGTAAGCACACTGGCGTGTGGGGGTTGTAGACTATCACACCGTCTAAGGCTTTCCCTCTGCAGCATGCCGCTGTAGATCTGGGGTGAAGAGTGATTTAGATGGGAAGGTGCAGGTCGGCATTGTCTTCAAGCACACACTTCCTCATGTAAAGTCATCAGTTCTCTATCTCTGTGATAAAACACCAAGGCAGCTTAGAGAAGAGCTTGTCTGAGTTTAAGATTCTAGAGGGTTCTAGTTTGCGATGGTAGAACAAATGCATGGCCATAGAAAGCGGAGGGCTCACTCACATCTGAACCCACAAGCAGAGAGAATAGAAATGTGTGTGTCTTTAAATTCTCAAAGCCCACCCCCAGTGACATATTTCCTTCAGCAAGGCCATACCTCCTAGACCTACCCAAACAGTGCACTGACTAGAGACCACCCGTCCAGATGCCCAAAACTGGAGGGGACAGTCCCATTCAAACTACCACACAGACACTGAGGAATTTCCTGGTCTTTGAGAACTGTAAACTTTCACTTGGGGGTTTTGTTTTGTTTTGTTTTTAAGACGTACTCTCAGGGGGCTGGAGAGATGGCTCAGAGGTTAAGAGCATTGCCTGCTCTTCCAAAGGTCCTGAGTTCAATTCCCAGCAACCACATGGTGGCTCACAACCATCTGTAATGGGGTCTGGTGCCCTCTTCTGGCCTTCAGGCATACACACAGACAGAATATTGTATACATAATAAATAAATATAAAAAAAAAAAAAAAAAAAGACGTACTCTCAGTCTGTGGACCAGGCTGGCCTGGAACTCGACTCTAGCTTAGCCTCCCGAGTGCTGGAGTTGCAGGCACCAGCTCCCAGTCCTGGCTAACTTTCGTTCTATTCTCTCCTTAAAGTGTAAGACCTCGTAGGAGCAGGGACACGAGGGCTTGAGCCTTGAACGCGTGCTCACAAGTAAGAGAGACCGCACCTGTAGAGAGCCCAGAGCGCTCATGCAGCTTCCTGGTTCTAGACAGATACCTGTGTCACTGCTGTCAGCGTGACTTAGATTGTTCCTTAATGAGCAGTTTATCCTGTGAGTTAGTCTTGTAAAAGCCTTGTCCCTCTACTAGCGAAGGAATTTTGTATAAAATTCAGACACTGCTACAGATCCCTCACAGTACAGCTGCAGCACCCAGAGGCAACCTGTCTGAGCGCATGGTCTAAGGCACGCCATGCGCAGCACCCAGAGGGAACCTGTCTGAGCGCATGCTCTCAAGCACACCGTGTTGCTGAGTAGTCTGCAGTTGTATTTGTACTGATGTTGTCGTTACTGAGTCTGTGTGACAGGGCCTGTGTATTATGTGTTGTATAGTTGTGCCTGGTGCTTTTGATTGGCATGACTTTTAAAAAATTATTTTTGTGGATTCTTGTCTGTCTACTAGGACTTTTTAATGCTGCTTCTCAGTGATTCTCCCAGTACTCAGTGTGTGCCTTATGGGGACGACCATACCAGATGACATTTGGGCTTATCTGGACTGCACTTTGGCACACTAGCTCATGTGGTTATCTGTATAGAACTCCACCTTAAGGTGGCATTCTAGGATGTTGCCTCTTGGTGCTGTTGATAGAACTCCATGTGACGACTGAGATACTTGTGTTGTCCCTAAAGGAAACCACCGGCTATAAGTGGCTGTCAATGGTTTGAGGTGTGCCCAGTGTGCCTGAGGAAAGCAGGTTTACTTTTGTTTTCCAAGATCGGGTCTCTCTCCTGATTGACCTAGAACTCCCTGAAACTGTAGTTTTTGGTGGTTGTGAGCCACCATGTGGTCCTCTGCAAGAGCAGCAAGTGCTCTTCATTGCTGAGTCAGCTCTCCAGGCCGCACATCAGTACTTCCTAGAAGGATCCCTGCTGAGCCGGCCTGAGGGTTGTCAAGAGAGATGGTTGAGTTCAGGACCAGGAGTACATTGTCCCGTGTGCAACAGACACTAACTGTATGGAACACGTACTTTGTTTTGTTCTGCCTTTTAATCAAATGTATGTGGATGTTTTGCCTACATGTATGTCTCTGTCACATGCATGCTTGGTACTAAAGGAAGCCAGAAGAAGGTGTTGGGTCACCAGGAATTAAGACAGTTGTGAGCCACCGCGTGGGTGCTAGAAATTGGACTTGATTCCTCTGTAAGAGCAGCCAGTGATTTAAATGCTGAACTATCTCCCCAGCCCCAACACAGATATCCTTAAAATATAGGAATTACTTGCTAAAAGATTCTGCAAGGTGGCTTAGCACCAAGTCTGCTGGCCTGCGTTAGATCCCTAGGACCTACCTGGTAGAACAAGCTCCTCAAGTTGTCTCTGACCTCCACGTGTGCACTGTGGCACATCTATGTGTACACACAAGTGCACGCACACATACACAGATAAACAAATGTAAAATAAAAATTTGAAGATGTCTGTTTGGAAGTCTTTGAAAGGGACTTAGTATTTTATGTTTTTAAAGCTGTTTTACTAACTGTTGATACATTCTTACTCTATTCTTTGTAGAATTTTTCAGACTTCCTCTTTCGTTGGTACCTGGAAAAAGGAAAGCGGGGCAAGTTATTGTCTCAGCCCATTTCTCAGCATGGACAGTTGGCAAATTTCCTGCAAGCCCATGAGCATCTCAGCTGGTTACATGAGATTAACAGTCAGGAGCTAGAAAAGGTAAGATGGCTTGGTTATGAGAAGCAGCTGGTTGTGCAGTTGAAGTGTTTTTAATTAAAGTGTTGTTGATAGCCATGCAGCCTGGACTTTTTCTCACTGGAGACAGAGTCTCACTGTGTAGCTCTAGCTGACGTGGAGCTCACCGTGTAGACCAGGCTGGCCTCAACTCACAGACATCTAGTTGTTTCTACCTTCTGAGTGCTGGGATGAAAAGATATGCCACACCTGACTTAAATTCTGTCCATCATTGTGTTCATATGCATGAGCACTGGGTGGGGGTGGGGTGAGGTCAGAAGGTTAGTTCTTTCCACCGTAGGTTCTAGGGCTCAAACTCAGGTGGCTTGGTGCCAAGTTCGTTCATCTCATGAGCCATCTCATAGACTGTCAAATAGAAGTTCTTAGAGTATAGATATGCTAACTAGCCTTGTTTAACCTTTACTATTGTCTATGTTTAAACTTCATCTTACACTCTATGAATGTATATAGTTAAGATGTGTCAATGTACAATTTTTTTCTATTTAAAATATGCTATTAATGGTTTGTTTTGTTTGTTTTTTGGTTTGATTTGTTTTGTGTTTTGAGACAGGGTTTCTCTGTAGTTTTTTTTTTTTTTTTTTTTTTTTAGTTTTTCGAGACAGGATTTCTCTGTGGTTTTGGAGCCTGTCCTGGAACTAGCTCTTGTAGACCAGGCTGGTCTCAAACTCACAGAGATCCGCCTGCCTCTGCCTCCCAAGTGCTGGGATTAAAGGCATGCGCCACCACCGCCCAGCCTCTCTGTAGTTTTGAAGCCTGTCCTGGAACTAGTTCTTGTAGATCAGGCTGGCCTCAAACTCACAGAGATCCCCCTGTCTCTGCCTCCCGAGTGCTGAGTTTAATGACGTGCGCCGCCACCACCCAGCTCTATTAATGATTTGTTAACACATACACTTCCTGTCCAAACTTACTTTCTGATGCAGTGATGAGCACTGTGACCAATAACAACTTAGGGAAGGAAGGGTTTATTCAGCTTACACTTCCCAGTGGTCATTGAAGGAAGTCGGGACAAAAGCACAGACAGGAACCGTAGAAGAAACCTGTTTACTGGCTTGTCTTCAGACTTTTTTATATAGCCCAAGCCCATCTGCCCAAGGCAGTACTGCCCACAGTAGGTCCTTCCACGTCAATTAGCAGTAAATATCCCAGCAGACACGCCCACAGACCTGTCTGAAAGAGGCAGTCACTCAGTTGAGATTGCTTCTTCCCAGATACGTGTAGGTTTATGTCAAGTTGACAGAAGTCTCACCAGCTGCCAGGCAGTGACAGCAGACGCTTTTAATCCCAGCACTCGGGAGGCAGAGGCAGGTGAATTTCTGTGAGTTCGAGGCCAGCCTGGTCTACAGCACAAATTCCAGGATAGGCTCCAAAGCTACACAGAGAAACCCTGTCTCATTGGGGGGGGGGGGGGGGCTAATCTCACCAGCATTCCTCTTAGTCTCTCATATCATTGAAATGGTGTTGTCTTACTTTTAATATTCAATTGTCAGTCACTGTTCTTGTTACAATTTTGAAAATTACGAACATTTTAGTAGTAATTTTATTTTGGGTTTGTTTTGTTTTGTTTTGTTTTTGTTTTTTGTTTTTCGAGACAGGGTTTCTCTGTGGTTTTGGAGCCTGTCCTGGAACTAGCTCTTGTAGACCAGGCTGGTCTCGAACTCACAGAGATCCGCCTGCCTCTGCCTCCCTAGTGCTGGGATTAAAGGCGTGCGCCACCACCGCCCGGCTAGTAGTAATTTTATATAAAAGTCATTGGTCTTTTCTTATTAATGACTTCTAATAAAAATTCAAATCATGGTATCCAGGAAGATGTCTCAGTAATGTGCTTGCTACCCAAATGTAAGGACCTGCATAGGGATCCTGAGAGCCCTTGTGAGGAGCCAGACCTGCAGCGCACATGTAATCTCACACTGGAAAGGCAGAGATGGGCAGATCCCTGGAGCTCACGGCACAGCTAGCCTTACGTCTCTGAGCTCCAAGTTCAGTGAGAGATCCTGCCTCAAAAGAAACTGGAGAGCAACTGATGGCTTCACCAAGCATCTCCGGCCTGCATATACACATACATGCATGTGCAAACCACAAACACATACACAACACTCAAATTCTGAGTACAGACAGTGCAAATTAAAGTGCTGGTGACAGGATGCTAAGCCCATACACAGTTGTGTGGAGCGTGTATTTTCTAAGGCTCCCTTCCAGTGCATGTCACGTCCGCTTGAGAGTTGGATGTGTATTGCTTAGAGCTTTGGCACTGACCCCAGGTAGGTACGCTGCTTACCAGTGTGTCTTCTTCCAGACTGCTATGAGGAGAAATGGGTTTGGTATTTGCTGAACTACTTCAAGAGCATCTTACAATTTTTTTCTTGTTTTGTTTATTGTAGGCTCATACGACACTGCTTGGTTTGGCAAATATGGAAACCCGTTACTTTGCAAAGAAAAAAACCCTTCTCGGCTTGAGTAAACTGGCTGCATTAGCTTCAGACCTTTCAGAGGACACGCTGCAGGAAAAGATTGAGGGTGAGAAGGGGGCAGAATGAGAAGGCATAGAGTCCGTGCACTGACTGCCTGTAGTCATCCATTGCAGTAGCAACGCTGTTACTTGTTTTCTGGTGTCCATACTTTGTCACTCAGACATGTACTTTGAATCATTAATACCTTTATTATTTTGCTCAGTAGGGAACAAGAGGGTTCCTGGGCCGGCCGGCCAGCTGGTCTAGACAATTAGTGAGCTCCAATTTTTTAAGAGACCCTGTCTAAATAAAATAAGGACAGAGCAATTGAAGAAAACATCCAATGTCAACCTCTGGCTTTTACACAGATAAAAAAGCTAAGCCATCGAGTTAAGGACTTGGAGAAAAGATAGTCCCATGTTTCCAGTGTCAGCGCATAGACCTCTGAAATAAGAAGAGCCGTATGTTCACACTTCTGAAGTTCTGTGACATGGTCACGTATGTCATCATATGTGCTCCTTCGCCAGTGCTTAGCCTGCACCTGCACTCGCCACAGGGAACAGGACATTGTGCACTTGTGTCAGCCTGTACCCCTCAGGATTAGCAATGTGAACACAGAAAGGCAAACCTTTGAAAGGAGCTGTGCACATAGTGACAGATTAGCTTGAGCCCGGGGCCTGATGGGACTTTTAGTCATCCTTCAGCTAAACAACTGTGATGAAAATTTTGGGAACAACTAGGAAAACTTGAGGTTTTTTTTGGGGGGGGGGTTATTTTATTTTTTGAAATAGCATCTCACTATAAAGCCCAGGCTGGCCTTGAACTTATAGCCCTCCCACATCAGCCTCTTGAATTATGTGAATGGACATTTTTAATATTAGATGATATTACCATAAGTGTCTTAACTTCTGCAGGCTTAATAATGCTCTTTGTGATTAGGTGTCCTTATTCTATTTGTTTGCTTTTGCTTTTTTCAGACAGGGTTTCTCTGTGTAGCCCTGGTTGTGCAGGAACTCACTCTATAGACCAGGCTGGCCTTGAACTCAGAGATTCACCTGCCTCTGCCTCCTGAGTGCTGGGAATAAATACATACTGAAGATATGAAATACTCAGAATTCAAATGCCATGATGCCCGCAGCTTCCCTATGATAGAAAGGGGTGGAGTGGGGGGAGCAGGAAAGCCAGGCATGGTGGCATAAACCTGTGATCACTGCACCTTGGAGGCTAGAGCAGAACTGGAGTTTTAAGGACAGTCTTGGCTACATCATAAACTGAAGGCCAGCCTGGGCTATGTGACACCTGTCTCAAAAAAAAAAAAAAAAAAAATGGAAAGAGCTAGATGTGATTGTGTACGCCTCTAATCCTAGATGTGATTGTGTACGCCTCTAATCCTAGATGTGATTGTGTATGCCTCTAATCCTAGATGTGATTGTGTATGCCTCTAATCCTAGCACTCGAGAGGTAGAAAATGGCAGACCTAGGTCTCAAAATTAAATAAGTAAATTTTGGTTATAGAGTCATGTTTGGTTGAAGGTTCCCCCTGCTAAGGTATCTGCTATGGTTTTGGTTCCATCTTGCTCCCTGGCAGTTTGTGGGAGACCGCTCCTGTGTGAGTAGCGAGGCTGGTGATGGCTGCGGTGGACAGACAGCAGTCCGTCCCCTCCCCAGCAGCCCAGTGCGTGGGGCAGAGAATCTGTCACATGCAGAAGCCTGGAGCCGTAGCCAATGGGGAGTCAGCCATTATTACACGGGTTCACACACACCCAGGTTTTGTGTTTCTCTGATATATCATGGTTTCTGCATGGTACTGCCATACTGTTTAACTGAGCTCCCCTAAAGTGGGGCCCGCAGCTGGGACTCAGACCTCCTGAGATGTATGAGTAGCTTTCTCTCTCTGCAACCTTTTTCTGCTTCTGTGGTCATGTATAGACTTAGGATCAGACAGTAAATCTGCTGTCATCAGTGGAGAATGAACAAAGTTACTGACATCACATCTGGAGACACTGGGGTAGCAGTGAATTGCCTGTAGAGCTGTTTGGTTTTTAATTTGCATTTGACGGATAGCAGAGGTGAAAATATCATCATTGCCTGTTCTTGATCACCAGCAATGGCTGAGCAAGAGCGCTTTCTGCTCCACCAGGAGACCCTGCCAGAGCAGCTGCTGACCGAGAGACAGCTGAGTCTTAGCGCGATGCCTGTGTTGACCGCCCCGCAGCTCATCAGTGTAAGTGTCGTACGTCACAGCCTTGTCTGTCGTGTTTCTGCACTCAACAGGCCTGGGGTTTCTAGACCATACTGTGGAGCTCCCAACAGGATCTTCTTCCTCTTCCTACCTTCCAGAGACCTTTTCCCTAGAAAAACTGTTAGATGCAAGGAGAATTAGCAGGATGCAGCTCCCCTGGCCCTCCGGGTGCAGGTGCTCATTCCAGGAACTAGTAGGAATCGTGGTAGTTGCTTTCTCAGAATAGGAGTGTGCTGTGAGGTAACTGTCCCCCTAGAATGTTACTCTGCAGACTCTTTTTAGCAAAGAGGAGCTGAGATGCACAAGCTTCAGGTGCTGCCTTCACCTTTTCCTGACTTCCAGATGGCCCAAGGCAAGACAGAGCATCCAGTTGTGTGTACACTGCCTCCTCCTCCTCTCAGGCATTTCACCCTGAGTCTGCTCTAATCGTAGTTAAAGGAAAGTAAGCAGGCCAGAGTCTTAAGTGTAGGCCACTGTCGGCCACAGAGCTTCTGAATGGTGCTCTCTTCTGAGAGACTTCCTTGAGAGATCTAAAATGCCAGCTGTAAGCACCAATCATTCATGTGTCGCTGAGAAGGAAAGTGTGGTGCCAGTCTCGCTGAGACACATCATCCATTTAATGCTCCTCTCACAGCGTCAAAGGTGGAGGCAAAGGGGTTTGCAGAGTATTAGGTTTAAGCCTGTGTGGCCATGAAAACTATGAGATAGGTTATTTGTAAACAATTTTTAAATTATTAAAGGATTATATACAATTTTTAAAAATTAAATATGTTCTATTACATATATTATTAGCAGAGGAAGATAGGAAAAACTCATATTGAGGAGAAGATGGCAGGATCTTGAGGAACATGTACATCTAACTCACCAGGGAGACTGGATCACTCAGGGAGTGTTAGTTTGCTTTTACAGTGTTGAACATTAGAATTCAGGCAGGTACTCACACCAAGCTGTATGCTAGGTTGTAGTTTTTAAAGCCATTTCAAAGAGTAGCATTCCAAAAGCCATGAACTGAGTGGCCCTCTGAATTTATGTCAGAGATTGTACATGAAGCATGCTGAAAAGTTTACACTATATTCTGAACCTAAAATTTCTGGCATTTAAAAAAGAATGTATGTCCTGTTATATAAATGAATTCCTGGTTTAGAATATATGTTGTTAGACAAACTGCTCTAACCAGAATATCGCTCCCGAATGTGACACTGTTCTTGGCCACAAAACTATGTGCAGATTATATCAAAGACACCCGTGGCTTATTTTCTTCGTAAACTTCTCTGGTTAATCTTGTATCGTGGAACTTGTTGCAGCTGTACATATGTGAGGAAAACAGAAGAGCCAATGAATATGATTTTAAGAAAGCCTTGGACTTGCTGGAATATATTGATGAGGTAAGAAATGTCTAGCTGGGCATGGCACACACCTTTAATCCCAGCACTCAGTAGGCAGAGGCAGGCGGATCTCTGCGAGTTTTGGTTAAGAGCCTAACTTACTTCCCTGTGGCTCTTGGAAGACAGCCAGCCAACCAGACTGTTAGAAGAGCTGGCAGCAAACACCAGTTCTAGAGAACCCTCTCACTTTTCCAGGTGGCCTTTTCTGTGCAAGGTGGGGGATTGGGGATGTGTTATCTGTGGAGCTTGCCGGAGTTGGTTTTCTCAACAGGTAGATTCCCAGGAGCAAATTCAGCAAATGCCCACAGCTGCTGAGCACTGGTCCCTGAAGTGTTTTCTAACGGAGCTTTTCAAAGTCTTCCATAGCCACCTAATGAAAGCTGCCTTTCCGCCTTCAGAGGCCATGAAGCAAGTGTAGTGGGAGCAGTGCTTCTGCCCCTTGGCTGTTTGGTGGGCTTTAGAGTCATAATGGTAACTTTTTCCGTACCTTATTTTTGTTGTGGGATTTTTTTATTAGTATGAATATTTGCCTGTGTACATTTAAGTGCATCATGTGTGTGCAATGCCCATAGAGGCCAGAAGAGCGTGTCAGATTCCCTGAAACTGAATTTACAGACAGTTGTCACCTGCCATCCGGATGCAGAAACCACATCCACTTCTTCTCTAAGAGCAGAGAGTGCTGTCCATTGCTGTGCCATCCCTTTGGCCCATTTTGGAATTGGGGAGTGGGGTTGAGACAGGATATTGGTGTGACAGCAATCCTTAATTCAGCCTCCCACCTCCCAGCTGCTAAGCTCACAGGTGTTTTTGTTCTGTGCATGCGTGTTTATGCATGCATGCATGCATACATCTGTGCACATGGGTATGGAGGTCAGAGGACAGGAGTTCCCACAGCAGACAGCCTTGAATATCATCCTCAGGAGCTACTCACTAGGATTTTCCCCTGTATAACCCCTTTAATAATCTTTACCTCTTAGTGTTCCTGATGCACTCAGAGTGATCTGAAGTCAGCACAGATATCAGCAGTACTAACACTTTAGAGAAAGGGGGCAAGGGACTGGGAGAGGTGTCTCAGTTAAGAACTCTTGCTCCTTTTGCAGAGACGCCAGGTATGTGCCTAGCACCCACATGGCAGCTTACAACCATCTGTAACTCCAGTTCCAGAAGATCCTGTGCCCTTTTTCTAGCCTCCTTGTGCATCCTGCACACTTGGAGTGCACTTACACACATATAAGCAGAATATTCATAAACATAAAGAATAAATTCTACAGATGGTGGTGGTGGTCATGAATTAATGCAGAACAACAGTGTTAATTGGGGGTTAATACAATTAAAATTGTACATGTTAAAGCCCAGTTTTAATCAGGCCGTTGTGTTTTGCTGTGAAGGAGGAAGATGTGAGCATCGATGAGCTGAAGCTGGAGATCCTGTGCAAAGCCCTGCAGAGAGACGAGTAAGACCTTGCTGGGCTCCGGTCCACAGGCAGGAACTGCTCCCATCAGAGCTGTAACCTGGTGCACAGTCGGGCTTATCTGCTTCGGGGTATTTCAGCATGCTTTGAACACAGTAGTAGTTTCATTGGCAATCTTGCTGTTTTGTTTTGTTCTTTAAAACGGGGTTTCTTTGTATAGCCTTGGCTGTTCTGGCTTTCCTGGAACTCGCTCTGTAGACCAGGCTGGCCTCAAACTCACAGAGATCCAACAGCCTGTGGCTCCTGAGTGCTGGGATTAAAGGCATGCACCTCCACCTAGCTCTTTTGGGTTTTCTTTCTTTTTTTTTTTTTTTTTTTTTTTAGTTTTATGATAGATTTATTTTTAAAGGGTAAAACACTCAGACAATTTAAATACAAGTCCAACAGAACCGCTGTCAGTCAGCCATGATGCAATCGGGCATTCTTGGAGTCCTCCGGATGAGGAAGAAGGCTCTGAAACTTTATTCATATACATCCTTCTTATCTGCAATGTAATCTACAATTTCTTGTGGACACATTAACTTCTCTGCATCTATATCAGGAATTTCAAATCCAAATTCGTCTTCCATGGCCATAATAATCTCCACTTGGTCCAAACTGTCTAAGCCCAGGTCCTTCATAAAATGAGAATTTACTGAGAGCTTTTCTGGGTCAGTCTTGTCATAGAGTTTCAAGACATACAGCACTCGGTCCTTAATTCCCTCTAACGTCAAAGGGGGTGCGTCACTGTACTGGCGACACAAATGTGTGACCCTTCCAGGCACCTGCGTGAGGGCCAGGGCGGACTGCAGAGTCCCAGACCTCCTCCGGGTTCCCTCAGGGCAGACAGTGAAGCTGAGTGGCCGGGCTAAGGCCAGTGTGGGAAGCCGGGGCAGCGGCGCGCAGGCGGCGGACACAGACGGAAAGGACACGAGCCGCCATGGCTGCGCCAACCCAGAATGCACTCTCTTTTGGGTTTTCGAGACAGGGTTTCTTTGTGTAGTCTTGGATGTCCTGGGACTCATTCTATAGACCAGGCTGGCCTTGAACTCACAGAGATCTGCCTTCCTCTGCATCCTGAGTGCTGGCATTGAAGGTGTGTGCCACCACCACCTGGCTTTTATTTTATTTTTAAGATCTAGTTTATGTCTATGAATGTTTTGCTGAGTGTATGTCTGTGCAACACATGTGTGCCTGGTGTCCACAGAGGTCAGAAAGTGTTACCCCCGAATTAGAGCTACAGACGATTGGGAGCCGCCATATGGGTGTGATTTTCATGAGAACTTGTCCTGGTTTAAAATCTTTAGTGTGTGTGTGTGTGTGTGTGTGTGTGTGTGTGTGTGTGTATGCACGCACGTGCACAGGGAGGCTACAGCAGGGAGGCTACAGCACGCTTGTAGAGGTCAGAGAACAACGTTCTAGAATCAGTTCTCTCCTTCCACCTACCTTTACCAGGCATCAAACGTGGGTCATCGGACTTGCGTGGCAAGCGTGTTTACCCACTGAGCCATCGTGCTAGCTCTTGTCCTAGCTTCTAGTTTGAGTCTTAGGCTGCCTGTGCCTGTGTACCTTTAGCACCAGGAGGCAGTGCTGTGTGTTCGGGTCCACTCTTCTTCACCTTGTTGCTGTGCATTCATGTTCAGGAAAGAGAATTTGCTGAAAATTGTTTCCTCTACTGTGCTGAAAGAGGCAGCATTTCAGGACACTGACTGGATTTGTTACGTGGAGCGTTTTCTTCAGAAAGGCGCCTCACACCGGGTATCATGATACACACCTGTAATTCTAGCACCCGAGAGGCCGAGGCACGAGGGTCAAGAGCTCAGGGCCAGCCTGCACTATAGACTGCACTGCATAGCAAATGTGTGCACCCCCACTACCACCCCTGGCGTGGGGGTCGGGAGAGCCTTTTTAAAACTGTGTGTTGGTCACGATGGCATGGCATCTACTGCCAGTAGCTTAGGTCAAAACAGAGTTAGATGGGTCCCTATTTAAAGGATGGGTAACTTGAAGCAGGATCACAGAACTTGACACTCCATCCCACGGCCATCAAGAGAAAACCACAGTAGCAAACAAAACCCTTTCTCTCAGCTGCCAGGTTGATTCTGTTTTCCTCATGATTTTCTCTTCCAGCTGGTCTAGTTCAGACGGCAAAGATGATCCAATCGAAGTCTCTAAAGACAGTGTGTTTGTGAAGATCTTGCAGAAACTTATAAAAGATGGTAAGTGGTTTATTAACTGTTAGAAATTAAATGTTGCAGCCAGGAGTGCTGGAGCATGTCTTTAATCCCAACTCAGGAGGCAGAGGCAGGTGGATCTCTGTGAGTCTGAAGCCAGCCCAGTCTAAAAAGGGAGTTCCAAGACTTACGCAGAGAAACCTTGTTTCCAAAAGGAACAAAAGAAGAAAGGAAGGACCGGTGTTTGTTGGTTTTGGATACCATGGGAATTGGGTGTTGCCAACATTGACATGGCACAGAGGGTCAGTGAAACAAGATCACATATGGAATGAAGCTGGTTCTCAGTGCAGCTGCTTTTCCACTCTCTGCCCTGGGGGACCAGGGTTAAGGTGCAGTTATCCACCCGATGACACAGACTCTGGTTCTAACAGGAAAAGTCCCATGGCAGGCAGCTCACAACTGCCTGTAACTCTAGTTCCTTAGTAAGCAGAACCCTCTTCTGGCCTCCATAATCACCCGCACACACATGGCACAAACATATACACATGAAATAAAAACTAGGGCTGCTCAGCTAGCTCAGCAGGTGAAGACACTTTGACCACGCCTGAGGTCCTGAATTCAATCACCGTGACCCATATGGTGAAGGAGACAACCAACTGCCAAAAACTGTCATCTGACCTTCACACGTACACACGCTAGAGAGGTGCCCATCAGTTAAGAACGTTTGTTCAGTTCCAGCGTCCACACGGTGACTCACAACTGTCTGTGACTCCAGTCCCAGGGAATCTGAAGTCCTCACCTTTGCAGGCACCAGGCACATATGTGGTGGGCATTCATACTCGCAAGCAAAACACTCATACACATAAATGCCTCAATAAATAATTTTCTAAAGGAAATTAATCTAAAAATTAAAAATTGGGACTGGAGAGATGGCTCAGTGGTTAAGAGCATTGCCTGCTCTTCCATAGGTCCTGAGTTCAATTCCCAGCAACCACATGCTGGCCCACAACCATCTGTAATGAGGTCTGGTGCCCTCTTCTAGCCTGCAGGCATACACTCAGACAAAATATTGTATACATAATAAATAAATAAATAAATAAATATTTTTTAAAAAATTAAAAATTGGTGCTGGAGAGATGGCTAAACAGTTAAGAGCGCTTCCTGTTCTTCCAGAGGAGCTGAGTTTGATTCCCAGCACCCACATGGTGACTCACAACTGTCTGTAATTCCATTTTTAGGCAATAGAACGCCTGACCTCTGAGGACACGGCACACATGCATACACAGACTTGCAAGCAGAATGCTCACAAGCATAATTTTCTAAAACAAAGTGAAATTGCAAGATAGATATGCACATCCATCTTAGACATAAAACTAAAATTCAATTTAGAAATGAAAATAAGAGAATGTTTTCTGCCATATGCTTGAGCTTTCGAGTTCAAGGGGTCCCCTCCCCAGCCGCCTGTGTGCTGTGACAGGACAGGCGCCCAGGTTAAACTGACACCTTTACAGTGTTGTGGCTAGCTCCTGACCGTATTTCTGTTGCCTTATTCCCCAAACAGGACAACACAGAAATGACTGCTATTTGAAAACTTCCGTATTGAAGGAATGTCTTGTGGTTTTTTGAGACAGGGCTTCTCTGTGTGGCTCTGACGGTCCTGGAACTAGATCTAGCTCTGTTGCCAGGATGGCCTCAAACTCAGAGATCCGCCTGAATCTGTCTTCGAGTACTGAGTGCTGGGATTAAAGGTGTCTTAAACCTTAGAAAATGAAAATTGCAGATTCTACTACAGACCTCACCTGGAGTGGCTGCTTTTCCCAGTCAAAGCCTGCAGGTGGCTCTGAAGAGGCCGTTGTCAGACAGAGGGCACTGTGACTGGGAGGAGGCTCCAATGCGGGGCACCACCAGCCTCTCATTCCCTGGGCAGTGACTGTGTCTTCTGTTTGCAGGCATCCAGCTCAGCGAATACTTGCCAGAGGTGAAGGACCTACTTCAAGCAGAGCAGCTGGGAAACCTGAAGTCCAACCCTTACTTTGAGTTTGTTCTAAAAGCAAATTATGAATATTATGTCCAGGGACAGATGTGACATTTGTAAAAATGGTTGTTTCTAAAATTTGTATAAATGTTTGCTTATAAAAATTTGAGTCTAAAAAAACTAGGTTTTAATCAGCTTGCAGTTTATATAGTTTCATCTGTGGCAGCAAGGTGTTTTCATGCTTTATTTGGGAGCTATAATACAAAATTGGGGCATAACCCTAATTTTCTTTCAGTTGTAAGGTATTTTCTTCTCATTTTCCACTTGAAGTCACCCTTGTTTCTGTGTGGCTGCCCTTTCTCCAGCCTTCCTTGGTCCAAGGAAGCAGGCAGTTTCTCTCTGGCCCAGTCTCCTTGTGAACAGTATACCTGTTCTGAGGATTGATTTTTCTTTTTTCTTTTTTTTAATTGATTTTTATTGAGCTCTACATTTTTCTCTGCTTCCCTCCCTATCTTTCCCCTCCCCTTCAACCCTCTTCCAAGGTCCCCATGCTCTCAATTTACTCAGGAGATTTTTGTCTTTTTCTGCTTCCCATGTAGATTAGATCCATGTATGTCTCTCTTAGGGGCCTCATTGTTGCCTAGGTTCTTTGGGATTGTGATTTGTAGGCTGGTTTTCTTGGCTTTATGTTTTAAAACCATTTATGAGTGGGTACATGTGATAATCGTCTTTCTGGGTCTGGGCTACCTCACTCAAAATGATGTTTTCTAGCTCCATCCATTTGCCCGCTAATTTCAAGCTGTCATTATTTTTTCTGCTGTGTAGTACTCCATTGTGTAAATGTACCACATTTTCCTTATCCATTTTTCAGTCGAGGGGCATTTAGGTTGTTTCCAAGTTCTGTGTCAAAAATCAGGTGTTCGAAAGTGTGTGGATTGATATCTGGGTCTTCCATTCAGTTCCATTGGTCCTCCTGTCTGGTTTTATGCCAATACCAGGCTCTTTTCAGTCCTGTAGCTCTGTAGTAGAGTTTGAAGTCAGGGATTGTGAGCCTCCATAAATTCTTTTATTGTACAGGATTGTTTTGGCTATCCTGGGTTTTTTGCTTTTCAATATGAAGTTGAGTACATATTAAGCACCATATGTACTAAAAAGTATATATTGTATACATATATGTATATAGTGTGTGTTTACATTATATGTCATACAATATGGATATGAGTTATCTGTATTTTTCACAGTATATACATATATACAATTTCTACATATATACATGTATGTTTTATACAATATATACATATATAAAACAAACATTTTAAAATTGTTTTTATTGAGCTATATATTTTTCTCCACTCCCCTCCTTTCCTCTCCCCTTCTGCCCTCTCCCATGATCCCCATGCTCCCAATTTACTCAGGAGATCTTATCTTTTTCTACTTTCCATGTAGATTAGATCCATGTATGTCTCTTTTAGGGTCCTCTTTGTTGTCTAGGTTCTTTGGGATTGTAAATTTTAGGCTTCTTTTTCTTTGCTTTATGTCTAAAAGCCACTTATGAGTAACAAGCTTCTACTAAGATCTGGTATGCGGCTCTGGCTGGCCTCAGACTCTCTCGCACAGCGGCCTCCCAGGTGCTGGGAGTACAAGTGTGCACCATTAGCCCTGGCCAGGACATTTTTTTAAGGGCATGTCACTTTTTCTTCATGTAAAGAAAATACACACAAGTAACTGTTTAACCAGAAAGCCGTGGGTTCCTGTTTCGATGGGCCTGGTGTGCCGGACCACCTTTTGTTTCTTACAAGGTGTGGTGGGTACTTTGCACACCGTGACTCTGTTCTCAGCAAAGCCTTGCCAAAAGTTTTTCCTCACCTGCTAGGTCTAGGTCCCTTGTACAGATCCGCATTTTGATGTACTGTGGCCTTAATAAAAACAAGGAGTGTTTTACTCCATAGGGGCCAGTTTCTGGGGCCAGCAGACAGTTCAGCCGGCAAGCACGGCAAACCTGGCAGCCTGAGCTCAGCCCCCAGAGTCTCCATGAAGGTGGAAGGAGAGAACCAACTCCGCAGAACTATCTTCTGACCTCTCGTGTGCACCTCCGTAGGGCTCTGGTTCCAGGCTGCAAGGGTAGAAGGGTAGAGCTTCCCTGGCTGCTGCCATTGCAGTGTTGCCTGCCTGCTCTCTGTCCGTTTGCCTCTTGGTGTGAGACGGGAAGGGGCAAAGTGGAGAAAAGCATGAACGTACAGCCCTGCCCGAAGCATCTGGGAGGCTGGCAGGAAGATGGTGAGTTTGAGTCTAGCTAGGATTCCAGAGAGAGCCCTTGTGAGGCAAGGAAGGGGCAGTGCCTCTGAGGTCAGAGTGTATCTGCCCCGCGCACCTGCCCGCTGATGTACCAGGTATGGTGCGGTGGGTTTCCTGGAGTTTGCAGGCACTTGGTCAAGGTTGACTTTGGATGTGCTGATACTGTGCTGAGCAGAGAAAACTTTGTAGTGGGATAAGCAAGCATCACAGTGAGCAGGCTTGCTGGAATCCGGGGCAGTACTTCCAGCCCAGCCCCTCTGATGTCCAGGAACGGCATCAGCACTTTTCTCCCTATGCTCAGAGCCCAAATAAACGACTCCCCAAAGCTGGACATAGTGCGCCTTTGCTGCGTGTTTCTTTCTAATAGTTCTGTTGCCCCAGCATGGGGTAAAGACAAAGCCACAGAGCTAATAGTGGCCCTGTTAGGCTGTGCAGTCCACAGTTTAGGGAGAGCTGTGGGGGAGTCTGGAGGAAGCTCGGCGGGCCTCTGCCCTCAGAGCGTCTGCACCTGTCCCAGCTGCTGATCTGGTCTCCACTCCAAATGTGAACAGCTATTTTGGGAACTCTCAAGCCATCAGAAAAGTGAGCAGCTCCATGGTGGCTTGGCTCCGACGCACCCCCAAAATATGTGGTTGGCCACATAACGCTTTCTTGGGCTTTCTGTTCCTCCCTGCCCAAATTGAGACAGGCGCCAAGAGACGAACAACCTCTGCTCACCCCCACCCCACCTTCCATAAGTAGCTCCTAGAAACCCCAAGGCCGATCCTCATCTATCAGCGGTATAAATAGAACCCACACAGGCCTGGCAGGTGGGGGCTCCAAGGTGGATGGGAAGCAGCCGGGTTGACAGGCATCATCCTCTAAATATAAAGATGAGTCTGCCTGGGAGAAGCCACTCCTGGGCTCCCGTGTAAGGTCTTGGTGCTCCTTAGGACATCCGTCACCACCTCTCTCCCTTCTTTCAGACCCAAGGGAGGGACGCATTGCCACCAAGGGGTATCATCTGCTCAACCCAGTCAACTAAATGAGAGTTGGGAGTTAGGGACCCACACACACACACTCTGACCCCTTTATTCCTTTTCAAGAGAACACTGCAGACTGTAGGGGACAGCTCTAGTGCCCTGGTCTCACATGCCTTGTGCCAGGGCCACACAACCCCCATGCCTCCTCTCACTGCCCCCCCCCTCCCAACAGTTGTCCGCCCTGTGACAGCTGCATGTCCTACACTGACAACCTGTGGGGGCGGGGGGTGTTTCTGGGGAGGAGGATGTGGGTCCGATCTCTGATTTGGGGGGCCTTGATGTGGGAAGGAAAATGGAATTCAAATGTGGGGCTCATTTTTCCATCCCTACCTGGGGCCTGTGACCCCCTCCCAGCTCACCTGACCACAGGGCTCCCTCCCTTGGGCTTAAGCATCAGGGCTTGGTAGCCTGAGTTAACCCATACATGGGGTATAACGTGTCAGGTCAGGAATCCGGTACCTTCTCAGCGGCTTGTGTGCCCAGGGTGGGCAGAGCTGGGGGGACCTTTGAAACAGAGTTTGGGAAGTGAAGACCAGTCATCTGCAAAAACAGTGACCTTTGGCCCAGCCCATCTCTGCAGTGAGCATTGGAGGCAGTTGGGAGGGGTGGACAGCTGGGGATACTCTCCATATATGGCCCGGTCCGGTCCTAGCTACCTGGGCCAGGGCCAGTCCTCTCCTTCTTTGGTCAGTGCAGAAGACCCGGGCGGGGACCTAGGCTGAGAACCAGCCGAAGGAAGGGCTCTAGTGCCCGACACCCAAATATGGCTTGGGAAGGGCAGCAACATTCCTTCGGGGCGGTGTGGCGAGAGCGCCAAGGACTATATAAAACCTGAACTAAGGAACAGACGGCCACACGGACGTGAAGCCTCACATCCCACCCTCGGCACCCAGGGCCAGAGTCAGCAGCAGGTAGGGTGGAAGTGGGGAGGGCCACCCGGAGGACCTAGCAGAGCAAGCTCATTAGCCTTGGGCCTGTAGCTAGCACTGCGCTCTGCCCTAGAGGCAGGCAGTTAAAGAGGAAATTTGGCTCTGCAAATTTCTCCAAACTCACCTGCAGTCCATTTGAGCTGTTGACTTGGCATTTAGGATATGCCCGAGCTCTGAGAGCTACCCACCACCATCCCCATATTCTCCGCTCCACCCCTCGCTCCAGGTCATCCTGCAAGTGAACAAGCCAGTGCTCTCCTACTGAGCCACACACCAGCCCCTGGCTGGTTGAAATACCTTTTTAATAAAAAGAGAGAGAGAGAAAGAGAGAGAGATTCTTTGTAGCTTTGAAACCTGTCCTGGCACTAGCTCTATAGACCAGGCTGGCCTCAAATTCACAGAGATCCGCCTGCTTCTGCCTCCCGAGTGCTGGGATTAAAGGCATGCACCACCGCCACCCAGCTGGTTGAAATATTTTTTGTCCCCTCCTTTCATCCCCTCCTTCCTTCTCTCCCTTTCTATGCTGGGACCAAATCTGAGCCCTCTCTCATAGAGCTACTGGCCCTGGTTGACTGATTTAAAGATGTGTTTGGAGATTCAGCCTTGTCTTAGCCGTGGGGCAACTTCCTCAGCCCAAGGCTTTTATTCTTTTCTTTTTTTCTCTCTCTCTCTTTTTTTTCCCCTCTAGACAGGGTTTAGAGGTAGTTTGGAGCCTGTCCTGGAACTAGCTCTGTAGACCAGGTCTGCCTCCCAAGTGCGAGTGCCGCCACCGCCCGGCTGGCCCAAGGCTTTTCTAAAGTCAGCAAGGCCAAGCTAATCGCTGGAATAGGAGACAGATGGAAGTGTCCTGTCTGAGTTTGGGATGTTGTGGGTGTTCAAACGGGCAGCTTCTCCTTAGGTCAGTATTCCCCTTCCCTGGGCAGCATCCTTCACCCTCTCCCAGGACAGGCAGGTGGGCAGCGGAACTGAATGCCTCCTTCACGGATGACATTGGGAAGTAGAGAGGATAGCATTAGTGCCAGTGGTGGGGTAAAGCTAGGGGGTCTTGGGTCTCCAGAGAATGTCCACTGCATACCTAGTTGGAGGATTCAGTGTGGTCCACAGACTGCCTCCCATAGCAAAAGCACAGCCTTGCCGGTTGTGGTGGCGCGCGCCGGTAGGATTTGCTGAAGGAGGCAGAGGCAGGAGGATCACGAGTTCGAGGCCAGCCTGGGCTACACATTTTAAGGGCCAGGCGGTGGTGGCTCACGCCTTTAATCCCAGCACTCAGGAGGCAGAGGCAGGTGGATCTCTGTGAGTTCGAGACCAGCCTGGTCTACAAGAGCTAGTTCCAGGACAGGCTCCAAAACCACAGAGAAACCCTGTCTCAAAAAACCAAAAAAAGAAAAAAAAGCACAGCCTTGAGCTGGGAAGGTGGGTTGGGTGGGAGCTTCACCCTAAGCCATGCCACATGCACACTAATGCTCAACACCGCTATGGCCTTGTCTTTGCAGAAACTAGACACCATGTGCGACGAAGACGAGACCACCGCCCTCGTGTGTGACAACGGCTCTGGCCTGGTGAAAGCCGGCTTTGCCGGGGATGACGCCCCCAGGGCTGTGTTCCCATCCATTGTGGGCCGCCCCCGACACCAGGTCAGTATGCTGCCAGGGAAAGGTAGGTTCACTGAGTACAGCTCACCCTTCCCCCCCATCTGTAGTAACAAGTGTCTGATGTCGCCACCTACAGGGTGTCATGGTGGGTATGGGTCAGAAGGACTCCTACGTGGGCGATGAGGCCCAGAGCAAGCGAGGTATCCTGACCCTGAAGTACCCCATCGAGCATGGCATCATCACCAACTGGGACGACATGGAGAAGATCTGGCACCACACCTTCTACAATGAGCTTCGCGTGGCCCCTGAGGAGCACCCGACCCTGCTCACCGAGGCCCCCTTGAACCCCAAAGCTAACCGCGAGAAGATGACCCAGATCATGTTTGAGACCTTCAACGTGCCTGCCATGTACGTGGCCATCCAGGCGGTGCTGTCCCTCTATGCCTCTGGCCGTACCACCGGTAAGTGCCCATACATGGCCCACTCTGGGTCAGGTAGTGTTCCAACATCCCAGCCCACCTTCTTAGTTCTGTGTCCTGCACCACCCCCATCCAATCCCTGATGTTCCCTGCCCTCTCCCAGTGCTGTTACGTCCCTGCTCTTCCTGCGGTCCCTTCCGCTCACACACTGCCCCTCCCCTGCAGGCATTGTGTTGGATTCTGGGGACGGTGTCACCCACAATGTGCCCATCTATGAGGGCTATGCCCTGCCACATGCCATCATGCGTCTGGACCTGGCCGGACGTGACCTTACTGACTACCTGATGAAGATTCTCACCGAGCGTGGCTATTCCTTTGTGACCACAGGTGCGTACTTTCAACCGCGGAGGGCGGGCCGCTGAGGGCGAGCATGCGCCCCGAGCCTTGTCCTGAGACCTCCCTTTTGCTTCTGCCCCTACAGCTGAGCGTGAGATCGTGCGCGACATCAAAGAGAAGCTGTGCTATGTGGCCCTGGACTTTGAGAATGAGATGGCCACCGCTGCCTCCTCCTCCTCCCTGGAGAAGAGCTACGAGCTGCCCGACGGGCAGGTCATCACCATTGGCAATGAGCGTTTCCGTTGCCCGGAGACGCTTTTCCAGCCCTCCTTCATCGGTGAGCGGCCCGCCCGTTAGGCCGGTGTACCGGAATCTGTCTCCCTCCCTCCACGCCCCAGCGTACCGGGTCTTGACCCGGTGCCCTTAGTCCCCTGACTCTGTGGTTGCTCACACTGCCTCTTCCCGGGCACCAGGCATGGAATCCGCCGGGATCCATGAGACCACCTACAACAGCATTATGAAGTGCGACATTGACATCAGGAAGGACCTGTACGCCAACAACGTCATGTCAGGGGGCACCACCATGTACCCTGGTATCGCTGACCGCATGCAGAAGGAAATCACAGCTCTGGCTCCCAGCACCATGAAGATCAAGGTGGGTGACGTGGCTGGTGTGGGCGGAGACCCGGGGGCGGTGGGAACACGCAGTCACCTGATTCTCTTGTCTTACAGATCATAGCCCCCCCTGAGCGTAAGTACTCAGTGTGGATCGGCGGCTCCATCCTGGCCTCGCTGTCCACCTTCCAGCAGATGTGGATCACCAAGCAGGAGTACGACGAGGCCGGCCCATCCATTGTGCACCGCAAATGCTTCTAGGCGTCCCCTCATCTGTGTACACTCTCTCTCCTCAGGATGACAGTCTGCTGCGGTTGCAGGGCGGCCCCATCCTCCGCCAGGGCTCAGTCGCCGCCACTGCGGCCAGCACCTGTTTTTGACCTGTACATAGATTGACTTGTTTTACCTCGTTTTGTTATTTTTCAAACAAAACCCTGTGAACGGAAATGGAAAACTTGAAGCATTAAAGCCAGCCATTCTGTTTTGCTGCAATAAAGCCTGTGTTGTCTTTATTTATGGGGGGGGGTAAGGGGATGGGCAGGAGAAAGACCCACAGATTGTCATTTTTCACAGAGCTCCAACGGGGTGCGCTCCTTAGGAAACAAAGTTAGGAAGTTACGTCTTCTCACCCTTCTGGACCATAGCCACTACCCCCGTCCCCCATAGGGGGCTGGAGAGGCTTGCCCTGTGTCTGG
This sequence comes from Chionomys nivalis, assembly GCF_950005125.1. Taxonomy (NCBI): domain Eukaryota; kingdom Metazoa; phylum Chordata; class Mammalia; order Rodentia; family Cricetidae; genus Chionomys; species Chionomys nivalis. The sequence goes on from NC_080106.1 coordinate 5,485,906, forward strand.
TGGAGGCTGTGTGAGGCTTCTTCCAGCTTCAAAGCTTTCTAAGCCGCGACCGCGACCGCTAAGCCGGCTAAGTGGGCGGGCGCTGACCGTGGTGCTGCCCGGAGCACCTCCCAAATCTGCCTCAGGCCAGGGCTGGAAACTGGATCCTCAAGTCTAACCAAAAGCTTGCATTCTGTATGTAATGACAATATTAACCATCACTGTCCCTTCAAAACTGGGAAGTCCTTTGCCCCCTTCCTATCAAATGCTGGTGGCTGTTCTTGTAGGACTGTGGAAAAGGTACCAGGGAGGAAGGATAAGGAGGGATTCGGAGTCTATGGAAAGGAAGGCTGCTACTGAAGGCAGCTAGCAAAGTGGAAGGCTGCAGCCAGGCTCCCAGGAGGAAAAATTAGCACAGGAATTGGTTACTGCTCACCATTCTTAAAACTCCAACCCAGCGCCTCGAGTATCCTAGGGTAACACTGTACCCCAGAGCGACAACCCAGCCACCACCAAATGGGTACAAGCCATGACTTTGAAATCCTTCAGGCTATAGATAAACAACACCTGCTTTTATCTGTCTTAGGTTCTCATGTGCAGTGGAGGCTGGCCTTGAACTCTCAGTCATCCTTCTGCCTCAGTCTCTCTATTGCTGGGATTGTACCAGTAACACCAGACTCAACTTTGCTGTTAATTACTATTAATAGCTTTCTATTCCTAGTCAATATTTCCAAGAGCAGTGGTCCAAATAAAACAGATTCCAACTCAAGAAAGGAAACAAACTCACTTGGAAATGTGTTTACAGATATAGTTGACTATATCTGTGTGGCTGGGGGGTTGTTTCCTCCTTTCTTCCTATTGACAAGCTCCAGAAGTTTCCAAGGCCCCCCAGGACACTGATCAGAAGAACTGGCTTCTAGATAAAGCTTCAGACTTTGTTACAATGAGCACATGGCACTAGACTTACTGCAAACCACCTGTTTGTTCTACCTAGCATGAAGGAAAGTTTAAAATGGGCCAGTTTCTAGCCTTACAGAGGAACTCAGCATTTAATGATAACACTAAATATCAATAGGAATGTTTGGCCTGTGGATACACAATGATGTCTTTCATGCTGGACGTATCTGAGCAACCTCATCCACAGTTTGGAGAATTTGCACAGAGAATAGCCTGGGAAAGCATCAGCAGTCTCTAAGCTAGTTGACGTCTTGAGTATGTCTGAGCCAGCGACTGTGTTGTGTATGACCACAACAGGTAATAAAGGACCCAATTCTCCTGCAGTGATAATCAGGCAGTAAGCGACTTGAGATACTTTGAAGCCGACAGAAGTTTGAACACACTCTGGAATCGAATGGTTTTCTTGAGCATCAGTCAGCATCTAAGACCAACTCTACTGACAAAAAGGAGACAAAAGTTATGAACTGTGTGATTTCACTCAAGATGTGTCAAGCCTAAAATTACATTTATTTTCCTGACATTTCTCTGAAAAGAAGCAAGCATCATACATTTTGTCAGTGTTCTGCATCTTCCTGTGTGCTCTTGGAGAAAGTTGTCGATATTGTGGAGTAGTCACCAGAGAAGACTGCTCGGCTATGGGTTTAAGCCAACAGAAAGTCTTCATTAGTTGGCCGGAGACTACACTGGGTGTCTGGAATTCCGGCATAGTGCCGAGCCTTTCTCAGGATGAGCTTTTAAGCACAAAAACCATGTTCTGTGTTGACATTCTTCAGTGAACAAGAGCAGTTAGCCAGAAGTGAAACCACAGAAACTAAAAATCAAAGTTAGTGCATTTAGAGACCTTCCCAGAACTGTGGGCTTTGGTGGATCAGGCCCCTGTTTTAGTTTTAGCAAGCCTGTGTGTTGTGTTTTACAGCCTGAATGGTACTTCCATCATGGAGTCAGTTAGGCTGAGGCCTGGGAGCTACTAAAGTCTGGGGCTTTGTTACAGCTAATATACGACAAATGTGTTAAAAACGAAGCCTGAAATTTTAGTGTAGTGTTTTGTGTAGCAAGGATCACAAGACAAAAACCTAGAACAACAAATATTTGGGCAAAGTGAGGGCAACCAATGATTTTCAATATTATCCGGTGCTTACTGGAGTAAGATTTTGTTGTTGTTGTTGTTGACAAGCTGCTCAGAGAATCAGTACATATGTCAGTTCGAAAGTATTGTTCAGGGAATAAAGATGAGAGAAAAATATTTTCATTCCCAGCACAGAAATACACACACGTACCAGTAATCCCAACACCAGAGAGACAAAAGCAGCATCGGTTCAAAGTCATCCTAGGCCATGCAGTAAGTTTGAGATCAGCCTGATCTACATGAGTCCCTGTATCAACACAAAACAGCATAGCACGGCACAAACGACACCACACCGCACAGGCATACATGTGCACACAAAGAAAAGAAATAAGTTGTGAGCTGTGTGTGTCAGTGTGCAGTCAGATGACTTTTCATCCACCCTGGGGCTCTAGCTTAACACTGGGAAGAAACAGCACCTATATGAAGAAACCCGTTTATAGCAGCCCAGGTGAGATGTGGTCCAAGCACCGCTTTAGATGCTACAAAGGACACAGAACAAGAACATACAGAAAACATAGCCCACGAGGCTTAGAAAAGTGTCGATGTCCCCTCATTGCTTCTGAAGCTCTGCTCAACTCCTCCTTGGAGCCTGGGACTTTTACCCCAATCTTTGCTGTCATGGGGTTTGTTTGTTGTTGTTTCCAGTGGGGTTTCTTTTATCCAAAGACAAAGGATAACCTTGAACTTCTGATCCCTCTGGGACTAACGGGGTACTCTAGTGCGCCCAGTTTGTGGAGTGCTGGGGGTAGAACCAGGGCTTCGTATGTTATGCAAGCACTCTACCAGCTGAGCCCCAGTCCTAGCCCAGCTGCTGTGTTTCAAGCTGCTCTGTTTTTTGGACTAAACACGAGTCTGCCAAGTCCCCAGGAGGATGAGCAGCAGCTGGGAGGCCAGGGGGCCTGAAGGCCTGCAGTCTAAAACTAGCACATAACATGTCCGTGAACCATCTGAACCATGGAAAAACCAAACCAAAACAAAATGAAGGGCAAACTGACAAAGGAATCGGGTCAAACTGATGGATCACCACAAAGCTCCCATGGGTAGCATGAGGGCTCAGATTTTATTTTATTATTTTTTTCTGCTTTTGTTCTTCATTCTTTCATGTTCGTTTCAACTTATTTTTCTAGCAAATACATGTCATGTTAATATCAAAATGTTAAAGTGAAACCAAAACCAAATAATTAAGCAAAGGGAAAGACCACACTATCCCAGCTACAGGGGTGCTAGTTGGGGTGGCCAGGATGGTGTATTAGTCACGGTTCTCTACAGGAACAGCACCAATGGGACGAATATATATAAAGATTGTCTTGTGTTTTCTATAAGATTTATCTGGGGACTTACAGAGCCTCATAGCTTGACAGTGTATACACAAGTAATATTAACGTATTACATTATCTTTTGTATATAACTTGGATTCAGCTCTCTTTACTAGGATGGTACTACAGGGCACGATTCTCTAAGGCAAGAACTGCCGTCCCCATAAGACCAGCTGTGGATTGTTACATTCATGACAGCTGGGCTTGTTGATTGGTTGTAAGCACTCCTTGGTAGGAGTGGCTAAAGAGTGTCATCAGCCCCTCCTCTGAATATCCAGCCTTTCCTTCCATCAGTTGTATATAATACTGCCCTAATTGGATGTGGCCTCATGGTTTTGTTTGGGGGGTGGGGCAGCTAAGGAGTATAGGTTGGGAAAGACAAGGGAGAAGGAGACCATGTATGCAGCTATGGGGAGCCCTCACACATTCTGAGTGAAGTTCCCAGTGGGGCTGCTTTTGAGTACCCACACTCCCGCCAGCAACCCTTCACTCCTGCTCCGTAAGTTTATGAATTCACTGGTCTCCCATAGTGAACTTTGATGAAACCCAAGTCTGGTTTGCCATTGGAACCTTATGAAGAGGGGACAAACATTGCTTAGTTCCCCCTCTCCCTAGAGAGAAAGTTTTTGTAACAGATGATAAATTTATTTTTTTAATGTTATTATTATGTTGTTGGGTATTCACCAGAGAAGACTGCTTAGCCATGGGCTTAAGCAATAGAGTGGCGTTCAGGATCCCAGTGAGCCCGAACCTTTCTCAGGATGAGCTTTTAAGTACAAAAACCATGTTCTGAGTTGACACACTTCAGTTAACAAGAACAGTTATCCAGAAACATAATTACAGAAGTCAAAAAGCAAGGTTAGTACATTTAGAGGCTTTTCTAGAACTATGAATTGGGTCTTCCTTTTAATTTTGGTAGATGATGCTGTCTACATGATGATTTTTTGTTTGTTTGTATTTTGTTTTTTGAGACAGGGTTTCTCTGTAGCTTTGGAGCCTGTCCTGGAACTCGCTCTTGTAGACCAGGTTGGCCTTGAACTCACAGAGATCCACCTGCCTCGAGCGCGGAGATTAAAGGCGTGCACCACCACCTCCTGCGTTTCTCTCCCTTTTCATTCCAAGATATGACAGGGAAAAAGTACAGCTCCTTAACGAGTTTGAAGAAAAGTGTTTAAAAATAAGGTGAAATTCATTAGAAACATTAAATGTTAGTATTTTCTATCAAACACAGGAAAACTTGTGTTTATGACAAGGAATCCAAGTCTTTTATCTCCCCCACCTTGTAAGACTTTTATGCAATGTTTTAATCTTCCTTCTTTCCAACACAAGCCATTGTGGATAAAGCGATGGTGGAACATCTCCAGAAAAAAATACTTGCAAGGTGCCTGGGCTCCTCTCTGAAATCTGAATTTTCTAGTCTCCATTCCAGTTTCTAGTGTTCAGCACAGAACAGGCGGAGAAATTCTTCAAGGCCCAGGCAGGGCTAGTCGAGCTTGCTAGTGTTAGGGATTCAGGCATTATGCTGGCCTCTGTCACCTAGCTGGATGAAACCAGCTAGTACCCTGGCCAGCCCAGGGTCCTTTGGCTGCTACATCACTATGTAGTCTGTAGTCAAAGTTCCCTTTGAGAGACAAGCTCCACCCACTCACCATCTCTCTTTTCCCTCTTCTGAAGAAGCAGGCTGCTTCTCGCCTCTTCTTCCTCATCTTCTATCTCTCTGTATTTCTCTTTCTCCCCCCCCCACTCCCTTTATCTCAATAAAACTCCCACATAAGCTCTGCCTACGTGGCATGTCTATCTCTTACCCGCCGCGAGTCCCCTTGGTTCCCAGACAGATTGGAGAGAACAGTGGACAGGGCTGTGTCCTGCCCCCACCATGCTGGCCCTGCCCTACAAAGGAGGAATTTGGGAATGGGACCACAGCCCCTCAGAAGTCACATAAGGCCGGGCACGGTGATGCACACCTTTAATCCCAGGTCGGGAGGCCAGCCTGGTCTACAGAGAGCATTCCAGGCTACTCATAGCTACATTTGTGAGACCTTGTCTCAAATAAAAATAAAAATAAAAATGAAAGAAGATAAAGGAGGAGGAGAAGAAAAAAGAAATCACTAAGGTCACTTATGTATGCCAGGGCAGCTAAGCCATGAGAACCACCAGCTTTCCTCAGCTCCTGGTGAGGCTGTCTCTTCCCTTTATACTGAAGTAACGCTCTTCCTAAAGATCAGCCAGGCACTGGGGGAATAATAGATTGTTGTGTTTTTCCTATTGACGTTATGCTCAATGCACATGGTACAGGGTTACATAAGGACACCTTCACATACAATGTGCGCTGAGCGTTTCCTCCACCCACCCTCCCTTCCTCTCCCCTCCCCTTCTCTCGCCTCCCTGCTCCCATTAGTCCCCACAACGCTAGGCTATTCACTGTAACTAGGAGCTCCTTGCCTTCTCAATCGCTTCCATTTTGGAGGATTTACCAAAGAACTCCAAGTCAAACCACAGAGTCACCTGCACTTCGACGTTGACAGCAGGATTGCTAAGCTATGGAACCAACCTAGGTGTCCAGCAACAGGAAGAGATCAGGAGAACGGGGTGTATATACACAACTGGATTCTTAGCGTAAAAGAGAGGGACATTGTTCTGTTTTCAAGGAGATGGGTGCAGCTGGAGAGAGTGAAGGTGGTGACAGTGGGCAGGAGACACAACAGAGACCAGAGGATCAGCGCATCCTCCTCCAGGGAGCTGACCCGCCTAGCAGGGCGGTCTGTGCTCATCAGCCAGCAGGTCCACACAAGCTGTAAAGGAGAAGGGTTAGACCCAGCCGCAGTGCTGTGTTGACATCATAAGGATGGTGGGAGACAGCTGGAGAGACGGTTCACCCTTCCAGCATGCTGGCTGTTCTTCCAGAGGATCAGGGTTTGATCCCAGCCCCCAGTCATCTGGCAAAACACCCACATACATTAAACAAAGAAACCAACCAATACAATGGGAAACCATTGACCTGTTTTTTTAAGCATAAGTTGGGTGGAAGGGCTTGGGGGAAGCGATGCAGTCTGGGCCCTCAGGTAAAATATGACTTGGCTTTCAACCCTTTCATTTCCCCTCAGTACACTGGAGCCTTAGGGCTAACAGGGAGAGGTTCAGTAGAAACAGGAATTAGAATGTTCTGTGTAGAAAATCCAAGACTACTGAAGGGCAAGAGCTCCTGCTGCCGTGGCCCCTGCCTATTTTATGCCCCTTAGTCTGCTCGGGAGGCCCTGCTCTGTGAGCAGGGGTGGGAGTAGGGGAAAGAGAGGGGAAGGAAGGGTGCTGGGTAGGAGGGAAGCTTGATGAGGGAAGGGGGAGGGAAGGAGGAGGATTCACAGCAGCTGTCTACAGAGCCATCCACCAGCCTGCCTTAGCGAGTCACTGAGCGGCGCCCACTGCCTGCTTCTATTTTTAAACCAGCGCCTGCTCATATCTTTCATGAAACAAGCCTTCCAGTTGGTGGAGGGGAATCTGATGGCAGAGGGTAAGGACTGAAAGAGTCGTTTGAAAACCTACGCAGGAATTGCAGGGCATTTACTCTCTGTAACTAAGAGCTCCTTGCCTTCCCAATAGTCAGCGATTTAGGCCTCTGTCCTGCAGGTGCAAGGTGCTACCAGCCCTGGGCACCACTAGAGGCTCTAGAAACAGAGAAGCTCCAAGAACTGCAGCAGCAGGCTGGGATGCTGAGGGTAACTGCTTCGGGCAGGGCTCAGGGAGCAGTGCACACAGGCACCCGCGTGGTGGGACTCAGGTACCAGAAGCAAACAGGAAAACCACATATGGAAGCCCCGAGGCTGCCATTTTGAAAAGGATGGTAAACTTGGATCAATCAGTCCACACCTTTAAGCCTCCATTCTATCTGTAAAGGAGACACTAAACGGAGCTTTGTAAACCTCCTCAGAAGAGGGACCCAACTGAGGTAGGAGCAGCAAGCATCTCCCGACATGCTTTGGGGAGGTGGACAGTTAAAGCGAATGTGTATTCTGCATCCCCAGGACAGACAGACGCTGGCTGCCAGTTTTTGGATCTAATGGAGATGAGTCAGGTCTGTCTTCAGAAAAAGAGCCTAGGCAGGGCCTCTGGGCACACTGAAGCTCACCTCTGGGCACACTGAAGCTCACTACCACTTCCCTCTCCTGGCACAGTCACCCCTTCTGGAGGCTCTGGCAGCAGCTGACCTCTCCTCAACATCACCTGACCCCAGCCGGAAGCAGAGGACACCCACAAGCCTGCCCTGCGGTTCTTGCTTACCTTAGGCAAGGGAGCAGAGCCTGAACCGCAAGCTTGGGTGTGAGGGCCTCTTTGCTAGACGTTTCTCAGGGGTCCAGAGAGCCATGGTTCTGATCCCCAGTGGGGAGCGACCCTGCCTCAAGCTTGCAGATGCTCTCCTTCACACCTTGAAAATCTCAGAAACTTGGGGGAGTGGAAACCAAGCTTCCCCTCATGACTGGTTCCCTCACACCAGGGCCAGCTGAGGAAGCATTTCTGCTTATTTTGACCTGGGGCAGGGGATTGTCCCTCTGGGAGCTGCCTGCTGGCGTGAAGACTTTTGAGGAGTCCCTACTTAGTGACTATGAAGAGCAAGGCTGAGGGGGCCGTGATCACAGATACCACAGTAACAAGAGGTGATCTCTACCTGCAGCTTCCCGAGTCATGAAATCTAGAGGAGATGCTGGGATGCTGGGGCCCCAGGTGGTTCCCTCTCCATGAGAGATGTGGGGTTCCACTTGTCCCCCTTGTTCATGTTGTCATGCTTTAAGTGACATCTCTTCCCCATGTGCAGTGGTTGGGTTCTAACTGGAAGAGAGCAGAGATAAGCATCATGGCAGTGCCCTGTGGTCTCAGCTCTGCTGGATGGCTGGGCAGGGCCGCTGTGACAGCTGGGTGCATGCCGGCCATTCCCGCCAGCAGGCTCATGCTCTCAATATAGGCCCTGCTGGCCCTGGGCAGCCGTGCCGCCTGAGGGCAAAGCCAAGGGACAGGCCAGGGCAGGCATCAACTTTCTTCCTGTCCTTGCATGGGTAAGGACTGTGGCCTGCCTTCTGATTTGTGTGTATTATTAGGTCTCAGGAACTCCTTAGCTTGGAGAGCCCAGAGACAGGGGTAGGGTGGGGTTTTCATTCTGGGCAGGGCCCTGTCTCTGAACCTGAGCTTGCCCAGGGTCCTCAAGTCCTGCAGGAAAGCCAGGCCCAGGGCCTCCAGACAGAGAGGGTATCTAACTTGTCTTGTTGTTTCCAGACTCACACTAGGGTCTACCTTGCTTAGTTGTCTGTTTCAAACTCCCAGGGACTCTTTCTCTTCCCTAAATTAACCTGGTGGGAACCCGACCAGGCCCTGAGCCCGACCAGGCCCTGCTTACTTTCCCCACATAGTTATGTTTGAGTGTGCTTACCAGGGTAGTTAGTGTAGCTCAACAAGACAGGGTTAATTTTGAGATGGGAGGTAATGCTCCTAGAGAAGAAACGGGGCAGGGCCCACCTTGCTCTGTGCCAAGGGCTTGTCGGTTGAGTTTGGACTGAGGGTAGTGTACATTTGGAAGAGCGGGGTGGGGGTGATCGTGACAGGCAGCTTCCCAAGTGTGCCTGTCTTTCACTCATTACATCCAGCAAGAGGACCCCACTGCAGTACGGGGGCTCCAGAGCCAGACTCAGAGCTGGGGCTGAGTAAGAGTCTGCAGGCCCCACTGCCTCCAAGGGGCAGCCTTCAGCCCAGCAGGAATACTACAGGGAGCGGCTGGGGAGCTGTTACAAAGCAGCGGGGAGCTTGGTGCCATTGGTTCGTAGAGAGCCTGGCAAAGACTGGTAGCCTCTTGTGAGGCCACAGTACCCTCCACAGTGCCTTGCCCTGGAGCCTACAACTGTTAGGCAGCCTCCCCGGTGTCCTCTCTGCTGTGGTATCGTGCTGCCTGTCCTCCAGAGCTGGGCCTGAGCAGCTCTTCTGCGCCATACGCCATGGCACAATCTGGCCTTAGATTCTGTCACCGTCCAGAGCTCCCACCTTCTGCTCCCTAAAGCTGTCTTCCCTTGCTGGTCTTAGCAGATGTAAAAACACCAGGGGACGCTTGCTGCAGCTGGGGTTGTATCCATGTACTTGACGGTGGGGAGACTTCAGCCTCTGGCCGTGGACACATAGAGCAAGAGAGACACTATGGAAACCACTTCCCCATGCATGCACTGACAGGAGACAGTCATGAAAGAGGTTGAGCCCTGTGTCAAGGCGGCCAGGGTCTGGATGGGGGGAGGGGAGAATGGTACAGGGGACCCTTTGTGCAAGCCTGTTGATCCTGCTCTTCCCACCTCTAGAGGTGTATGCTACCCACACCAAAGTCTGTCACTGCAGAACCTATTCAGGACACCCTGTAGTCACTGCGCTTGCTGCTGCTCCTCTGGGCGGTGGCAGGGTCCTAATCTCCCCTTGTTTCTCAATGATCTTGACAACACTGACAATCCAGGGCTGGGATTACAGGCGCGAGCTACTATACTTGGCTCCTGGTCAGATATTTTGCAGACCGTTCTTCAATTCCCAATATTATCTTCTGATAGGAGCTTCTAGAACAAACATGTAAGTAACGAAGTGACTTCTCATTGGATAACATGTGCATGCCTCAAAAGTGCCCCTCACCATATGATGTGTGAGCATGTTGTTTGCTGGGTCTCCTTGCTAAATTGTTAACCTGTGATTTCCCCGAGCCCAGGTTTTTGGGAATAGGCTCCACCTGCTGGAGGGAGGAGCAGTCACGGGTATTACTCAGAACCTTGGGCCAGGGGCTGCCACAGTTTATATTGTATGTACTTATACATATTCATTTGTTGTTGGAAGGGGTCCCCTTTCTGGCCAGATCCCTCTTCTTGGCATGGACCAAATCTGCAAAGCAAGGGGGAGCTGCAGGGAAGGGAGCATGTTTCCTAGTGTTGGGATAACAGACAAGCATCACCCCTAGGTCATTAGCAAGTAGAACACTCATGGGCTCCCATCACTTGCCTGTCAAGTGTGTGCTTCTTGGCCCCTTGAAGAAGAAACGAACTCATTCTTCTCTCTTTGGCATCCTTGGGAGTTCTCATGGGCTCCTATCACTTGCCTGTCAAGTGTGGGCTTCTTGGCCCCTTGAGGAAGAAACGGACTCATTCTTCTCTCTTTGGCGTCCTTGGGAGTTCTCATCTGCAGGAAGAGCCCCCCTGTCTTGGCATTTGGAGCATCTTCACTTCCTGAATATCAGATGACTCCTGCGTCCTGCAGTTAGATGGATTCTAGGCAGCCTGATGATTTGCTTTCACACGTGGGCTTTTCCTTTCTGAATAGCTGTCTCCAGGGAAGCAGCTTCTCCGGAGCTGGGCTACGTTCCAGCTCTTGTGTGCACGTGTCTGTGAGTGTGTGCATGCCGTGTGTTCTAAATCTCTCCAGAAATAGACAGCTAAACCTTCAGCAGGACTGAGGAAGCCAAAGCCCTCTTCATACAAAAACAGCCCACACATCACTAAAAAAACAAGCCTTAGCTTTTATTTTTTTTTTTTGTGCTCCGTGGCTGTTCAAGACTGAATCAGAAATAGTCTTTTACACATACCCTCTGCCCTCCAGAGCAGGAGGGCCCTGGAGCCTGCAGACATGGCCAGGAGCCGACGACAGCTCTGCTGAACCCTACAGGCCAGGCTGAGCTCCCCAGAGCTTGGCATGGTGCCTTTGGAGTGGACCAGGAAGCCCTGCGTGTGTCACTGTAGACCTGCTGGGCAGAAGCCTGTTTACAAACTACGGTATTTGTCCTTCCTTTCCCTTTTCTTCCTCCCGTACACAGGGTCTTACATATCCCAAGCTGGCCTTGAACTCACTATATACGCCAAAGATGTCCTGGGACTTTCCTGTTGTTGCTTTTGAGACAGGGTCTCATTATACAGCAGGCCTGGAGCTTGATGTGTAGACCAGTTAGCCTCCAACTCACTGAGATCCTCCTGCTTCTGCATACCCACCAGGCCCAGCTTTTGACCTTGACCCTTTGATCTCTTGCCTCCATTCCTGACTAGTACAGTTATAGACACGTGTTACCACACTCCATTTTACTCAGTGCTGGGGACCCATGCAGGCTAAGACAAGCAAGCACTCTGCTGCAAGAGTCTTTTTTTTTTCTTTCTGAGAACTTGTCAGGAGAGCAGGGCTAGACCCCTTCTTAGCACAGCGTTTGAGAACCAGACCACTTGGCTGACCATAGGCTCTACTTCTTACTAGTTGATTGGCCATATCTCGATCTCACGATCTTTCTAAAGCTCGGCTGCCCCTTTGTAAGAGAAAGCTACAGTCTTACTGAGCGCCACAGGACAAGAAGCTCCAAAGGTGCTGAAATATACATGAGCCTTCTTGGTTGCCTAGAGGCAAGGTTTGCATCTGGCACATCTTGGCTATTACTCTAAGTTCAAGTCAGTATCTTGTTTATGGTAACCTGTATCTTCCCTCCACACACCTACTGATGACTGACTGATTATCCACAAATAGGCAATTCAGGGAAAAGAAAAACAGTGATTTCAACCAATGGGTTGAGGGTAGCTGGATTTCTTTTTTTTTTTTTTTTAAAAATACATTTATTTATTTATTATGTATACAATATTCTGTCTGTGTGTATGCCTGCAGGCCAGAAGAGGGCACCAGACCCCATTACAGATGGTTGTGAGCCACCATGTGGTTGCTGGGAATTGAACTCAGAACCTTTGGAAGAGCAGGCAACGCTCTTAACCTCTGAGCCATCTCTCCAGCCCGGGGTAGCTGGATTTCTACATGCAAAAGAATACAATTGGACTCTTGTATGGTACTGGGCGTAGAACCCAGGATTTCATGCCTGATAAGTGAGCTTTCAGTCATTGGGTTAAATCCATAGCTCTTATTAATTAATTACCAGGTTGTCCTTGAACACAGTACTGCAAGCAAGGAAGGCTTTGTTTGATTTTTAATACAAAAAATTATGTGCATGATGTTTTGCCTCTATGTGTGCGTTATATCCATGCAGTACTTTCGGAGGCCAGAAGGCATCCTTGGGGTCCTGAATTCCATCTGTATGGGGCATGATGAGGGGAACCAGATTTTGGTCCCGCCATGAAGATTTGATCCAGGGAGCCCTGGTGCCCACTGAGAACCTTCCAGATCATGGCCAAGACTTCAGGCTGCTCCACTGTTGAGCCCTAATGAAGAGTACAGTAGATTCTAGATTGGAGGGCCACCTTTGCCAGAGGACAGAGGCGAGAGTGTCTCCTCTCAGAGAGGCTCCTATACCGCCGTTGCCCCATGCTCTCTGTTGGTGCCTCCTTCCTCTCAGGTCATTTTCCCAAAGGCTCAGGAGGACAATCTCCTGCGATATCCCCCAGGAGTGGAGGCCCGGAGCCCTCACATAGCTATGGCAGTATAAAAAGCTCACAGCAGCCCCTATAGCCCAGGCCCACATTCTGTGTTGGTCTATATGGCTACTCCCTTGAGTGATAAACTCTAAGAAGACACTGCCAACTCCCAGGCCATTGGGACCCTGAGTGGAAAACAAGTAACCATACTTTTCTCGTTCTCCCCCTCCTTCTTCCCCAGTTGATGTATTTTGCTCTGAGAGAATTGACAAGAGAAGGTTGTGCTTTTACTAGAAGGTGTGCTGACTGTTCACTGGGTTTTTCTGGACCAGGTCTCTACCGGGAAATAATACTTGTGCTAATTCCTGTAGAATCAACCTCCTGCCCATGTAACTCTCCAAATAGACCTAATGCGCCCCTGGCATTTCCCTAAACATAGATGAATTCTCAGCTGTGGAGCCACAAATGACTTCTGGGACCAGAAAAAAAGATAGGGACAGAAGCCAGATGGGCTGCCAACTGCTGGCTGCAGAAAAATAGAAGAGTTAAAAAAAAGAAAACAAAAAAACCAAGGGATTAATGGGCATGTGAGGGGCAAGAACCCAACTCTATAGTAGACATTTTTCAGTCTTTAGAAATCTGGTCTCATCATCATCATCATTATTGTTTTTGCTTTTGAGACAAGATCTCTCTATTATGTAGCTCTGGCTGCCCTCTGGAATTCATTATGTAGACCAGGCTGGCTTCAAACTCACAGAGATCCACTTGCCTCCTGAGTGCTGGGATTAAAAGCCCAGTCCTCTTCCTTAGTTTTACCCAGAGTCTTGCTAAGTAGCTCTGACTGGCTTCAAAGTCATGTCAGTTCTTCTGCCTCAGCCTTCTGAGTGCTGGAACTAAGGGTGCATGCCACAGACCCCCTTTGAAGGAGACGCTTCCCTTTATTTCTTTGAGGTAGGTTAAATATAGGTTTTTTTGTTGATGATAAAGTATAATACTGAGTAAAAAATAAAGAAAAATTATTCAGAAATTTGATTTTGATGTGCTTTTAATTTAACCTTTAGCATAACTTCTCACCATGTAGCTCAGGCTGGTCTAACTATCCTGAGTACTGGAATTACTACCTGAACTACCATGAGTAGTATTTACTGTGTTTAGAGCCAGATTTTTTTTTTTAAATTTCCAGTGCAAACAGGTGCAAGTATTAAACATGGTGGAAGGATTTCTTCTGGGACCGCCTCTTGCCTTGCGGATAGCATCCTCTTCTCTGTATGCTGTCCTCCTTAGGCATGTGCCCATTCCAACTTCATTTTTATAGGAGCACAGGACATAACAAATTAGGCCTCTGCCCAAGGACTCCATTTTATTACATGAAGGCCCCTTTTTCCAAATAAGGCTGCTCTCTGAAACCTCTGAACACAGTGCAGTTTATCACACGCTCCTGGGACTCTCCCTGCTGATCAGTCTCAGAGCCAGCTTGAAGGAGGGTGCTATGGTTTGAATGTGAAATGCACCCCTCCAACAGGGTCGTGTGTGGAACACTTGTTCCTGGCATGGAGTGCTGTTTTAGTGTTTTTGGAACCTTTAGGAGGTAGGGCCTTGCTAGCGGAAGTGGGTCACTGACAAGCCTTGATGTTTCCAGTCCCATATTCTGTCCCATCTCTGCTTCTTGGTCTGCTCAGATGTAGGCAAGTAGTTTCTTGCTACCACAACCCTGACCTCCTACCCTTGGTCCACAGGCCAAAACAAACCTTTCTTTTCTTATGTGGCTTCTTGCTAGATGTTTGGTCACAACGGAAACAGTGGTGAAGAGTGGGTGTTCACACTGGCCGCACGCACAGGTATACTCGGACTCTGTCATGAACATTCCTTGTAGGCCAGAAAACCAAAGCCAGCACAGTCTGCATCAGAAGGGATTGAGTGCATGTGAGCAATGGCTTGTTCAGGGGGTGCAGGCGAAGGCAGAGCTGTAGAAGTGGGACAGGAGTGGGTCGGCCTGGAGAGAAGAGGCCCAGCTCCCACCCAAAAAAGCTTATCCTTCATTCAGAGTGGAAGGGAGGGCGAGGAGTCCTGTCAGATCTTGTCAGCCCATGTATCTGTTTGTAAGTGCATGTATACATGAATATATGTGTATATGTGCACATGTGTGCAAGTGTGTATACATGAGTATATGTGTATATGTGCACATGTTTGTCCTTTCAGGAGTGGTGTTGACTGCGATGATTCAAAGGGCTTGAAATGAGACTGTCACAGGAGAGAAATGAATAACAATGCTGCGAATGAGTCATCTCAGCGATGCTCAGCCCTGCCGACCGTACGCAGGAAGATCATTTCTGAGAGTCAGAAAGAACAGTTTGCACCTTTATATAACAACAGAAATAGCATGCGCTTTGTCTAGTTTGGACCTTCGAGAAGCAAAATCTTGAGCATTTCCTGTGAGTCTGGCTCTCTAGCAGGAAAAATCCCATTACCACCTCCAGGGCTGGCATCTGGTGGGTAACACAGCACTCTACATGATAATGGGAAGAGTCCCTATTTTTCTACTGGGGAAAGCTTACGTAGGCCCAGTGTTATAGCGCCTGCCTATAATCCCAGCGATGGGAGGCTAAGGCAGGAGAATCATCAGTTCCAGCTCAGCCTGGATTACATAGCCAGATCCTGTTTAAGATACAGAAATAGAGCCAGGTATGATGATGTTGATTAGCTAATCCCAACACTCAAGAAGCTGAGGAAGGATGGCAAATTTGAGGCTCAGCCAGTCTGTCCTTCCTCCCAGATTCCAGACCAACTGTGCCTTCCTCCCAGAACCCCGGGTGAGCAGTCTACACTGACTCCTGACTTCTGACCTGCCCATTTTCTTTTTTTTTTTTTTTTTTAATTTTATTTTATTTTTTTTTTTTTTTTATGATAAAACAATGACTGATTCTCTTGAAATGTTTAGGACCAGCAAAACAACCACACATAAAAACAATATATTTAAGAAACAAAAATAATAACTGAACGATTTAAATTACACTCTTAAAGTAATGACTTTAAGGTTCCCCAGAGACGACCAAGCAATGTAGAAAAATCTCAACATGGGTACAGCAGATTTCTGACTTCCAAATTTACAGGATGCAGAACTGAGCTCAGTATCTGGGATTCTGCAACTCTGGAGAACTGTTAAACTCTGGACACTGTTAAAAATCACTTCTTTTCAAAAAAAAAAAATAAAACACCAAGATTATTTTAAAAGTAAGAAAATAGTCCAAAGCAATGGCTATGATGAAAACATTTGTGTTACTCTTTCCATCAATGGGAGCTACATAGTCTGCCGGTGAAGAACTTGAGACAAACAGAGGGTTTTCATTTAGTTGACCTGCCCATTTTCTTTCCAAGTTTCTACGCCCCATGGCTGGGAGTGGGCGTCCAGCCCAATGGCTTAAGGCTGTAGTGATAGACAGATAGTATGAAAGATGCCAGGGTAGCGGGTGTCCTTTGCATTAAAGGACCCGAAGCCCTTCCTGCTGGCTCACCCTCATCATCACGCAGTGAGACAGAGGTCAGCATCCGAAATGCCATGGATCTAAGCTGGGTGATGTGTGTACATCTCAGACCCCAGCACAGGACAGGCAGGGTCTTCCCTGAATCAGACTGGGTGCCCCATCCAGGGTCTATTCTTCTGGACAGTCATGGAATAAATCCAATCCTCTTTCCCAGGAGTTGGGCCGTGACCTCCACAGTGACCTGGAAAGGGGCAGTTTTCCCGCTGTCTTGGGGGGGCCTGGATTGGTGAGGACCTGCTGTGGAAGCCATGGGACATTTCTCTGCTTCTCAGTAAATTGGGTCATTAAAGCTATGTGGAAAGTAAGTCTCGAGTCCCTTCCCCACCCCCGCTCCCATCCCCGGCCAGTACCCTAGCCTGTAAGGTTTCTGGCCTTGTGCTGTCTGGTTCCTGTGGCCCCAAACCCAATTTAATCCCAAAGGAAATTAAGCTGAAAATCCTGGATTCCTATAATAGGCTTGACTTGATGCTTTTGAAAGCATAAAAACATTCTTTTCCCTCACCTCAGCAGTGCCCTTTACTCTCGGGAACACCTTGAACCTGGAGCAGAGCTGGAGGGCTATTTATAGCCCCGGCAGGCTGCACAGGCTTTGATGAGTGCCTGCACAGGCTGGCTGGCTGGGCATGTGGACCTGGCTGTGGTATCATTTACCTCCTAATCCACAGTGGCTGCTACCCAGGAGATGCCTTGCCGAAGGCTTAGTCCCTGAGGACCCCAGCTGGTGGGTTTGCAAAAGGCTGGGCCTGTCACATGCCCTGGGCCTGGAGAAGGAAGCAGTTTGGATTTCTGTGTCTGTTTGTACCACCAAGGAGGTTTCACGGCTCATAACGGACTGTGTGCTTAGGCAGGGTGATGACCTAGTGTGGGCCTTCTGAGCACGGACTGTCATTGCTCAGGGTATAACTCTGTAGGGGGAGGTTATGTATGTAGGTATGTATGTATGTATGTATGCACGTATGCATTTAGAGACGTGGTCTCACTATATAGCTCTGGGCGCTCTCAAACTTAGAGAGATTTTGTCTTTGCAGGCCCAGGACTTGGATTGAAACTGTGAGCTGTCACACTGGGCTCAAGTGGGTTGGCCAGTGATTTTTTAATGAAGAATTGTTCAAGTACCAGAGAGCAGCTGTGTTTGGTGGCAGAGGCAGAACAAGGAGGATTGCTGCAAGCTTGAGGTCAGCCTGATCTATATATCGTTTCAGCTACAGAGTGAGCAAGATCATGTCTCAGAAAGAATGAAGAAATAGTAAGTTGATAAATACCAGAATGATAGGAAATCCTTTAATTTTTCTTTTTTAAAGAAAGCTGTTTTACTTTTTTTTTTATTAAAGATTTATTTATTAATTATGTACACAGCATCTGCCTGCCTGCAGGCCAGAAGAGGGCACCAGATCTCATCATAGATGGTTGTGAGCCACCATGTGGTTGCTGGGAATTGAACTCAGGACCTCTGGTAGAACAGTCAGTGTTCTTAACCTCTGAGCCATCTCTCAGCCCCAGCTGTTTTACTTTTTGACTAAAATCAAGTGAAAAGCTGACCCTAAGAGGTGCTCGGAGAGTATATGGTCCCTGACCATCAGTAGCAAGAGTAAAGGCTACCAGGACTCCGTGTCTTACTGCTCTACTGCTGTGAAGAGACTCCATGACCAAGGCAACTCTGTTCATCTGTCTGTTTGTTTGTTTGAGACAGGGTTTCTTTGTGTAGCCTTAGCTGTCCCAGAACTAGCTCTATAGACCAGGTTGGCCTCAGACTCACAGAGATCTGCCTGCCTCTGCCGCTGCCTCTCAAGTGCTGGGATTAATGGTGTGTGCCGCCACCACCTGGCTACCCAAGGCAACGCTTACAAAAGAAAATATTTAATTGGGGGCTTGCTTACAGTTATTCTATGATCAGCATGCAAGGAAGCAGTCAGGCATGGTGTTAGGGCAATAGTTTAAAGCTTTATATCCTGATCTGCAGAGAGAGAGAGAGAGAGAGACAGAGAGAGACAGAGAGAGACAGAGAGAGACACACACAGAGAGAGACAGAGAGAGACAGAGACACAGAGACACAGAGAAAGAAGGGGACAGAGAGAGAGACTAGGCCTGGTGTTGACTTTTAAAACCTCCAACAGGGCCACATCCCTTAATCCTTTCCACCAGAGACAGGGACTTCATTTAATTTTCCTCTAATGGTCAAAGAAAATGGCTTGTTAATAGATATGTCTGTTTCCAATCAGAAGACAGGAGGACGGCTTCATGGTCCTGAAGAATGCAGGCTGTTCCATGCTACTCCAGAACCAGAAGGACACAATGGGCTCACCAGGTGATTCATAGCTGGCAAACTAAGGAACTGCTCCCTTACCTCCACTACTGGTCAGGTACCAAGCACTCTGCTATGGTGTCACTTGTCTCTGTGGGTCAGCATGACCCACCAGAGAAATCATCACAGCCCACCAAAGCTCCAACCTTAATCTGTCAGAAAGTTCTGAGGCAAATGCTTCCTCCCCTTCTCCCCACCTCCGACCCTCTATTATGGATGTGTGTTTCCATTTTAAGAAGACAATGAGCTGTTCAGAAGGAGGAAAGATCTAATGGACTGTCTCCCGCGAAGTTTCCGAGGCAGAGCCAGGGCAGCAGCACACAGCGATGGTCATAAAAGAATGTTTATTAGCCTCGTATAGTGACTCATGCCTGTAACTCAGAACCCGGGAGGCAGTGGAAGAGGCAGGAGGATTGCCCAGTGAGATCTTGTCTCGTGAAGAAGAAGAGGGAAAGGAAGAGGTTCTGGGGAGATGTCTCAGGCATTAAGAATGAATACTGCTTTCTCAAAGGACTGGAGTCTAGTCCCTGAACTCACATCAAGCTAATCACAGCTGACTGGAACTCCAGGGAATCCAGCACCTTCTTCTGGACTCCATGGGCAACTGCACTTACATGAGTGTGTGCCTACCACACACACACTTAAAACTAAACATTTAAAAACATTTAAAAGAAGTATGTCTCACAGGAGGGTTGAAGTAAGGTATTGCCCATTGACCCAGGATCAAGCTGCCCTTAGGCAGTGTTCCTGTTATGACAAGGGGCATTCCAAAAGTTTAGCAATTATCCTTCAGAGGCAATTGTAGAGCAAAGATAGTAAAGATAAACCTTGGGCAAGGTTAAAATCCTGTTCTAAAATCTAAAACATTTTCCTTTAGATAAATTTGCCAAGACAAACTTTTATTTGAATATATATGTACATATATATGTATGTATGTATATATATATATATTTAACAGGACCCCAGACCTTAGCACAACTGACTCCATGATGGAAGTACCATTCAGGCTGTAAAACTCAACACGTAGACAGCACCACCTGCCAAAACTAAAACAGAGTCCTAATCCATCAACATCCATAGTTCTGGGAAAGTCTCTAAATACACTAACCTTGCCTTTTAGCTTCTGTAGTTCTGCTGCTGGCTAACTGCTCTTGTTCACTGAAGTGTGTCAACCCAGAACACAGTTTTCAGAAAGCTCACCCCGAGAAAGGTTCAGTGCTACACTGGGGTCCTGGAACCTGGTGTAGGTGCCAACCCACTAATAAAGACTTTCTATTGGCTGAAACCCATGTCTGAACAGTCTCCTCTGGAGAATCCTCCATAGCATACGTACACACACACACACACAGAGAGAGAGAGAGAGAGAGAGAGAGAGAGAGAGAGAGAGAGAGAGAGAGGAGAGGTGAGGAAGTTTTGTACTGATGACACTGATAACAACTGCAGTTGAAAAACCATGAGAAGGGCTGGAGAGACGACTCAGTGGATTAGAGCATTAATTCAAGTTCAATTCCCAGGAATCATGACTCAATATCCAATGCCCTCTTCTGGTTTGCAGGCATACATGCAGACAAAGCACTTGTACACACACACACACACACACCAAAAAAAAAAAAAAAAGAAAAGAAAAAAAAGAAAAAGAAAAACCATGAAGTATCTACAGAAACCATGACTTGGCAACAAAGAGACCTACCTGGTGTCCCCCACCTTAGCAGCAGAGAGCTATGGCACTACCTGGTGTCCCCCACCTTAGCAGCAGAGAGCTATGGCACTACTTGGTTTCCCACCTCTGGCACTGCTATTGAGGATGGGAAAGGCACTGTTTCTGCTGAACAATGTGTAGATTAGAACTTGAGGAGAGTAAGAAAAAGGATACAGATAGAGGACAGTTGGGTCTGGTGGCACACACCTATCCCTCTAGCTCTACAGGAGGCTGCCTAGGACAGATCACAGCCCAAGGCTGGCCCATGCTACACGGTGAATCCAAGGTCAGCCAGAACAACTCAGTGAGACCCTGTCTCAAAATAAGAAGCAGAAAAGGGTTTAGGACATAACGTGACTGTAAAGTTCTTTCCTGGCATGCACCATGCCCCGAGTCTGATTCCTAGTAATGGATAGCCTGGAAGAGGTGGTGCATGCCTGCAACCCCAGCATGGACGAGGTAGAGGCAGGAACATCAGAAGTTCAATGCCATCTTTAGCTGCACAGTGAGTCTGAGGACCTGTTTTTTAAAAAAAAAAAAAAAAAAAGCAAGCACACACACCATGAAACGAAAACAGTTGTGATTGATTCTTGGGGTGGGCACATTGATCTTGAGTGTCCTATTACTCAAAGTAGACAGACAGAAAAGGAGTTTGCTTTGTCTGAGAGGTAGAAAGGAAGTCAGTCTAGTAGTCAGGAATGAAGATAAATGTCTTCTAAGGTCTTCACAAAAGGAATCGAGGGCCAAGAGTGATGATTGCTTGTGAACTCTTTTTGGGGAGCCCAGGCTCCAAACCAAGTGCAGTTCGGCAAAGCAGCTCCACGAAGGCCTGGAACACCCTCCACGAGCGACCGTCAACTTTTCAGTGGATTGGTTAGGGCTTGAGGAAAACTGTAGAATTTGGAAAGCCTGCAGCAGCAGAGCAGTGAGTGTTTGTCAGCAATCCCTGAAAATTATTCCCTGGCTCCCAGGAGATCTAGAGGCTCAACATTCTGGGGGTGGTGGGGCATAGGAGCTGGGGTGTAGATAGACTGAACTGTGGGCAGTAAGTAGGTAGTGGGCTCGTCATCCTCTCATGGAAAGGGTGAAGCCTGCGCAGTGGCAGGTGGGTGGAGTGACGTCCTCAGGCGTGCAGGGAAGCAGTCGGTTTCCTCCAACAGAGAGTCACAGGGTATGCCAGCCGCATTCCAGGCTGCACCCCAGGCCTGGGAGTAGTTGCCAACAAAAAACAAACTCAACAGCGTTTTTGAGGACTTTTGTTTAATTTGCTTTGTTTTGACATTTTTTTGTCTTATTAATCTTTTGCTTATCTCTTTTGGCTTTTATTTTTCTGTTTTTGAGGGGTTTTTATTTTATGTGTTCCTGTTTTTGTTTGAGAGAACATGATCAAAATATGCCGTGTGAAAACAATTTTCAAAAAACAAAAAGAACAAAATAAAAGGTTTTCAGTTAAAATAATAAATGAAAAAATTTAAAGGCATGCAAGGAAGCAGAAACCCACTGCTAAGCACCATCGTGAGCATCATTAGAATCAATACTAGTACCAGTGTTAGCAGTTGATTTAACATCAGCATCAGTACCCTCAGCATCAGTACCAGCATCATCACTTCCATCATCATTGTCTTCATCCTCAGCCTCAGCAGCAGCAGCAGCAGCAGCAGCAGCAGCAGCAGCAGCAGCAGCAGCAGCAGCAGCAGCAACAGCAGCAGCAGTCTACATTATAGACGAAAGCAGTGAAACTCGATCTGGGCACATTCTCAAAGCAGGTGTTTCCAATGCAGCCAAATGAGGCAGCACATAGAATTTTGTATTCTGATAAATTGCCATGGTAATCACACTGTTCTTCTTCATTTGACAACTTATTATCTAGCAGTCAAAGTAATTGGGGAAATTTTATTTCTTTGTTACATGGTTCTAAAAGTGGGAATATCAGGGAAAGAGATGGAGGGAGATAGAGGCATCATGCTTCAAGACTCAGAAGAGAAAGAGGCAAAGAGAGGAAGAGATGGAGAGGAAGAGAAAAAGAGGGGGGAGGACTGAGGGAAGGGAGGGCAGGCACAAGGGAGGGAGGAGGCAGAGCAGATAACAAGAAAGGAAGTGAAAAAGTGGAAGACAGGATCATGACCGCTGCTAAAAGGAAAAGATTGGAGGGTGTGGGAAGGCAGAAGCTTAGGGCATCAGTGCCAACCAAGAGGCGTCTCAGGTGAGAAACAGCTGGGCCAGAGTCTAATCAGGGTCTGCAGTTGGCAGGTTCCACAGAGAATATCGCTGTCTTTCCTCAGTGAGTTAAGGTTGCAGGCAGTTTCCCTTAGAGCCTCAGAAGCCCTTACAGGGAGCAGCTGCCCTTCAGTGTAGAGACAACATGCAGACACTGTCCTCTGATCTATGGCTTGTGCACGTCCAGGGGTCCAGGTCATCTATTGGAGGGGAAACATTTCCAGTCTGACTCACACTTCAATTTCACAGCACATCCTTGATTTTTCCTAGAGAAAGAAGGGTACGGCCACCAGGACAACTGAGAGCAACAGACACTGTTCTGAGCTTCACTTTCCTTGGGATGCTCTCACTGTGTCTGCTGTAGATGGCCAAGAAGGGGTCAGTGAAGCCTTGCTGAGCTGTCATTGAGGACTTGATTCATTTATTATTTTATGTGAATGAGTGTTTTGTCTGTGTGTATATATGTGTTCTACATGCATACCTGCTGCTTGAGGTCAGGAGAGGGTGTTGGGTCCCCAGAGACTGGAGTTACAGACACCTGTAGGCTGTTGGGTGCTAGGAATCTAACCATGGGACCTCTGCTAAAGCAACAAGTAAGTATTCTTAATTGCTGAGCTAACTCTGCAGCCCCAAGGACTTGTTTTAAGGATCTTTGCTCTGATTCAGCTGCCTGAGTCAATGTGAGACTCTGCCAACTCCTTTTTGGACCTCAGTGACACGGACTAGGGGACCCTGAGAGTACAATAGCTCAGTTGGGCCCAACCTGGCTGCAAACCCTCCCTTTGGATCTGTAGGACCAAGAAAGCTTGATGCTGGTGGACTATGTCCCAACTTGGCTCATCAGCCCCAACCAAGGAGATAATGGAGGGATGGGGGTAGAGTTGGTGGTGGAACATTGTCCTGTAGATAGTATTGCCTTGCAAGCATGTGAAGGAAGTCCATTTACACAGAGTGAAGAGCAAAGCCCTTGACAAGGAAGCAAAGCGCAAGACAAGAGTCTCAATGACATTGACTAAAATCCTGGGTTGACCTCTGTCTGAACCAGAAAGCATTTGTTTGGAATATGAGGTCCCCCAAGGGCCCATGTGCTGAATGTTTGGGCTGCCATATGGCAGTGTTCAGAGATGGAGCTCTGGGAGGTGAGTGGATCCCATGCACACTGGGTTTATTCACAGATGGATTCACACATAGTTTTATGATGGAAACGGGGAGACAGAGTGTGACTGGAGGAGGCTGGTCACTGGTGGTGTGGCCTTAAACGGTATCCTGCTCCTTCTTGCTTCCTCCTTGCGTGTGGTCTGCCATGTGGTGAATAACTTCACTGTGCCACGCACTCCCACAAGGGTGGCCTGCCTTGCCACGCTTCCAGAAACAATGGAGCCAACCACCCTCAGACGGAAACTTCTGAACCCGTGGACCGAAAGAAATGCTCCTTCTCTTGCATTGATATTCTCTTTCTCTCCCCCCTCCATCTCTCTTTTGTGGTGACAGGGTGGTTCAGTAGTTAAGAGTACTGGCTGCTCTTCTAGAGGCTCCAGCATCTATTCCTACACAATTTCTTGTTGCTCCAGTTACAGGGGATCCATTGTCTACTTCTGGACTCTACAGGCACCAGACATCCATGTGTGCAAATTCACAGAAATCCACCTGCCTCTGTCCCCCAAGTGCTGGGATCAAAGGTGTGTGCCACTACACCTGGTTTTAGAATTTTTTTAATTAAAAAAAATTGTAAGCCGGGCAGTGGTGGCGCACGCCTTTAATCCCAGCACTTGGGAGGCAGAGGCAGGCGGATCTCTGTGAGTTCGAGACCAGCCTGGTCTACAAGAGCTAGTTCCAGGACAGGCTCCAAAACCACAGAGAAACCCTGTCTCGAAAAACCAAAAAAAAAAAAAAAAAAATTGTATGAGGACTGGGGATGCAGTTTGGGTGGCAAGGTGCTTGCCTAGCATGTATGAGACCACAGGATCGATGCACATGTGGTGTGCATGCCTATAATTCTAGCACATAGGAGACAGGATTGCCCACCAGTTTGAGGCCAGCCTTGTCTACACAGTGAGTCCCAGATCAGGAACTGTTTCAAAAACTAAAGCAATTCAGAAAATAATGAAATTTCTTTTGTTGTTAATACTTTGAGATAGGGTCTTACTAGGTAGCTCAGGCTGGGTTCAAACTCATGGGCCTCTGCTTCCCATGTGCTGAGAGAAATACATCTTAAGGATGGAAAATAGACCTAGTAAGATCATAATTCTGATTTTTGTTTATATAAACGTCGCTACTAACCCCTACAAATCCCCTTGTGACAGTGCAGGCATATTTGTTGCATACAGTGACGCTCAGCCACTGGTTCCCCAGCAGCGAGCAGTCCTCTTCCGTGTGTCAGTCTGGTAGAGTTGGGACGGGACGTTTTCTCCCTTGAATCTTCACATGGGGACTTATTTGGACATCAGAATGTGGGAGATCATGCGTTTGATTTTTTAGAGGCCAGTCTAGCCTCTACATATGGCAAATGCAGCCAAATTTCTCCGGACCAGCCTAGCCCCCTCCACAGAATGCTAGACTTCAGGGGCTGCCCAGCTCAGCTTTATGTTGCCATCCAAAGAAGCCATATTGACTGCTTTAAATCATTTTGCTGTCATTATTCATTATTTTTCAGTGATGGAACTCAAGGCCCTGTGCACAACAGGCAAGGGCTCTACCATGATACTGCATCCCTGGCCCTAGTCCTACTTCATTTTTTTTTAAAGATGGGTCCTCAGGCCTCAGTATGTGACTCAGACTGGCTTGAAGCTCACTGTCTTCTTGCCTCTGTCTCCCCCCAAATCTAGAGATCTGGGTTATAGGCAGGCTCCACAGGTGACCCAATCCATTAATTTTGCAATCAGGAAGCAAAAGCTGAGACATTCTAACCCTACTCTGAAGTCTTGTCATCTCTTCCACACTATTCAAAAATTATTTGTCTAGTTTTGGAGACAAGGTCTTCTATAGCCTCTGAGACTGTCAAGTGCCAGGGTTACAGGTGTGCCACCATGCCTAGTGACTAAATATTTATAAGCTTGTTTTGGTTGCTAACACCATACATCAGTCCAGTCAGTTTAAATAAAAGGGGAATGCAATGAGAAATTTCCTAGGGCTTGTTGAGGAGTAGGGAGAGAAGCCTGGCCTCTGTGGGAATCTCAGCAGCAGCTTCCTTAATTCCTACCAGAAAATGGCTCTGGACAATCCCACAATACTAGATATGAGTTCAGGTTCTCAGGACAGCCAGGTAGCCTGTGTTTTGAACCACCCTGCTGGCTCAGTGTCTTTCATTCAGGACTTTCAGCTAAGAAAGGGTTAATCTGCACTGCAGAAATCTCAAGAGTTAATTTGCTAAGTGGAAATGGCTACACATCCTGGCTTGGGCCCATTTTTTGAACTATGGCTGTCTTTTCTGAATGCCTTTCCCTTTAAACCTTCCCCGTAGCAAATGACTGCATCAAGACTTCTTTCTACAAAAACAATCTGTAGCGCAGGATTGCAACAGTAACAACCCTGTAACTCTACATTTTGACAGAGCCCAAGTCAAAGATCTGAGCCAGGCCCTTGAGCCCCGGAGGAGGCAGGACGGAGGGTGAGGGGGTAGGTTTTATTTATTTGTTATTTATTTATTTATTTTACAAAAATTGACCTGTAGATTAGGGTGAGGGCAGGTGAGGCGGCTTGCACTTGTAATCCCAGTACTTGTGAGGTTGAAGCAGAAGGATCAGGAGTCAAGACCAGCTTGGGCTCTGGAATGAGTTCTAGGCCAGCCTTGGCTACATGAGATTTGTTTCAAAAAGCGGGGCAAGGGAAGGGAATGTATTACAATAAGAAAAAAAAAAAAACTTAAGGCCTTTCTGTTCGCCCTTCGTTGTGAACAGAAAGGAAGGAAGCGGAACACATGATTTGGGTCTGGCCCAGGTGCTGGTTGCTCACAGGCACAGGTTGCAGCTACAGCTGAAGCCTGCTCCCGAGGGTGCCAGTAGCGAGTAGGCGAGCGAGCTGGGGGTTCACAGGCAGCGTCCCAGGCGGGCGGGGGCCCGGCGGGCGTGCGGGGAGGTGCAGGCTTCAGGCTGGGGCGGATCCTTCGCCTCCGGCTGCCGTAGGACCGCGGGGCCGCCGCTCCATCGGCGACATCTTGGTGAAGGACGCGCTGGTGGTAACGCTGGACACCCTGTAGCTGCAGCGCCAAGATCTCTGCTGACCTCCGGAGCGCGCAGGATCGAACGCGCAGGAGGTAAGGCTGCTGCTCCCGGAGTCCAGTCCCCACTCCCCACCTAGGAGGGTGCTTGGGGACCTAGATACCCAGCCTCGCCACCCTGAGTCCGGTAGTCTACACCTCTACCCCTACCCAGTGGAGCCGACCCCAGATTAGCACCCACGAGTACCACTCCTCTTAGCTAGGTCGCGTCTCCTGGAAGCCCTCCTGGAACCCCGCCCCCGCGGCTACCTGAACCACCGGTCCCTCCCGGCCCGAGACTCCGCCCCCGCCAGGACTCCGCCCCTCTCCCAGAATCACCCCGTCACAGACCCGCCCCCTTCCCGCCCTTGCTTGCCCCAGCCTCCGCCCTCCGGTCCGGGCGGGGCTCTGGGTTTGAACGGCGCGGCGGGCCGGGCCTCTGAGTCGGGTCGAGCCCAAAGGCGGCGGCGCAGAGCGGGCAGTCTGCGGCGCGCGGCACCATGTCCCCGGGCAGTGGGGTGAAGAGCGAGTACATGAAGCGCTACCGGGAGCCGCGCTGGGACGAGTATGCGCCGTGCTACCGCGAGCTGCTGCGCTACCGCCTGGGCCGCCGGCTGCTGGAGCAGGCGCACGCGCCCTGGCTCTGGGACGCCTGGGGCCCGGACAGCCCCTCAGACAGCTCGGCTTCACCCAGTCCGGCGCCCAGGGATCCTTTAGGGGAGCCCTTGGCGTCCTCCGCGCGGGAGGAGGAGCAGACGGTGGGGGAGCGCGGCGCGGAGCTGCGGGGCGCGGAGGTTGGGGACGCGGAGGAGCAGGACACAGTGCTACCAGGTACGGGCACGGTGGGTCGCTCCGAGCTGCGCGTTTCTGCCGCCTCCGGGCGGGCGCTTCCTGTTTTGGTTTGGTTTGGTTGGGGTTGACAGAATCCGCTTGCTGAACTAAGACGAGAAAGTGCCGGCCGCGTCTCCGCTCTCCCACCCCGGATTTCTCTAATTTGGTAACTCTTGGCGGAGCCTTTTATGACCTCTAAGAGCCCACCCTCCCCACCGTACCGTATCCTACCCTACCCTATCCCCGGGTCTGGAGTCCTTGGTCGCAAGGCAGTGGCGGGCACAGTGAGCCCTCAGTCCACCAGATGGCGGATCTGTTTCTTTCTGCGCATCCCTCTTTGCGACAGGCGCTTTTCATCTCAAAGATGATCCACGAAGTTAAGAACCCCTGAGCTGTCATAATGGGGTCACGGTTGTCTGTGTGAACTCCTTGGCCTGGCCGCGCTGTCTCTGAAGAATGGTGTGCGTGTTTGTGGACGAACCCTCTTTGTGTACGCTGGTGCCAGCCGCACACCCTGGTTAGGCTGTGAGCCACTTTTCCCGCTGTTGCGAAGTGGGTCTGTCAGCAGAGGGGCCTGTAGGGTGCCGGGGCTCAGGGCGGTGCTTTAGCACAACTGGAGATCACAATGGTTGTCAGCCACCTCCTTGAGAGCTTATGAATAAAAAAGTCATTACTCAATCACTCGTCTAGAAATACGCATTTTCTCATCCTGCCTTCAAAGAGTCATAAAATGAGGCCTTTGTTTTTAATCTCAGTTTTGTAAACAAAGACAGAGTCTGAAAGGATCCGATTGCTTTACTCTTGGTTACTTTGTTTGACTATTCTCAGTTCCTGCCTGGCGGGGTCGCCTGTCATCGTCATTGGGTCGCTTGTGACAGCCACTCCTGATGCTTCAGTGATATGGTTAGAAACTGGAGTGGCAGAAGGTGTGTGTGTGTGTGTGGACTAGGAGCGTGGCTCCCAGTTATTCCGGTGCAAACTGAGCCCTAGCTAACTATGAGGTTTATTTTATCTGAATGAGTACCAGGCTTTTATTTTTCACTCCGTGGTTTGATGGGGTTACCCGCTATCAGTGTTCCTGGCTCTATGAAAACTGTTGACAGCACTTTTTTGGTGCCCGCATTTGCCTACGTAGGAGTGCCCCGAGTTCATGATTATTTGTGTTTCCATGGAGATGCTGAGAACAACCCCAAAGATTCGCTAAATCCCTGCTAAAATTTTTGGTGTGTAGGCATTAGGGAATATAGAAGATGTGTCCTGCTTCGGATTCCCCATAACCAATTCTTTTGCGTGGCTCCTGTGGGCCAGTGTCAGTATGAGAAATGCTTCTGGTGCTTTGTATGCTAGACTGGTGAGCCACTGATTGCCTTGCTCTAAAATATATTCGTCTTATTTTTACTGCAAGCCATTGTTTTTTTTAAGACGGGATTTCTTTGTGTAGCTCTGGCTACCCCAGAACTTACTCTGTAGATCAGGCTGGCCCCAGACTCAAGATCTGCCTGCCTCTTCCTCCCAAGTGCAGGGAGTAAAAGCTTAGCCACCGTTGCCTGGCTACAAGGCATTTTTGCATGAAGAATCTTGTAGCTCCGGGAAGCTTCTTAGAAAATCATGGTGCCCCCCAGCAGCTACCCACTTCAAGCTCCTCTGCTTTCCCCCTTTTTTCCTTTGTGGTACTGAAAATTGAATTCAGGACCTTGAGCATGCTAGGCAAATGCTCTACCACTAAACTACATCCCTAGTTCTCTTTGTATCTTTCGGTTTTGAGATAGGGTCTTACTAAACCACACCGGCCTTGAACATCCTCTGTAGCTCAGGCTGGCCTCAAACTTGTGATTCTTCTGTTTCAGTCTCCAAAATGAGTAGCTGGTATAATAAGGTCTGTGCTACCAAGCCCAGCCACTTTGTATTTGTATCCTTATTTTGGGGCCAAGTCTTACTGGGTTGCCTTGGTTGGCCTCAAACTACTAGGCTTAAAACATCCTCCTGTCCCAGTTTCCCGAGTAGCTGAGCCCACAGGTGAGCATCATCATGTTTGGCTGGTATTTGCTTCTGTATACCTTTGTTGACACTAATTGATATTTCCCGTTTTTTTTTTTTCACCTTGGCTTTTATTTCTATCCTCCTAGCATTAACACACGTGTCTGGTGGCACACATTCTTCCTAGCTGTCACAGTCTATGTGGTACTGGCCCATGGAAATGGAGGAGCGCTCAGAGCTGACCCACTTCGCTCCTCCGGGTCCCTTTTCTTCCTCTTACAATGTAGCCAGTCCAGTGGCTCACCATCATACTCACCTTAGCTCATCCCCCGGGGCCACCGACCTACTTCTGCCTGGCCTGCCTGCCGCCCTCATGGCTGGCTTGATTGATGCTTGTTGTCTAAAGAGGGACCTCGGCATTGCGTCAGGCCCTTACAGCTTCTCTCTCACAGGTGGGAACCGCGGTCATGTTCTGACTCATGCTAGAGGTCATCTTATCAGTTAAGAAAGGATGAGTGAAAAGTTGAAGTTCTGAGACCATTGTTTAAAAATAATCATAATTTTTGAGTTTGTGATGATGGTTCATTGTTTCTAAACTATCTGGAGGCGTTGCTCCATTGCTGTGACTTTTTTTTTTTTTTTTTGCTGTGACTTCTGATTCTTTTGTTTGTTTTGTTTTTTCCAAGACAGGGTTTCTTTGTTTTGCCCTGTCTGTCCTGGAACTCAGAGTGCTGTGATTAAAGGCGTGCGCCACCACCTCCCTCCTTGACTTCTGATTCTTGAACCGTACCTTTAACTGCCCTGAGGAGGGCTGTTGGAACCTTTTGTCTCTTGTTACTCTCAGGAATTGATGTAAGTCACCTGAAAGTCGCTTGAACCAAACTCGTAAATCTAGTTTCCTTTATTCTGGATTTTATGTGTGTGTTTTACTTGTGTGTGTGTCCTGGCACTGTGTCCATGCAGTGCCCTAAGAGGGCAGAAGAAGCGTTGTATCCCCTGGAACTGGAGGTTGTAAGCTTCCTTGTGGGTGCTTGGAACAGAACCTGGGTTCAGGAAGAGCAGCCAGTGCTTTTAACCGCTGAATCGCTCTGTAGTTCCCAATTTCCATGTTTAATTCTGGGAAGCCTTCTTGAATTATTATTATTATTATTATTATTATTATTATTATTATATTTCTCTTTTGGGGGGGTTATGGTGCTGGAAGTGGAATTCAATACTCTGTGTATCTAAGAAAACACTGTGCAGCCGGGTGGTGGTGGCGCACGCCTTTAATCCCAGCACTTGGGAGGCAGAGGCAGGAGGATCTCTGTGAGTTCGAGACCAGCCTGGTCTACAAGAGCTAGTTCCAGGACAGGCTCCAAAACCACAGAGAAACCCTGTCTCGAAAAACCAAAAAAAAAAAACAAAAAAAAACACCACACTGTGCAACTGACCCTCTAGTTTCTTTTAGAAATTAAAAAAAAGGTAAATAAAAACTATGCACACTTATAGTTTCCCTTGCCATGTTTTCACGGTTGTATGCAGTGTGTAATGCTGAAATCAAGTTAAGCATGCGTGCCATCTCAAACTCTGGGCAGCTCAGCTGGTAGAGGTCTTGTTTACATGCGTGAAGCCGTGGGTTCCATCCTCAGCACAAACAGATGTGGCGGTGCTTATAATTCCAGCCCTTAGGTCGAGACTGGAAGTTCAAGAGTTCCAGGTCAGCTGGGATAGATACATAAGACCTTATTTCAAAGAGCAAAAAAGTATCAAGCTTATTGTTAGTGTAATTTTTTCTTTCCTGTTTTAGGCCCAGGCTGACTAAACTCTGAATCCTCCATGTACTGGGAATCATAGGAGGGCATTGCCCTCTGCTTGCAAAAGTATTAGGTTCTTGACAACAGTATACTGTATTCTCCTTGTAAAAGATATTATTAGAGGGTTTTGTTTCTCTTTGTGTGTTTAGCAGAATATATCCTCCCCCTTTTTTCTTTTTGCTTGTAATTCTGTATCGCTTAAAAAAATCTGTATTGCTCTCTGGAGGCCTTTCTTCTTTTTTTTTTTCCCCAAATGAATGGGATCTGGTGACTTCTTTTTCTTATTTGAAAAATGGCTGTGCTAAGTTCCTTTTAAGTTCCTGGTGCCATGTTGGAGGTGGGAGTGCTTGGTTAGTAGGAATTCTCTAACTTGCTACCCATCTTGCTTTGAACAGTAATGAAGACTGCCTCCAGATTTACTTTTGTGCTACTGGGGATGCAACACAGGGCTTCTCCGTGCTAGGCAAGTGTGTCACCGCTGCTCCACAGCAGCTAAAATGTTAGGCTGCCAGCCTGCCTCCAGTTCCTTAGTCCGTAGTCACATTTTTCAACTACATTTTACTTATTTGATTAGGTTTACATGTGCCTTATTTTCAACAACCTGTTTAAAGTTAGGAAAGTAATCCTGCCCCATTTCCCCCTCATGCCTACCCCTCGCTCTTGCTGCTTCTTGTCTCAGCATTTCTTGGTGGGAGGCAGCAGCTTTCAGAGGATGTTTTTCTTCCAGGCGTTCTGTGATTCAGTGGTGTCCTTTCTGTCTTCACTCATTCACTGTACTGGACTCTTTGAGTATGGAAGCGTCTTGCGGATCAAGATTTCCTAACACTACTTACATTTATTTCCTCTGCTTTGTTTCACTGTCTTTTTCTTCTCTCCCCTCCTCTTATTGAGCCCCTCCCAGCCCTCTCCTCTCTGTCTTTGAGACAAGGTCTCATACTCTAGCCCAGACTAAATTCACATTGTTAAGAATTTCCTGCTCCAGACTTCTGAGTGCTAGGGTTATAGGTTTTTTTTTTTTTTTTTTTTTTTTTTTTTTTTTTTGGTTTTTCGAGACAGGGTTTCTCTGTGGTTTTGGAGCCTGTCCTGGAACTAGCTCTTGTAGACCAGGCTGGTCTCGAACTCACAGAGATTCACCTGCCTCTGCCTCCCGAGTGCTGGGATTAAAGGCGTGCGCCACCACCGCCCGGCTAGGGTTATAGGTTTATCTCACCATACCCACGTTGTTTTCTTTCTTTGTTGGCTGATAATCCTCTTGAATCAAGCCTCCTAACATTTTAAATTAAGAATTTTATTTTATTGCTGGTCATGGCGGTCCAGGCCTTTAATCCCAGCACTCAGAAGGCAGAGGCAGGTGGGCCTCTGTGAATTCAAGGTCAGCTTGATTTACACAGTTCCAGGACAGCCAATGCTATGTAGTAAGACCCTCTCTGAGGAAAAAAAGAAATTGGTTTATGTGTATAAGTGTTTTGCCCATGTGATTATGGTCCTGAGGGAGACCAGAAGAGGGATCAGATCAACCGGGGCTGGGGTTGAGCCGCCAGTGTCACCGCTGGGAACGGAACTCAGGTCCTCTGGAAGAGCAGCCAGTGCTCTTAACCACTGAGCCACCTCTACAGCCTCTCATATCGGTCTTGAACTCTCCATCCTTCCACTTCATCCTGGCTAGCTGGTACTACAGGGTGAACTTCTGCACCCATCTCTGTCTCTTCTGTCTAAATGTGCACCCGTGGGCTGCTGAGATGGCTCAGAAGACAAAGGTGCTTGCTGCAAGTCGGAAGACTTGAATGTGATCCTGGATCCCACATAGTGCAAGGAAAGAACCAACTTCTGTGAGTTGTGCTCTACCCTCCACACATATGTGCGTACACACACACACACACACACACACACACACACACACACACACACACAATGGGGGTTATATCCAGATGTCTGCTCCTAACCTATCTGGTCATATTTAATGGTGAGGCCTGAGAGTGCCCTGGGGAACCTGGATGTGGAGTCTTGGGGTTGCTTATTGGCTCTATCAGAGAGAGACACAGGTGTTTCTCTGGGGAGTTTAGAACTTACCCTCTGGGAGTCTCCTGTGTGCCCCTCCCAGATGGTGCCTCAGTCACACCCTGGGGAACCAGCCAGTCTGCCACACACTTGGAACCCAGGAGGACAGTTCCCCAGAGCACTCTGTGCTGAGGCCTGTTAGGAAGTTAGCACCCTGGCTTTTGCTGTGCTGGGGTCCCAGGAGCAGTATCCCTCTGCTTCTCCATCTTTAAATAGTCCTCTGGCATTCAGGGAGGAAAGGAAAGGAAGAGGCTGGGTGGTGTGGTGGTGGTGTTGGCAGTAGCGACACATTACTTTAACCCCAGCTTGGGAATCAGGCGGATCTCTGTGAGTTCGAGGCTGGCCTGGTCTCCATTGTGAGTTCCTGTCGAGCCAGAGCTAAAAGAGAAAGAGTATGCGAGGGTTATCCATTGCTGCAAGACCGTTACCTGAACTCAGCCAAACCCACTCCATTCCTGAAGCGTTGTAGCCTCTGAGCCAGACACAGGCCCCTTTCCGAGGCTGGCACACTTTGTATTATCCTTGGCTTCTGCTGAGAGACCAGCTGAGCTGTCTCAGCACTTGCAAGGCTCCCTCCTGTGCTGGGCTTTCCTCGTTGTGTGGAGATGGTCTTTCGGATAGCACACAATAAAACAGACTGGACACAGGGCTCCGCCCTTCCACTTTCCCTGTGGATCAGACAACGTCTCTCCCTTAGTGTGCTTTCTTTAGAAGCCTAGCTGCCTAGAGCTCTTATGTAGACTAGCTGTCCTTGCACAAGAGACCCACTTGCCGTGCTAGGATTAAAGACATATACTGTGCCTGGCCTATTCCTTTCTTTCTTGATTAGGTTTGCCAGAGGCTTATGATTTTAACTTTTTGTTTTGTTTTACCAATTTTTTTTTGTTTGTTTTTTTTTGTTTTTTCGAGACAGGGTTTCTCTGTGGTTTTGGTTCCTGTCCTGGAACTAGCGCTTGTAGACCAGGCTGGTCTCGAACTCACAGAGATCCGCCTGCCTCTGCCT
Organism: Chionomys nivalis; assembly: GCF_950005125.1. Lineage (NCBI taxonomy): Eukaryota > Metazoa > Chordata > Mammalia > Rodentia > Cricetidae > Chionomys > Chionomys nivalis. Next base: position 5,520,242 of record NC_080106.1, read on the forward strand.
CCCGAGTGCTGGGATTAAAGGCGTGCGCCACCACCGCCCGGCCCCAATTTTTTTTTTTTTTAACCAAACGAACTTTTATCTATGTGGATTCTTTTCTTGGGGGTCTCGCTGTGTACCTCTGATAACTTGGAACTCACATGTGGTCAGACTGGCCTCAAACTCACAGATTCTCCTGCCTCTGCCTCTTGAATGCTAGAATTAAAGGGTTACCACCATCATGCCTGACTCTGTTTTGGTGGCGGTGTTGTTTGCTTTTTTGGTTTGGGATTTTTGACACAGGGTCTGTACTTAGGATAGAAACCCTGTCAGATAGGTTTGTCCTGGAACTCCTTGTGTAGACTAGCTGGCCTTGAACTCAGAGATCCACCTGCCTCTGCCTCTGAGTGCTGCTATTAAAGCCACCATGCACTGGTTTTGTTTTATTTAAGGGTCTTGCTACACAGCCCAAGCTGACCTTGAGCTAGAGGTCCTCCATCCACTTCCCAGGGATTATGGGCACTTGTTATCTCATAACCCAGGTTGGTACCAGATTTAGTGTACAGCAGAGGTGACCTTAAGCTCAATTGCTTTGCTTCCATCTCCCAAGTGTGATTGCAATAGAAACTTCAATTTGTGGTAAAATGTATAGAACACAAAGTTTACTATTTTAACCTTAAAGTACACAGTTCCTGGCATTAAGTACTTTGTGTGTTTTACAACTGTGTGTTTTGGTTTTGACTCATTTAATAGTTTCTCTCCTCTCTCTCTCTCTTTCTCTCTCTCTCTCTCTCTCTCTCTCTCTCTCTCTCTCTCTCTCTCTCTCTCTGTGTGTGTGTGTGTGTGTGTGTAGTGTGTAGCCAGAGGAGGATGTCAACTGTTCTGCTTTGCCACTGTCTACCCTATTGCCTTGAGACAGACTCTCCCACTGAACTTGAGCTAGGATGGTGGCTGGTGAACTGCAATGACCCTATTCTGCCCCGCCCTCAACCCTAGTGCTGGGTTACAGATGCCCAATGTTACACTTGACTTTTTACATGTGTTCTAGGATCTGAACTCAGGTCCTCAGGCTTATGCAGCAAATACTCTTCCCCAGTGAGCCGTTTCTTCAGCCCCTAGATGTGTTTTCAGATTTCAAAAATGGAAATTTTTGTTGTTGCTGTTTTGAAACTGGGCTTCACTCAGTAAACATCCTTTGTTCAAATAGGATTTTAAAAACGTGAATTTATATGTAATTATCATATACCAAGCTGGCCTAAAACTCACTGTGTAGACCAGGCTGATCTCAAATTTACAATAATCCTCCTTATTAGTCTGCCTAGTGCTGGGGTTATGAGTGTTAGCTGCCACATTGGGCTCAAAAATGAAAGAGATTTTTGAAAGTTATTTTTTGATGCACTAACTTCATTTTCCTAATGATTGAGAGAAGTTTATGTAAGTCCAGTTCTGTGTATGTGTGGATTCCCTTTGGTTATGAAAAGCTTGAGTGTGTCCCACCTCTGCTTGATGGGATGTAGCACCTCCAGCTGCCTTGTGTTTGTTCGCTCTACCCCACTGGGTCATTTGTTGTTCTGGTGTTTTCTTCTTTTCGACAGGACTACTCAGAAGAGCTCTGTGGTAGTTGATGCATTTCTATAGCGTCCTCTGTGGTGATTCTGAATGGCTGGCCTGGCAGACATGCCTAGCAGAGGGGCACAATCTTCTCATTTTACTTTTAATTTACTTGGATTTATTTTAATAGCCACATGCGGCTAAAGGCTATTATATTGGGCAACTCCATTCTGAAGACTGGATTTATTTTAATTTGAATGTCCTCTCAGTTGATGAGAAAAATGTTGCAGTCTTCCCCTGAATCTTGTGGGAAATACTGTTTTTGTTTGCCTGAAAATATCCTTATTTTGAACATCATTCTTTCAAATAGGATCTTAAAAGCATATACTTATATCTAATTACCTTGTACCAGGCACTATTTTGAGAGTTTTATAAATGTTAAAATTACAGCAATTACGTTCTGTCTCTTTTCTTCTGTTCTGTCTGTCTTTTGTCTCCTGCTGGGGATAGTTTTCATGCGTTATCTTTTTTCTTAAGCACAGAGTGTAAGCACGGTTATGTCACCGTCTGAAGATGATAATTTAAGTATCTTGCGTCTATTGCTCCAGCTGGTTCTCTCAGCATCATTATCTTTTTCTTGGGTGCTGGGCTTGTCTTTTGTGACACTGGTAATTGTGTGAGGTTATTTGTAGGAGTCATTTGGATGCTGGGGTCCTGCCTAGGTCCTGTGGGCAGTGACTTTTGTCCTTCACTGAGCTATTTTGGGTCCTTGTGGTAAAGGAGGGTTGAGGTTGATCCAGTAGCCCAGTGGAGCAGTCTCCACTGCTCGGTCACTTGGCTTGATCTCTGACCCTCCTGCCCCCTCCTGCTCCTACCATAGCTTTACTGATGAGTTGTAGGGTTTCCATCCATCATCATGCTGACTTCTGTGGAATGTGGCACTTCCTTAGGTTTTCTTCTGGTTTCTTTTCTTTATTAGATATCCTTCCTGTGTCCTACTCTTGGGTTCCTTCTCTTCCAGATCATTAAATAAGTGTCCCAGGGACCCAACTGTACCCTTTTGGCCTCCTGCTCCACATTTTTCTGGGCAGTCCTGTGCACTCAGAATCTAGCCCCAGCCTGCCGTCTCTCTCCAGGTGCCTGTGGATATCTTCTGGCAGCCTGTCTGTCTGTTTCATCCTGTACAGTTCCGTCCTTCATGCCTGGGACACCTCGGGTCCACGGATAGGAGGACCATCTGCTTAGAACATTCATGGAAACCAGTCAGGTTCTCCTGCCCCACACCCATGCCAGCATGGTGCCGGTGTGTCTGTTTACCCTGGTCTGTTGTCAGCTTTTCCTGGCAGGTACTTGGCCCTATTCTTTTATCCAACTCACCCTAAAATACAGACAGGACCACATCGTTTCTAAGCTTAAAATCCTCCCATAACTCCCCATGGTTTCTAAGGTATAATCACTCCCACTTCCAATCCAAGTTTGGCACAGAAAGGCTTTCTTTCCCACCTGCTCCCAGCCTGGAGTGGGAGACTCTGCGTGCGCACTTGTGCTTAGAGCTGTTGATCCTTCCCTCTTCCCTTTCAGTGAACACTTCTTCTTTAGGTCTCTTCATGGTCAGCATCTGGTTTTTTCCTCAAAGAAAGACATTATTGTCCTCTCTGGACAGGCTGCCCTGGGAGATCTGAAGGAGAGGAGGAAAAGGAACTCAAAACTCAGGTCGCTACAGTTTCTCATTCTCTATATTTGATCTACGTAGGTCCTGCTCTGTGCTACTTTTTCTCTTTGCTTTGGCTTCAAGGGTCCCTCTTTTCCTCAACATACACTAAGGTGAGGAAGAGTATGGGTATAACATGCAGAAAGGTATTTGGGCAGTGAGCGGACTTAAGTTCCTGGGATGAGGTGCAATCTGGTGTTCCTTCACCCTGTGATCTACCGCTGGGGTTACAGCCTGCTGCAGGATGGAGATGTTAGACCCCAGGCTTGGCTTGTGTCACCTGATACTTAAGGGTTGTTAGAGCTGAGGCCAAAGCTAAGGCGGGAGTAAGGTTTCCTACAGTCAGCATGCCCTGTCTGACTTGCCCACATGGTATACTCTCCCATAGAGGACTATGAATCAGATGCCTAGCCAAGGGCAGCAGGGCTGAGGGTCTTCCTCTGAGGGGAGCCAAGCTCTGCAGCAGCTGATGGAGGAGGGTGTGTGATGCCTGAGCCACGGGTGATGCACGCGGAGCTCATATTCCAGTGTGTGTGTAGGCAGGAAGGAAGCAGGCTCAGGAAGGATTTATACAAACATCGTGTCGTACAAAGGTGTGTGTGTGTGCACATTAAAATGTCAAAATCCCAAAAGGTAGGTAAGGGAAATTAGAGACATTCTGGAGCATTCTTTCATACCTGATATTCACCTCAGGTTGGGCAACCGTGTACCACATCATTTCCCTCCATTTTCCCAGGGTTGCTGACACCGTTCAGGCTCCACACACCATACATGTCAGTTATTTTCCTCATCACTGTGACCGGATTCCTGAGAAGAAATAACTGAAGGGTGGAAAGGTTTATTTTGACTGTGCTTGGAGAGGTCGTGGTCCATCGTGATGGGGAGATATGGCAGAGTTCATGGCAGCTTCAAGCTTCTTGATGGTTCAGGAAACAGAAGTTAGGTCGAAACTGGAGTCAAGCTCTAGCCCATAACACTCATCCTATAGTGACTCACTTCCTCCGTCAAGACTGCATCTCCCAGACTTTCACCACCTCCTCCAACAGCACCACCGGCTGGAGTTGTTCAGATTCCCCAGCCTGTGAGGACATTAGTATTCAAGCCCAACACTGGGACCTTGACTCATGCAGTCACTTCCGTTTCATCATCTGTTGTGGGGATGCTGTAAAGGGCTATAGTCAGGAGAGCTGCTGCGGTGACCACATCCTGTTGTGACAGGTGCCCTTAGGCTCAGGTGGACAATTGCCTCTTTGGAGGCACAGGTAAGGTTTCCCATCAACATGCATCAAAGAGGAAGCAAAATTCTGGAACTCAGGGAGTGACTCAGAAACCAACCTTAAGTAGCCGCCTGGTGAGGACAGCCTGTCTGTCCCAGAGAAGGCACACAGAGAGGAGCACACACCCCGGGGCTTGTGGAGGGAGCTCCCAGGTGTGTGTACTCACTCCTCGTCGAGATGATGGATCCTGAAGGTGGCCATCCAGGTTGCCTTGGAATTGCTTTGATTTTGTCAATTTTTAAGATGGGGTAAATGACAGTTATTCTGCTGATTTGTTCTCATATCTTGCTTTAAGTAAAGCCTGTTGAGTTTAACCATAATAAGTGTGTAACTGACTTGATGAAGCATTATTATTTTTCAACTTCAGTTAAGTAATTATATATAAACTTGATTTAAAGTGTTTCCATCTTGTCTCATCCCTTTTTTCAAAAGCACCACCAAAAAAGGACACAGAAGGAAAACCCGAACAACAGACTGCGACAAGAGAGACTGACAGGGTGGCCCCTGGCCCCGACCCTCGACAGCAGCCTAGTGCCTTATTTGCCAGAGGAAGTAAGAAAGCAGCCAGAAGCCCCCAAAGATCAGCAAGCAAAATAAAAGAGAACAAGCACCCATTTGCTCTGTATGGCTGGGGAGAGAAACAGATGGACACGGGGAGCCAGAAGACGCACAACGTCTGTGCATCAGCCCCTGTGCATGAGGTGTGCCTCAGAAGGGCGAGTCTAGCCATGGCTGCCGATGCTCTGGGCCATGGGAGGTCCTCGGGTGGTGTGGGGTCCGTCGAAGCCAAAAGAAGGGGTCTCTGGTCACTAGGAAGATGGAGTAGACTTTGGTGGACTGGGGCTACAGCCAGGAGAAGAGGCAGATGTCACTGTAGTTTTTGAGCTCTGTGGCCTGGGCCACAGGGGAAAAGTATGCTGGGAGCTGGAGCCATCCCCTGAGAGGTCTCATTTTCCCTCAGCTTTGCTAACCTGGGTCTTTGACCAAGGCTTTCTCCTTGGCATGTCTGACTACTTGGCATCTTCTGGGTACCTCTGTTTCCCTTTTGATGAAATTCAGCTTGCTGCTTTCCTATGTGTATGCAATGGTGTTTTGTTCCATGGAGCTCCAATCATCTGACTCAGTCTTGGCTTGATATTCTCTCAAGACCAGAGATATTTTAGACAGGGGGACAGAGAGGGTATGGTCCGTCTTGAAACAGTTACCGTGTTAGCACCAGCTGGATGCCAGGGATGTCCGAAGAGCAGGCAGAAAGAGAAACTGCAAACTCAGTGTCCCTGTAATGCCGGGCAGTGCCCAGAGCAGCTAGGTGGCAGATGCTGTTTATTTGAAGTGAAATCTGAGACAAGGAGGCTGCTGTTAGCAGAGAATTCTGACGAGTCTCTGGGACTAGTTTAACAGTGTACATATCTGTCACAGGATAAACTCCCCTGACAGTTTTTCTTGTTTTATTATTATATTTGGAGACAGGATCTCATGTAACCACAGGCCTGAAACTTACTACCTAGCTGAGGATGACCTTGAACTTCTGATCTCCCTATCTCTACCTACCAAATTCTGGGAATACAGGCTATGTGCCTGCGCCTGGCTGTCTCCATTTTCTGTGCAGTGTTTTAAAGCCTTGTCAAAAACTCAGACTCTTTTACGTGTGCACTGTGGAGGAGTTCCCACAGATTTCCAGAGCTTGGTGTGGTGGCACGCCTATAATCTCAGTGCTTGGGAGGCAGAGACAGGAGGATCCCTGGAAATTCATAGCCAGTCTGATCTATGTAGTGAGTTCCAGGCCAAACAGCTACATAGCAAGATCCTGTCTCAAAAAAGCAAAACAAAACAAGTTTTGCCAAGTTGATCCTAGATCACATGAAAGTTAGATGTTTGCCGTTTCTATCTAAACTTTTATTTTTTAAAAAAATTTTATTTTTAGTTATGTATATGTGTGTGGGTCTGTGTGTGTTAGTGCTGGTGATTTCAGAGGCCCGAGGCATCATATCTGCTTGGAACTAGTTACAGACAGCTGTGAGTCACCCAGTTTGGACTCCGGGAATTGAACTTAGGTCCTTTGCAAGAACAGTACTGTGTTGGCCTCTGAGTGATCTTTCAGCCCTAAAATTTAATTTTTTGTGCTCAGCATTGCTGTCATTGGTAACAGGGTGAACTGTGGTGGCAGGATGGTTTATTCTGTGAAGCGCTGATGCCATAGATTGGTAGGACTTGACTCCTTGCGTCAGGGAATCAGGCTGGTAATGTAAGATAGTCTTGTGTATCCCAGGCTGGCATTGAGCTTCTCATGTAGCCAAGGATGGCTTTGAACTTAAGATCCTCATGCTTCCACCTCCCAGGTGCTGGGATAACAGGTGTGTACCACCATGCCTAGGGATAGAACCTAGGGCTTCATCTGTACTAGGCTGAACTGAGCTACATCCCCAGACTTTTAGTTAGATATTGTTCAGAATTGGTCCTTTAGCCACTTAGGCTACTACCTTTATCTCTGAACTTTCTTTAGATTCATGAATCTGCACTTCGAGCCAAGAACAGAAGACAGGTGGAAAAAAGGAGATTGGCTGCCCAGAGGCAGCGGGCTCACTCCGTGGATGTGGAGAAGAACCGGACGGTAAAGCCAACTTCCGCAGAGAACCCATGGCTGACGGAGTACATGCGGTGCTACTCAGCCAGGGCCTAGATGCTGGCACATCCTCTTTCAAGTGTTTATGAGAGAAAAGGAAAACCAAAACCGTCAAATGAGACCACGTATGGGTGGCAGAAATCAACTGGTCCTGCAAGGCTCCTCTTAGGAATTTTCAAGAGATGGTTTTGCTTTCGTGATGGTTGGTCACCTGCCTTAGTAGTTAGGGCAGACTCTCGAAGCCATAGATGTTGGCTTGTTTATGAAGACAAGTCCCCAAGTCTTGATATTCTTGTAAGAGTTTTATTTTAAAGATTTTAACCTTTGGAGATACCCACACCGAATGCCTTTAACTGGCTCTAGGCGCTCCCACCCACACCCTCCTCTCGCATGGTCCGAGCTGTCCTTTTTGATCAGCACCACATTCCACAGCTGGCAGGGGCATCCCGTCCCACAGTGCAGGGCTCACAGGCACGACGTCTGTGCAGCTGGCCTCAGGGAGCAGCAAGGAAAGCAAGGGCACAAGCGTGAGATGATGCTGTTTCCGATGAATTAGGACTTTGGCAGCTGCTGAGCAATGGCACTGGACATTTCATTTCTCCTCACCTCCATGTAGACTATGATATTTAAGAATTTTTCTGGCCAGAGCAATGGTCACCTTTTCTTCTTAAATTGTCACTTAGACATTCATTTAACTTATAATTTAGTAGTTCTGGGACATTCCAGTGAGTGACGTGACGTGCAGTCCGTGTCTAATGGTGACATTTCTTTTGAGTCAGCGTCATAGTCTTTTAACTGCAGCATTTCTCGTTAGAGTACACAGGGTAGAGTCAGCCGCTCGTTAAGTCTGACCTGCCAAGCCCCTCTCCGGAGAGAGCAGACGATGATATGGAAAACCTGAAATTCGAAATGACCTTTAATGAACTGAGTTTGCTTGGGCTGTGGGGATGGGACCAGCAGACAGCACGAGTGTGCCATCACCTCCCTTTGCTTTCCCTTCCGTAGACCGTGATGAAGGAAGGCTTCATGATGCACGGTGCTGATAGTGTAGGCTGAAAATGTGACGACTCAGTGCTGCCCAACTATGGACAACAGGGCATGTGCCAGCCTGGCTGGGAATGTCCTTCCTCTAGTAGAGGACAACTGTCAGGGTTAAAAAGATGGTTTTAAAAAAACCTAGGTTTCCATGAGATGGGTGCCTTCTCCATCCTGCTGAAGGGACGCTCAGAAGACGAGCACCATGTTCTTCCTGAGAGGCAGGGAGATCTTTTGCCCACACCCACTCAGCAGCTGAGTTTGTTGGGTAAAACTGGGCGTGTGGCTGAGCCTTTCCGTGATATTTTTCCTTTGGCTTTTTGAGTATGATAATTTCTAGAACACAAACTGATTTCATTCCATATAAAATCATCACACGATGTCATCCTAAAACTGTATGAAGCTTTGAAAATGCATACTGAAGAATCATGAGTGTTTTAAAAAAACTTTAAAAATATTTGCCTATTTTGTATAGACCCTTGTGTACAGAGCCCTCCCAGTGAGGTGTGTATTTAATTAAAGAGTAAGTTCTACATGTTGTCCAAGTTGTCCAAATACAACCTTGTTCGTGACTCTATTGACCACATAGTCCCCAGATGTCACACAGGCAGGGTGACTGGGGCAGTGGCCCAGTTTGTTGAGTATTTTACTCTTTTTAATGCTGTGCCTTGAAGGTCTGTGTTCCCCGCCCAGCCCTCCATCATCAAGTTGCACCCAACAATCTCAGAAAGACGGGGGGCGGGGAGGAGGACACAGGACCCCCACCCTGGCCTTCAGACATGTGTAGAAGACACACATATCCTTCTGCATGTGTGGTGAAGAACAGGCTGAGGTGTGCTGAGAGCCATGCTGGTGTCTTTGCCACCTTCTTTTTACACAGAGCACAAACGATCAGGACTTGGGGGAATATTTAATGTTCATACACCACAAGGAAGTGCATATGGATTAGCTGTGACTCCCACACCCAAGTCCCTAGTGCTTAGGCTTCAATTTTTCTCCCTTTCAAAAGGTGGTGGTTACCTTTTAAGCCTATAAATTTTTTTTTTTTTCCAAGACAGGGTTTCTCTGTAGCTTTGGAGTCTGTCCTGGAACTAGCTCTTGTAGACCAGGCTGGCCTCAAACTCACAGAGATCCACCTGGCTCTGCCTCCCCTAGTGCTGGGATTAAAGGCGTGGACCACCACCGCCCGGTGAGCCTATGAAATTTTTAACAAATTGATCTTAGCAACAGCTTTTTTCCTGTCCTAGGAGCTAATACAGGACACGTTTCAAGGCAGTGAGATAATTTAAAGTTAGCTTCCATGCTGGAAATGTCTGAAAATGTTTGAGAATACCATCATATTTAAAATAAATGATACACAAGTCTTTTTAAAATTTTGATTTTAAGGTCTTAATTAAAAAATGTTTCCGTAAGTGTTTTGGGTTTTTATGCTACTTCTGCCTCAGAGCTAACAATAGAACACTGAGGAGAGAATGCCCGGTTCTGCGCAGTGACGAGGGTGGGGAGAGGATAGAAATGTCTCCTAAACTGTGCTGAGAAGACATCTGCATACTTGGTGTTGCTTATGTGTCTGCTCCTCCGCTCCACCCCCATGGAATCTCTAACATGGTTAGCCATGTTCCAGCTACTGAAGGCTTCGTAGGTGGTCTCACCTGCTCACAGTGCAGCAGCGCATGCGTCTCTCGGTTCCCATGCAACATCTTTGTCACTGTGTTTCGTTGAAGGTTGGCTGCTAATTCAAAGGTGTTTGCTCACAACAACTGGACTGTATTGTAAGAAAAGAGCTAGCAAAGGGGCTGTTGTTGAAGGTGTCATTTCCAGACATAGCCTACGTTCTGGGGATGTAGCTCGGTTTGCCTGGCATGGAGGAGGCACTGGGGTCCCCACGTGGCGAGAAACAAAACAGCAGCCAAAGAGAGTTCTGCCCAGCTTTCCGACTAAAAACGTCTTCAGAGAAGGTAAATGGAGTGAGACCCCGTGACACTGGCGGCAGCAGCAGTGTTGGAGAAGAGGGGGAGAGGCTTGCTTTCCGGGTAGGTTCACTGCTCAGGAAAACCAGCATAGCTGGATGGTCTACTTATGGATAAACTCGTGCTATGCCATGGCCAATTCTGCAGTCACCTGGCCCAGGTAAGGTCTTTGCTGTATGTATACTCCGTGTGGTATAAATGCTGCCCTTTCAACATGACCTGGAGTCTCTATGTACCGTGATTATCCTGGAACTCACTCAGTAGATCCGACTACCTCTGCCTCCCAAGTGCATCTGCCTCCATGCCTGGTTATTTTTCTTCTTATTAAAGACAGGGTCTCATGTAGCCCAGGCTGGCTCTGGAACTAAATAGCCAAGGATGACCTTGAACTTTCTGCTTTTCTTGTCTCTACCTCTCAACTGCTGGGATTACAGGTATATATCACTACACTTAGTCAATGTGGTTCTGGGGAGGGAAGAATCCGGGGCTTCATGCATGTTAGGTGGTTACTCTGCCAAGTGAGTTATATTTCCCACTCTTCAAAACAGGTAGACTTTAGGTTGGCAGCAGCTACGTATTTTTTGCTACCAACTCTAAAAGGCGAGTGAATGGCATATTGAGGTCTCTGTAAACTGGTCCACCCATCATTTGTATGTCTATGAATGTCTTCCCTCTTTTCTTTAACCTAGGCTTGTACAAGACACAGTTACACCAGGCATAATCAGCATATCATGAGGTGGCTGTTCAGCTCCTGGGGCACATCCCTGCAGAGCATCTCAGGTAAGATCCCGTGAGGACCAGCTGCTCAACCGCCAGGCTTTCTAAGGCGTCAGAGTCAGCACCATGGAAGGTGTCCGGGAATGCAATCTATGATGGTTCCCTAGTACCTCTTCTTGTAGGAAAATCTGGAGAATCTGGGGGAATTCTTGTATTCACTCCCACAGGATGGAAGCTGGAGTTTGTCAGCCCTCAATCCTGCGATATACCCAGCATCCTGGATTTCTTAAATAATAACAAATTTGCATTTAGGAAAGTTTCCCCTTATTCTAAGCTTATGTTGAGTGAGAAACAACACAGGCTGGGTGGGCAGCGCTATGGCTTAGTTCACACTGCTCCTAACTAGCAGACCAAAGGAAACTGAACCAGCAGGGGACACAGGTAGGGAAGGTCCAAATAAACACAGTGTCTGGTTTTAGTGTCTGGGATTGATGCTGAATTGGGATCCACCTGACAGAAGGCGGGTTCAAACAAGGTCACCTCCACAAAGTTAAACCCTTAAGCGTCAGTGAGGCCATGGCCGTACCATTCAGCATCAGAACTGGGAGGCTCAGGAGGGAAGACCGCAGATATTGATACAGACATTGAAATAGCTCTAATGAGCAACCAGAACGCTCTCAAAGATTAGAATGTGGATAATGATGACAAAAAGAAGTGAACAGGCAGATGTGTTGGGGGACATCTTAATCCCAGAATTGGGGAGGTAGAGGCAGGAGACCTGTTGCAAGTTTGAGCTCCACAGGGAGTTTCAGGTCAATCAGAGTTACAGAGCAAGACTATCTCAAAAACCAACCTCTAAATGAAAATACTGGAACTGTGAACGAGCACAGCTGGATAGACTCAATGACAGGATGGAGAATCAGCAGTCTGAACAGCAGAAAGAGAACAGATGAAAAGAGTTTCATGGGGACCTGTGGCATGGGAGATGAGAAAGATGATGAAGGCGTTCAAAGATTGGAATGAGCAATGGCTGGAAACTCAATCTGATGAAAGATATAAAACTAGAAGAGTCAAGATGCTGCGTGAACTCCATGTGGGAGAAGCTCAAAGGGATGCACTGAGCACCTGCCATCCCGGCACCGGGGGACTAAGGCAAGAGGATTTGAGTTTGAGGCCACATCTGGCTACGTAGTGAGACCCTGTCACAATACCCATCCAGATGCACCCTCCTCAAACTGCCGAGAACTAAGATACCAGGAAGTGCTCAAAGAAAGCCACACATTGCACTGACAGTTTGAACAATGACACATTCTTCATGGAGATCGTGGAGGCCAGAGTGAAAAGAAACATGTCACCTGGGGATTCTGTAGCCAGAGCGGGGCATGCTGGCACACACCATAATCCCAGCATGAGGGAGGTTGAGGCGGGACCGCCATGAGTATGGGACCAGCTTGAGCTAGAGTGAGACCCTATCTTAAAGGGGGCGTCTGAAAAGACTACATTTTATAATGAGATAATACTAAAGACTACATTTTATAAGAAAAAGAGATAATACTAAAAACGTTTAGCCTAAAAGAAAGCAGGTTCAGAGAAGCTGAAAAGCATTTTAAAAATGTAAAAGAAACCAAACTTCTATGTATGCAATGCCTTCATGTTTCCATGTCAACCGTGCTGTGAAGATGCTGAGAATTCCTGGGTCCCACGTGACTCTGCAGAACATGAGCATCACGCCCACAGAGTGATAGAGGTAAGTGGAGACAGCCTGTGGCTAGCAGCTGTGTCGGACTGAGGCAAGGGCTGTGTGGAAGGGCCCAGAGTTGGATGAGTTGCCTACAAATAGGAATCTGATGGGACTGCTAAGTTCAGGGTAAGAGCTGGACACTAGAGATAACAGGTGAGAACTGCCACAACGCAGGAGAGCCTGGTGATGAAGAGCCAACAGTCAGGAGCTCCAGCTCCCTTCCCCCTCAGTCCTGCAAACTCCCAGGGACACAGCATTACCAAGACACCAATCCTGTTGTATAAAACAAACCTTGTCAGTCCAAAAAAAAAAAAATAAGATTATGCATTGTATGCTTGTGGCTGTTGTAGAATTAAACTAGAAATTCATGACAGAAGATCTGGTCAGGTGGAAATCAAACAGCATTGCCGAAGAGAAAATCTCAACGATGGAGAATGTTTTAAATAAAAGAGAAATGAAGTTTGGTCATATTAAAGTTTGCACAAGAAAGGTAGTACTCAGGAAATAGTGCTTGTTAGGAAAACAGGCTTTCCTGGGTGTGGTGGCACACGCCTTTAATCTCAGAACTCTTGACAAGACAGGCAGGTAGATGGATCTCCTTGAATTTGAGGTCATCCTAGTCTCAAACGAAAACCAGGCCAATTTGATGATGATATACAGTGAGTCATTTATGTATTCAAGAACTGCTGCAGAGGAATTTTGTGTGATCCACCTCTACCCTGTATCCACTCCGGCCTCTCTAGCTCCAGATGGTTTTAAGGTCATGACTGCCTCCTGCTGTCCCAGGCTACTGAGATTAGAGATGTGTGCCACCGCACCTGGCAGAAGGACAATGTGTGTGGTGTGGAGGTGCTTGCTGGGGATCGAATCCAGGCAGGGCCTCACACGCGTGGAAGGAAGCACTTCACTGCTGAGCCCAAGGTTTCCTCACAAACAGACTCCTTTGCTAGAGGTAGCGAGTTTGCTGAAAATGACTACAAAACAATGTAAGATGTGGAAGAAGAGGCCCAGATGCCCTCACGATGAGAGACAGACCATGGAGGTCGAGGGTGATGTGGAAGAAGAGGCCCAGATGCCCTCACGATGAGAGACAGACCATGGAGGTCGAGGGTGATGTGGAAGAAGAGGCCCAGATGCCCTCACGATGAGAGACAGACCATGGAGGTCAAGGGTGATGTGGAAGAAGAGGCACAGATGCCCTCACGATGAGAGACAGACCATGGAGGTCGAGGGCCATGTGGAAGCAGAACAAGATGGGCAGGTTGACCTGGGCCCATGGCAGCTCTTGCACTGACCTCAGCTAAGAGCCTTGCAGTCCACAGAGCAGGACAGTGCAGGGTGCGTGAGACACTCGGTTGCACTTTATTTCCAGATGACAGTGAGTCCTTGAGGGTTAGCGTTTCAGGTGTGGGTCACAGACACGGTGTAGAAAGGGCAAGAGGGATTAAATAAGAAATGTGCTGGCTCTCAGCGCCAGAGTCCTTTGATACTGAGTCGTGTGTGACCAACACGATGGGAAAAGCACGCGCACATTCACAAACTGCATTTCCTGTGAGCTGAAAAAGAAGAGCTTCATTGGGTGCAGGACTCTATCAGCACTGGCTCTGTGCTGGAGGAAAGGGCCAGGCTGTGTGCAGCAGAAGCTTGGTTTCTCGGAACAGGAAGGGGTAGACATGGGGCGGGGATCTTTGCATATGTGTGGCATCGAAAGGTACTGTCCACTGAGTGAGTTCGCAGTGTGGCTGCTGAGCCCTGTCTGCCAGTGTGCACTGCGGCTTCCCCCATGAAGATCTGCTTCTGTGCGGAGTAGAAAAGGTGGCAGTAGAGACTCCAGACTCTTCTGGCTCCAGCAGCTGCACTCCAAAAACCGCCACGGAACCTGAGAAACATTAAGTGTGGTTAGATACCTGTGTGGTTGTAAATGCAAAACAGCTCACAGCCCAATGGACAGGACAGTTTCACCTTTGGATTAACACTAGCTCATCCTGCTAGGCAATGCCACGGTGAGCTGGGCAGGATGGCATACACACGTGATCCCAGTATTTGGGAGGCTGAAGCAGGAGGAGGGTCATAAGGTGGTAGGCCCATCTTGGGCTATATAGTGAGCTCCTGCTTCAACTTCCCTGACACAAAAGGTCACTGTGGTAAATGGGAGAGAGCTGTCAAAGTATAATAGCTGGGCAATGGTGGCACATCTTTAATCCCAGCAGAGGCAGGCAGATCTCTGAGTCCAGGCCAGCCTGGTCTACAGAGCGAGTACCAGGACAGCCAGGGACATACAGAGAAACCCTGTCTCAAAAAAACAAGAAAAAAATGTTTATGGCGAGCTTGCTGGTTTTAGAGATGCTCCCGGGAGGCTTCAGTGAGGCCAAGTCTGCTCCATGGTTTACTGAGAAGGAATTGCTGCCCCAGCAGATCCACAGGGCTCTGTGTGCCCTGCCTTTGCCTCTGAGTGGTCGGGAGGAATTCCTGCAGGGTTGGTCCTGTTGAGCACACCTCTGACTATGGATCTCCTCTCCTGCTCTCCCCAACCCTCCCATTGCAATTTCACACCCTCTCTTTTCTGTCCAGCACGCAGGGCCTCCAGCACCCACCTGTATTGCTGGCATGCCTAGCAGCCACACTCCTGTGCATTTGGGGCCTGTGTACGCCGTGGTGACCGTAGCTGTCTCAGGGCAGCGTCTCCATACTGGATGCCAGAGCCCATTCTCTCCGGGTCCAGCTCACCTGAGGACCAAGAAAATGGCTATGAGTCTGTACTCAGGCGAGTGTGACTGGCATGCTGTTTAGGGATGCTGTACTACTCCAGCAAGCAGCAGGGGGCACTGTTGAGCTACAGGGTAAAACCCACAGCTGAGGTCAGGGAAGACTTACCTGATTCGATTTTGTTAAGTATTTTCCTTGCACACTGCATGAAAGCCTCTTCGACGTTCTCACCAGTCAGTGCGCTCGTTTCCAGGAACATCAGCTCTGAAAGAGACATCAAAGAAGAAGACAGTGAATCATGGTTAGAAGATAGCAATCTTTACATTTTTAATTTTTTTTTTTTTTTGGATTTTTTGAGACAGGGTTTCTCTGTAGTTTTTGGAGCCTGTCCTGGAACTAGCTCTGTAGACCAGGCTGGCCTTGAACTCACAGAGATCCGCCTGCCTCTGCCTCCCGAGTGCTGGGATTAAAGGCGTGCGCCACCACCGCCCAGCTACATTTTTAATTATCGCATTTATTCATTCACTTTGGAGAGAGTGTGAACTGCGCTGCATGTGTGGTGGGAGAGAACACGCTGTAGGAGTCAGTTCTCTCCTTCCACTACGTGGGTCCCAGGGATGGAACTTGGTCCTTTGTCCACTGAGCCATCTCGCTGGCCCAATGACAGTGACTTTGAACTGCTAACAGCCTGCACAGCATTCTCATAGAGTGACAAGCAAAATTCAGTCCAGTCCCTAAATTCTCTAATTTCTATAAACATAAAATTAATATACATAAATTTACATTTTTGTTGTTATTTGTTTGTTTGTTTTTGAGGTAAGGTTTCATATAGTTGAGGCTGGTTTGAACTCTTGATCCTTACCTCTTCTGTCTCAAGTGCTGGCATTACAGGTACCGTCACATCCGGGTTCATTAATGTATTAATGTTTTAATTACAGATACTATCACATCCGGGTACATTAATGTATTAAGTAATGGGGAACTCATTGAAGAATGATTATTATCATGCCCTAATTCCTGAACTGACAAGAAGAAGTAAGCACACTGGCTAAAACTGTGACTTAAGCCGCAATTTCCTTCTCCACGTGATCTGCAGGTCTCCATGAATGCAGACATGGAGCTGATGCGTCACGGCCCTGCTGCCCGGGAAAAGCCATCCAATTTGAAAATGTGTGCATTTGGGTGTCCTAGATAAGTTTTACTAATTTTTCTCTCCTCTAAGCATTAACAGTTTTAATTGGGGGAGGTTAGGTAGAAGTCTCACTTGATTTACTTTTATTATTTTGTGTGCATGGGTGTTTTGTCTGCATGTATGTCTGTGTACTGCGTGTGTACCTGGTGCCAAAGGAGGTGATGAGCTGGGATTGAACCTGGGTCCTTTGCAAGAATAAGTGTGCTTAACCACTGAGCCAGCTCTCGAGCCCTGAAGTCTGGCTCGAAGTCAAGCTGGGATTACAGGGATTACAGGCCCACAACACCATGCCTGGCTTGTGTTTATTTTTTTAGTAAAAACCCATCAAACTGGGAAAACAGTTTTCTGTCTTTGAGTCCAAACAGATGTGGCCATAAGGATATATTAGTATGAGCTGGCTCTCAGAATTCAGGCTCTTCCTGAATGTTTATAATGCTGTTATCTCTATAAACAATGGATAATTTTGCAATGCAGTTTAAACATTATTAAATTTGTTACCTAGCCTACATAGCGAGTTCTAGGACAGCCAGGACTACAGACACAGAGTCTGTCTCCCAAAAAAAACAAAAACAAAAAACAAAAAAAAATCAGACAAAGATTCGTTACCATTAAACAAATGACTTAATGTAAGAAAATGAAGCCAGCTTGCCGAGTGTTTCTTCTGCTCCCTCTCTATGTGGGATGACTACTTCACCAATTAGCTTTCAAGATACATAAAATGTGTGGCACCCTAAGACGGCTAACATCCCAGAGACCTGAAAGTCCTTACGGAAGGTAAATACCTTGCTCTCCTCAGCACATTGGCAGAATGAGACATACCGAGCTATGCTGAACTAGAGTCTAAGTTCCACAATTTCATAAGATAATTTAATCTCAAAACTCCACCAGATGTTTTAAACCCAAAGAAATGTCACTGTGCCCAGACCACCCACCCTGTGAGAGGGTATAAGAGGAAGAAGTCACTTGCCATTCTCTTGTGCGAACCTGGAGGCTTCGAGGAAGGTGACTTCACGGTCAGCATCCAGGTCCTTTTTGTTCCCACAGAGGATGATGACGATGTTCTGGCTCGCCAGCATTCTGGCATCTGTTAACCAATTAGTAAGCGCATTGTAGGTTTCTCGGCTGTGTAACATAAGATTGTGGAAATAATACATGTATTTTATAAAACCAGCAACTCTTTCCAGTCATCCTCACCATGCACACTGCTTGTCAACATTTCAGCAAGGGCAATGGGGCCTCAGAAGTGACGTGGGAACCCAGTGCTTGGTGAGACATCAGACCCAGGGGCTATGTTTAGCTTGTGTTATGACGAAGTCTGTGAGTCACACAGTCTGGGTTCAGAGGGAAAGGGGTCTCTTCATTCACTTCACAAATGCACCTGAGCCCTGAGGATGTGTCAGGTACACGCCTGACTTGCAACACTCATCACTGTGACCTGCAGATTTGTGGGCACCTTGATCCACAGGAGTCCACCACATTGACTTTGCAAGGATGCTACTGCCGCTAGGGGCTGGGGGCTAAGGGACATGCAGGACTTCCTGGTTCTGTCTACACAGGACCAACTCAGACCTACAGACTGGCTCTCACATTTAAGGATTGGCACAAGTGATACCACACCCTGGTAGGCTGAGCCTCTTGTGGCACCTGGGGAGAGGAGGGTGGAGTCAGGAGCGTCACCCTCTCAGAAGAGAAAGACAGCTGTGCACTATTCTCTTTTGGATCGGATTCCTCCCAGGAAGGGCCCCTTAGTGGAACCGTCTGGATCACATGCTTCCAGGACAACGTTGCAAATTCTGAGGTCAACGCATTGATGAAATATCCCCGAAGACAGGAATGGGCTGCAACCTGCGTTGGCCAATCCTGTGGTCACCAGCCACATGAAGCATGGACATTTGAAATGTGGCCAGAGCAACCCAGGAAGAAACTAAGTTGTTACATGCAGCTAGTAACTGCAGTAAGTATTTCACTAGTTGGTTTAAACCCACTCCCTTCCATAGCTTTCTTAGGGTTCAAGAATGTTACCCTCATCTCATAGATGAGGAAACCAAGACCCAAACAGGGAGATCCGGGCCTGCAGAGATCACAAAGCCCCTGGCTCGAGCTGGGATCTGAACCCAGGTGATCTGAGTCTGCATCTTTAGCCCTTTGATTCACTTCCGAGAACTCGCAGAGCCCTGCAGACCTCAAGGAATGTGTCCCATGTGGTGTGAAGGAGACCAGTGAGGCAGAAGGCTCGTTTCAGCCCCCAAGAGCTCACAAACAAACACTGAAGACCTCTATGAATCCCCTGGAAAGGGCCCAGAGGTTTGCTGGGTTCAGCCATGCTGCCTGTCTAGACCCAAGTGGATCACGCGTCTCACCAGCATGGAGCAGAACACCAAGTCGTCTGTGGTGGGGAACTGACTTTACCTGGTGATGTCGTAGACGAGGAGAGCCCCAGCCGCACCTCTGTAGTAGCTTCTTGTCACAGACCTGAAGGAACGACAGGGCTTCTAACAATCGAGTCCCTCTACCTCTCCCCACAAAAACCATGCTTCCTCTGTGAACAGCTGCATAGGGCTAAGACCAGCAGGGTGCTCTCTCCAAAGCAGGGACAGCTCTACTGAGCAGCTCCTTAGAAGGCACAGGAGGCTCGGGTCAGCATGTGGCCCAAATGTCCTTAGCTCTATGTGGACAACATGCTCCAGGAAACCCTGTCACTTCCGGGTGTCCTGTGCTATCCCCTCCCCTCTTCCCAGGAAAAGCTTGGATGGGAGCAGCCTAGATCCCTGCCAGCGACCCACATTTACTCTTTGCTCTACAAGGACTGACTGGCCTTTTGTCTACTTCACATTCTCAATGATCTGTTTTTCAGTAAAACATTTTCTCTTCCGTAATGCCAACTTTTCTCTGTTTGCTAGTTTTATTATTATTTTTTATTATTAATTATTTATTATTTTATTATTTATTACTGCATGATGATGTTGGGGTGGGGCATGTATGTAGAAGTCAGACAAGACTTGTGAAATCCTTACTTCCACCTTTGCATGGGTTCTGGGGATGGAATTCAGATTGCAGGCTTGCCCAGCTTTTACCTACTGAGTCATCTTGTTAATTTTTTTTTTTTTATACTAGCAAAATAACATTTGCTCGGGCACCTCCTATGGTCTCCCACTATATTGCTCAGGCTGGCCTTGATCCCCTGGACTTAAGTGATCCTCCTGTCTCAACCTCCAAAATAGCTAGGACTATAGGCACCACTGTACTATAGCCCCAATTTTAAATAAAAAGTGAAAAGTCTGCTGTGGGGGTGTGGCGTATTCCACACGGAATCTGGGCTCTGTGGCTCGTGGACCATACAGAAAACACAAACAGTCTTGCGCTCACGGTTACAAGATGCCAGCTGTACAAGCTGATTAGCAGAGGCCTGGAGTCAGCTATGCAAGAGCGGCCTCCAGAGCAGCCATCACAGCGTGTTCTGGTTAGTGTGAAGGAGTGAGAACCCTGTCACAGTGTGTTCCG
This sequence comes from Chionomys nivalis, assembly GCF_950005125.1. Lineage (NCBI taxonomy): Eukaryota > Metazoa > Chordata > Mammalia > Rodentia > Cricetidae > Chionomys > Chionomys nivalis. Next base: position 5,540,242 of record NC_080106.1, read on the forward strand.
GTTAGTGTGAAGGAGTGAGAACCCACTACAGGCGGTTAGAAACTCCTCATTCAAGTGTACTATGGAAAAAGCCATTTGTCCTGTTGCATTGCCCTGATTTTAACCTAAAAACATACTGTGGCTGGGATGGTGCTGCGCACCCATCATCCTGACCTCAGGAGCATGACACACACAGTCAGAGGCTTGCCAGACCCTGCCTCAAAACACGGAAGGAAAGACTGAAACCCGAAACCAGCTGCAGGGATGCTCAGCATCACAGCCTCCAGACTGAGCTGCCACCTGAGACGCTAGTTACCCAGTGCCCTCTCCTGCTTGTTTTGGTATCTGGGGTCCAGTTGGTTCTCTCTTAGCAGTGAGAGCTTCCAGGCTGAGCTGGAGCTTTTGAAATCAGTGTGCATGTTTGTTTGAGACCACACGTGGTGAGGGAATCTAGCTAAATAGTTTGGGTCCAAGTTCAAATATTCTTAGTAAATTAGGAGAGCTACCTGAATCGCTCCTGTCCAGCTGTGTCCCATATCTGTAACTTTACATATTTACCACCAACATTTATTATTTTTGAGCCAAACTCCACTCCTATGGTATGATTTGAGTCATCTTTGACTAAAAAAGAAAAACAAACAACAAATAATTACATTTTAGAACATGAAGGTAACAGTTCACAGATTTCAATAGTAATGTTAAGATCAGGGGCTGAAAAACTAAAATAAAGATTGTAAAAAGAAGTGGGGGGGCATACCGAGGGCGTAGATGAAAAGGCCATTAGCTCTCTCAGTCAGCTGACGATCGGCACTAACTTTAGAAAGTCACACAATTCCTGCTCTCAGACAGTAGAGAGTTCCCCGTCTCCTCGTACAAGGTGTAATTACTGGAAGAGGCTTCCCTGAGCCTGAGACACCCAAGTGTCCGTGGAGAAGACCAACATCAGCCACTTGACAGCAGCCTGCCACACAGTAGGGCGCGTGCCTGGTAACACTGGACCCGAAGATAGCTTGATCATAGAACTCTGATTTGGGGTCTTTCTGGGAATTTTTCTTTTGGGCCTTTCTATGTGTATCACTGATACCAAATGTTCATTAGCTGTAGCATTGCAGAACAAAACTATGAGTTTATTGGAGAGTCCTGTCACTTCTTGTGACAGGGGATGAGCTAGAACAAATGCTACCCCGTCCCCTGCTGGCTCTCATCACTCGGACACAGCGTACTGCTTCATGAATCAGGGATCACTTGATGATGCATTTTTTTTTCTTTCCTGGAGGCATGAGAGGTTAGATAATCTAGTCCTCTGTAACAGACACTCTTCCCAGGGGGACCTGTGACCTCCATTTCACTTCCTGACCTGTAGACCAGTGTAGGAGACAGAAGGGCCTGAGAGGCACCAAAGGCCGCCCTGAGCAGTCGAAGGCTATAACCTACCCAACTGCACTCCAATGTGGCTCTCGCTACTAGGCCAGGAAATGGGGTTCTTGCTGAAGAATCAATCCATCACGCTTACTATTCTGTTGTCTCTTAGGATAAGGAAACACTAGACACCGAGCCACTATTAAACCGGAACACTAACTTCATAAAAACTCGATCATGTAAAAGTCTAAGTAAGAATGCACTCAGAAGGCAGGGATGTTGGGTGGATCTCTATGAGTTCAAGGCTGTCCTGGTTTACATTGTGAGCGTCAGTCCAGCCAAGGCTACATAAGACCTTATATTTAAAAACAAAACCCAAAACCACAACCTTGTAATACTACATAAAAGCACTTTTACCCAGGGGTAGACCCTGTGTGCCTGTGTGTACAATACTGACCCACCAGGCAAGACAGGCGCACTGGGACATCAGTAGCATGCCACAGGAACAACCAGCCACTCTCAGACTGGATCTGACGCCTGCCCCACCGGGGGAGATCCATTCTTACTACTGTAATCATGCAAAGCACACGCTGGAGAGGTAATAGACCTCAGAGGAGAACCCGCTATAGTCGTCTTGCTAACTGGACATGCTGTCAAACTGCCTTCTAAACGCTTCTGTTTCTACCCTTCCATGGTGCTGCTCTCAACCGTAGCCAGAGAAACTTCCTTTTGGAGCAGACAGAAGCTAATGCAGAGACTCCCAATTGCTCAAAGTGCTGAAATAAAGGCTGGCTTGCTGCTCACAGCAAAGTGGTGAGGAGCAGGTGAAAACCATAGGAGCCAGAGGAGGGGCTTCTGCACAGGGTACGGCCGTGCACTCAGGAACTCACAGCGCCCATGGGAAGGTCCCTGCACAGAATCGAGCCCATCAGCATTCCAGCTTGGAGGACTGAGGGGCTCAGTAGGCTCTAGCCCTAGCTGAGGAGATGTTAGTTCGGCTGCTAGGGGAAGGACAGTTATTTTACTTCAAGGGTGTAGCTTCTTGTGTAAGTTGCCTGTTGTCTGTGATTCAGGATAAAACCCACACACATGTGCATGTAAGCAACCTTAATCAAATTCAATGATATTACATGGAAGTAGGGAGAGGGTGGGGGGCATGTTAGGCTCTAGAGGGAGGTGGAGAGGATCAAAGTATACACATGTATGAAATTTTCAAAAAATAAAATTTTAAAAGTGAAGCACTTTGAAGTTATGGTTTTCCTTACAGAAAGCTCAGATTTCCCAGAAGCACCCTGTGCCCAGGGAAGGCTCACAGACAAGTTCAGATTTCCCAGAAGCACCCCTGTGCCCAGGGAAGGCTCACAGACAAGCTCAGATTTCCCAGAAGCACCCTGTGCCCAGGGAAGGCTCACAGACATTACAAAACGTCTGGTCTCACTCACATTTTTTCTCAATGAACTGATGAAGCAAGCAAGATTTGCCGGTTCCCGCGTTCCCAATGACCAAGAATTTAAACAAGAAATCTGAAAGGGAAAGAAAGAGTAAGGAATTAGTTTAAAGGGAGGTATAAACACACTCAGACTATGGTAATAAAACTTAGTGGCGTGTTAGCTGCTGATAAGAAAGAGGAGGTGACTGACTTCTGCTAAAACACAGACACTGGCTTGCCTTTTCCTAGCTACGCCTTGCCCATTTGCATAGTTCTGATGTAGTCAGAGCTTTCCCAAACTGTTCCTTCAACGACTTCAGAAGTTGGAAGGTTGGAAATTACCTGTGACAATGAATGAAACGGGTTCCCATTAGCCTCTAAAACACGCAGACTGAGCTGCAAGCTGCATTAGTCTAGAAGAGGAAGTCTCTTCCCAATCGTTTTCTCTTTAGTAAGAACTCTAGTCCTGCATAGCTGGGAGCTGCGCACCATGGGCTCCTTGTCCTCTGAATGGACCTCCTAGCCTAACTTAGCCCTGACCCGCTGCAAGCCCCACCCTGCCTGGCACCCACACTCTGTATTCCTAATTCTCCAGACCACATCCTCTTCCCTATGGGACCAAGTGCTGATGTCCCTACCCATTCCCTGCTCTCCCCCGCTAAGCTGAGCCAGCTGCTGGTTTTTGGCATGGCCCTGTCACCAGTTTCTAAGAACTATCACCGTCACTCAGAAAGCAAACCTATTTGGTCTCCAGTAATATCCAAATGGCTGCAGAAAATTATGGGGCAGTGGCATTAGAATTGTGCCAGTATTTAAATGCCAATAGCTTCAGCTTCTCACTGATTTTAAAGCATGACGTGGAGACGCCACTCTTCTTTGAGAAGCCTGCACCCATGTTCTTGCAGATGTCTGACTTTCTTCTTGAGTGCTTCTCTTTCTCTTATTCATTAAGTATAAAATCTATATTAAAATATCTTTTAATAAACCAACTCCGGTTCAAAACCAAGTTCTAATAAGAGCTGGAGAAATGACTTCATAGTCTCAAGCACTGGCTGCTTTTGCAGAGGACCTGGGTTTGTTTCTCAGCACCCACACAGCAGCTCACAGCCATCCTCAATTCCAGCTCCAGGGAATCCAGTCTCCTCTTCTGGCCTGTGAGGCACCAGGCACATGCATAGTGCACTTACATACACACAGACAGAACACATACAATTAAAAAAATGAAGCTTTAAATATTCATGTTCACACCAACATGGTTCACGGCAGTAAAACAGGAAGCAACTCAAGTAAGTGTCCATCAGTGGAGGAACAGACACACAAAACGCGGTATCTCCATACGACAGACCAGAACTTAGCCTTAAAAAGGAAGCGCTTCTAATAACTGCTATAGCAGATGAACTTAAGAATACTGGTGACATAAACCAGTTATAAAATGACAAATGGAGAATTGCCATTTCAGGGCATGAGCATCAGTTTGGAAAATGAGGGTTCAAGAGATGGGTGGTGGTGACCATTACATTATGACAGGTGACTGTACTTTTATTTTTGTTTTCTATTGGAGATCTTATTTATTTTTGCTTTATTGTATGGGTGTTTCCCCGCATGCATTTATTGTATGGGTGTTTCACCCTATGCACGCAATGCCTTTGCAGCTGGCTCCCCTGGGACTGGAGCTGCCAGGTGGGTGCTAGGAATCAAACCTGGGTCCTCTGGAAGAGTAGCCAGTGCTCTTAACCATTGAGTCATCTCTCTAGCAGCCCAGGAGATGTGACTGTACTTTAGCACCACTGAAATGCACACTCAAAATTTCAGTTGGTTAAGATTCCCAATCTAAAGGGAAGTAAAATTTCTCAACCTTATTCAATATTCTCTTCTGTTAGGAAGTAACATTATGTAAGTTATAAAGAAAGAGTGAAAAAGAACTTTGGTTGGGTCTGCTGTTGCCTTGGGTGGGGAGAGAGAAGGTAAAGAGACTGACAACAGGCAGGCAAAGGGAGACTCCCACGGAACACTAACGACTATGCTCAAAGAACACAAATCCCTGCTCCTGGACCTTGGACTCGCATAGCCGAGTGCGCACTCTGCTCAGATTTGCTGAGCTGTCCTTTGCAAACTAACTGCTGACTGCACCATTGCCACACCTGGCCAAAGAGTGACGTGTCAGCGAGCTGTGATGGAGAAAGGACTGGCAGGATCTAGACTATATATAGCTGCTTTAAAAAAATGACAGCCTTGTCTGGACCGATTGTAGAAATATGTACTAGAATTACTTAAGTGAGAAATGGGGATGCTAAGGAACTAGGAAGAGAGGCTGGTGGGATGGCTCAGAGGTTAAAAGCACTTGCTGCTTTTGCAAAGGACCAGTGTCCAGTTCCCAGAACCCCTATAGCAGGTAACAACCTTTTGTAACTCCAGTTCCAGGAAATCTGATGCCCTTTTTGGCCTCCAAGGGCACTGCATACATGTGCTGCACAGACATGCATGCAGGCAAGACACTCACATGCATAACATCTTAAAAGCGAGGGAAGGTCGGAACAGAGGAAGGCAATGATGACATACTGCGCGTGTGTAATGCTGTGTCTCTGGCAACCACTAAGAAGCTGTGACGCGAACTGTGTAGGGCAGGTGTGGTGTAATCGGCATTTTGTGGGGTGTGGATGCAGCAGAACCAGGAATTTAACGTCACTTCAGCTATTTAAGTGCTTAGGAGCCAACCAGGGCTCTGTGAGACCTTATTTCAACAACCATAATAAATAAAACAGCTCCACACCCATCCACCAACCAAACAACAGAAAGGAGAGAGTGGAGGGGACGTTAGCTACCATGACAAGGGGCTGGCGAGGTAACAGCACAGTAGGCTCTGAGCGGTGGAGTTTGACAGTTTTTTATGAATATTTATTACATGACTTTTTTTTTTTTTTTTTTGGTGACCTCTGTTCCCTCCCAAATCATAGATTTCCCTTCTCAGAGTCTATCTTTTTATTATACTCACAAGGTCATGGAAGAATCAGCTTGAAGGCAGGGAGAAGTCTGGATCCCAAAATAGGAATGCTAAAATGGGATATTATGCCGGTGCACTTTTAACTTTCCATATGATAAATGTCGGGTGGGATTATGGGAAAGCTATCAAGCAATCAGCAATCTGTGGGCAGGCATTAGCCACCCTCCCGCAGAGGCATCACAGAGCAAAACAGTCACGGCTGCCAGAAGACATGACATTCAGTGCCCTTACTGCCTCCCCAGACCCTTGCAGATCCACAGCGGGACCACAAGCTAAGGCACAGAAGCAGGGTATACAGCAGGGGACCACTCAACATGACCAAACAGCACAACACACTGTGCTCAAAAGCCAGTGCCAGCGACCGCAGGCTCAGTTAGCAACAGTGCCTCTGCCCGTGTAGCTGCTGCTGGCTGTGACCTCCATCTTGCTTTAACCCTGGGCTTGTTCTCAGATGAGAGAATGCTGTGGGGAGGGGGAGGTGGCAGGGAGGAGAGACTCGCCACCTGCAGTCTGTCAACACCAGATTTCAAGAGACACCGACCTGGTGGTCCTCCCAAGAATGCTGCCCACTTCTCTTAGGAAGGGGAAAGAGATACACGAGGCACAAACATGGTGGCCTCCTCCCAGGACGTTCACCCTCATGCACGCTACCATCCTCACAGTGGAGAACACAGGTTCTATGACACCTCCCTAGTTTCCCCTTCTCATAGCCACTTTGATGTTAAGATTTCTATGCACCATAGTACGTTGGAGGCCCTTGAAGTGCAGGACCCTCTCCGGGGGTCCCTCTTCTTGCCAGGAAGGGTTCGGGCTGGATGGTACTTGGTTTTGGATAGGTAGAATGTAGGCATTTGGGGGGTTCCTTGCTTTCCTGCTTGGCTTGCGATGCGAAGATCCCCTATAAAGGATGCCAAAGGTTGCAAGAAGAACCTATTTTGAGATACTGAGTGGCAGAGTCATCTGAAAACACCTGTAAGCCAACAAGGTGAGCCCACAGGAAGAGTCCTTCACAGGGTTGACCATGAAGAGGAGACTAAGATAAAGGTCTCTGGTGAAGTCCGTGCCCCTGAGGCAGAGCAGAATCCTGACTCCAGAGGGCTGAAGAATCAAGTGATAGCATGTGGATGGAGATGTGTAAGCCCTTCCAGAAGCTGGGAGGGAAGAGGAAGAGGATGAGGAGGGGATCAGAGTAGTGGGTACATGCCAGAGAAGAAGGAGGGGCTGAGACGTAAGCAACTGAGACCCGGGGCAGCTTGTGCAAAAGGCTGGCTCATCTTGGGTGGGGAAGGGACTTCCTTCTTAGACAACAGGGAAGGCACAGGTGAGTGTGCTGCCTGTACGAGGTGGGCACACTCTTCGCTGGCATCTCCATCTATTGGTGGGCTCCACCAGAGCAAGTAATGGGTTGAGATATGCAAGACCAGATGACATCCAGGAAAGGGGAGTGAGCTGTACACCTGCCACCGTCCCCTACAGCAGTAGGTCTACAGAATAAAGGACTGGGCCAGGACCTGGCACAGCACATGCCCTAGAGGAGCATCGGCAGAAAGTAAAGATGCTGGAGCTTGGGGTGGAGGGCTGGTTATCTGGAAAGGAGGCAGATGATAACCTATCAAAGAGCCAGGAATTTCCATGTCAGGTTGGATGTAGTCAGTAATGGGAAATGGACAGAGGATGTCCAGGGTGAAGCCAGGGAATTGGATAACTGAAGCAGAAGAAGAGAAGGTGACCAGAAGTGACCCTGCGGAGTTGTGAGGCTAAGGGACTGGCCAGTCCTCTGTCCAGATGCTGCAGGCACCAGGTCAGCCAGGAGCTGAGAACAAAGCAGGATGTTCAGCAGATGACCCGGATGACGACTGGTCTGAACGTCCGTGGATGGCGGGGCTCAGCATGAAGGGGGTGTGTAGTTCAGAAAATGCAAAGCCTGGTGCTCTCCTAAGGGACAGGCAGCCCAGTATGGGAAGTCAGCTGCCAGTGCAGGACACAGTGAACCAGCGATAAAGAGGTCTGATTGAACAGCTGCCTTTAATGAGAAGCAAATTTGGGGTGCATTAAAGAGTAGACTGTTGAATCTGATCAGGTTAGCAGAGGGACAAAGCCTGCCAGACTCTATAAAGAAATAATGGCAAATCATCTGTCAAGATGATTTGCGGAATATTTCAACCAAAGGAGAGACGGAGAAGAGAAGCGGGGAGAGCGGAATAGCTTTTCTGTTTTAGACAGGGTCTTAATATACAGTCTAGGCTTCTGCCTCTGCCTCCCAAGTCCTGGGATCACAGGTGTGCATGGCCCCACCCAGTGTGAATAGCTAACTTGATTTGTGGCTGACCCGAAGGGCCTTCCTGATGTTCCATGATGCACTGGAAGGTCAGGTAAGCATGCCAAAGAACAGTCAGCTCGCTCTCAGCTCCTCCTTTATGGGGAGCTGGCTCAAGTGCCAGTTTTGACCCGCTGAGGGCAGAGACTTTTCATCTTTGAAAGTCTGACCTCCTGCTGTTGTGATCTGGCCACCATAGATACACACAGAAAACATGGGTCCTCAGAGTGCATTGCTCATCCGGATGGACAGCGTCTGTGCCCTAGGGGCCTCCTACGTCTGTGGTACCACTATGCACTCCCACCTTTTGGTCCTAGTTAGCCCTGGATCCACAGATAGATTTTGCTCCATATGGAACACAGTGATTCAACAAGATCTGCTCACATCAGTAGGGTGCTGAAGGCTAGCTTATTGGTCATCTCCACCTCTACATGGGACCAGGGCCACCTCACAGTGGGTCTCAGTTCTACGCACCAGTACACTGGGCATGAACTATAGGACTCCGCCCCCATCTGCAGGCAAGACCACCTGCCCACTCAGGCACATACCTGCTCCTTGGGTGGGGAAAGTCCCCAATGTGGCACTGGACATAGGACTGTCATTGGTGTCAGAAGAGCTCCAGACAGTGTTCAAGGTGTTGACCTGAAAGCTGAGGCCTGGCAATGGCTAGCAAAAGCCACTGGGAGCATGCATAACTAGGCAGCATGGACTGTATCCCTAAAACAGACCAGACCATTTGGAATGTTTTTATGACTATTGAGAGCCTGCCCAGCATGCACAAAGCACTGGCTTTGATAGCCAGTATCCATAAATTGGGTGTGGTGGTGCACACCTATAATCTCAGCACTCAGAGGGTGGAGGCAGGAGCATCAGAAGTTGAAGGTCATCCTTGTCTACATAGGGAACTGGAGACCAAAGTAAATGAAAGGCTACCAAGTAGTCATGACTTGGGACAAACACGAGTTCCTTCTGTAAATGGTAACCATGAAGTCAGACATCTGAATGCACAGGGGCCCTCCAGATCCCACTGGGGTTCCAAGCTGAGATCTGGACACAAAGGTGCCCAACAGTACCTGGGCAGATCCCCCAAGACCCTGCTTGCCACCCTGTTCCTTCTTTGGCTGCCCAGGTTTCATCTGACCATCCCTTGAATCTGGGAACTGCAGAACCAGGTCCTCCCACGCTTTGCTCTGAGGCCTGGCAAGGCCTTGGCTTCAGATTCGGGTCCTCAGCAGGGATGTTTGTGTTCCCTATGTTCAGGCTCTGTGAAGTGCCCGCATGACCTCGTCAGTCCAGGAAATTCGATCTACAGAACAGGTTTTATTAGAGCTCTGTTTCCACTGGCACAATGGAACCGTCTGACTTCTTCCACAAAGAACAAAGTCAAGCCAGCCCTCCAAGTCAAGTTTCTATTTATTTTGGCTTTTTGCTTCATCTTCCCCGAGAGCAAAATCGTTTCTCAAATGGATTCGCATCAAAGTCTGTTTTGGCAGTCTGTGCCCTGGATCGTACAGAGGACCAAGGCAGAAGCTCACCTGGACCCTTTGTCCCCGAAGATGAGAGTTTACCTTCTAGTACTGAAAGAGAGATTTTGCTCTGATCAGAAGAAAGAGCTGATCTGCAAAAGGCTCCAAGGGCTGTGCGCAGAGCCGTGTTCACTGTGCGAGCATTCTCCTGAGAACTGCTACGCAGGTACCCCAGGAGACACTGGGGCTGCTAAACGCACGCTCTATCTTGCCAGCGATGATAAAGGGTGGCTGCTTTGTTCTTAAGCCTCCAATTGCTTTTCTGCACGATTAAAAATTTATATTTGAAAAGAAAATGATAAACGTCTCTCTAAAATAGACCTCACATTCATAATTTATTAGCACTTTATGAATAGTGTCCTTCCTTCCCCCACCTAAATATCATTGAGTCCTTAAGGCTTAAATACCAACATGCCACACCTGTGAGGGATGGAGCCAGGTGTGGTGTAATCTGGGAATCTGTTTCAGGAGGTGGGGGCAGAAGGATCAGGATTAGGCCCAGCCTTGGATACGAGCAAGACTAAGGCCTGCCTGGGTCATATGAAACCCTGTCTCTTTTATTACTTTTATTTTTAAAACATCCTATGTGTGCACGTGTGTGGGTATATGCACATGGATGTGGGTGTCTGCAGAGGCCAGAGGTGATGGGACCTCCCGGAGCTGGAGTTACAGGGGGTAACAGGAGTAACAGGGGACTTACAGGTTGTGAGCAACCTGATATGCAGGCTGGGAATTGAAGTCGGAATCAAAGAGAGCAAACGTTCTTAACCACTAAGCCATTTCTCCAGCCTGAAACCATGTCTTAAAACAACAAAACAAAACCAGACGAGAGAAGCTGAAAGACCCACAAAGACTCGGCCACTAAAGTGCCGAGTGCCGATGTTTGAGGCAGGACTTGTTTTGATGCAGCACCGGTGCACACAGGCTACCTGATGCCAAGTTCACTGTCATCACACACTGGTTTGTACTGACCACGTCTTTCACATCATAAACTACCTTGGGAACTCTTATTTTTGAAACAAGGTCTCATTTGCAGCCCTTGCCAGCCTGTGGCTCTATGTAGACCAAGCTGGATCTGCTTGCTTCTGCCTCCAAGAGCTAGGATTAAAGGCCATGCCACTACACCCAGCTTTCTTGGAATTCTTAGATAAGCTTAGAAAAATTGATAAATAATGAAATGTATAAGTATACAGTGCTTGCTTGCCTTATGTTCTCTGCTATAATGGGGTTCCTTTTCTTTTATCTTTTTTAAAGGCCGGGTTCCATGTAGCCCAGGCTACCCTCCTTCCTCTACTTCATAACAGTTGGGACTATTGGCCTGACATCTAGTTCTATCCTTTAGATAACAGTGCCCTGTGTCATCTGATATTTCATTCCACAGTTACAGTCACCGAGTCGTAAATGTTATATGTGACATTGACTCAAATGCACAGAAAACAGTCCAGCGATGAAACAGGGAGGACAGCACCGCTTGGGTGAGGGCTTGATCCCACCTCACCATCACCTGCTCAATCCCATATTCTCATCACCACAACTCCGGTTCCAGGGCATCCACGGCCGTCTTCTGACCTCTGCAGGCACCAGGCACACACGGCATATTTACATACATGGAGGCCAGCACTCGTACACATAAAAGAAAAGCAAATCTCTAACAAACAAGTAAACAAACACAATTGCCCTATCTCAGAAATTCCCTCACAGCAACAGGGGTTATGGCACAGGCCAGGATGCAGGCCGGCAGAGGCTTCCAACACTTTAACTGGGCCATGTTCTACTAGAATTACTAAGAAGGATAAAAACATACCAGCTCGGTTTGACCACACCTCCTAGGAGGGCTTGAGAGAAGAAATTCCAGAAACAACATGAACCTTTTCTCATTTCAAAGAAATATTCAGGGTTGGAGAGATGGCTCAAAAGTTAAGTATACTTCCTGCCCTTCCAGAGAACCAGAGTCCAATCCTAACACCCAGCTCAGTCACCTGTAACTCCAGATCCAGGAACAGGAACTCAGATGTCCTCTTTTGGCCTCTGTGGGCACCCATACATGTGGCATATTCTCTCTCTCTCTCTCTCTCTCTCTCTCTCTCTCTCTCTCTCTCTCTCTCTCTCTCTCCCACCCCAGAGATCCTCCTGCCTCTGCCTCTTGAGTGCTGGGCTTACAGGTGTGTACCACCACTGCCTGGCATACACGTGAATTCTTAAACTACAAAGAAACTGACATGGTCTCTAACAGAAAGACCACTAACATAGCAAGAAGAAAATTCCAAGCAGATATACCCAATATTGCTTTTTGGAGAATTTGCGAAGTTTGGGGAATTTAATTTACTCAATCATCATGGTTTTCCAACGATACTGCATTCCAACATAATTTTCTCAAGGTCCCTTCTCTCATGCACATTCAGGGACTGTGGGTCCTGAGAAGCCTGCAGAAGCTACCCAAGATCCAGGGGTAGATGTGCAGCCGTAAGCTGCAGGATGTCACATGCCTGCCAATCCCTGAGATGGGAACCAAGTAAACCCCCTTTTCCTAAGATCTGGCCAAGCAGCCCTGACTCGACTTCCCTTTGCCTCTTCCAGCAAGAAACGCAACTCTGTGGAAAGGGCTCCTGGAGACTCAGGAGACAGCTGGACTCAGGAGCTGAGGGCAGGAACTGTTTAAATGGTGCTTTCTCCTAGGCAGCTGGGGACTCAGCAGCAGCTGGGGAGGCGGAGAGTTATGTGACTGGGCATGGGACACTCTGTATTCTCATTCTCTGGGGCACCTGGGTGGAAGAGGTAAGCAGAGTATTGAGAAATAAGATCCTTGGAATTACAGTGGAACTGGTACTATAGATTTAGGGGGCATCCCAGAACCAGAAGTAAAGTCACAGGCTTTAGCACCCGGATGATCATGAGAGGGGAAGTGGTCTCATTCTGCCAAAGAACCGTTTTTCCAAAGTTCTCGGATGAGCTATGATGCAGAACAGTCTATATCAACTACATTAATATGTGTCTGACCTATGGCCATGGTCACAAGCATCCCAGGATAGCTATGGATGCTGCCCAACACATCTGCAGACTACAACATCTTGTAATGTCAAAAGGCGGAACATCCCTGATAAAGCATCCAAAGACTGTTCCTGAGCAACAGCACCTCTCTCTCTGGAGCTTCAGGGGAGACTCTCCAGACCCTTGGGACTCACCCCTTTGTAGGTGAGACCACAGAGGCTCAAGATCCGTGGGCTCTCGAAGCACCAATGCTTGTCTCGAGACTTGGTCCTTTCCCTCTTTCTCTTTATTTCCTTCTTCCATAAATTATTATTATTACAGTATGTGTGTGTGTGTAAAATGTGTGAGTGCACAAGTGTGCAATGGGCGTGTGTGTGGAGGTCAGAGGACAACTTTGTGGAATCAGCTCTCTCACTTTCACGTGGGTTCTGAGGACTGAGCTCAGTCCGACTGCAAAGCGTATGCATTAACCCCGCACCCCAGGCACCTTGCTAGACTGCCTGTCTCTCCTCCCCTCCATACCCCCTCTTCCCTTTTCTCTTCTTTCTTTTGATACAGGATCGCATGTAGCACAGGTTGGTCTCCAACTCCCTATATAGCATAGCAAAGGATGACCTTCAACTTCTAATCCTCCTGCCTCCGCGTCCTAAGTGCTGGGATCGTGGACATGCCCCCTCCCACTCCAGCCCTAGACCTGGTTTCTTGAAATGCTCATTGGTTAGTTTTCAGTGAGTGAGAAAAAGAAAACCATGACTTTGGCAATCAAAAATGTACTGAATTAAACAAATGTTCCGTTTTCTGATGTCTGCTTGAACTGCTTAAACATTTTGTCAAATTGTGAACTAAGGTAATATTAATTCAGGTGATTCTCCTAACAGGAAATTAATTTTACTTTATGAATGAGAGGGCTTTGAAAAGATTACTTTTTTTTTTATTAGGGATATCCTTGTCAATCCAAACTGCCTTATCAAGCCTTTATTTCTTAAAGAGTCATCGCATAACAACTAAGTCCTGTGAGTTAGCTTCCGAGGCTTTGCACCTCAAGGTGCCCCAAGTCCGCTGGCTTAATGTGACGGATATTTGCTGTCAGAGCCAGAGGCTGCAGAGATGTTGCAGCGTTGAGCTCCTGAAGGCTCAGGGAGGGGTGCTTCCTGCCTCTTCCTAGTTTCTGGTGGTTGCGAGCTACACTGGGGGTACGTTGGCTGGGTCCTGATCCTCTTCAACCTGAGGTGCATCTCCATAGCCCATTCTCCTTGTGAATGGTTGTGTCCATGTTTCTCTGGTCTCATTAGGGCACAGTCACCGAGTGTGGGACATACGACTCCGGCATGACTCCACCTTCAATAATCATCAGCAAAGATCCTCTTCCAGGGGGGCTGGAGAGATGGCTCAGCGGTCAAGAGCACTGGCTGACCCGGTGTTCAAGTCCCAGTACCCACATGGCAGTTCATAGATGTCTATAACTCCAGTTCCAGGGGATCTGACACCCTCACATCAATGCACATAAAATAAAATTAAATATTTTTTTTTTTTTAAAAAAGATCCTATTCCAAATAAGGTCACATCCACAGGTCCAGAGCTAGGACGTAAGAGTGACTGAGAACACAATTCAAACCTCATATACACAAATGAGGATATGTAGTTAGCAGAAAATACTCTGATAATTTCAATCTTGTCTACTAGACACTGGAATGCTGTGTGGGATTTTCTAGGTGGAATATACTATGTTGAATAGATTCCAATAGAAACAACCATGGGGCCAGCAACATGAGCAGGATTCTTCTGTCTCTGGAGTTTTCGCATAGTACATGGCATAATGCAGTGTGTAGCCACCTGCCTCAAACTCTTCCTCCACACCAGTTCTCTAGCACTGAAGGTTTAAAAGCTCCCTGGCATTTTCCCACCACGTACATGCTTAGCAATTTCTGTGTCTGACCATTTGGTGTCAGGAAGTATTTAAGGATTGTTTTCGAACTCTTGGGTCGCAGGCTGCCGGCCTGAGTCCTTGGTCCCACTCACGGAACACAGATAGCTGTGCTCTCTAACAATAAGTAGGAGAATCTCCCTTCAGGTTAGAAACACTCCGGTTGAGGGTTTAGTCTTAGCTGGGACTAAAATGCCTGAGAGAATGAAGGGAGGAAGGATTGGTTTGGCTCGGTTTTCCAGGGGTCAGCCCATCGCAGCTGGGGATATGTGATGGACAGGTCACATCAACAGAGGCCAGGAAGCAGAGAGGCGGGACTATAAGAAGAGGCAGGGGTAAGAGAGCGCTCCAAGAACATTCCCCCAGTTTTCTCCAATCATGTCCCACCTCCAACCTTTGATCACTTGCCAATAATAATATCAGATTAGTTTGGAGCCCTTGGGATCCAATCATGCCTAGAAACCCTCCACAGGCACATCCAGAGCTGTGCTTTGCTGATGTCCCAGTGTCTCTGTCTAATCAAGTGGATAGGTGAACCACATTTCAATGAGAGGCCTACCTGTTTATATCCCAGTTTACATATGATATGATGTGACCGAAAGCACCGTGTTCACAGAGTGAGGAACTTCAAGGAAGTGCTGGACACCACGCAGCCAGTGCAAGGCGCAGGGGCTGTTCTCCAGGTCGCGAGCGCCAGCCCAATAGCAGGAGCCGTAAGAACTGGCTCCTATTTTTCATCAAATTCCCACCAAGCTGCACAGAACCTCATTTCACAGAAGACAGAAAACCAGCCCCAAACACACGGAACTAAAAGGTTAGGCAAACATTCCTATGCCAGCCAACAGGCAAACGTCCGGAAGGAGAGGTCTTGGTTGTTTTAATTTGGGGAACAATACTGTGTAAACACCGCCAAGGATGAGCGAAGGTGACAGCCTCTGCCTTGGTTTGGGGTGACTATTCTTTTACGCCAGCAGCTTTAGAGACCACTCTTGCCTTTCTAAAGATAAACTTCCACTTAGGAGTTTCTACTCATATTTTGTTTGTTTATTGTTCTCCGTTGAAAGGAAAGATTAAATTCAGACTTAGTTAAAAAGTAAAAACCTGGACATGGGGACACACGTCTATAATCCTAGCACTCAGGAGGCAGAGGCAGGGAGATTGCCACAAGTGTGAGGCCAGCCTGGGCTACACTGTAAAGTTGAAGTCATTCAGAACTATGTAGACAGAAACATTCTTGAAACAAAAAACAAAACAAAAATTAAAAATAAAGGCATTATTTGGAAAAATACCTTAAAATGAAAGAAAAGATAAATACACCTGTGGCCCTAACAAAGCCAGTAACCCATGGATAGTGCTTAAGTTTATAGGGTCAGACATTATGCCTCCATGCCACAGGAGTGCTGGTGCCAGGAGACAGTGAACCAGGCTGCTGTGTGCCTCACAATACCCTTTCCAGGGTCCCACCCTCTCAAAGTCCAAACCTCAAGGTTCTTCAACTGCCTCCTCACCCTCCTCAAGTTAAAGTGCCCAAATCATTCTCTGAGACCTGAACCCCAGATCTGCCTGTTCACTTGCCCCTCTCTGACCCAATGGTTAGCTCTTTCTTACACAGTTGGCCAGACCATGCTCCTTTGGAACTGCTGTCTGGATTTTAATTGTTCATCTATTAAGGTCACAACCGAATTAGCAATCTATTCCTCACTAGACTGCAAATTCTTGGGGAAGTGTCTATGGCACTTTTACAATGATTAGAACCTTCCTGGCCCCTGGTCCCACCCTGGGGCAGGAAGGAAGCAGGGGCACATTGAAATAACCTGGACTTGTTCACCATGCTTTAACATGAGAATCCCTCCCTGGAACCAGCACATACCCAGTCAAGTCTCAAGTCTCATTAGGGACTGGCAACCATGCATAGTATCGGTTGTTTATTCTTATCTCGATTGTGGTGGGAGGGGACACCCTGCACATGCATCGGAAATGGCTAGGTGCTGTAGGAGAGACAAAGCTGAAAGGCGCATGGTCATAGAGAGGGTAGGTGTTTAGCTATAATTAACCCATAACAGAGTGGAGGGAGGGATGGACAGGCACACGAGGCTAGGGGGTCTCCAGAAAAGAGCCGCACACATCCATTTAAAACTCATTATAATCTCAATGCAAAGAAAGGAATTCCAAACCTCGAGAGACCCACAGCCAAGCCCCCAAAGACATTGAATGCAGGCGTGGCCCTGAGTTTTAGTCCCTGTGCTCGGCTGCTGCAGGGGGAGGGAGGGATCAATGATAAACTGGTTCCCCCAACCTTGAGCTATTTAAATAATCCAAGGAGGAAAATGTAGGGCGAAACCAGGGTCAAAACAAGAGGGAACTTGGAACAGAGGATCACAACGCTCTGCACAGCTGGGGGCATCTGCTGGCCAGAGAGTCCAACTCAGCTCCTGACACCCCTAGATCCTCATGATTTCAGCCCAGCCTCAAACATTCAGGCACTCTCAAGTTCTAGCCCGACCTTGACACCCCAAGAATCTCAGGATCCCAGCAGCTGACATCCCTGGATTCTCTACCCGGACCCTGAGACCTAGATTCTCAGAATCCCAGCTACTGGCACCCCAAGATTACCAGGAGGATCCCAGCCCAGCTGTAAACATCTCAAGATTTTCAGTATCGCCATCTGGCTTCTGACACCGCCAGGTTCTCAGGATCCCAGTCCAGCCCCAACATCTCGCTATTCTAAACACCGGCGGCTCTGGACACCTAAGCCCAGCCACAAACATTCCGGGACCCCAAGGCCTGCCCTACTACACACATGCATGCGAACCCGCGCGATTTACCGTAAGTCTCGGACATGGCGGTCTGCGCCATCCTGCCGCCACACTTCTGCGTGGTCCGGTCTGTCCTCCAGTCTCCGCAGAGCGAGGAGGAACCGTGCGTGGAGGTCCGGGTACAGGCCCACTGCGAGCCGGCCACCGGCTGCGGCCCAGCGGGACTCGGCTCCGCGCCTGCGCACCACCGCCCCGCGAAGGACCGGCGCGGGGTTGGGGGCCGGGAGGCGGGGTCGCAGGAGAAAGGAGGAGCCGGGCTGGGGAACGCGAGGAGGGAGAGCGAGAGAACTGGTGAGGAGAACTCGGAGGAGGAGGTGAAGGAGGATGAAGAAGGGGGGACCAGGAAGGAAGGAGGGGCGGGGCTCGGGAGGGGTGACTGCACCCGGTAGGTCCTCCCAGCTGTCATTGCAACACAAACTCAGCCATCCTTGAGTGTGGCCTACCAGGCTATGGTGGACAGGAGGCCGCAGGGGGGTGGAGTGGGGTGGGGACGGTCGGGGGGGGGGCGGTGGGGGCTTTTTTTGAAGGGAAGAGGGTTCATTAGCAGAAAGCCAAACTCTTACTCAATGCACAATTTGCAGTTGAAATTGCCTGGCACGGTAATCTCAGCATTCAAGAGGATATTTTTGAGTTGGAAGCCTACCTGGGCTACACAGCAAGGAGGAAAAACAAAGATAAAAGAGACACAGTTCAAAAAGAAACAAATAAACAGGTTTTTAAAATAACAAAACTATTGCTTACAAAAATTTTAAATATAGAGATATTTCATATACGAATGTTAAAATAGCGATGAACTGTGCTTCCGGCCCCAGTATGTGACCTTTGAGCTTAGCTTAGTTTCTTTCCCAGCTGTAAATCTGTACTATTTCTGAGGAACTGACAAACAGATTACATTCAAAACACACATCTCAGTTGGGCATGGTGACACAGGCCTTTAATTCCAGAACTCTGGAGGCAGAATCAACAGATCTCGGGATTTGAGTGCAGTTTGGTCTACATAGTGAGTTCTAGGCAGGCCAAAGCTGCTTTGTGAGACCCTGTCTCAAAAACAAGCAAGCAAGCAAACAAACAAACAAAAATTTGCCTTAGTCTTTGTGGTTTAATATAGTAAAGAATCTTTTGGCCTTGTTGACCTGTTTTTATCTTGGCCTCTAATCTTATGACGTGTACCTCAAAAACAACTCTATGATCTCATTTTTTAAAAAAGAAAGGGAAGACATCAAAATTGCCAGTGTGGTGGCATGTTTATAGCCCCATCCCTCAGGGAAATGGAGGAAGGAAGACTGAAAGTTCAAGCCAGCCAGTCTTAGCTATATAATAAGTTTGAGGCCAGCTTGAGCTACGTGAGACCCTGTCCTGGTTGGTTGTTTTTGTCAACTTGACACAAGCTAGTATCTAAGAAGAAGGCGCTACAATTAAGAAAATTCTTTCATAAGACTGGCCTGTAGCCAAGCTAATGTGACATCTTCTTTCTTTTGGGGTGTGTGTGTGGGCACTTTCTTGATTAGTGGCCCATCCCATTATGGAGCCAGCACCGGGCAGGTAGCCTGAGTTATAAAAGAAAGCAGGTTGAGCTAGCCATGAGGAGCGAGCTAGTAGGCAGCACTCCTTCATGGCCTCTGCTCCAGTTCCTGCTTCCAGGTTTTGCCTTAATTTTCTTCGATGACAAACTTTGATGTGGATGTATGATCTGAAACATTTCCTCCTCAAGTGAGAGAAAACCCCGACTTAGATAGACCCTGACTCAAACAAAAGCAATGGGGGAGATGAGTCATTGGTAGGGTGCTTGCCATGCAAGGCGTCGGGACCTTAGCGGAGAGTCTGAGCACCGGTGTAGAAGGCTAGGCACAGTGGTGTGTACATGTAATCCTAACACTGGGAGTCAGTGAAAGGGACCCACGGGGTCTGCTGCTCAGCCATTCTTGCTAAATCGGTAACCTCCAGATTTAGAAAGAAGCTCTGTCTCAAAAAAGAAGGGAGTGATAGAGAAAGACAGTCAACATCAACATCTGGCCTCTGCATACATGTGCACAGACACGTGTACACACACATACACAAAAACAAAACAAAACAAAAAACCCAGGGCTGGCAGGACGGCCTAGTGAGTCAAGGTGCTTGTCACCAAGCCTGATGACCTGTAACCCGCATGATAGGTTTGTCCTCTGACCCCAACGCTCAGTCATGCACACACAAAATAAATAGTAAGCACACATGTGTGCAGGGACATACACAATAAATAAATGTATAAAAGAGTTAAAACAAAAACCAAAATCATATATATGGTAAGGTTAAGACACTTGAAGCTGTTCTCCCTCCCTCCCTCCCTCCCTCCCTTCCTCCCTCCCCCCCCTCTTTTAGATTTTGAGACAGGGTCTCATATAAATAAGGCTGGTCTCAGCTTGCTATATAGCTGGAGGTAACATTGAACTTCTGATTTTCCTACCTCTGCCTTCTGAGTGCTGAGGTCAGAGCTTTGCACCACCACGCCTAGCTTATGCAGCTCCGGGGATCAAGTTTAGGTCTCCTGTGTACTTAGTAAGTACTTGGCCAACTGAACCCCATCTTCAGCCAGCACGCTCTCTTTTGAGAATGCCCCTCACCCATGTCCTTTCCTTTTCCTTTCTCTCTCTAATTTCTGTGATTAAATCTTTACTAACCTTAAGGGAGCTGGAGTGGTAGCTCAGCTATTGAGACCACTGACTGGAGCCAGCGGTGGTGGCACAGGCCTTTGATCCCAGCACTTGGGAGGTAGATCTCTGAGTTCCAGGCCAGACGACTGGTCTATAGAGTGAGTCCAGGAGCTAGGGCTACACAGAGAAACTCTGTCTCAGGAAGAAAAAGAAAAAAATAACCAGTGGCCGCTCTTCCAGAGAACCCACATTTAATTCCTAGAACCCACTTGGCAGTTAGCAACCTGGGGTAACTCCAGCCCCAGGAGAACCCAGTGGCCTCTTCTGGTCTCATAGGCATGATATGCTCGTGGTTCACAGACACTCAGATACCTATACATGTAAGAGAAAATTAAACAAGCCTTTACAAAATTTATTATTTTAAAATTTTATGTGTACATGTGTGGGCGTGAATACATATGTGTGCATCACGCACATGCGAGTGCCCTTGAAGGGCAGAAGAGAGTATCAGATCCCCTAGAAATGGTGTGACTGATGTGTGTGCCAGGTACCAGACCCAGGTCCTCTGCAAGAGCAGCAGGTACTCTTGACCTCCCAGCCATCTCTCCAGCCCCCCCCCTTTACTTAATAAACTGCAACTTTACTTCATTCTGACTTGTCCTGAAATTATTTTCTGTTGTGCAGTCAAGAATCCTAGCTTCGACTGGGTATGGTGGTGCACACCCTAATCCCAGTGCCTGAGAGGAGAGGCAGGTGGATTTCCATGAGTTCAAGACCAACTGGATCTAAGTAGTGAGTGCCAGGGCAGCCGAGGCTAGGTAGATAGACCCTGTCTTAAAAACGAAAACAAACCAAAAACCCCAGCTTCCCCTGATTAGAGATCTTTGAAAGAACTGTGGCAGCTGCCGGTAGCTGCATAGAGCTGTCTGTCTCTTGCTCCTTGTTGCTGATTCTAATAGCAAATGAGTATCCTTCCATCGGTCCTTCAGCCGACCTCACTGCTAAAGTACTTTGGAAGCTGTAATTTCCTAGAATTATTTTGTATCTAGTTCTTCCAGAACTCAGGTACTTCCTTCCTTGCTTTCTCTTTGTTGTTATTGGTTTTATTTTTGATATAAAGTCTCACGCTATAGCTGAGGCTGGCAAACTGACTATGTACCCGCATGGAACTGGCATCATCCTTACATCTAGGTCTTCAAGTGCTGGGATCGAGGCATGTGCCCTACTGCTTGGCCTTCTGCTGCTCTGCTGGCTTACGCTCTGAGCAAAGCCAACTGCTTCTGATTAAAAGCAGTCAGAAGAACTGGGGTTCCCAGACCAGGAAGAGGTCAGTGTTACCAGAGATCAGTCTCCTCCTTCAAATCTAAATGTCCTTCCCGTCACACACTGCCTCTGGCCAGAAGGAAGTCACTGGGTATGGTGCTAATTTGTGTGTTGGCAGAAACTGAGAAATCTGAGAAACTTTCTCAGGGTCGTAGAGAAAAGAAAAGTATGCTTTTGGTTGGTCAAAAGGTTGTGAGTTATCTCAACTGTTAACAGTCGGTTACAGGTTAAACTCCTGAACTTTCCCCTCTTCTCATGGCTGAACTTGACTAGTTTTTTTAAAGCATCTTTTCATATATATATGCATTTCTGCTTCTGGACTCTATCAGATGGTGTGACAGGACCGCATATTTGATGACGATAGTTTGGGGCTTAGGACTCGGTGACATGGGTCCTTGGGGCCAGGCTTGGTGGAAACCCTGCATAGCATATGGCCCTCCAGAGCTGGAGTTGAGGAATATGGGCCAATGGCTCCCAACAGCTGGGACTCAGAAACATCTGGCTGTTACCTCGAGGAGGAGCCAGGCTGTGCAGTTACATGTGGAAGCTTGAACGTGTGAATTTAGTTACACCCAGGTGGGTGAAAATGATACCATGAATGAATGAATCAATAAATGCCATGAAACAGGAAGATACTTTGGAGGATAACCTTCCAACACTAAAAACAAAAACAAAACACCAAACCTTTGCCACAAGCACATCTTCTCTCTGGGACTGTGCCTGGATGGGGTGAGTTAGCTGCTGGAACAGGGTCATCCCAATCATTGGTGCTTAACACAGAGAAGTTCAGGTCCTGCTCAGTCCATCTTGGCAATTCTGGGCTGGATGGTGGGGTTCGCTGTGGTTCTGGTAGCCTCAAGCTGAGTGGGTGCATCTGAACACACCTTCAAATCACTCCGGTGAGGGCAGGAAATGAGACATTGTGTATCAGCCAAAGACGACGTCCCCGGGAACTAATGGGCCAGAGAAATCATTGACTGTAGCTAATTCTAAAGAGGACAGATAAGAAGTGAGATATCAAGTCCCCAAGGGACTGAGAGGTCACATGGGAAGCTGTTCCGACTGCACTGGAGTTCCCAGCTCTCCGTGATTCATTCTTCATTTTCTTGAAACAACTTTATTGAAGCACAATGGACACCATGAATTAACACTTTGGTCATTTTGCATTTCTGTAAACCTGTGCTTGCTGCTGCAGGCGGCACAGCTTTATCGGGCTCAGCCTATACATTTGTGTCCTGTGATCTGGGTAGTTTCTTTTGTTGCTTCTCTAGAATAATGTCTTGTAAGGTTCATTGAGTGGTGGCTGTAGGGACTCTAGCATCGGTCCCTGTATCATCCCAGTCTGCCTCCAGTGGCGTCACACACACTTCCTGTGGAATATAGAACTTTATGACAATTGCCACGCGCCTCTGCCAGCACCCATGATCCGGATGTCATGGCTCTGGCTATGTGCTGTGTCTGCTTTAAACAGTCAGTTCCCGCCCGTGTGTGTGTGTGTGTGTGTGTGTGAAAACACACTTACAAAATTTATGTCTCGACTAAGGAGTTTCAGACCTAGCAGTCGTTCTACTAGGTCCAATAATCCCAGCGCTGAGGAGGAGAAGCAGGGGGATCAGGAGTTCAAAGTCTTTGCCGCATTGTAGAGTGGAAGCCAGCTTTGGCTACATGAGATCTTGCCTCAAAGAAAGAAAGGAAAGGAAGGAGATAGATAGATAGATAGATAGATAGATAGATAGATAGATAGATAGATAGATAGATAGATAGATAGATAGAGATAGAGTTTATTAAGTAGAGAAAGATATAGTAAATGCTTTAGCTTCAAGTATGAGTGTTGTAAAAAACCTCAGAGAGACTTAATATCTACCTATGTGAACTTGTGGTTGTTAGGGCTGTATTGCTCAAAAGACATAATATACAACTAGGTTAAAAGATAAGCAAAGTTTAAAAATTAGGTAACAGTTAAAGATTAAGTAAAAATGAGTTAAGTAAAAACCCATCAGCATTCACCTGTTTTCTTAAAGAATTTTCTCTGGTTACTGAATGGTAAGGTGGCTGAGGAGGCTCATTGTTTGGGTGTAGGGATAAAAGAGGGGCGCTGATAGATTGAGCCCAAAGGTCACCTTCTGGCCCTAGGTAAGCAGGATTCATTTGCTTTGGTGAGCTTGCCAGTTGTGTTGCAGTTTCTCGACTCTGAGCCTACAGGAAATGGAATCAGATTAAAAGGTGAGGTGTTTCTTCCTTTCCCACATCCCCTGAACTTTGCTGTTTTCCTATCTTGCTCCCAAAATGCAAGTTCTTAGCTAGGTGTGGTGGCCCACACTACTCTAACCCCAGCACTTGGGAGGCCAAGGTAGGGTTACTGCTGTTCCAGATATCCTGGACTGCAGAGAAACAGTTATTTCAAAGAATCAAAACAAAAGTAACAACAAAATAATTTAAATTCGGGCTGGAGAGATGGCTCAGCGGTTAAGAGCACTGACTGCTCTTCCAGAAGACCCGGGTTCAATTCCCAGCACCCACATGGCAGCTCACAACTGTCTGAAAACGAAGTTCCATGAGATCTGACACCTTCACACCAATGAACATAAAGTTAAATAAATCATTTAAAAAATAATAATAATTTAAATTCTTTCTTTTCATTTTGGAAATAGGGGCCCATGTTGCCTAGGCTGATCTCAAACTCACTACTTAGCTGAGGATGACCTTGAACTTCTGATCTTCCTGCTTCTTCTTCCCAAATGCTGGGATCACAGGCTTGATCATTACTACTGATTTTACGTGATGTGGGGGACAGAACTCAGGGCTCTGTGCATGCTAGGTAAGCCTCTGCCATTTGAGCCACATCCCTAGCCTGTTTTCTTTCATTGGCCAAGCACTATTCAATGTGTTGTATACACAGTCTCAGGTAGTCCAGCCTGGCCTCAGACTTGCTGTATGGCTGAGGATGGTCTTGAACTGTCTTTGTTTGTTTTGAGTCAGGGTTTCTCTGTCTAACAGTCCTGACTGTTCTGGAACTTAACTTAGTAGACCAGGCTGACCTCAAACTCCCAGAGATCTGCCTGCCTCTGCCTCCTGAGTGCTGGTATTAAAGGCCTGCACCACCACTACCCAGCTTGACCTTGAACTCTTGATCCTCAGGATTACACCACCTGGGATTGCAGGCATTCACCACCACACTAGGTTTAGACAATTCTTTTAAATAGTTTATGGGCAGCAGGGATGCTCAGTGGCTAAAGGCACTTTTTGATCCCCCAGCCCATGGTGGAAGGAGAGAACTGACTCCCCCAAGGTGTCTTCTTTTTATTTTATTTTATTTTCCAAGGTGTCTTCTAAATAGCAGGTGTGTCCATACTAATAACAAGTAAATCGGGGAATAAAAGAAAAAGAGCACATTGTGCTTATCAATTAAGTCCTACTTTGGGGTTATGTTGTCTGGTACCATTTCCTTCTGCATAGAGGACTCTGGTGACAGACCTGGAAGCTAACATACTAGCAGAGAATTCCTTCAGCATCACACGTGGCCCTGGCCATGCATTCCTGAATATGCTCAGCTGAAAGTGATCACTGAAGTAAGATGTCAGGCACATTTGGGGCAGGGAACGTGTGTTCGAAAGGTGAAAATGGTGGACAGCAGAGCCTCTGGGCATGCTCAGCTTGCACACAGGTTTAGCCAAAACTAAATAAAGGGCACTTTGAAGGTGTTTTGCTCAGCCTGCCCCTGAAGTGCCCCATAGTCCCACTGTTGGTCAAGTGTGTTTCCAGTGACTGTGCGTGCCACTCTTATCTTCGTTTCTTAATGCGAAATGAGTCACTTATCTCAGCTTTTAATGATCTCATCTTTTTCTCTGGTTTTAAGCAATTTGATCTTGATGCGCTATCAAGTGCTTCTCATCACGGTTCTTGTTCTTGGGTTTTATTAGGTTTCCTTGTTCTGCAAGTTTATCATTTTTATACGACTTGGAATTTTTTTCAACCGTTGTCTTTTCAGAGGTTTTCAGCCCCGCCCCAACCCCCGTCCTTTGCAGTTTGTTAGGATGCCTGAATTTGCATTTCTTTTTTTCTTTTTTGTTTTTTTTAAAGATTTATTTATATATTAAGCATACAATGTACTGCTAGCAAGGAAGGCACCAGGTCTCATTACAGATGATTGCAAACCACCATGTGGTTGCTGGGAATTGAACTCAGAACCTCTGGAAGAGCAGCCAGTGCTCTTACCCTCTGAGCTCTGAATTTGCGTTTCTGATGAATCCTTTCGCTGTTTCATCTTGTATGGTTCCTGTTTCTGTGTCTTTCAATTCAGAAATCTTTCAGCAGTGTCTCATTGCCTGCCTCACCCCCAGACTCTGCCCTTGCATCTCTCATTCATGTGGAGCGAGAGACTGTGAACTCTGTGGCTGCACTAAGTTCCTATCTCTCCTTCAGCTTCTCAATTGCACAGTCTGCTTTATATTGTGTCTGTATATATTTGTGTGTGTGTTTGCACACGTGTGTGCACATGTGTGTGTGTTTGTGTGCATGCATGCAATTCTGTTTATGTGCTTGTGGAAGCCGGAGAGAAATCTCAGCTTTTATTCCTTAGGAGTTTCTCCCTGGTCTGCAGCTTGCCCGTTAAGCTAGACCACGGGCCAGTGAGCCCCACAGAAATGTCCACAACAGATCAGCCTGTCTTCTCCCCAGCATTAGAATTACAAGCATGTGCCAGCAAGCCTGGGTTTGTTTGTTTGCTTGTTTATTTATTTATTTTTTATTTAATTTTTAAAAAATATTTATTTATTATGTATACAATATTCTGTCTGTGTGTATGTCTGAAGGCCAGAAGAGGGCGCCAGACCTCTTTACAGATGGTTGTGAGCCACCATGTGGTTGCTGGGAATTGAACTCAGGACCTTTGGAAGAACAGGCAATGCTCTTAACCTCTGAGCCATCTCTCCAGCCCCTGTTTGCTTGTTTAATACAGGTTCTGGGGAGCAAAGCAAGGACTTTGTTGGCCGAGCCATGTCCCCAGGCCACCATAGTTCCAATGATGATTTTAGCCGTCCTTTCAACTGAGTTTTGTCATGAAAGTGATTCTGAGGCCATTTCTAGTGGCTGACTTTTCTCTTCGTCGTGGGCAGTGTTCACCCACTTGACGTGTCGGAATTTGTCACTGACCGTCAGACACAGGGATGTTTACCTAGAGAAGATGAGATGCGCTTGAGCTTGGTCTGGGATCGCAGATAAATCACTTAGAAAGAACTTAATGCCCAGCACCTCCTGAGGGCATTCCACTCAACACAACACTCTTGAATGCAGGTATTTTCTTATAAACAGTGGGGCTAGGAACTAATTTCTTTGGTACTGGGATTGAATGGTAAGCTCTACCCACAGCTCTTTATTATTATTTTATTAAAATATTCTTTTGTGTTTGGAGATAAGGTTTCCCTAGGTAGCCCAGGCTGGCCTTGAACTCTTGACCCTTAAGCTTCTGACTTCTGAGTACTGGGGTGGTATAACACCATGTTGGGTTTTGTTTGTTTGTTGTTTGTTTATTTTTTGAGACAGGGTCATGCCATAACGCCTGGGCTGGTCTCCTGTCCTTCTCAGCAGCTGAGCGTGTTCTTCCATCTCCGTTCTCTGTTTGGGCTCAGACGGTAGCCTACACCAGCTCCATCCTCTAGCTTGGGGAACCCTGCATCTTTCTTTCAGTGCTAGGAGTTTAACCGGGGCTACATGACAGCAGAGGGACCCAGGTCAGAGTCATTCAGGTTTTTCCTCCTTTGCTGAGCCTGTGTGGACCAGCTGCCAGCTGACGTACACACCGCGAAACACCATGCTACTCTTCAGCGTTGGTGTGTTCTGCCTTCCCAGAGTGCCATGACTTCAGAGGCTTGTACAGCAGCCAGGTTGTCAGCATCTGGAGGCTGGGACACCCCCTGAGGTCAGACGTCACGTCCAGTTT
The DNA here is from genome assembly GCF_950005125.1 of Chionomys nivalis. Lineage (NCBI taxonomy): Eukaryota > Metazoa > Chordata > Mammalia > Rodentia > Cricetidae > Chionomys > Chionomys nivalis. The sequence goes on from NC_080106.1 coordinate 5,567,472, forward strand.
CTTCCTGTACTGACAGAGCTCCGCCCTCTCCTGGCTTCTGAGGCATTGCTGCTGTGTGAGATGCTCTACACACGGCTCCAAACTGCCCCCATCCTCACGTGACGTTCCTCCCGTGTGCAGGTGACTCAGTGTCCCCTTGTAAGTGTGTGTGTTCCTGTGTGCTCAGTTGCACTTGTGTGTGGGCTCTCATGGGTGGGACAGAGACAACTTTGGTTGTCATACCTCAAGGACTACTTGTTGTTTGTTGGAGACAGAGTCTCTCTCTATAGCCTTGGCTGGCCTGGAACATATTGACAGAGGTTTCTGTCCCACATGGACCCAAAGCTGTTCAGTCCCAAAGAAACACAGAGAGGTCTACATTAATCATAAACTGATTAGCCTAGTAACTCAGGCTTCTTATTAATTAATTCTTACATCTTAAGCTAGCCATTAATTCTTGTCTGTGTCTGCCATGTGGCTAAGTACCTTTTATCAGTGAGGTATTCTCATTTTGCTTCCTCTGTGACTACTGCAGACTGACTCTTTCCTCGCTCCAGAATTCTTCTGCACTCGTCACCCCGCCTATACTTCCTGCCTGGCTACTGGCCAATCAGCATTTTATTAAAACAATACAATATAAGTGACAGGGTACAAGACCATTGTCCAGCAGCAGGAACTCAGAGAGATCTACCTGCCTCTGTGTCCTGAGTGTTAAAGGCATGCACTATCATGCCTGGCTGCTTTGTTTTAGGTAGTCAAGCGGCCTGTCTGAGCACCAACCCCAGCCATGTGTGTGTTTCTCCCCACCCCTAGTGAGAGGACTGAGAGAATGTTATAATTTCCCCTACGAAAGGAGGGACTCTTACTTGCCACGGAGTGTAAGATAACTGGAAATTGGTTTGTAGAGGCTTTAAGAGGCTCCGTGAAGCCTGCTGCACAATACTGTCAGATGAAAGTTGGAGGGGCCTGTGTCTGCCTAGGAAGGAGGCCAGTGATGGGACTGGCAGGGAATTGGCCACCTCGGTGTCCTTCCTGAAGGCTTGCTTACCATGAAAGTGCCCTCCCCTAGGAGGTGAGCTCCAACCCCTCCATTACCAACCCTCAGATTCTGGAGAGGCCTGGAGCCAGCCTGTCTCCTGTGGCAGTGAGTTCTAAAGCGGTTTAGCATCTGTGACCGAGAAGCTAGGGCATCCTCCATCGCTTGGCCTTATCAAACGTGGAGACCTTCACTTCAGAAATACAGCTGAGGTCCAATCTCATCCAGAGTGTCGTACATCATTTTTTGGTCCTGCGGTGCCCCCTGGTGGCCAGAGTCTAGCTCCTAGCGGACTCAGCCTGGTGGCCCGGAAAGGGTGGCCATCCATGAAGGCACTGTGTCTTGTCTGATGAGGGAGGGTATAGTTTATAAAAGTGATGTGGGTTGAATTGTGTACCTCAAAGATGTAAAGTTTATCTGGAAAAAGCTTCTTTGCAGATGCCATTTTAAAAAAGAAGCCGTGGGCTAGAGCGATGGCTCAGCAGTTAAGAACATTTGCTGTTCTGGGTGAGAACCCAGGTTCAGGTCCCAGTACCTTCGTGGCAGCCAACAACCATCTGTAACTCCAGCTCCAGGGGCTCTGACAATGGCTTTTGGCTCCCACTGGCACCAGGCATGCATATGATTATATACATACATACATACATACATACATACATACATACATACATACATACATATGCACATGCTTACATACATACATACAGGCAAAGCACTCATACGTGTCACAAAGAACAGGAGGAAAAGGTATGGCCTGTTGAGATGGCTCTTCCCTATTGGGTAATAGAGCTTGGCAAACCTGACCATCTGAGTTCAATCCCTGGGACCTAATTGGTGGAAGGACCTAACAGCCTTCTGCAAATTATCCTCTAACTTCCGCCACACGTGTGCATGTGCAAACACACATGGACACACACACACTGCAAAAAGAAAGGAAGGTGTAGACCTTGGGATGGCCCTTTAACCTAATGTTCTTTGTGTCTTAAGAAGAGGAGAAATGCCAGGTGGGGATATTGCACCCCTTTAATCCCAACACTCGGGAGACAAAGGCAGGAACATCTCCGAGTTCAAGGCCAGCCTGGTCCACACGGAGAGTTCCAGGACAGCCAGGGCTACACAGAGAAATGCTGTCTTGGGGGAAAAAAGGAGAGACATAGAGGCATACATAGAGCAGGAATACCATGATCGCAGGTCAGAGCTTGGAGTGATGCACCTAAAGGCTAAAATGTTTGAAGAGGGGCCTGGGTCAGATGGTCCTTGGCTGTGGAAGACGCCAGTCAGGCCTTCACATTCATTGCGGATTTCTAGCCTCCGGAGCTGTGAGACACATGGAGACATGTGTTGCTAAAGCTTCTTTGTAACATAGCAGATGGCGGAGAGAACAGAGAAAGGGCTAGGGACAGAAATAGAGACAGACACGAAGAGACAGACTCAGAGAGTCTGGGCCATTTCGCTGGGCCTGCTTGTTTTATTTAAACAGATAAGAGAAAGCCCTGGAACTCCGTTAACACAGGTAGCTTTTGTTTTAAGTAAATGTATCCTAAACTGTACAGCAGAAGCATGATCTGAAATAGAATCTTTCTATCTGCGCTGTGGCTGTCTCTATGGGTATTGTGCTTGCCTAGCATGTGCAGAGCTGTGGGTTCGATCCCAAGCAAACTACGTGTGAAGGTGCACACCTGTGGTCTCGGTCCTTGGGAGCTGGAGGTAGGATTTTAGGCCAGCACAGTAGATGGTGCACATCCTGTTAGCGCCACAGTTTGATTTAGACCCGCAGGGGCTTGAGTTCTGTAAGGTTCCAGATGCTGAGGGCCAGAGTCTGTGCTGCAGTTACTCACTTCTGCCACAGGGGGCAGCACAGCTTACAGTTTAAAAACGCTTTCTGTGATCCCAAGCAGAAAACAGGCGATTCATCCCCACTCTCAAACAGTTGGGAAGGTTAATCATGACTGGTTATTCAAATGACAGAAAATTAGCTCAGCTCTTTATTTACAAAGCTATAAAAATCCTTTCCAGGGAAATCTCAGTTATTTTTTCTTTTCAATATTCTATCGGTATCACAGAAACACAGCTCAGTGTAATAAAACTTTTCTTTAAAGCAAATCTAATGAAACTACTGATTTTCAAAAGTATGAACTCACTTTCAAAGTTTTCAATAAATCAACTTTGAGTTTGGCCTTATTAAAAAAAAAAAAAAAAAAGAATCACACCTGAGGCACGAGATTTTAAAACACCCACACGCATGTTCCCGCAGCTGCCCACCGTCCTGCCTTCTTCAGTATTTCCCTCCTTCCTGAAGACATTCGCTGGGCGTTCTTTAGAACAAGGACACCAGTATCTTGAGTCTTAGCCCTTGCTCGTTTGAAAACCTTGTTTTGCTCTCGGCTTTGTCAGATGTTATTTCTTGGCAGAGGATTCTAGGTCAGCAGGTTTTTCTTCCCAGGCTGCCTGCTGGTGTCCGGCTTCTGTTGGGAAGCCAACTGCAGTTACGCCTACTTTGAGCCCCACACAAGCTGTTTTATTTCAGGTCGCCTTTAAGATTCCTCTCTGTATTCTTGCGTTTTTAGGAACTTGACTGTGATGGGCTAGCTGTGCCGTTCTGGCGTTGGTCCTGCCACAGAGTCAGTCTTTGAACTTCTAAGATCGGTGGCGTTTTTAGAATCCTAGAAAAGTCTATATATTTTATACTACCCCCCCGATATCTTTTTTGTTCTATTATTATTTTATTTTATCCATTTTGGGGTTACAACTGTAGGGTGTCGGGCCATTTGCAATGTGTTGCTCCTCCTCCAGCATCACCACCATTGCTGTCACCACTGTCAGCACCACTGCCCCGTCCCCCACCTTCACCACCTCCACCCCACCACCGCCTCCACCCCCCACCTTTACCACCCCCACCCACCACAGCCTCCACTCTACCACCAATACCATCTCCACCACACCACAGCCTCCACCCCTCACCTTCACCACCCCCACCCACCACCACTATCGTCCTGGCCACTATTATCACCACCAGCAGCGGCAGCTGCAGCAGCCCCACCTCCACTAGGCAGCTACTGCCTTCTAACTGAGTTTACCTGTGGGGTGTGTGTCTGGTCTCCCTGCATCACAGATAATGTGTTACATCCCAAGAACGGAAAAGGAAATGCAGGGCAGGCCCCGAGACCTTAGATGTCTATTGTAGAAAAGCTGAGGTAACTCAGAGCCAACTTCCAATGCAACCCCAAAGCTGGAGACCCTGGAGCGTGAGAAACGCTAACGGAGCATGCTCACCTTGACTTCGTGGCGACAGCTCTGCTTAGAAGGGAGATAAACCACCTGTCACTTGCTTCCTAGAGTCCTCTCCATTTCCTTGCTGGTTGTGCTCCTATTTCCTGTCTGCTTTCCACCTTTGCCTGCCTTACTTTTTGTACTCTTGACGGCGGTCACCCTGAGGTACCAAGCTCCTCCTCATAATCAACTTTTGGGAATGCTGGCCTTCGTTTCCTTTTCTTGGCAAGGGTTGATTGACATGTGAAGATGGGGTAGATAAAGAGAGCACTGGGCCACTAGACAGTTCCTGCTGGATTTCACCAGCAGGGTTCAAGTGGGAACAGAATTCGTTTAGAGAAGATGGTCGTGGGTCTTGAGTGGCTTTGCATTCACTCTGCCCATAGCAGGTGTTGACGTCCAGGTTTAGTGACAGGATGAGGTACTGGAATCATCTTTGCCAGCTATTTTATTTCTAAGTATTATACTTTTCCAGTTTTGATATTTTTTCTCTCTTTCTTATTTCTTTCTTTCTCCTTCCTTCCTTCCTTCCTTCCTTCCTTCCTTCCTTCCTTCCTTCCTTCCTTTCTTCCTTCCTCCCTGCCGTTCTCCCTTCCTTGCTTCTTTCTTTTCTTCCTTCCTTTCCTCCATTCCTCCTTCTTCCTCCCTCTTTTTCTTCTTTCCCTTCCTCCTCCCCTCCTCTCTCCTGTTTTCCCTCCCTTCCTCCTTTCCTTCTTTCATTCCTTCCCTTTCTCTCCCTTCCCCCTCCTTCTTTTCTTTCCTCTTTCCTTCCCTCTTTTGCTGTGAGATATTTGTTCACACTGACTTTTGGAGACTGCCAATAAAGTTTAACCTTGAGTCAGGGGACAGAGTTAGTGACTGGCTGACCAGAATTAGCTATAAAGTTTTTGGAGGACCCTGGATACATATTTGGAGACACAGGAAGTCGTAGAGAGGGGCTTAGGAAGATTCATGGCCCTCTTGAATTGGGTAAGAAGGTCGCTGGTCATTTCTATGCTGCTTCTCTGATCAATCAGGTTTTTTGTCCTGATATCTGACTCCCAATAATAATAGAACAATATAAACAAATGCTTCATCTGGAACCCAACATGGGGAATGAGATCACAAGGCAGGTCTGCAGGCTTCGCCGCCTCTGGAGTTGTCACTCGTGGTTGACACTGCCATGTAGAGGACCTCCGTGCCCTCGCTTCCCTGGTTATGCTGATTTCTCCTGCACATCCCCTGTCTCCAAGGGTTGTGGGCTTTCCCTGAACCCCACCCAGGCCTCCATTGTGTAAGCCCAGCTGCCTGGACTCCTGTTTGCACTCACTTGGGCTTCTATTGCTGGTGCCACCACCGCATACCCTCAGCCCCTGGCTACACTGGAGCAACTACAGGTGCCCTCAGCCCTGCCACAGACCCCCCCCACATCCAAGTACCTCAGCTACAGCTGGCTAACCTCGTCCACCCCCATACAACTTTGCTGTCCCCATAGTTGCTGCTGTGACAAACTGAAAATTCATCAGATCTGGTAAGACACCTAGGGATTCTTAAGAAGGGATTTAGATTTTATTAAAAATAAAATCTTTCCCACATTAAGAACAGGGAATATTAGGGTTCAGCAGGTTAGGACTATGTATGATTCCACAGTAGATGGTTTGAAACTGGAAAAAATAAATGAAGGAATAACCAACATAGCTGGGATTGACATATTTTTATTATAATTATTTTCAGTTTGATAATTCATATTTTATCCTTTAAGAAGTGGTTTGATACCTGTGTCAAATATGAAAAATTGACTAATAAGATACAAGTCTTAGAAAAATCTACCAGTGAAACTAAGAAAAGTCCTTACACACAGAAGAATTTAGTTCAGAACCTGTTACAGGACACCACACAATCCTACAGGACAAACAGTTATAGAAAGGACTAATCACACTCTAAAAGGCATGCTTGACAAACAGAAGGGGCAATAAAGACCCCCAGGGATAGATTACACAATGCTTTATTAACTTTAAAAATTTTAAATGCTAATGAGAAAGGAATGACAGCTGTGGAGAGACACTGGATAATAGAAAAAACTGCTGAATTAAATCAGCCTGTATACTTTAAAGATATGTGGATCTTAGCATGGAAGCCAGGATATGTGTTATGTTGGAGAAGAAGTTTTGCTTTTGTGTCCACAGGAGAAGAAACGCTATGGATACCATCAAGATTGATAAAGATTTAGTTCAAACAAGAGAGACCTCTTGATTAGGAGAGGCAATAGTTCATCAAGTATCAAGACCATTCAATATAAGCTAACTTGAAAGACTTAACAAATGCCTTTCGTTTTATCAGATACAACCTGACAAAAAGAGAAGCTCCTCCAAGTTAGGGTTGGGGCAGGGTTTTGTTTCTGTCTTTTCAGGAAAATAAAGGTACCCAACTAAGGAATCCGAAGACCACTGGACAAATGAGGCATATGAAAAAGAAGGGAGACTCATCCAGAGAAAATGTCCCAGGAAAGAGAGTAAATTGGCATAACGGAGTAGCACATTTCCCACAGGAAAAATTTCACAAATCCTCCCAGATGTTTGCTTCTGTGTTCTCTGCAGATGTAGAAGATGAATGGTCTTTTTGAAGTCTCGAGTGATTAGAAATTAAAACTGCTTTGCAGATAGAGTGTGGCTCTCTCCTTCTCTAAACCCAAGCATGCTTGCTAAAAGAAAATCCAAAATCTGTCTCATATCAGGAGAGCCACCTGATATGGGACAGAAGAAAAACCAAAATTAAGGGATTATTGTATTGGCGCTAAGCTCATAATCCTTTGGTTTTATTTTGACTCTTTAAAACTTTTCTTAAGGTATAAATATTATCTCAAAATTTGTAAGATTATTATACATATTTAAACTTTCTGTCATGATGTTAATGGTCATATAGAGTACTAGCTAATTCTAGAAATAGGCTTCATCTGGCTTCCTGTATGTGATTTTGGGATTGAGTCTAAAGCAGGTAACTAGGAATTAAGCTTAAGTACCCTGGATGTATTTAATAGATTATGGTCCTTTAAACTCTCTGAGATCTGCTGCATATGACACTCAAAATGTTTACATTTTCTGCAGTGAACCATGACCATTTCTGGCAGTGACCTTTGAGGTCTCCAAGATGATGGGGACCTGCAACAACAAATCCACCTGACTGCAATAATGCCATTAGGCTGACAACCACCACCCACAAATCAACTGCTCAGGACAACTTCAAAGCTGTTAACTAAGAGGGTCCAGCCTCATAACTACTCCAGCCAGGACTTCAAACAAGCCCTGCACTTTCCCATCACACCGAGCCTAGACACCAGCTAGTTCTCCCAGGACTTGACCATTGTCTTAATTTTCTGAAGGTCTCCTAAAGATGCCATCACCCCCAGACAACAGGAAGTAATTTTAGAACACAATGCCCATATTCCCAAGGGGCAGGGTGGGTGATTTTTGGCCAGTCAGAGGGTTATGGATGCTTGTCATTTGGAGGGTTTGGTTGCATGCTGTTATTGGTCATGGTCAGGGAAGAAACTAAACACAGGAGACTGGATTCAGGGATCTTGTTCTGGAAAGAAAAAAAGGGGGGTGTAGGGGTGACAGGATAAAAGGGTTGACAATTGAATCTACTTTTAAACTAATGAAGCAACTAATAGTCATAAATATTTTATATTGATAAGGATTTTTGTATATTGATACAAATTTAAGTTTATTTTTGTTATACTATATATATGGTTCTCTTCTTGTTTAAGGTATTGCATGTATGCAGCTAATTTAATAATGTAATGTAAATTTGTAGTCCCTGAAAGTTATTATTACAAACTATTTAGGATAATTAAAGAATACAGGTTAGTAGTTAGTCATCTAACAGTCAAATTTGTGACCATGTTAATTAGCTATGTTTTCAAGGTCAAACAGATATATTTTAGATAGACAGATGGTCTTCAAACATTTCAGAGACCTACACAATATGGAATTTAAGATGTTTTAATAACAGCTGGTCAGTGGTGGTACATACCTTTAATCCCAGCACTCGGGAAGCAGAGACAGGCAGATCTTTGTGAGTTTGAGGCCAGCCTGGTCTATAAGAACTAGTTTCAGGACAATCAGAACTGTTACACAGAGAAACCCTGTCTTGAAAAACAAAAAAAAAAATTTTTTTTAATAACATAAGGCTTTTCATGACAGATATGTTTGTTCCAGACAGTACCAATTTACTTCAAAAAAGAGTGATTGGTATCCAATAACCTCCATATGGAGTTTACTTTCATTGTGGCAAAGTTAGCTACTGGGCAAGAAACTGCCCTTGCCTTGACTGATGACGTTATGTTGTCCAAATTGGGCAAGCAGGACACAACAAAAGGTAGTGACTGCCATACTTTACCAAGATAAGGTAAGACAGTCCTTCAAAAATTCCTGCTTCACAAAAAAGTCTATGAGACAATCTAGGCCTGTAGGCCAAAGCTGGATGCCCCAACATGGGTGACCATCCAGGTAGCCAGATGTCTTTGTTGCTTTTGTAGATTTTGGAAGTTGTTTGCTCTGCACTTCCTGCTTACTGAGCTAATATTATATTCTTCTTGGGTCTCTGATGGTGTTGAGGACTAGATAGTTATAGTTTTCCTTGTTACCAAATTTAGAAAAGAAACTCACAAAAGAGATGTACATATATAAAGTTGAGAGACATAAAAACTTAAGTTATTTATCTAAAAAATGTTTCAAGGTTTAAAAAGATATTTCTAGGTTGGTAATACAAGTTATGGTAGAAAGTGAATTAAGTACAAAACTTTGGACTCACCAAGATAGGACAGATAATAGAGTATTTTCTCCAAAGATGTCAAATACAAATAGACTAGACATTGTAAATGTAATTCTTACCCAACAATTGTTCTTATTGTATACAGTTTTACTCTGTTAGAGTTAAAACCTTTCCTTTTTATTTAGACAAAAAAAGGGAAATGTTGTGGGATATTTGCTTGCACTGACACTCTGAGACCACTGCCATTGAAGTTTAACCTTGAATCAATCAGGGGCAGAGTTAGTGACTGGCTGACCACAATTAGCCATGGAGGTTTTGGAGGACCCAGGATACATATAGAGAGACATAGGAAGCAGAAGTGATGAGCTTAGAAGGATTTGCAGCCCTTTTGGATTGGGGAAGGAGAGAGAGAGGAGGTCACTGATCATTTCTCTGCTACTTCTTTGATCAATCAGATTTTACTCCAATATCTGTCTCCTGAGTTTTATTTAATAATAGAACAATGCAAGTACACCCTCCTCCCTTCCTCCCTTCCTTCCTTTCTTCCTTCCCTCCTTCTTTTCTTTCTTCCTCCCTCCCTCTGTCCCTCCCTCCCTCCCTTCCTCCCTTCCCTCCTTCTTTCCTTCCTTCCAGTGCTGGATTTGGACCTAGGACCTTGTGCATGCTAGGCAAGTGTTTTACCACCAAGATACTTTCTTAGTCTCCCCCCACCCCATTCTCCTTCCTTCCTCTCTTTCTTCCTGACTCCCTTCTTCCTTTTTTCCTTCTCTTTTCTCTTTTTGTTTTGACAAAGCCTTACTTACTCTGTAGCCTAGTTTGTCTTGAACTCACAATGATCTTCCTGCCTCAGCCTAGTTGGGATATTTTCTAGGTTGATGTAGTTCACCACTTTGTAACCATTCTACTGAGCAGAGATGAGAATGGCAGGAAGTGACAGTGTTGGGGAAACTGAGGTGCAGACTGTGGCTGAGGCTCTGAGTGCAGAAGTAGCTGCCCAGGGTTGCAGAGTTGCCCGGATGAGTGGTTTCTATAATCAGAGGCTCTGGAAACATGAAGTTTGGTATTATTCTGTTCCCAAGAGGCCTTCTATGACCAGCCTCAGTGGGACCTCAGCAGCTCCCTTCCTGCTAGTCTTGAGAGCCTGAGAAGTGAGCCACGAGGGACATGTGGCCCTATCTGACTTACGAGCTGAACCTCAGGGTCTCACTGCAGGGTCAGACTTCTTCCAGCGGTGCTGTAGGACACTAGCTTTGCCCAAGGATCTGATTCCAGGGTCTGAGGACTTGACTTTGCCAGTGGGGCCTCCAAGGAACTTTCAACAGAGCACATTTTGTCACGCTGGGTAAACACAGCCAGGCTTAGCCTGTGCAGAGATGGGACGGCCTGCTCCTCCTCTACCCTTTGTGCTTTGTTAACAGAATGTCCCTGGCACCCTGGGCTCTAGCTCGTGCCAACTTGGTTTGGCCCTCGAATTCGGCTGGGCACTTTCAGAGCCAGGGTCCTTCCTCAGAAGGTAGGTTTTTCATTTCAGTACCTGCCAGGAGTTTAGTTTCAAGGTTCACACTCATTTGCCTCGGTTGCCTTCTGCTGCAGCCCCATTCATCAGCCTCTCCCTCTGGGTGGAAAGGAGACAAGGTCCCAGGCAGCAGCAGCACTGCCCTCACCGCGGTCAGTTGGTGACGTCTGTCTCCTTCGTGCTCCAGAGCAGCCTGTGTGCTTGGGGAAGAGCCAGCCTCCTGAAGTCAGTCAAGGTGGATTTGACTCCAGGCTTGTTGCCTCTCTGGCCAGACAGGCAAGGCAGAACTCCTTGCAGGGGGAATAGAGTGGAGAAACATGAGCTCTGGGTCCCAGGACCTGGAGTAAGGTTCAGGTGCCTCTGCGCCGCAGCCAACTTTCCTCCTTGTCCTTGGGAAGGCCACATTCCTTTCAAAACCAGAAAGACAACTTGCAGGGAAACTGCCAAGCCTGGGCTCCTGACTGCTCAGCTCAGGGTGAGGTGGTCCTGGTGCTAGAATGGATGTCCCACTAAGGAGGGCAGCAGTCGGTGTCCTGTGGTGAAGCCAGACCTTAACCATTTGGTTTCCGTGTTTGTTTGTTTTGGTTTCCAGGGTAGCAGGGAGCAGCCTTGCCACACTTTAGAAGAAGCTCAGTCACTTGCTACATTACGTAACCTGTCTCATGTCTTTGGCTCACTCTCCTTGCCTGCCCTGCTGTTGCCCAGCTGTGCTGCTACATACATGTCCCTTAGCACATCAAGGGCTCATTTCCTACAGCTGACAAACTAAATATTACTTCAGGGCTCTTCCAAGGAGCAGGAAAGTCAACAAAGGTACCACATTGCACATTGTGAGGCTCAAATATTATTCTTTTATTTTGTTTTTGATACGGCATCTCATGTAGCCCAGGTTAGCCTTGAAAACTCTATATAGCCCAGGCTGGCTTTGAATTCCTAATCGACCTGCCTCCCAAGTAAGGCATACACCGCCACAACTGGCTTCTTAAATATTATTATCGCTGACAATAATATCTTTTCTTTATGTGTGTGTGGTATGTGTATAGACATATGTGTGTTTGTGCATGTAGACTCACGGTTACATGTGTAAGCATGTATGTGGAAGCCAGACTGGGTCAACTTCAGGTATCAATCTCTATTCTTCTGCATCTTATTTTTTGAAAGCCTCTCATGGAGCCTGGAGTTCAGCAATTCTTTGCTAATAAGCTGCTTTCCCAGCCCCTTACCAGCCTTCCCTATAGACACATAGCTTTGCTATTCTTACTTTGGTCAAGAACTAGCCTCATTGCTTGCCTCTTCAGTGAACTTGGAGCTCAGGCACCCCGCCTGCTGCTGAGACCTCTTGCAGCTGGAATTCTGCACTGCTTCGGTGACCCTGGCTTTGAGCTGCACCACCCCCCACCCTCAAACCCCTTCCCTGATATTGCCTCTGCATTTTTCTGTGCTCTTGCATGGCGGCAGAATGAAGCTAAGGCCGTTGTGGAGCCATCCTCCGGGAAGCAACCAGCAGAGGGCGCAAGCTAGCTGCTGCTCTCTGGAAGAGCTCCATCCTCTCCCTGCGTGGCTGGCTCTGCACTATGCAAACAGAAGCCCGAGCAACAGAAAGCAGCCTGGGGTGGATGCAGTTGTGTCCCCTTCTGTAAGCCATCGAAATTCCTTGAGTCATTGTTTTTAAGGAGCCCACTTTGCCTCCTGGGGTTGCTGAAGTCACAACCTGTTAACAAACACAATGATCCCAGATATATGTAGTCAGGAAATGGTGGCCTAATAATATTGGAAGCAAGAGGTGGGGGGCATCCCTGGGGCACCCCAACATTGCCTCACCTCGTATTCCCTGTGGCATTCATTTCCCATGTTGGAGGCTCACCTGCATAGATGAGGGGCCTCCTGGCAGGGGCTAGGGTGGAAGGGAAGCTGAACCCCCAGAGGTGATAGGAGCTTTTCAAGTTTTAGGTGTGTCAGTGACTTCACCTGGTCTCTGGTCACTCAAAACCAAAGAGTCAAGGTTCCTTAGCCCTCCACCCACCCTTCTATCTGCCAGGCAGGCTGAAGGACATCAACAAGAATAAAACTGTGACAGTCGTCCACACAGTTGTGGCAAACCACTTCTGTCTTCTCATCGTCCTTGGGCACCTACCTGGGCAGCTGAAGGACAGGACACTTCAGGGGTCTGGGAGTCACAGGACACTTTAGGGGGCTGGGAGTCACAGGACACTTCAGGAGAGTTAGGCTCTGTGTCAAGCTGGGACAAGCTATGGAAGGGGGTCTTAGTGCCATGGTGTGTGTGTGTGTGTGTGTGTGTGTGTGTGTGTGTGTGTGTGTAGGAGGCTATTCTAAGGACACTTAAGCTCTGTGCCCAGGGACTGAGCTCTGGGTTGATGCCTGTGATAGTTAGGGGAAAGCCTGGAAGCCTTGCTCTCCCCCTTCGGATCGGCTGGTTCTTACCTTTGAGTGGGTCATGGATCTGATGCATTCCACATCTGGGTTCCTTCTCTGAGCCCTGAGGTCTCTTAGTGGAGGGACAAGGCCTCATGGGCAGGGTGTTTAGTTGTTCTGTTTTTAGTTGAAAGTGCCCTGTTCTGGCGAGCTGGTCATCCTGTGTGTAAGGAGGCCATGTGCCGCCTCCTGACACGTGCCGCCTCCTGACACGTACCCCATGAGGAACTATGTCAGCGGGAGTCTCGGAGAGAGCCTATGGTGCTAGGTTGTGATGGGGGCTGCTGGAAGAGAAAAACTGACTACTTCCTCTCGTCCCAGAACCAAGGCTTCATGTTGACTTAGTCCTCAGAACACCTAAGGCCTGGCAATCATCTGCCACTGGGGCAACCTGAGTGGGTGCACCCTACACAGGTGCTGGTGGCTCTTGGACTGGTGTCTAGGTCCTGTCTGAGACATTCACAGTCAGATAGGATGCCTGGGGCAGAGAGGAGAAGTATCCAGTCCATACCTGAGAGCTTAGCCTTAGAGCCCCGGCCCATACCCATGTGAGCACTGACCACACCGGCAGTTCAGGCACGTGACCTCACCTTCATTCCACCAATCACGGTGCTGGGCTCTACAGCTCAGCAGAGTGACGGACATAGGGCTGGAGAGGAGCATTAAACCAAGGCCACACCTGCTAACGGCACTGATCAGTGTGGCTCTGACCAGCTCCTCAAAGGGGCTGGCATCTGATGCAGGACCTTTGCAACATCAGACTTCTCAGCAACATACAGTCCAGGGGCCACAGGGCAGGACCTCATCCCCACAGAACAGAGTTGGTGTGGGAGGGGTGGACCTCCCTAGAGCCGGGGTGTTGGCTCTGAAACAAAAGGACTGGAGTGCACAGTCTACAGCATGCTCCACTTGTGACCCTTCTTGGCCTCCTGTGTGATACACAGCCGTTTCCTAGGCTGCGTTAGAATAGAGAAGAAGCCAGGCTTTATTTCAGCCTTCAAATGATCAAAGGAACCCACTTCCTGATTGGTAGTGAGGGCACCTGAGCCTGAGGAGACTGCTGCCCTGCCCTGCCCTGCCCTGCCCTGCCCTGCCCTGCCCTGCCCTGCCCTGCCCTGCCCTGCACACAAATCCTGTCACTCCAAATCATTCCGGCTGCAGAGGTCAAGCCTTCCTCATCCACAGGTGAAGACACAGTTTTCATTAGAGCTTCAGTTGCTGCAACAGAATACTGTGACCCAGAAGCAGTTGGGGAGGAAAGGGTGCATTCAGCTCACACTTCCACATGGTAGTCCATCACTAAGGAAGTCCGGATAAGAACTCAAACAGGGCAGGTACCTGGAGGCAGGAGCTGATGCAGAGTTCTTGGAAGGTACTGCTTACTGGCTTGCTCAGCCTGGTTCTTATAAAATCCAGGATCACCAGTGTAAGAATGGCACCACCCACCTCCCCCATCAATTAAGAAACACCTTACAGCTGGATTTTCGGAGGCATTTTCTTAGCTGAGGTTCCCTTCTTTCAGGCAATGCTAGCTTGTGTCAAGTTGACATAAGACTAGCCAGCATATACACCATCACAGAAATGTGCACACATGAACACACACAAATATATACACACAGCAATACTATTATATACATACACATGTATACATAAACACACAGACAGACATACTCGAACATCCACCAGCGCACACATGCACACACATATAATTACATTTAATTAAACATCCCACACAAAGCACACTCAATATGTATACTACATATGGACAAACATAAATTCATCAAATATGTGTGTTTTAAAACACACCACACAGGCACACATATGTAAACATATACTTGTCGCAAATGCCCACACACACCTTCTGTTGGTGGGTGGGTTGAGAATGAGAGGGATCATGAACTTTTCTCCTGGGCTTTACCACTGTGCTTCCAGAAGGTAATTCCCTAGGCTTTTCAATATCTGGTTGACAGCCTCCTAATGTTCGCTTCTAGAATGTCTCACTGCTATGAAAATACATATACTTCCAATGGCTCATGGCTTCCAAAACCCAGTCATGGCTCCACATTTGAAGACCCAAAGCCAGAATTGTTCTGAAGGCTGTCTTGTGCCTCACTGGCTCCTCAGGCTTTTCTCCAGGTCCGAGTAAGTCTCTCAGGGCCATGTCCTTGGACTGTTTCTGACCATGACCAGCCTCACATGCTGAGTTCACCCTGTTGACCAGGACCCGTGTCTCTAGCAGGTGGACTATGTGGGGTTGACCCTCCCCTGTGACTACTGCCTTCGTTTTCAGGGATGGTCCCCAAGGGCTGGTGGCTCTGAGAACCTGTGGACCAGCTCTAGCCTCAGCCATGCCCTTGGTTCTCTTTCTGCCCTCAGTCTAGCAATACCTGCTTAGGATTCTTGGGAGGAGCAGGTGGGCATTTGGTAGGATGCTTAGCACTGGTGACAATCCAAAGTTGTCACCTACTAATGGAATGTAGGTTGTGGCCAGCTCTTGATTAAGTAGGGGAGTAGAGGGAAATGCCCAGTGACTAAATTCAATCCTCATAATCCACTTAAAAAAAACCTGGGGAAGTGATGTGGGATTCCCCTCTGTGTGCTGTGATTACCATTAATGAACAAAAAACTGCTTTGGACCTATAGCAGGACAGAACTTAGCTAGGGAAGGAAAACTAAACTGGATGCTGGGAGGAAGAAGGCGGAGTCAGAGAGAAGCCATGTAGCCCCGCCAGAGATGGATTCCCAAAGTTGAGCCTGTAAGCCACAACCATGTGGCGATACACAGATTAATAGAAATGGGTTAAATTAATATGTAAGAGTTAGCCAATAAGAAGCTAGAGCTAATGGGCCAAGTAGTGGTTTAAATAATATGGTTTCTATGTGATTATTTTGGTTCTGGTGGCCGGGATGAACAAGCAGCCTCCTCCTACAGGGGATGGCATGGGTTTGTGATGTCAGTGCTGTGGAGATGGAGAGAGGAGAATTTTAGAGGCTCACTTTTAAGCCAGTCTAGACTACTTGGCAAGTTCCAGGCCATTGAGGGACCCTTTCTCAAAGAAACAAGGTGTTGGATGCCTGAGGAACAATAGTCAACATTGTTCTCTGGCTACGTCTCCCCCCAAAACCTGTGCGTGCACACACACACACATATAAAAATGCACATGATACTTAATACACTTAATAGATCTTGAACATGAGCTTCTAAAGTTGATTGTGATAAGAGGTGATGATAGCTCTGGAAATATACTCAAAGGGACTATATCCTGGGGAGGTTTTCCTGGCAGGTAGGTCTCAGACCTCATTCCTTGATGCACCGTGGGGGGCTGGTCTCAGGCAGGGTTGAGGCTATGTTGATGGTGCATAGGAGAGATCTCTGCCGCAGCCCCACTGGGACCAGCACCTCAATCAAGGTAAGCAGATGAAGTTATCTGGAGCTGGTAACTTTTTGAAGATAACCTAGCTGTAAGTAGTACTGGATGATGTGAACCTGGGATAAAGGATGTACTCTCTGCTTTCTGATGGCCCTTTGGCTCTTTGGATAAAGTGTTGCATAACAAGAACATTTGGAGAACTCCAAGTGAATGTTAGATACATCTCCCTCCACTCCCAACCCCGCGGCCTCCATCCTGGCCTCCAGTATCTGATCTCTATTTGTATCACCTGGCCATTGCTTTGTGACAAATTATCTAACAACTTAGTGACTAAAGACAGGACTGACAGAGGTGCCACTCACAGTCCCTGTGCGGCTGTGTGGTCAGGATAGGCTGATTCCAGGTCTTCTGAGCTGCAGCGGAACTATAGGCTTTCTTGTTCAGGTTGGGCTTGGAGGAGCCCTTAGGGATGGTTCCTGCCGGACTGCAGGTGGCATTTGGGAAGAGCTCAGTTCTCCGGGGATCCCTCTTTACAGAACTGCTGGTGGCCCTCAAGCAACAGAGACTCCTCTTCCAGGGAACAAGACAGAAGCTGCAATGCCTGACAAAGTGAGAGTTGATCATACACTGTCTTCGTGACTAGTGTTGTGTCGAGATCCTGAACTGCAGTGGAGACCCAGCGACAAGGTCTTGGATGGTTACGTGGACCAGCATTCAGTAGACTTTGGGGTGTGTGTTGTATGTGTATATGTACAGTGCGTGCGTGTGTGTGTGTGTGTGTGTTTAGCCCAGACTGTGAGGAGAGGCTGATGGAGTTTACTCTGTGTGTATGTGTGTGTGTGTGTTGGGCAGGGATCAGGAGGAGGCAAGGCCAGGGCTCTGTGGCACAACCCAAACTGGGGGAACCCTCAGGTCTACAGACGACACCCACTTTGTAGTGCAGGGGCCGTTTTTCGTGTTAGAGCAGTCAGTGCCCTTCTCGGGACACTGTTGCCAGAAGTCCCCAGGTCCCGGTTTGGAGTTTTTGTTCTTCTCAGGACCCCCCCTCATCTTCTATCTTCTTCCGCCATTTCTCCTCCTAAAGCCCTTTCTTGACTTTTCCTCCACAAGACCTTCAGTGGTTCAATCAGAAGGAAACAGCAGCTGAGATTAGGTTCCCATCATAGGAGCGTTTTCTCTCTGGGCTGAGACTTGTTCTCCATGAGCACAGCCCGAACTCCTTTTGGAAAAGGCAGCTCTGTCTTGTGCAAACAGAATGGGCAAATCTGGTTTGGGATTTCCCCAAATTGGGAAAAGAAACAACAGAGTTTCCACGCCAAGTCAGATGAACAGTTGTCCCTCGAGAGGCTGTCACCTCCAGCAGATTTGCTCAGGACCGAGCTCCTATGCAGTGTTTTGGCCTTGTCCCAAGAAGCCTGACTTGCCTGCTGTGCCCAGGCGCTGGTTGCCACCAGCTCCCCCGCTTGCCCCAGCTACCGCTTAGGTTTATGTTTACCGGATTCAGCTGTTGGCCCATAGCATGTTCTGGAGATGGTGTGAGGTAGCTGAGGCAATCGGTACCCAGAACTGTGGCCTGGGCTGGTCTGTACAAGCTTGGCATGCACGGGGTAGGAAAGAGCCCAGTGTCGAAAGGACATACAGGCTCACCCTCTGAGTGTGGCCCAGGAGGACCAAACTGGGCGACAAGCTCACCAGGAAGCTTTGTACCTACCGGGGCTGAGATGATAGTCACCTGTAACTGTCTATCTTTTAGGTCTAAGTTTTAAAATATCCTCCTGTTTTTTTTATTTTTTATTTTTTTAATTTTTTTCCTTTTGAGACAGGGTTTCTCTGTGTAGCTCTGGTTGCCCTGGAGCTCACTCTGTAGACCAGGCTGGCCTCGAACTCACAGAGATCCACCTGCCTCTGCCTCCAGAGTGCTGGGATTAAAGGCCTGTGCCACCACCTACCAGCACAGATTTGTTTGTTTGTTTGTTTGTTTATTTATTTATTTATTTATTTATTTATTTATTTATTTATTATGTATATAGTGTTTTGTCTGCATGTATGCCTGCAGGCCAGAAGAGGGCACCAGAACTCATTACAAATGGCTGTGAGCCAACGTGCATTGCTGGAAATTGAACTCGGAACCTGTGTAAGAAAAGTCATTGCTCTCAACCACTAAGCCATCTCTCCAGTCCCCTCCTAGGCTCTTATACCATGGTGTGATAATTAGTTTTATGTCAACTTGACATAAGCTAGCCATGTGGGAAATGGGAACCTTGACTGAGAAAATGCCCCCATGGGAAAAGGCAAGACTGCATTTTCTTGATTGAGATCGACGTGGGAGATCCTAGCTCCCTGTGGGCACCAGTATGGCAGTGTCCCAAGAAGCCTGTTCTGCCGTGTCAGGCTATGCCTGTGGAGACAGAGTCTAGTGACCAAGGACAAAGAGTAGGGACCACAGTCTACATGCCTCTCCTCAAACCAAGAGCCTTTCTGCTGTGAGTCCAATTATGGCAACACTAGGGGACCAGACAGATGTGAGCTTTGCCCAGAACTTCAGATCCTAAGGCAGCCCTGAGGACAGTGACTGAACTGTCCCGTGGGACACTGTAATGACCCCATGCATCATAGCCAGGCTTGGGGCTCCTGGGGAGTGAGGACATGGGTCTTGGCATACCCACCCTAGTCTAGATCTCCTGGGGACAAGGACAGAGGATGTCATGGTGACTCCACAGGTAAGGAAATGGAGGCTCTGGAAGGGCTGGGCTCACAAAGTGTGTGCTCTAAGCAAGGAGAGCCAGAGTCAGGGCCTGCTTGCTCAACATCAGTGCTCATGAGCAGGAGTGTGGGCAGAGTGTGAGCAAGAGTGGGCAGGGAAGGCCGAGACTCTAGTGACAGTGAGACGAAGTGAGACCGTAAATGAGCCAGGTGCCATCTGTGATGGGGGAGGAGCCCTCGGCTACTACTGCAGGTGAGTCTGGTGAGAAGGGACAAGCGCGTGGGAGGCTGTGAGCCCTCAGCAGGCTGGAAGTGTGGATTTCCTCCAGAGAGTCCCACTCCATTCGAGAAGCCACAACTCTGTGGAGGCTGTCAGAGGCGTTTTTTACCATATCCTACTCTGTTACAGAACCCACAGCCCCACAGGAAGTCCGCAGGTGCCCAACAAGCCTTTGCCTTGGTGTCTGAGGTATGGCCCCACTCCAGGCTGTCTCTGCCTCTCTGTGAGGGAGATGACCAAAAGATGAGACCAGACTGGGAGTCTCACGATTTCTTTCTAGAACTGTGAGGTAGCACCGCTAGCCCCAGACCTGACCTCTTAACTATGCCAGGTTCTTTTCCTAGTGACTGTCACCAGAATGGCCTTGCCTGGGTGCCTCTCCTGCCCTGCTTGCTGTGCAGCTTTGCTAGAAAGCTACCTCCTAATTGCTTTGCTTTTGTGTTCGTCAACATCCCCTACTTTGCTACTGCTCTTTGGATTCTTTTGAATTTGGGATCTGGGCCAGTGGCAGCTTCTGTACCTGCACCCAATGTGTAACAGAAGTCCTGAAATAGTAATGGCGTCCCTGTGTCACCCTCCCAGGAGGCACAAGACAAAACCTGGGCTGACTTTGCCAACTGGCAAGGGGTCTGAGGAACACAGTAGGGTGTGATTGGAGACACCAAGAGAATTGGAATGATTTTTCATGTGTGCAGAAGGGAGTGGGAGAAAGGAGCAGGGTTCTCTTTGGCTCTGCAGGGGAAAACATGGCTGTTATGGCTACCACAGCCGCCAAGGCCAGGTATAGGGCTCCATGCATTTGGTCTTCTGAACCAGGATCTAGTGTAGAAACTGAAGATGGGGGTCAGATCCCGGAGGTCAGGGTCATCTCTGGAGGGAGCTGATCACAGGGACACATTGTCATAGCAGAGCTGATAGCCACACAGATTGGTCATTCTTTCTGGATTCAGGCTGTGCTGTGGGGTATCAAGGAGGAAGAGGAGGCTAGGGATTGGCGATCCCTGGACCCATATCCCTCTTACATTGTCTTAAACAGTCTCTGGGGTTACTGATATCAGAAAGAGACTCTCCAGAAAGCTGGGACAATTACAGTTGGGCAGATCTGATCTCACCTAGACTCTCAACTCGGATTTGGTTCTAGGAAGAGTAGCTTGCACCTCCCTGAAGGTCCCTTGCTTGTCTTTCCCTCAGACCTGGGACAGTGGGTCGCAGGAACAGGACACACGTGTACGGTGGAGGCCCATCCTGTCCTTCGACTCTTTCCTCTTAAGAGAGTAAGGAGCTAGACTGTGTCTCCTAGGAGAATTATTTTTGCCCATGGCATAAATAAACCCCAAAATCAGCTCCAACAATCACAAAGACAGAGGCAGGAGTAGTGAACAGCCCCTGCTCCACACTAACCTTACAGAAGTGGCAGGGACTTGTATTTAAATCACCAAGGAACTGGGGAAATGGCTCCTCCGGCCAATGTGCTTGCCAGGCAAGCACGAGACGAGTCTGATCCCCAGAAAGAACCAGCAATAAAGAGAAGTTGAAGAGGTGTCCTGAGCATAGGAAACCTCAAAGCCTGCCCCACAGCGACACACTTCCTCCAACAAAGCCACACCTCCTTATAGTGCCTCTCCCTCTGAGATTATAAGGGCCAATTACATTACAGTTAAACCACCACAGCCACCTTTTGAGAAGTAACTTCAGAAGCCACCAAAAGCCTCTACTTGGTTATTATAAGGACACTAAAGTTCAGCTCTCTGGGGGAGCCCATGACTCATGCTGGGGGTGTGTGAGCTTTTTTCCGAATTCCTCTGTATTACACCCTCCTCCACCCCCTACCTGTGCCAGCTTAAATCTAAGTTAACCCTCTTCTTCATGAGCTCCAAGTGTGCTTCATAATGTCTGGGCCTGGTAACTCTTTCCTGCCGGTTCACCTGAGCCAAGGTCTCCCAACTGAACTCCCCAGGCGGCTGATGCAGGTGGCAGTGTGGAGCCAGCCCTATTAGCCCCTTGGCAGTGGGAATTTTTAACCCTTTCTCAGGTTAGCCTTTTTTTTTTTTTTTTTTTTTTGCCTTTCCCCGGGCTGTCTTTTTGCTATTGATTCCTTCACAGTTTTCAGGTTTGTCTATGTTTGCTTCTGTTGCTTGTGTGCTTGGTGTCATTTCCAAGAAATCCTTGCCAAATCCAAAAGCGGCTCTTAACCAGCAGGTGTGGACAGCCTACCCTGCTTTACCACCCTTCCTCTGCACTCGCTGACTGTCACCCAGTGGAACGGCCACTGTTCTGCACAGCTACAGGCTTAGCTGGTGAGGAGTCCTTGTTCAGTGTGGGTTCAGGAATTTCTATGGTGCATCGGCAAAGGAGAGAACTCACTTGGTCCTCCTGTCTCAAGACTGCTGTTTGGGAGTAGATGCACAAAGCATAAAGATTGGGCATTGTGGGAAGGGGCATAGCCTCCCACAGCTAAGGCATCTCCCATCCACCCAACACCCACTTTTAGAACAACAGACACAGACCATGTGGGGTGCGGTTTTGAAAGCCGCCACTTGGGGAGCAATCCCTGTCTTCTAAGCTGATGTAATTTTAATGTCTTCTTAGAAAGATTTCAAAATCAGAATTAACATTTGGGAAGAAACAAAATCTTTTCACACACTTAGAATTTGAGCGGCACCAAAAATGACAGAGCTGAGTCCTCTGATGGTGCCCTGGACCCCGGAACTTCCTTACTCTCCGGTGCTGCTCCTGGGCTGTTTTCCTTCCTGTCTCTGCTCATCCCTACTGCCCACTGACCGTTCCCCAGTATCTGTCCCGGGCTTCCCTCCTGTACACACCCTTTCCTACCAAGGTCGGCAGCAGGGACTTCTTCCCACGCTTCTCCTCCCTGCCCCCTGGGTTCCCCATCCCACTGTCCTTCCAGGGAAACAAGTGCCTTAAAGGCATTGTGGGGCTTCAGTTTCCTTGTTGGGGAGCCAAACCACATCTTCTTTCTCTCTTAGCATAGAAACAGGAAACACTGGCTCAGCATCAGGTTTTTTTTTTTTTTTTTTTTTCCCCTTGGGCCAGAGATTAAAAAGCCCAGACCAAGGTAGGCACAGTCCTTGAGGGACCACCTAGATGGAAGAGCTTTGTTTCCTAGGTCGCAGGGGAATCAACATAGGCCTTTGGGCTTGGCTAGGAAAATCTTAGACCTTGATCTTTTTGCTCAGTTTAGTTTTTTAGCCGAACATCTGCAGCCTTCAGCTGGCTGATGCTGGTACTCCACGCCTTTCTCACTCACAGGGGCCTGATGGTGAGCACTATTTCCGAATCAGAGAACTTGTCAGCAGGACTTTGAGCTCCGCAGACGCCAACATCTGATCCTGATAATCCATCTTGGAAAACTATGTACTCGCCCTATCTGGGTTGAAGGGATTCATCCTACCTTCCCAGTTAGCCTTCGGGGCCTGGGGGCGTAGACTCCACACCTACTGCTGAACCCTGGGCTTTAGCCTTGGGCCTGTTTTATTTTTTCTTTGTGTGTTTTCTCTTTGGGGTACCTAGAGACAAGAAAAATACAGTGAATTTGATACTATCTGATCTGTGATTTAACAGACAGCAGTGGGTGCTGGCTGAGCGTCACTCACCACTGGGGAATGCATTCTGCTGTCCTGTTCTGGCTCCCCAGTCCATGCACTCTCAGCAGGGCACAGGATTGACACTTAGGTCATGTGAGGCTCTCAGTGAGGCTATGGCTGTAGTGTGCAGCCCCTTGCTGGCCTCCAACTCCAGATGGTTGGCCAAGCCTCTATAGCTGCTCCCGGGAAGGTGCTTCTATTGGATTGTCATTTAAATCAGTAGAATTTGGGTGCAGATAACCCCTGAGCCTCATGCTATGGGTGGGTCCCTCCAGATGGTTGACATCCTTGGAAGAAAAAGTCCATGTTCTGGATGAAGCAGGAATCTGTTAGCTAATGCTTGTGCATCCAAACTCAACACATGTGTATAATGTAATATATTATACAGCACACACATACACACACACACACACACACTATGAGCTCTCTGCATTTGGTTCAAATCCCAGAACTTCAGCCTCTGTGAGGTCTGGCCAGGCTAACCCAAATCTTTTGCTTGCTTCTCAGGTACATGGAGGTCACACATCTGTCCCCACTATCTGGCATCTGGGAAACTCATAATAAATTTTAAAATGATTTCCCCAGGAGCTGAGCGTAATTATGACAGCCCTGGGGCAGACATAGGAGATCCTGTCCTTGAGCCGCCCAAGCATCCCCACTGCTCCTCCTAAGTTCTAAAACCCTTGGTGAACCAAGGCAGTGGGGCCCTTTCTGCATCCAGAACAGAACCCATTAATAACCCGCCTGCCAGGGCGGTTTTGCTGTGGAGATCGGGTGGCCAGATGCAACCTTCCTTTCCCCTAACTGCCAGCAGGAGGGAGAAATAGCCAGTGGTTTCCAGCCAGGACATCTTTCCCGGTTGTCGTTGGGTCGGAGCCAGCTCTTCCTTCCTGTTTCAGTTGGCTTCAGTCTGTTTATTATCTGTGTAGTTCTCTAGGGGAAGATCAGAGAGCTGATTTCTTCTCTAAGCAGTATGACGTACCGGGACCCTTTGCTCTCTAGGTCTTCAGGACAGACTCCAAATGCCCAGCCTCTCCTGCCCCTGGGTGGTACACGAGGGCCTGGTTGGTGTGAGAATGGGGTCCAGGACCAGGTGGGGTGTATGTGAGGGGTGTGAGGATGCAGGTGGGTGTCAGGTACGGGGTACGGCATGAATGGTAAATGAATAGGGGTGTGCGCGTGTGGGGGCTGCATGGGTGTGGAGGTAAAGATGGGCGTGAGATGTGGGGTAAAGAGTGGGGTGTGGGGGTGTAGGGTATGGGGAGGTGAGGAAGTATCTAGTGCTGGTTTGCCTGTGTCTGAGAGGCTCTGACCAGTGGGAAGATGATCCCTGAAGAGCACCAGGGACCAAGAGGAGCACCGAGGAGTATGGGAAAATCAAGGACAGCTGAGCAGCACCCACAGGCCCTGGGATCAGCTACAGAAAGGAAAAGAGAGGAAGCAGATAGGGCCTGGGCTGGAGGAGGAGTGGAGGTTTTCTGTCTGGGTCCTGAGCTCTGAGGATAGCAAAGGTTCCCTTCCTCCTCCCAGGCTCTGAGCCCCCAGGGCAAGGGAAAGGACAGAGCATTACCCAAAGAGGCTCAGGAACCATTTCTTCTATTCTGTCCTCATCTAGGCCTATCTGACCCCGAGGAACAACAGAAGCTTTAGAACACTTTCCGTATGCGAACAGCCAGTCCAGGGCAGACCCCTCCACATCTCATGCTCTGGGCTCTGGCCCTTGCCGTCCTGCCTGGGGTCTGGAGATAGCCCTCTAAGCCACTTGCTTCCCCTGATGTGTCCATAGAAATCCCAGGCTATGATCCTGCTCACACCTTCCCTGGCTCCTCTGCTCCTTGTTCCAGGTCCTCCCTCCTGGAAGTCTTGGTGGAAACCCTCTGCTGAGTGCACTTGGTTCTGTGTAGCCTATGAGCTCTCTGTCGCTGGTTCAAACTCCAGCCCATACCTGTCTTACTCCACTTCATGTTTTCATCAGTGATGCTGTTCTGACAAAGGCACAGAAGTCCCAGGGCCATAGTTCTAGCCAGGAGAAGGGACCCTAGGAAGGAGGGAAGAAAGAACTAAGACACCCAGGACTCTGAATGTGAGCACCATGCCCAGAATGTCCAGAGCCACCAGGGTATCTGCTATGAGCGGGAGGGGCAGGGCCTGCATGGAAAGGAGAGAGAGGGTCACAATGATGTGTGGTAGGCCACAGGCAGGAGATGTCTTAGTTCCGTGTATGCACGCATCCTTACAAAGGCCAACAGGGACTCGCTTGGATCATGTTGGAAAGTTTTGTTTGGTTCCTTACATCTTTTTAAGTACCCTCAGCATTTATGGAAGGCAAAGCAGGCTGACTGGGACCTGCTCTGCTGGATCTGGACTCAATGAAAAGCAGATACAAGTGTATCTATCCTCAAGCAAAATCAATCTATTGGTGACCAGCTGATGACAGTCCCCCCCCCCCGCCTCAGAGTCTCCCTCTATGGGCTGAACGTGGTAGCAGAGGTACCCACCGGCAACTGTGGTAAATCAGGGGGTCAGGCTCCCACAGCTGCAGGCAGCAGCCTGGCCTTGAAAGGAGGGAGTACCACACTTTCTCAGCTTTGAGTGGCAATGGAACCGAGCGGGTCTGTCATCAGTCCAGACGAGCGAGCCACATCTGCTGGCTGAGGACTTTAAGCACAACAGTTTCCCGGGGACTCTGCCCATGTCATCTGTGAACCCACAAATGACTTGCGGTTGGTAGCATTTGTAAACTACAGCTTGGCCAGAGTTTCTTTCTGACCACATTCTCCCTCCTACGAGGCAGGAGGTTTGGGCTGCTATCTCACAGTGGCAAACAGGTGAGGAAGGGGTGAATGGCTCTTCCAGACAGATGGTTGATTCCGAGACCCGGGGTTGGGGTGTGGAAAGCAGCACCAGGAGGAAAAAGGATCTGTGATGAAGGTCTTCAGTGATCCCCCATTGACACCCGCAGACCTTGAAGGCGTTGCCTACCGCTGAACCTCGCAACAGAAGACAATGTGTGAACCCCTGCTCCGATTCATTTGGGGATTACTGCAGGCCCATCCTTGCTGCGTGGTGCTCTCCTCTTTCTATACTCAGTGAACTGTAGAGTCTGAAGAAGCTGATTAGGGAATGCGGGCTCTGAGAACCTGACCAGTGCCAAGGAGGGAGGGCAGTAGGGGCAGGAGGGCTCAGGCTGGGTTGTTATCTGCTGTTGCCTGTTTGAAACCCTTCCAAAGTTCTGGGCAAGGGCTGTCTGTCATCATGTGCCACGCAGCTGGGGCAAGGGCTGTCTGTCATCATGTGCCACGCAGCTGGGATCTGTAGTGCGGCCCTGCTGTGGTAGGAAGGGCTCCACCTGCAGGTGGCTGTGACCATACTTTGTCCTCGGGTCTCCTTCGCCTCCAGGGTAGAGGCTGTGTGCTTATTTATTGGTAAGCCCTCAGCCTCTGACTGGGCGCCTGACACGCATAAGGGGTTCAGTAATGATGTGTGGAATGAATGAACTCATGTCACGTTCAACCTTCTCCTTGAGGTTTGAGCAAGAACACTGAGTTACAGAAATGTATTCCTTATATTAAAAAAATTATTTTGTGTGTGCTCCTTGGTGCATGTGTAGAGTTCAGAGGTCAACTTGCAAGATTTTACATCACATGGATCTCAGGGATCAAGTAGGTGGCCAGGCTTAGCAACAAGCGCTCTTAACCATTGAGCTATCTCACGGGCCCTAGAAATGCGTTTCTTATGGGTTAAAGAGGAAATGTTTAAAAGCCTGCGTGAAATAGAATGATGTAACAGCACTTAACAGCTGCTTCCTGGTAGCTGCTCATGCAATTTACTAATCTCAGAACCCTGGGATGAGAAAATGGTCTTCCGCGGATACACTTGGACAGCAGCCAGACATCTCATTAGCGTTTACGAGCCCGTCATCTTTGCGTAAGTGCTCGTGGAAATGCATCACGTAAGCTTATCGCAGTGAAGAGCCTGGGGATCCCCTTTTGAGCCCAGATCTACTTCAAATGCAATTTGGAAAGAGCCAGTTGGGAAAGCTGTCTGCTTGCAGGATGTTATTCCCAGGGACGTCTACGGGGCAGAGCAAGCCTCCGGATGAGACTGCAGCTGAGCATTGGCTCCAGCTGTCTGGGCAACTGCCTGGAAGTAGAGTACCTGCTCGGCCTCCTCTGGCCACACGTGTTTCTCAGAGGGTCTGAGGGGCTCTGGGGCTGCACTGAGCCTCAGAGGATGCGGGCACCAGTCAGTAAAGCTTCTAAGATTTAGGTCTAAAGTTAAAAGATGCGTAGCAGCCTTTGTTTCCTGGACACAAAGGTGCTTTATATGTCTGGGTTTAACCAAACTCAGGGTCTCTGAAGGTATCCATAATTACACCACGGTGAGGGAAATAAAGCACAGATGGGGGTAATTCCATCTGGACCAAGTATATATCAAAGTAGTTGTTGTTATTATTTGGGGATGAGCCCAAATAACCATGTAGCCCAGGTTGGCTTTGAACTTGAGATCTTCCTATCTCAGATTTCTCAATGCTGGGATTATAGGGCTATTTCACTGTGCCCAGCTCCTTTCTGGAGTCTGGATTGTTGTAGCTGATTGAGCCATTACTACCTTCTGCACATGATAATTGGTCTCCACAGAGACCCTGGAACTCGGTATTTCCAGAATGAAGACCATGCTTCTCCCCAAATCAGCACCATTCCTTTTGGCTCCCCAAAGACAGTCTGTTCCGTTCATGAAAGTGGCTTATACCTCTCGTGTTCGAGCTCGGTGATGCCTATTGCAGCCACTTAGGAAGTTGCCCGTCTCTCAGATACTAAGTCCCTGAGCACAGGCAAAGACCTGTGTGTGATTAGCATATTTACCAG
The DNA here is from genome assembly GCF_950005125.1 of Chionomys nivalis. Lineage (NCBI taxonomy): Eukaryota > Metazoa > Chordata > Mammalia > Rodentia > Cricetidae > Chionomys > Chionomys nivalis. The sequence goes on from NC_080106.1 coordinate 5,595,285, forward strand.
CAGATTGAGAGCCAGACTCCCGCAGCTCTTTGGCTCGCTCGCATGAACTCTCTGGAACTCACGGTCTTCTCTCTGGCCCTGACATCTGCACCCACGGCTACTGCCTCCCTAGTCCAGAAAGGTACACAGTGAAGCAAGGACGTGACCACCTCCCTGACATCAGGGACTTTGGTACCTTGGACTGGCCTGCTGGTTTTTATGGGCCACTTTTGGGGACAACTGGCTTTGCTGTGCTTGTTTACCACATAGTCCTCCCCACGTTCCCTCACCTGGTCCTTTCTCTGTAGCACATGCCCTCCATCTTCAAATTGCCCTGTGAGACACAGAGAGAGACAGCACAAGCAGTAGCTGAGGGAAAACTGAGTCCTTGAGCTGCGGAGGGAGGGGGCTGTGGACTCCAAGTTCTCCTGTCACAGGTCACCGCAGTCCCCTGGGCTGAATTTTACCTTTTATCTTCTTAAAATGTTAACATACGATACAGGCTCCAACCTCCTCATCCTTTTCTGGGAATCTCCCTGCTTCTCTATCTCTCCCAGGGGGGCCATTTAAATCTTGCTTTCACCATTAGCAACATTTGGAGCTGAACAACTTTAACCTCTGAAGTGGTTCGAGCTGACTTTGTTTTTTTTGTTTCAAGATTTCATGCTTATTTTTTTCCCAGTTAGGACCCTGATCCGAACCCTGCATTTCAGATTGCACATCTGAGCTTTGGGCCCAGGCCAGTGAGCTCATACACAGTGTTTGTCTTGGCTCTACTGCCTGACCCAGCCAGGAACACAGGCTGGCAGATCAGAGGGGAAGCAAAGCCCGGTTTTGACTCTTGCCAAAGATGCGGTCAGTCAGCCTAGGGCTCCGGCAGCTCCCTTGGGGACATCCAGCCATGCTTACTGGTCCTAGTTAGCATCCGTAGGTCTTTGCTGCTGGCTTCTGTTCTGTTTAAACCCAACAGCAGTGATGGCTGGGTAGAGATGATCTGAGCAACGAGAGATAGACCGAAAAGGCAACAAATCTCCAAAACTCTCCCTGGGCAGATGTCATGGCCATAACCCAGGTCTGGCCCAGGCCACACCGTAACCTATTGTAGCACTGAAACGGGCCCATCCCATTTGTGGGATCTGCCTTCCTAGGCTGCGTGCACTTAATGTCCACATTTGACTGATACACCTCTCTGCTATGGGAACCTAGCCCTGCAAGCTCAGACTACAGAGCCCTAGCCTGAAAGCACGCAGTGCCGGAGACTCTAGGATGCAGGTGATTGGGGGCGTTGAGAAGCTTTCAATTCTGTAGACTACTGTAGACACTGAACTTGGGCTGGGTTGTGACAGCATTCATGCCGCATTTAAAGATATTTATTTATTTATTTATGAGATAGGGTCTCTGTATGTTCTGGAACTCACTTATGTAGACCCGGCTGTGGGACCACCTCGTAGAAATATCCTCTGGTGGGAACAAAGTGTATTTTGTTTAGGATTTTGCTCCATGGAGATCCAAGATCTGGAGACAGACTCAGGAGGAAGCTCCCAGCAGATTCCTGGTAGGTGGGTAGGGAATAGGGTGGGGTGGGGTGGGGTTTAGGGATTCTGACTTGTGGTCTGCCTGTTGAGAAGCTACGACAACATTCCCACAAAGGAGTTGTGGGTATTCAGGCTGTGAGAGGCGTGCATTCGGTCCAGGAGTCTACTAAGTGACAAGAAGCATCTTAAATGAGGGGTCTGGGAAAGAGCAGAGGGGCACAGGCTTGTTGAGTAGGCAGCAGTCTGGAAACCCAAGATGGGCGACTGTGTAGTGACGCTTCGTCTCTCCTGCACCTCTGGGCCTCTAATAAGACCCCTCCTTTGAAGGCTGGACGGTTTCTGCTGAGTTACTGGAGGAGAAAAAGGATTAATTCATTGCCCTTCTCAGAAGTCAGAAATTACAAAAACAACCCTTTGGAAGCTGGAGAGATAGTGCTTTAGAGCATGTGCTGCTCTCCTGAGGGCTTGGTTCCCAGCACCCATTTCGGGTGGCCTACACCTGCATGTAACTCCATCTTACAGGGGATCTGACCTGCCTGTTCTGGAGCCTAGGGCACTTACACACATGTAAGCATACACTCACATATACACCTATATGTAAAAATAAATCTTCAAAAAAAAAAAAAACCCAGTTAGCTGGGCAGTGATGGCACATGCCTTTAATTCCAGCACTTGGGAGGCAGAGGCAGGTGGATTTCTGTGAGTTCGAGGCCAGCCTGGTCCACAGAGTGAGTTCCAGGACAGGCTCCACAGTTACTAAGAAACCCTGTCTTGAAAAACAAGCAAAGAAAAGAAAAGAAAAAATCCTCAGTTATTGTGAAAAATGTATATGGCATAACATGATTGCTTTTCAGACTAAATCACTCATCCAACCACTTTCATTGTTTGTATTTTCTGGCGTATCAGTGCAATTCATGTGATTATCTTCATCCAATGCCTGTCACATCTTCCTGGGGACTCACTAATGCCATTGTAGTAAGAATAACCTCTTCAATCTTGGCACCTCATCTTTTATTTCTGTCTGTCTGTCTGTCTGTCTGTCTGTCTGTATGTATGTATGTATTTATTGCCTTGATACAGATTTTGGTACATTTGGCCAAGGGAAAGCTTCACAGGACTGAGCCCAGTGAGAGACCACACGATCCTAAGGCTGTGGTGAATTTGAGTGTGGGGTGGTGAAAGCTGGGGTGTGCCATGGAGTAATATTCCTACTGAGTCAGGAAGACTTACTAAGAAACTAAAATCATAAACCATCTCATTCACAATAATTTAGGGCGTAAGGGCAAAGGAGATGTAGCTCAGAGAAAGGGCCCAAAGTTGCACGAGGTGGGATAAGTTGACTCAGCACACCTGAACCTGGCGATAACGGGAGGGCGCTGTATACAGAAGGCTTGGGGTACTGACTTTAGGGGATCTGACCACATGTACAGAGAAGGAAGAGGGCTGAACAGCGTGCTCCTTTGCTAGACCCCAGCACTCACTGCACTACACTTAGGAAGATGAAAATAAATGCATCAAAACCGTCAGGCTGAACCCCTAAATACGGATGCTTGAAAACAGGCTTAGACTTTTCATTGCATTTATTTAGTGCGTGTGTATGTGTATGTTTGTGTGTGTGTGTGTGTGTGTGTGTGTGCGCGCACATGAGTGTGGAGGTCAGAACACAACCTACAGGCTTCAGTTCTCTCCTTCTACCATGTGGTCCTTAGGAATAGAACTCAGCCACCTTTACCTGCTGAAATACTTCACTGACTAGATATTAGAAAAATTTAAATTAAGTATGTGGCATTATAATGAATTCAAACAGACTACACTGAAAAAATAAATAGCAAAACATGTAATTTTAAGTAAAGAAGCTGTTATAAAAATGACAAATGCAAGTCGGGCGGTGGTGGTGGACGCCTTTAATCCCAGCACTCGGGAGGCAGAGGCAGGCGGATCTCTGGGAGTTCGAGGCCAGCCTGGTCTAGAAGAGCTAGTTCCAGGACAGGCTCCAAAAAGCTATGGAGAAACCCTGTCTCGAAAAAATCTTAAAAAAAAAAAAAAATGACAAATGCAGCATGAAGCTGTTTCCAAATGTTTAAAATGTCGCAGAGTAACAGGGTTACGGCTGCGCACCCACAAAGCCCTCAGTGTTAAACCATGCATGCGAACGATATCTGCACTTCTGATCATTCGGCTCCTGATCTCTGAGCCCATGTGCTGCTAACTCCCTTTGGCATATCCTAACCTGGATGAGGGTCAGAGCCCTCATTTAAAGGTTTTCTTTAAATTTAAAGATTTAAATGTAAATTGCAAATTTAAAGGTTTGATATCTCCTGGGGATGTAGGGACAGCCCAACAAGCAAAGAAGTTTTCAAAACAGGTGATCACACTTGCTTCTTAAGGCCAGGAAGGGGCCAAGCAAGGAAACATTTCAGATGCAAAGCCCAGAGCTGGGCTGGGTCCTGGCCCTCAGAGGCGGGTCAGTGGAAGGAAGCTCAGGGTGCAGATGGTGGGCCCATGTGTGCCCAGGGTATGACCAGCTCCTCAGGCTTCTCTGGTCTGTGTTCCTTCCACCCTGACTGAGGAGGTTGTGCTCACATTCAGTGGCTGTGTAAGCCTTTGTCAATGAAAGAGAGCGAGACATCTCGGCCACCTCAGAGCCTAGGCCTCTCTCCTAAACCTGTCTGACCAGTCTCAACTTTGCCTCAGCCAAGATCCTGATTTGTCCTTGGTTGACTGCAGGTGTCCTGACTGATGTGGGGCAGAAAGGTTGCAGTTCAGTGACCTTCAGAGAGGGATGAGTCTGATGGGGGAGTTGGGGAGATGTATCCGCTAAGAGCATGTCACTCAGTCAGATCCCAGACAGGACTTGGAAAAGGTCAAACAAACTTTGGGAATCTTTTTGGTCCTTCTTGTACCAGGTCATCTCCCAGGAACTTTGCTAAGCATCTAGAGCAGTGGTTTTCAGTCTATGGGTCATGACCCTTTAAGGTGGAGTGATCCATCCACAGGGGTCACATATCAGATATTTACATTATGATCTGTAACAATAGCAAAATTATAGTTATTCAGTGGCAACGAAAATAATTTTATGGTTGGGGTCACCACAGTGTGAAGAACTATATTAAAGTGTTGCAGCGTTAGGAAGGTTGAGAATCAGTGCCCTAAGAGTGGCCAGGCAGGCAAGGTAACAGCTTCCAGAGGGGAAAACTTTCTTTCTCTGGGATTTATTCAGTGTTATAGAGAGAAGGACTTACTTCTGGAGAGGCCCATAAATCACCCACCACCACTTTAAATTCATTTTTTTTTAAATCTTGTTTTCTTGATAGAAGTGAGCCAAGATAAAGCCAACAGCTTCCGACTGTGGGAAAGCCTCCAGGTGCCAGGCCATGCCCTCCCTGTCCCAGCTGCCAGTGGAGCAAGTTGACCCCTGGGAAAGAAGCCACGTGCACAGTGACACCCCTTGTCCCTGCTCCCCGAGTCTCTAGGAAACAGGCAGCTTCCTCCTTCCTCCCCTTGTGCCCAGGTAGCTACCCATTTTCACACCCCACTTCAGATAAACATGAAAAGGGATTCCTGTGGGAAAGCCCCTGACACTTTGGTCTCTGGTAGGAAAGCAAAGAGCTGCAGCAAGATCTCTACCTGTGATCTTTTTTTTTTTTTTTTTTGGTTTTTCGAGGCAGGGTTTCTCTGTAGCTTTGGTGCCTGTCCCGGAACTAGCTCTTGTAGACCAGGCTGGCCTCGAACTCAGAGATCCGCCTGCCTCTGCCTCCCAAGTGCTGGGATTAAAGGCGTACGCCACCACCGCCCGGCTTCTACCTGTGATCTTTGCAAACCAAGCTGGGCGCCCCTGCCGCTGCTTCCACCACAAACGCTCAAGGTCCTACTGAGGCTTTAACCCACCTGGGAACAAGGAGCAGCTAGAACCTATCCTTCAGCCTCCCCATCTGTCTACTGCTTCTCATGGTCCTCCTGGAGTGTCAGCAGGGCCCTGTCTCTTGTAGACATTTCTTTTTTGGCCCTCCCAGCCAGCAAAGACCAGATGGACAGAAGGGATGCAGCTGACTCCTGAGTTACAGTCTTAGGACTGGGCTGGTTTCCCTGCCCACTTTGTTGTTGGGGCTGGTGGAGGGGAGCCGGGCCCCTGGTAGGGGTGTCTGCAGCAACATGGCTTCTGATATCCTTACAGGGCAGCTTGGCTCTGCCGCTCACTGGGCCCCAGGCTGTAGGTCAACCCCAGGCCTGGGGTCAACTAGAGCAGGAGGCCACTCACGCCAGACTTCTGCAGTGTCACCGACTGGTCCATCGGTGACTTGCTCCACTGAAGTTCTCTCTGACCTAACGGTAAAGTTGTCCTGAGAGCATCTGAAGAGGAAGTACCCCTGCAGCAATGATCTGGGCCAGGCAGTCATGACGCTAAGGGCCCCAGAGGGCTGAGAGCCACAGACACTCAGCCGTGTCTCTGTCCATGGGGAACATCCTGCCCAGAGAACAGGGGGTGGTATTAGGCCTGCGGAACCCCATATCTGCCATTAGCACCTCATCAGCCACACCACCACCATCTTCTCTGTAGGGCATGGAGCAGATGCGACCCCTACATGTCATGGGGCCCCCACGTTCTCATTCATCTCTTCATTCTTCAATAAATGTTTGCTGAGGACCTGCTGCAGGGTGGCTGCTTTGCTGGCGGGATTCACACTAGAGTGGGCAGCAGATATCACGAGGTGACCGTGTCTGTGGTGGGGCTGTGACAAGCACTAGTGCACTGAGACTGCACGGGAAGATGGGTAAGGAAGCCTTTGGGGGGGGCTGACACACACACATCAGCATCTAATGTAGATCCGTGCAAGAGATAGCAGGAGGAAATGTCTTGGGGCTGTGAAGGTCTTGGTGAGGTTGAAGGACTGAGAGGAAGCTAGGTATCAAGAGGGCGAAGGGCAGAGGGCAGCTTAGCAGACTGAGCTATATGACATAGGGCTTTCCAGGCTTGGGCGGCACTGCAGACTTCAGCCACAGTGTGAAGTTATTGGAGGTTTTTAAACAGGAGGACTTAGCCTGATTTGCATATTAAGAATGATTGCCCAGCTGCTGGGTGAAGCCGCCTTTTAAAAGCACAAAAATAGAAGTAGGAAGACCGGCTTGGAGGGTATCACAGCAATCCAGGCAGGGAATAATCACTGTTATTATCCCCATTTCTCAGAGGAGCTCGCAGCAGGTAGTAACGCCGCGCTTTCATTTGCATGGCGAATCTGTGTGGAAGCCTTCTCCTGTCACTTCGCGGGAACTTCAGAGCAACCCTGGAATCTATCAGCTAAAAACTGGTTCCTGGTGTAAAACGAGTCTCCAAGACATTGGTCCTAGGTAAGGTCAGACTTTGTCGGGAGCCCAGAGTCTGTCCTAACCTTAGGCCTCTTGACCTTTCTGGGTTCTGTCCAATTCCTGAATCCCCAGGCAGAGTTCCTCAGGTCAGAAGGAGTAAGTGGAGTGGCCAAACTAGGTGGTCAGGTCCAGAGTCCTGCTGACCAGAGCCTAAGGGGCCTGGGAGGAGCCAGGGCGCTAGGCTCCACTAGAGCTACGCATATGGTGAACACAGTACATGAGACATGCTTTGGCTCCCAAGCGCCTAAAATCTAGTCCGAAACAAATGCAAGACTTCAATAAATTATTGAAGAATGTGCTGCCGATGAAAAGGCACGTATACAAGCAAATAACTTTAGAGGAAGCTGTGTCTTTTCCTTGGGACAAATGGATCTGAATATTATTTCGAGGACAGTTACTTGGACCGTGACAGTCTCCTGGGGCAGTTACTGGCCTGCTTAACAAAGTCACCCACATCATTTGATCCACACTGTACTGAAGAAGTCCTTACCCAGTGCCCCTATTACTGCCCAGCAAAACCCGCCCCCCATTCTTCATGTCTAATACAATCATGGCTTTGTTGACCTCATGAATTCTGTGTCTCAGGAATTTGGAAGGTCAGAGTGGGGTGGCTGGGCTCTGACTCAGCATGCCTAAGTCTCAGTTCTGAAGTCCAGTGGCTGGGTGCCAGAACCTGGGACCCTTCGACAGTTCTGTGGCAGGCGATCTGGCTGGGGAGATGCCAAAGCTGAGCTGAACCAGCTTCTGTTCAGTGTGTTTCTATGGGGTCTCTCCACGGGCTGGGGGATCCTCACCGCATCCGGGCTCCAGGAAGTCCTGCTTCAGCCACGCAAATCAGAGCTCCCATTGTGAGGGCTATAGGGAAGGCAGAAGCCACTTGGCTTTTATGTCCCACCTGAAGGTACCGCCACCCTAGTCACCAAAGCATGGCATGGCACAAGGTGTACTGGTGTGTGTACCCACACTAGGTGGGTTCCAGGGTCCTGCCACACACTGAAGGGAACATCAATATTCAGCAAATGAAAATGACTCTGTTGTGAAGATTTAATGAACCAAATCAGGAACCAAGACTTGTGCTGGATAGTTTATAGCTATAAACCAAAGGCAGCAGAGACATCTTTGAATGAATAAGAGCACAGAATTGTGCTTTGGGATAATCAATAAAATGCTGAGATTTTAGCCCATGGGCCAGAACACAGAAGTACTTGTTATTACCTTGGGGAGGGGAGTGGAGAAGAGGACCCAGTTCCTGAGTGTGCAACATGAGCAGGGTTGTTGTGAAGACAAAGGGCTGGCATCAGCTGAGGTGCCTGGCCAAAGAGCATCGGCCAGGATGCTGTCCGGAAGCTTCGTTCTCATCAGGTTTAAAGAAGGGAGAGAAAATGTAAACGTGAATGCTGCTTTCCAGTGAATCTTCTGATCAAGGCAAGCCTTATGTTTGTAAGTATTTAGGGAGAATTAATAGTTACTATGTGCTTGAGCTAAAAATAGAAAGAGGTTGGGAAGAGAGAGAAGGAGGGAGGAGGGAGGGGGAAGGAGATAGAGAGAGAGAACACTGAAAAAAAGAATAAAAGAGAGTGCCCTAGAGAGGAAAAATAAGAGTGTCCACGTGAGAAACACTGAGGAAAGTGTGCTTTGGCTGTTCAATGCTCCCTGGAGTCCCCAAGGCCATCACCTTCAAGACCGATACCAAGTTTCTATTGTTTCAGAGTGTTTGACAGAGAGGAGTAAGTTCAGAAGAAAGATGTGATGTGGGTGTGCACTGCCTTAGGTTTCTAGCACTGTGATAACCACTGACCAGAAGCACCTTGTGGAGGAAGGGGTTTATTTGACTTATATATCCTAGGTCGTAGTCCATTGAGGGAAGCCCAAGCAGGGATCTGGAAGCAGGAACTGAAGCAGGAGCCATGAAGGAACACTGCTTACTGCTTGCTCAGCCTGCCTACATATATCACCCAGGGCACCTGCCCAGCAGTGGCACCACTCACAGGTGCGGTGGCACACCTTTAATCCCAACACTCGGGAGACACAGGCAGGTAGATCTCTGTGAGTTCAAGGACAGCCTGGTCTACAGAGTGAGTTCCAGGACAGCCAAAGATACACAGAGAAACCTGTTCTTAAAAAAAAAAAAAAAAAAAAAAAGCCAAAAATTAAATAGAAAAAGATACCCAAAGAGTTCGGACGCTGCATGTTATTGTGTTGTCTTTAAATTGTTCGATGGCTGAGGAAGGAGCAAAAGCTGCTAAAAGATATTTGATTATAAATGCTGCTGGATTAATCCAACATATATATTTTAAAAATACCTTGACTTCAAAATTTAAGTCAAAAGGTATGCTACTTTGGAGAAGAGGTTTTGCTTTTGTTTCCACAGGAATTGAGAGGCTGTGGGTTCATTCTGAGCTAAGAAAAATCAGATTTGATCAAGTAAGATACTCTGAAGAATCTCCAGTAGGACCAGATGGTCCAGAGGTTCCAACATTTCAGAGGACCTCTGTTGGAGTTTCCTCTGAGTTCTCATCCAGAACAGTTTCAAGACTGCTGGTTGAGATGACCAAATCTCACAGAATTTTCCAGTCAGGACTTGACCATAATCTTAAATTTTCTTTAGGTCCCCATAAGATTATCAGCACACCCAGTGAGCAGGAAGTATCCTGGAAAACTACACCCACATTCCCCCCAAATGGACTATGGATGTTTTTCTTTGTTTAGAGTGTTGGTTACAATTTGTATGGATAATGGTCAGGAAGAAAGCTAAACAAGGGAGATTCAATTCAGAGTTCTTGTTTTTTTTTTTAAAAAAAAGCGGGGAAAGTGCTGTGGGACAATGGTTTTGCCCTGTAAAGATTTGTTTCTTTTACTTGTTTAATAAAATGATGATTGGCCAATAGCCAGGCAAGAAGTATAGGTGAGACAACCAGGCAGTAAGTAGAGGTAGGGCAGTGAGAATAGGAGAATTCTGGGAAGAAAGTCAGTCTGCAGTCATCACTCTGACACAGAGGAAGCAAGATGAGAATGCCTTGGTGATGAGAGGTGCCAAGCTGCATGGCTAACACAAACAAGAATTATGAGATAATATAAGTTATAAGAGTTAATAAGAAGCCTGAGCTGATAGACCAACCAGTTTATGATTAATGTAGACCTCTGTGTGATTCTTTGGGATTGACTGGCTGCAGGACCAGGCAGGACAGAAATCTCAGTCAATACCCAGGGGTCTGAGCATTCCCAGACCAATCATTAATTTAAAAAAGATGACCATACAGACTTGCCTACAGTCAATGTAATGGTCATGTTTCTCAACTGAGGTTTCTCTTTTCAGATACATATAGGTTTGTGTCAGGTTTACGAAAACCAACCAATACCTAAAGAAAACAATTTAGGTTGACCTGACCCCTCCCATCATTTTTAAAGAGTTTTATGAGACACAACTCATCCACTATGAAATCTGCTGATCTAAAGTGCAAATTGGCTGTGGTTGGTATAAGCACAGCCATGGAATGACCAGTCCATTCTAAATTAGTTGCTCTGGACATACTAGCTAGCTAGATCTCCAGTCAGCAAGCTCTGGGTTCAGCAAGATACCCCGGTTCAGTAACTGAAGAGGAGAATTATGGAAAAGGACACTCAGAGTCAGTCTACGGCTTCCACACGCAGGTGCATATGTGTGATCCCCGATACCCACACACACATTTGGACCACACACACACACACACACAGAGGCGGGGGGGTGGGAGGAAGGGAGGGAGGACTCCGTTCCCATTAGCAGTCACCCCCATTACTCCACACTTCCCAGGCAACCACTGATCCACTTCTGTCTCTATTCTGGATATTTGTCACAAACCCATGCAAAGTGATTCTTCCATCTGGCTTCTTTCTCTTTGTGTGAGATTCTCAGGGATCATCATCTGTGTCTCAGCCTTACCCCTCCTCACTGAGGGATAGCATCTCATCGCATGCGTTTCTCATATTTTATTTATCCACTCAGCAGTTGATGGACATTAAATGGTTCCTATTTTTGGTTATATGAATAACACTGCTGTGAACATTCTTCGACAAGCTATACACATACATATAAGTATACTTCCCCCCCAACCCCAATGCACACTTGAACACACATAGACACGAATAGAATGCTCTTCCCGTGTTGGGAATCCAGTAGCCTACGCAGCAGGAGTCCCTGCATGGCACAGCAAGGATGCAGTTTTCCCCGCTGAGACCAGTGCAAACCTGGGCAGCTCAGCGGCTTCCTTCAGTTAGGCTGAGTTCCGACTCAGCCTGGGGTGAGGAGTCAGGAAGTTGACCCCATTCTGAGAATGTCTCTTAACCTTCCTGGGTGTTCTTCACAGTTGCCGTGAATACAATGAGCAACACAGTCCTACAGGGCTTCTCGGCTCCAAATTCCTTGAATTTTGTCCTGTGTGCTGTCTGCTTGTCAGGCGTGCCTAGGGCATGCTTCTGGAAGGCAGCCTTTTCATCTGGGGTCACTTCCTGCCACGTGTCCTGCAGACCTCAGGGTCTGGGCCAAGTGTGGAGAAAGGGCAAAGAAGGGAGGCAATGAAGGGGGTGAGGGATAAACTCTTGACTTTCTTCCTTCCTGTGGACTGGTAAGGCTCCAGAAAGCCTGCTTCCCCACCAGCCTGGTCTTCGTGTGGAGTCAGCTTTACTTAGGCCTGTCCCACCAGCCCCTGCTCTCACATCCAAGCTTTGGGATGGCACAAAGATGTCCCAGGAGTAGGCTTAGGTTAAAACAGAGGAGCTTGTCAGAAAGCAGCCGTCCAATGACATACAGGCCCATTGAGTATTTTGCACCTTCAGGGAACTGATGGGAAATACACACAGGCTCAAATACACACATGCAGGGAGCGGAGAGGGAGAGAAGGAGAACATCAAACACCTTGGTTACGCACTATCAGCGCTCCCACTTGAGGGAGCCCACCCTCAGTGTTTCCTTATTACTTCCCTCGTCCCACAGATGGTCCTCACAGGGTCAGGCTGACTGTGGAGGCTTCCTGTCTGACATCCTCCACTGGCCAATAACATCCCAAGTCCTCAGCAGAGTCCAGAGGCCCTGGCTGGTTCCTCCACACCTCACCTCACTGGATCCCATGCAGGGACTTCAGCACGTTCTGCACACACAAAGTGTCAGGGTCTCAGAAGGTGGCGACTCCACCGGGGTCTGCCAAGAGGTGATTAGCTAGAATGGCGCTGTTAGCATGTCTGGCCTGATAATCAGGATGCAAACTCACATAGAGACCCCTTAAGGGCTGGGTTCCCACTCCTTGCACACTGAGCCTGAGGTCCCCATGTCCTCTCTTCCCCAGATCATGGACACAGGCCAGGGACAAATTTCTTCCTTTCCCCTCTCCCACTGTCCAAGTGTTGCCCAGTGGCTGTACCCCCATCCCTAGGGATCCAGGGGTCAGATTTCACCACACCTGTCATAGCTGCTAAACATCTCTGACTGGAGCTAGCTCCCTGATGGTCTCAGTCCCTTTGATGCTCTTGAAGCCCAAAGGTTCATCCTAGAAGTCAGGCTTGCCTGTCCCAGAGCCCAGATCTGTGTGCTGACACAAGGAGGCAGTCTCGACCCCACCACTTAGCTTCATAAACACAAGCAGGCCACTCCACGGCTAAGACAGACCGTTTAAAACAGTCATCTGGATTGAAAACACGTTACATCACTTTTTTATCTAACGCTAATCTTAAAAGGAGTGGTAGTTCCAGAATATCTGTGCCAAGCAGTGTACTCTGGTGGGCACACAAGAGGTGGTGTCTTCCAGGCCGTGGGTAGCTTCCCTGAGCAGAGATGGGCTTAAGATCTGCCCTACAGGTTGTTCAGCGGAGATGAGACCCGGCCGTTGCTAACTAGGTGATGTCTGTGGCTTTGTGAGCTCAACAACCGGAACAAAGATTGCTGGGGAGGTGGCGGGGGAGGCAGCGTGGGGTAGAGGGAAGGTATGGAGTTCAGGGCTTAGAAAACGAAGCTGTCTCTGTAGGCTGCCAGGAGTCAGCAGAGGCTTTTAGATAGTGAGAGGCCTGAGAACACTGATGCACAGGGGGTGGCTCTCCCAGGCTCATGCAGGAGCTCGGACCGAAATAAAAACAGTGTCACCCTTGCCAAAGTTCCACGTCACCAAACAGAATGTGAGCTGTGGTCAGACCTTCCAAGAAAACAGGAGAAACGAGAAGCTGCAGCCAAGTTCCACACGCAGGCCAGTTCCAGTTGGCAGGACACCCATGCGCTCTCCTCCCAATGCTACAGAGAGAAGGTAACCTAAAGAAACCTGATGCTAACGCTCAGTTTCCTAGTGTTTGGCCTCCTGGTCTGCACCTTAGGAGGAATTTGAAACATCCACTCAGCTTCTTGTTCATTGTTATTTTTTTCTGTAGCTCTGTGCTTGTTGGGGCATGGTGGTGCCTGCCTGCCACCTTGGCTTTTGGGAGATGGAAGCAGGGGGATCAAGAGTTCAAAGTCTTCTTTGGTGAGATAGCAAGTTACAAGCCATCCTGAGCTATGTGAGAACCTGTATTAGAAATTCAAAGTATGCAGGTGGTGATGGCGCATACTTTTAATGCCAGCACTCAGGAAGCAGAGGCAGGCAGATCTCTGTGAGCTCGAGGCCAGCCTAGTCAATCGAGCAAGTTCCAGGACAGCCAGTGCTACACACAGAAACCCTGTCTTGAACCGCCCCCCCCCAAATTGAAGTATTAGTAGTTTATTAATTTAAAAATGAAACAAAACCCTGACCTCCTCTGTTCAGCCCGCAGAGCCGGCTCCTCTGGGGCGCGGTGCTCGCTCTGTTCTAAGATTTCGAACTGTAGTTTTGTCCCTGGGGCTCATTTTCACGCTGTTCTCCTTCACTGGGAATTCTGGTTCCAACAATGGCCAACTGCTGCCTAAACCTAACCTAACCCGAATTCTTTTAACCCTCAGACCCTCCCACTAGGCCTCTGCCCCTTCACCTACAGGTTCCAAGCTGCAGTCACGTGAGGTGAGGCTTCCTCTGCAACTGACCTCTCTGCTGCTGCCTGTGCCCCAGGTCCCAAGCAAAGGCTGCACTAGGTACCTGCCAACACGCCTCACTGCAGAGAGAGAGAGAGAGAGAGAGAGAGAGAGAGAGAGAGAGAGAGATTTTAAAATACAGTAAATCTTCCATTAAGTGGCAAAAATGATTATTCTCTGAAGCTGAGAAGGAGACAGATCTACTCAAAAGTCCAGTGAACCAAATCATATAAAAATGTAGAAATGTATAAGAGTTACTAAAGGATCGATCAAAGTATCATAATTCCTAAATGATCTCTCTCTCTTTCTCTCTCTCTCTCTCTGTATGTGTGTGTGTAAAATACACACTAGTCTATATACTAGCTACTAGAATTGGTTCATTGATTTCACAAGGCTTCCAGGTACTATGTTAGATACACAAAAGACAGTGGCCTCCTTGCTGCAGCTTCCACGAGACTCTCACCCGAGGCTTCGTGACTTGAATGGAGATGCTTTGGGTCACCCACCTTTCTCTCCTGGAGGGAGAAGGAGCAGTCATGGGTCCCGGATGGAGCTCTTATGGAAATGGACTTACCAAGAACCAGCATTTCCTTCCAAGGCCACTGGGTGAAACAGGCTGCGCGCTATCCAAGGTTCTCTGAATTTGGAGAGGAGAGAGAGCTTTCACCCATTTTAGAGAACGTAAATCCCAGTCGCAACTGCAGAATGCTGTTGACCTGCCAGTACAGGATCTCACTCTGTAGCCCTGGCTGGCCTGGAACTTGCCAAATGGAACAGGCTGGCCTTGAACTTACAAACATCTGCCTGTCTCTGCCTCCCCATTGCTGAGATTAAAGGCGTCCATCACCACAGCCAGCCTTTAACGTATAGGTTTTTTAAATTTTATACTGATGAAATTATTGTAAAACATGCATTTTAAAAATAACCACATCAAGGAAAATAGAATAAAATATAAATATACTAATTCTAATCATTATTTTAAAAGTATAAAATGTCTCTATTTAATCTTTTACTTCTAAACTAAAATGGATCTTAGTTGTTTGCTAAAGAGACTGGCTTTCCTGGATTCTGAGACAGGGAGATACAAAGTACTTTTTTTTTCTTTTCTAAATTGCAAGCTACAAATTCAGTTTGCTTCTGAGCACAGAGGCTGGTGGATTTTTGGAGAGCTCACAGAATGTCCTTGTTTGGCTGTGGTGTTACATATTCAGAGGTAGGTGTGCACGCGCGCACGTGTGCGTGCGTGTGTGTGTGTGTGCGTGTGTTTGTGTGTGTGTGTGTGACTGGAGGCCAAACTGGTGCCTTTCCCCTCACTCTCCACCTTTCTTTGTTGTCCCTGCCCCCACCGTCCCTGGTCTGGCTTTCTTTGAGACAAGGTTTCTTTTTTCACCTGAAGATCATTGATTCAGTTAGGCTGACTGGCCAATGAGTTTAAGGAATTCTCCTGTTTCTGCCTTAGCCCGTTTCAACAATGGGGTTAAAGCATTGCCCACCCACCAGGACTTTAAACATGGGTTCCAGTCAGCTGAATCCAGGTCTCCAAGCTCGCATAGCAAGCGCTTTAGTGATTGAGCCATCTCCTCAACCCACACGCTCAGTTTGAGTGACACATGTTGCTGCAGATGGTAGTCTTTGAATGTATTTGAGCAACCCTCGAGCTGTAGGAATGGCTGTTCCTCCCCCTGGTAGAGATGACTGTTCCTACTTTCCTCCCCTCTCTGGCTAGCACATAGCACTTTTTATATACACACTAATTTTACATGTTACATGTCCCCACCAGATTCCAATGGGAATAAATCATGTCTTCACAGCTAAAAGAAAAAAGGACACTTCTTATTTTTAGATACCATCAACAAACAATTATTAAAGAAGTTGAAAGCAGTTTCTCTTTCAGTACAATTATTTTGTGTGCTGTGTGGAGGCCACAGGGCAGCTTTCAGGAGTTCCGTTCTCTTCTTCCCCGACTTCTCAGGGTTGCGCTCCGGTCATCAGGACTGCACGGCAAGCCCGTTTATTTGCTGAGCTGTCTTGCTGACCCAAAAGCAATTTTATTTAGTTCAAACAGCTGAGAATAAATTGGACAAAAAATATGTTTAAAAAAATCTACAAGGAATCTATAAAACATTCTTGATATGCTGAAAAAAAAACCTAAATAAATGGAAGAACTTCCGGTGTTTATGGGCCGGTTACTGCGTCCTCCAAAACGATCTGAACAGATCTAATGAACTGATCAACATCCCACCAGGATTCCTTGTAGAAAGTGACACGCTGGCTCTACAATTTATACAGAAGCGTGAAAGGACAAGAACTGCTAAGAAAGATGTAAAGGCAAACCAGAGTGCCTTCACTAGGAGACATCAGAGCTTAAAAAGCAGCTGTAATGAAGACAGTATAGTACCGCAGCAAGAATATGCAGATGGAAAATAGCTTGAAAATATATAGCATTGCGTCTATTGAATATCCAGAAGATAATAAAATTATAAACAATAAAAATAATTTTAAAACATTTATTATCATTTTACTTATGTGAATATTGTGTGTGTGTGCCATGTGTGTGACAGTGCCCAGGAGCCAGCAGGAGTGTAAGGCTGGAGCTGGAGTTCCAGACGACTGTGAGATGCCTGACACGGGTGTCAGGAACTGAACTTGGACTCTCGGCGAGCGAGAGCAGTACATGTCCCTAATCACTGTGCCGTCTCCCCAACCTCATAAAAACTGTTTTCCAGGTGGAGTTGCGAGGCTAGCCCTGAACTCTGGGGCTGTAAAGATCTTCTTGCCTCAGTCTTCTGTGATGGGGGTTGAGGGCTGGGACCGCAGGCATGCCACCGCTCCTAGCACATGCAAAAATCTAGGTCTTTGTCACTCACAAAGAGCAGCCTCAGGGGCTGGGAGATCAAATGTGAAGATGAAGACACAGGCTCACAGAGCACACTGCTGGAGAACATCCCATGTGGCTGAGGGGAGCCTCACAGACAAAGGGGAAGATGGATACACTGGCCAGTATTAAAATGTATAGGTTCTGTTCACCAAGACCCACCACTGAACGAATGAAAAGATTCTGCCCCAGCAACAGAGGACACAAAGAACTCCTGCAGATGGATATGAAAAGGACAGACAGCCCTGTGGCGGCCACGTGAGATCTGAGCAAGCACTTGGGAAAGCAGCTGTTTAAATGGTTAATGAACTATCATTATGGAAATTCAGAAAGAAAAAAAAAAGGGCCAGGAAAAAGGAGAGCGAACCTGGCTAGCAAGATGGCAGTATCAGGACTCATCCACCACTGCTGGAGTGTTTGTGTGTCAGCCCTGCTGCGTGGCCAGAAGCCAGACTCACTCACCCCACGCCTCTGTTCCCAGATCTGTCCACCCTTCCTCATGGTCACATTTTGGTAGTAGCTCAGACCCAGGCAGCGCCTGAATGTCCTTCTGTGGCGGAACACCTGGATGAACGGTGCTGGGTTCACTCAGTTGACCCTAAGTGGTTGTGAACTGACAGACACGGATGAGCAAAAGATACCAGCAACAAGAGCGCAGGCTACAAGGCTTCATTCCTGTGAAGGCAAGCCCCGCTCACGGCTGTGGATTCCCGCGAAGGCAAGCCCCGCTCACGGCTGTGGATTCGAGTCTGAGGTGCACTCTGAGGAAGAAGGGTCCCTAGGCAGTGCTTGCTGCTTCCTGTGACCTGAACTGTGCTCACTGTGGACTGCCCATGGCTGCACGTTTGTAGTGGAGAATGTTCCAGTGTGCTGGCCACGTGCTGACATTGACCAAGATTATTACATTTAAAGAGCGAGCCAGGGAGATGGGTCCTTGTAAAAAGGCACTTCCTGTGCAAGGCTAGCAA
This sequence comes from Chionomys nivalis, assembly GCF_950005125.1. Lineage (NCBI taxonomy): Eukaryota > Metazoa > Chordata > Mammalia > Rodentia > Cricetidae > Chionomys > Chionomys nivalis. The sequence goes on from NC_080106.1 coordinate 5,613,006, forward strand.
CCTAGGTATGATCCCTAGATTCCACGATGGAAGAAAACTTACATCAAAAGGTTGTCTTCTGGCTGTCGCAGGGGGTATGTCAAGTACCCCGCCCACGCACACATCATATACACACAATAAAAAGTGTAAAATGTAAAAATTTTAAAAATATTGAAGGACTAAATGAAGGTTGGGCTGGTGCCACTGTAACGTTTCTGAGGAGGGGTAGGGTTGGGGTTCACCTTGGGGTTCACCATTGCACAACCTCAGGCATCTCATCTTGGCAGAGCACAGTGTGGTACAAATGGCCCTTCATATGGCTGCCGAGGCCCTGACAGGGCAGAAGAAGCTCATAGCTCATTCCCACAATGCACCTTGCGCAATTCTGCCCCAGGGTCCTCGAAGCTCTTGCCTTCCACCTATTCTCTCCAGTGGTGAGATCTCCTGGCTGTGTCTTTCCTGCCCTCAACCTGCCCTGTGGTGGTGACTTTTCTTTGGCCCCACAAACCTGAGCATGGCTCTGTCTTGGGAGTCCCTACATCACTAGAGAAGAAAGGGAAACAAATCCTGTACTCATAAACACCGTTCCGAGGTGGGGAGGGTCCCATGAAACTGATACTCTTTAAGGCATCTAGAAGTCTACATATTTAAACCCAGAGCTTTTCTAGAAGCAGGAGAATGTAATACACATGCAAACAGACACATGAAAAGATAGACAGACACACACACAAGAAAACTTGCATTCACATACTCCCTTCTAAGACCGATTGACTGAAATTATTATGTGTTTTGAATTTTCACATTTAACAAGCTCTCTGTCTTAACCCCCCTTCCTTCCTCCCTACTACACACATGTAAAACACAGCAGCAGTACAGAGAATTTTATTTCAAAACACACCGAATGTCTAAATGTGTAGGCTCAGGCCGGGCCAGCAAGGTTTCTTCCCTCCTCTGCCCTGTCAGGGCCTCAGCAGCCATAGGAAGTGTCTTATTTCAAGGCTGGGATTTCCTGCAGGCTGTCTGCCCCCTCTGTCGTTGCCCAGGCCTGGCCCTGGAAAGGATGATGACAAGGCAGTAGGATCTGCAGATGCTTGTGGGAACTCTTTGGGCTTCCTGGCAGAGGCAGGTAGCTAGAAGGGGGCTCTGAGCAGGGGGGATTCCTGCTTATCTGTCTTCCCTGCAGGGTCCGAACACACCAGGCAGCTGTGCGGGGGGGGGGGGGGGGGGCGCACCAGCCCTGTCTCGTCTTTCCATCCATTGGTTGGCTGTGGTGTCCGAAGGGTTCCGCCAGAGACTGAGAACCTGGGGACCCAAGCATCCCATCCTGTGGAGGTTGGGCAGAGGTGTGCTTCCCCTGTCAGAGCTCAGCTCGCATTCGGAAAACCTGAAAAAGGCAGATCCACATTCCTTGTAGGTGAAATAGCAAGTTCCACATGGTGAACACAGTCTGAGATGAAATGTTCGCATGCTTTGGAAATGACTGTTCCTGGAGGAATGCAGGGATGGAGGAGATAGTGTCCGCTCCAGGTACTGTCTGGGGGCTTGCAGAGAGAGTGCCCCTATCCTTCCCTCCCTCTGTTGATCCATAGGGGATGATCGTGCCTGCCTCCTGGGCTGCCAAGACCTGACCCCTGCTTTGACCTGGGCCTGCCCCAGCCAGACTTCATTCTTGGCCGCCACTGCCTGTGTCTCCGTTCTTTTCTGTTGCTTAGTCTCATGGGTGGGGAGGGGTTGCCACATCATCTCTGCTTATCTCTAAACAAGACCCACATGGTGGGAGGAGAGAACCGACATCTCCACAAGTCCTCTGACTTCTGCATCTATGTCTTGGCCTATGTTCACACTCGTGTGCAAGCTTGCACGCGCACACACACACACATGTAAAAAACGTTTAAAAGATGAATTCTGGATGCCTTTGAATTTTTTGTCTAACCATCCAAGAGCATTCCTTTTGTTCCCAGCTGCAGCAGGGACAAGAAATTGGACCCAGACAAAAGCCTGGATGATCTCTGATGACAGTGGGGTCAAGATTGCACAGAACTGGGAAGTCAGGGGCTAAGTGACCTCCACCCAGGGACTTCTGGGGATTTTCATCTGCTGAAGAGGAGAATATTTTCTCCCAGTTTGTGTGTCTTTTATATACACTACACCCTCTGATTTTTGTTGAGCGTTTGAAAACCAGGCTTTTGGGGACGGGTGGTAGGACTCAGCGGGTAAAGGTGCTTGCCACCAAGCACGGTAGCATAATGGCCTGAGTTCAATCCTCGGATCCCACATGATACAGAGAGTGAACCAGTTCTCTGAGGTGGTCCTCTGACCTCCACGTGTGCACCAATGCGTGTGTCTGCCAGCACACACACGCGTGCGCGCACACACACACACACACTTAAAATGATAAATTTAAAATTTACAAAAATATAGGCTTTCTCTGCAAACAAAGCAAACAGAATTGTGGCAAGTGCCTCAGCAGGGAGTGAGAAGCTGCTACTGTATCCTCGGATTTCTTCAGTTCTCCTGTAAAATCATCAGAGCGTTGTCCTCTTCCCGTCAGTCTCCCCGTTCCCCAGCTTTGTCCCTTACTTACAACCCCTCTGGCAGTGGGACGGGTGTGCTGCCTGTGTCCTGGGAGTCCGGCAGATGAGACTCAGATCTGCCTGGAGAGAAACTGGGTGAGGCAGCTGACAACGGAACGCTGACAGCACAGTGTGATTACGATCATCGGTCACCAGCCTTGTCCCTTAGGTCTCCTGTCCCTAGAGTCCCTCACTGGCTTGTCCCCCTGTGGCTATGGGGAGCTGCTGTAATCCCCACCATCAGAGAAAGAGAAAGGTGGACGCCAGAAACCCATACAGTGAATGCCTACAACACAACAGGACTCTGGGAAAGTGACATGGGGAGGGAGTGTGTGATGGTGGTCTGCTAACCTGTCATGTCCCAAAGAGGCCAGTGCTACTCAGGAAAGGGCTTTGCAGGTCCCTGTATCCCCAATCTTAGTAAGATGGCCTTTGTTAGAAAACAAACTACGTTCAGCTGCGTTCAGCTGTGGTCTCCAGATTATGGCAGAACCATCGGTATCCGTGTCTCAGTGCTGTGCCTGTGGAAGGCTCACAGTGCAGTGTGCTGTCCACACTGGTGGGAACGCTGCTGGGCATACGCTTGCCCACTGGACGGCAGGCTCACGGCTCCATGCACCGCCTTTTCCTGACAGTGAGAGCAGACAGCTGCCCCTGCTTGTGCGTTTATCACTCTCTCCATCATGAGCGTAAATTCCAGCAAATAAAAACAAGTTTGCTGGAACACAGCTTGTGATGTCACAGCAGCAGTGATGTCAGACCTCTTCCCGCACCTCCTGGTGTACCCAGAGGCCCGACCAGGGAGCTCAACCTGCCTCATCCAGGTGTCCCGGTCACCCCAGGGAAGTCACACAGTAATGAGTATCTCAGAGATTCTCACTGTTGTTCAATGACACAAGCCTGTAATTGACACCAAGTGTCATGAGACCAAAGCCGTAAGCAAGGGGAAGCATGTGACCTCACCTGCCCTGTGAGGTCACACTCCTCGTTCTCTGCTCAGTCCTTTTCCCCACTGCCAGTCCTTGTCTGAGCGAGGGTCTCGGGGACTGTGAGTGAGTTCCCGGAGCAGACAAATGTCAATCATGACAAAGCACAGATTTCTTTTTTCCTTCAGAAAATTTCAGGCAGGTTATTCGACCCCCCTCCCCCATCACCACATAAGCTGGTAACGTTCTAGATTAAACACACAGAAGGTCTCCTTTACAAAAACACCTGAAGAATCAGCAAGGAAACTGGGACCTCGGGGAGAGCTGGCCTGGCAGCCAAGCCCTCTGCCAGGCCAGGCACACCAGGGACCAGGGCCAGAAGTCAAGACCTGCTCTGACCCAAGACGGGGCACAGAGGACACCTTGCAGGGCGTGACTCCAGCCCTTAAGAAGCTGTGTTTGCCCGATGACTCACCCATAAAAATACATCACCATTGCCTGGGAAACCCAGGAAACCCCAAAGTGGGTGTGTCCTGAGCTGCTCAGGCAGGTGAGGCCTGGAGCCTAGGGTATCAGCCACAATGACACAGACTGTGGACAGTGGCACCCATGTAAAAGAATGAAAACAACAAAGTGGGACACACACACACACATACACACACACACATCAGAGACAGCCAGAGCCATCACGCCTGACAAAGATAATGGAGCAACAGTTCTCACGGTGTTTAAAGAAATAAAGCAGGCAGGGAAGTCGTTTTTGGTATCAGAATCTATGAAAAGAGAGTCAACCTGTTTTGAAAAGATTGAGTAGGATTTCTGCAGGTAAAAGTCGACGTCTACAGGTGAAGGCCATAATGGACACAGAACTCGCTCTAGGTACGTGGGAGGCTATTGTCTGTCACGTAACTCTCCCCCAATGCCTTTATAAGACCAACTCGTGGACCTCCTTTGAATGGAGAGAGCCATTTTTGTGCGGGGCTCATAGCCCAGGTCCCTAGCCCATGGCCTGCATGTGCCTGAATTCTCTCTAGCCCAGGTGGGCTCCGCAGGCATAGACCAACGATACCACCTGGGTCTGGGATGTGCTGCAATGACCTTAACTCAGTAACTGAGCAGGAATTCAGGGGCACAAATTATGCAAGGATTCTGGAATGTAGGGTGGTTTGTCTCAGCACAGCACGAGGCCACCTCCCTTTGGGTAGCTCTGCAGATCAGAGTGCCCAGTAGCGCTGAAATCAGTTGTCTCGGCTCACGGAGTCCCTGTGCTTCACAGCCCATCACCCAGTCCTTTTAAACATGGGGTTCCCCAAGCCTTTGAGATTCTAAGGGTCATTCAGAATGATATCTTTGGTGACCTGAGAATGGCCTATAATTCCAGTTCTAGAAGATCCATTGTCTTCTTCCAACCTCAGCAGGGCCCAAGTATAAATATGGAACATATACAATACTTGCGGACACTCACACAAACACAGAAATTTAAAAAAACGTATATTTTAAAAGCTGCACACATTAGCTGCGTCCCACAATCTTCGATGTGGTTCTAATGCACGTGGTCGGTCTTCCCAGATCTCAGTTAACCCTTGTGAAGGCAGAGCCAGAATCTTGTCAGAACAGGGACACTTTGTTTTCTTGTGCCCAGCTTGGGGCAGCTGTCCTACAGGAGGCACTAGCTTTAGGAAGCCAGTCAGTAGAGTGTCGTCACTCGGGGCAACAAGCCTCTGAGAGCCAAACAGTTCATGGCCAGCGACTCTCTCTAAGGTGTTTCTGTGGACTCTGAGTGGACGGGCTCCAGGGGACTTACAGAGCATCCTGCTGGCAGGGAGGAGCGGGAGTGAGCGACGACACTAGGCAGGAGAGTATCCTTCGAGAGAATGTTCTTTAGGAAAATCAGAGCCCCTTGTGAGGCCAACACCTCCAGGTCTCCAGTTCCATGACAAGGACACAAATCTGGAGAGGCTGCTCATTTGGGGTTGACTGTGTTCCCCAGAGCACATGTGCTGGAATACATAACCCCAGGATGACAGGGCTTCTTGCAGGAAGAGGGGCTGAAGACAGTCACACCAGAGGGATAATTCAATGTCACAGGGAAAAGGCCGACGTCGACTTGCAAAATTGTCTCCAAGCCTTTGGTGTTGGTGCAATAGGAAGCTTGAGGCTTGGTAGTTTATAAAGACAAGAGGTATTGCCCTTGGTCCAGGAGGCAAGGCGCTGGCAAATCAATGTCTGCTGAAGGTCAGTTTCTGGCTCATCGATGACCTCTTCACCTGGCTAAAGGAGCTAGCAGCTCTGACTGCACCCTCCTACCTCGTCACCCAGCACCCCGCCTCCTGACACGATTGCACTGAAGCACGATTTCTGCACGTGAGTTTGGGCAAGGCACAAGCATCACTGCAGCGAATCCTCCCGACCTTCTCCAGTCTCAGGCCCCTGGTCCTCTTCTGCGGCTTCTATGGCTTGAGATGCCCCAGGGACCTCCTGAAGATTGATCCCAGATCCTCCACAGTTCAGGCATCCCAGGCCTGAGAAAAATCCTCAGAAGCTGAGAGATCCAGAAGATAGCCGTAAACATGTTAATGAGTCCCTTCCACCTGTTTCTGCATGTGGGGACTCCTCCAAGGCCCCTCCAGTAGCCTTAGCCTAGCTTCATCCTGCCCACAGAGAGAAATGGTTTGATGTGATGAGAACCACATCTCTTCGCTCCCTGACTGCCCTCACTGGTAAGAGAAGACAGGCTCCGGGGAGCAAATATCCCCTGTGCTCCAAGTCCAGTCTTGGGGAGCCCAGGGCGGCCTCCTGGTAAGTGCTGGTCAGGCTGGAGAGGGACCCCGCAGGTGCATTTTGCCTTTTCCTTTAGCTGCATCTTAAAATAATACCTGTAAGTAAAAAATAATCCAGGCATGCAGTGAACTGGCAATGGTGAATGTTACAGTCCACCCAAGATGTGTCTCTGCTCCATCACGGTGACTCTAAGACACCAAGAAAGGATTTGGGTCCTTCCATCACTGCCAGTATCGTTGCAACCCGCAGCATTGCAGTTCTGGCACATTGTCAGATGCTACCAGCCCCCAGCGTCCATTTCCGCCAGCTGTCACCAAAGGTGCTGGACTTCAGCTGGGATTTTTAAGGATCCTTCCAGCTTTTATCCAGAGCCTGGTCCTCAGACTCTGTGGGTACCTCCTGTGGAACAAAGTGTACAGGTATTCAGACAGACAGCTTGTCCTTTGCAGAGTTTATGATTCCATTAGAGAGAGACACGTGTGGAGAATACACAAGGCAATGTTGGCCAAGGTCTAACATGAGTGATGGGCCTAGCTAGTGCTCGCTGCCAGGTTCAGTCATGGTGCTGGCTGTTCTCTCTTGAGTCATTCAGTCTCTTAGCTTCAGATTTTCATGAGAAAATCTTGAATTATGTCCTCAGAAGAGCATAAAATGTGTAGAATCACCACTACCATCTGTCACTATCACTGTGTCTTTCCTGGTGATTTTTTTTAAGGATGATGTCTGAAGAAAAAGACAAAGGACACCTCGTGAGGGCAGAAATCTTGGGTGACACGATGCCCAAGTCGAAGGCTCACTCCTCTCCTGGTCAGCCCTGGCCCTTCCTGGCAGCGTCTGAGGATGTCAGGTATTTATGGTCACCTGCTTCTCGGGGTCTAGCCTTTCTCCTCCGTGCCGCCCCACTCCCTCCTCTCCGGGCAGAAGCAGCAAGACAAAGTTTCTCCACAGCATCGGCCCTGTGCTCATTCCCACCGTCCTTATCAGCAGCCGGGGAAACAGCCTGCTGCTCTGTACCACCCAGTCCACAGATCCATCTATACAGCTGTCTAAACAAAACCGGGAGGAAAACCTCGTTTGTTTTTAAGGGAGCCAGGAGAGTTTAAACCGAGCTGAATGCTGACCTTAGCATTAAAGTTTGGGGTTAAGATGACAGAGAGGCGGACAGCTGACATGCTGTTGCTGGGGTCCTTGTGATGTTCTGGATTCTGTAGAGACAGCAGAGTCTCTCTCTCTCTCTCTCTCTCTCTCTCTCTCTCTCTCTCTCTCATCTTCCATTTTTCCTGACTTTCCTTTCACAAACGCAGATGTCTTGTGTCAAAGTTGGCACTTGCAGAAGGAGGGACAGGAACCCCTTTTGCTGTTTTGGCTCTCTAGAGCCCCTGCTGTGCCAGGTGAGGAGTATACCCTGGCGACCCATCTCCAGAAGATGAGGCTCACCAGGCCGGCACGACAGGGTGGAGAGGGACTCCCGGTCTATGCGCCACACTACAGCTGTCTAGACTTTAAACTTTTGAAGCAGCTTCCATTAAGGGCACTAGATGTGAATCTCAAAGCTAGTGCGGGCTGCTCCCTGAAGACTGTGGAGGGGAAATCAAGGCACAGTGAAAGCCAGAGCTGTGTTTAGCTCTTTGCTCAAGGGCACACTTGGGGGTAATCACAGCAGGTGGCTCAGTGGTGGGAGCAGTTTGTTTTCTCGGTTAGAGATGACAGAGCCTCCAGGGTTAACCAAGCCATTAGGACTACCCCAGGATATCAGTGACTCTTAGAAACCCAGAAAAGACAAAACCCGGCAGACCCCATGGATATGGGCTTCTCTACTGGGACCTCTGAAGAAGTCAAATGTGGTTCATTTTTAAGCAAACTTTCAAAAAGAAGCCAGCATAAGCATAAAACCCTCCCAAGGTACTCCGACCTGAAACCCCACTGGCCCTACAGATTTGGGACCTCTTATAGAATGTGCTCTCCTGCCGGGCGATGGTGGCGCACGCCTTTAATCCCAGCACTCGGGAGGCAGAGACAGGCGGATCTCTGTGAGTTCGAGACCAGCCTGGTCTACAGAGCTAGTTCCAGGACAGGCTCCAAAGCCACAGAGAAACCCTGTCTCGAAAAACCAAAAAAAAAAAAAAAAAAAAAAAAAAAAAAAAGAATGTGCTCTCCTTGGTCCCACTTGGACTTTGGACTTTGTTGTCTCCAAAATGACTACATGGACTACATGTTCCATGTACACAGCCTCACTATGGCACGTGCGCAGACCACAGAGAATGGTGTGTTTCCCTGGATTCTGTGCCTCTTGCTGTTCTCTGGTCTGGCTTTGTGGCTATGTTCCTTTTTCCTTTCACAGGCTCTGGGGACCAATGAGTCCAGCTGGGACTTCCTGAAGCTGGCACTTGGGATAAGATTATATCTCAGGCTTGGGTGGGCAGGCAGTTGGGGAAGCTGGTGCAGACATGGTACCCTGGTGAAAGGTTCCACAGTCCTCACTTGGTGACTCTGTTTTCGTGCCCTGGTTTCCCACAGTGCCATCTGGGCCAACCTCCCTTCCATCACTGCCTTTACCATCTCAAAGACAGAAACCTTTTTTTAAAAAAATATTTATTTATTATGTATAAATATTCTGTCTGTGTGTATGGCCAGAATAGGGCACCAGACCCCATTACAGATGGTTGTGAGCCACCATGTGTTTGCTGGGAATTGAACTTAGGACCTTTGGAAGATGCTCTTAACCTCTGAGCCATCTCTCCAGCCCCATGGTGTTCTGGCTTTTTAGAGTCCCCACAGTGCTAAGGCGAGTCAGGTGGGGAAGATGCCTGGGTCATTTGTCTGGGAAGCTGTTCAAACCCCCGAGCCAGTCCTGCCCTCCTATGAGTTCAGAGCTGATCATTGTCAGGTCGGATAAGACTCAGGGGGGCCACAGTTCTCAGTCCACGGAAGCTGGAACAGTGAAGATTCCAGAGCAGTGAAATCCATTCAGAGACATCGTTATGTCTGAGGTGGGGACCCAGGACCTACATTTTAACCACCTTCTCAAAGATGTTCAATGAAGGTGCTGTCGCCCTCATTTGGGGAAACAGAATTACTCCACAATATCACAGCAAAGCCCGGACACCAGAGACAAAATGCATGAAGAGCTCATGCCCAGTGGGCTAATTGTGCCTTTGCCTCCTATACCCTGATGCTTTAGCATCCGGGTCTTGCTGACAATGGAGGATGGCCTCCGGTCTCTTTTTTTTTTTTTTTTTTTTTTTTTTGGTTTTTCGAGACAGGGTTTCTCTGTGGTTTTGGAGCCTGTCCTGGAACTAGCTCTGTAGACCAGGCTGGTCTCGAACTCACAGAGATCCGCCTGCCTCTGCCTCCCAAGTGCTGGGATTAAAGGCGTGCACCACCACCGCCCGGCCTTTTGATTAGTCCTACTCATAGTGAATGACCCAGCTTCCTACTCACCTGTCACGCGCCAGCTTCCGCCCACCTGTCCTTGTCAGCAGCACAAGGACCAGACCAGTAGGAACTGCCCTGTGCCCCGGAGCCCTGAGCACATCCCACTACCCTGTCACTCCTCGAGTCTTCCCGGCAACCTCAGAGAAAGCTGTGTCTGGTGACTTCTCTGTGCCTTTCTCAGAGGATAAATGCAACAATTAAACACGCTGGACTTCTAAGTGCTTGGAGCAGTGCCTGGCTCGCAGAGAGGATTAGGTCAGTATCTATTATTATCCTCATTTCACTAATGGGGAGACAGAGGCAGAAATAGGATTAAGTCACTTGCCAGGATCCACAGCTTCCATTGAGCTGGACGGGTGCCACCTTCTAGCCATAGAGCTGGCATTTTCATACGCCAAAGGAAGCCATCGTGACTGTGTTTAATCACATGCAGCTTTTAGTTTCTTTTGACTCTCCTTGAGTAATACCCGCCATAGCAGACACTTGTTAAATGAATGAGGGAGGTTTTGTCACAGTCAAGTGGCTTGGCTCAGACGTGAAGAGCTGCAGCAGCTCTCCTCTGCTCTGAGCAGCGAAGGGTGGTGAGGCTGGGTGGTGTGGCCGGTGGGCAGCGAAGGGTGTTGAGGCTGTGGGGTGTGGCCGGTGGGCAGCACGACGGGTTCAGTGATGATGCGCACAGCTCCACTGAGCGCGTGAGCCCTGGCTTCAGCAGAGTGCTAGCTCCATTGTGCTGTGCAGGGCCGACCAATCAGACAGAGCCTAGAGCTTATAACCTCTGGCACGGAGCTCTGTGGTTTGCACAAACACGAATGAAGAAGGCCTAGGCTCCTGGGGGAATTGGCAGCGTCTGCTGAGTGATGAGAACACAGAGAGACCAGAGGAGGGGGTAGGGGATTCCTAGGCCCCTCTCTCCCTTTCCTAAGAACTGAGCTCATCAGAAATGGAACTTCTTTTTCCTCCGCTTTTCCTTGTCATTTAAGCTTAACAGCGAATGCCTTTCAAAGTGAAGCGTGCCTGGCACAGCTCAGCTCCGAAAACCCCGCTCTTCCTGAAGATGCCACGCATGTGGGCAGATGCAGGAAGGTGCAGATTGCCAACTCCAAGGGTGCTTGCTGGCTTGGAGCAGCCTCCATGACTGCAGCGGAGCCTTAGCCATCAGCACACAGCCTCTCAGTGAAGCCTCACGCTTGCTCTCCTCCATACAGAAATCCAGACTCTTGAGTGGCTTTTAATTTGGTTTGATTTGGTCTGATTTGGATTATTGCATTGGTGGAGAGATTTACCGGGGTGCAAAAACTTTTCAACAACCATACACATACACAATCACACAACACAAACACACATACAAACTTACACACACAACTACACATACAACCGTACACACACTACCACAACACACAAACATATACACACAACCACACACACATACATACACAACAACACATACAACCATACACACACAGTCATACACGCACAACCACACACACATACACACATAACCACACACACAACCAACATACATACATACACACACACACAGTAAGCATTCCAGAGACTGAGAAGAGGTGCCCTAAACATTTAGTTTCCTTTGCAAGACCTCCTGCTGAGGCCTGCTGAGACTTTGCCTAGGGGCAAATACAAATCTGAATGGCTGGCAGTGTTTCCTCCGGTTTCTCTTTCTTCTCCATTCTTTGGTTCCTCAGCAAAGCAGTTTGGGTTAGAGAGGGCACAAGTGTGCCACCTACTCGGTGCCTTTTACTGCAAAGGAAGGTTCCCGTTCCTTTTCCTCTGGGAGCGCCAGGACTGAGGAGGGGCTTCTGGGCCATTAGAGGTCATCAGAGGGAAGAGTCGGCCCTGGTGCCCATACCTACCTGCAGCCCGAGTAGGTGATAGCCAGAGGCCAGAGACTGAGGCAGGTGGATTGGTTTGCTTCTGCCCACACCTACAGAACATCTCACAGTGGGGATCCCCAAGGCAAAAACAATTCAGTGAGAAACCTTTGCAAAGTGAGTCTTCAGATGTCTCTGATAAAAACCACTCAGGTAGATTCCTCTACCTGTCTCTAGCCAACTGTCTGGAACTTCAACCCTGAGAAGCACTTGGAGTCCTCTTACCAGTGTCCCTCACTTGGACCCCTGCGATGACCTCAGCCTCCTCACTGACAGCTGCTCCTCACTGGGCCTATCACTATCAATGGAAAGATGACTTTCCATCCAGAACAAATATTTACAGTCCAGGGCTCTCAGGTTTGTTCCATAGCTCTGCTGCCTTTCAGGGTTCGCATTGCCCTTCCTCAGAACCTTACACTTTTTTCTTCTAGAAGCTTCTCTGTCTTTCATACTCTGCTCCCTACCATAGTTCCCTTCTCTGATCTCCCAGGGTTTCACTCCAACTTCAAATTTTGAAGCTTCCCCCCTTCCAAGACAAGGGTAGGCCACAATATACACTGTCATTCTCACGGGTTTTCCTTACAAACCATCTCCCAAAATGAGGGGGAACTCAGACATTTCCAGAGAACAGACTCCTAGGGATAAACAGATAATAGTCCTATGCAGAAATCTTCAGCTCCATGGCAGTGCACTGGACAAAGACCTGCGGCTGTGTGGAGGATCACAGGTGATTCTCCTGGGTGAGTGTGAGCAGCTACAAGCCTGGTGACCTGGTTTGTAACCCCACGTGTGTGAGATGAACGCACGAAGAGATCACTGACCTGATGTGTAACTGTGTCGTTTTGAGATGCCAGTAACTAAGCAGGGCAGACAGGAACTGCACAGGAGCCAGGATTTTGTATGTACTTGGCGTCAGGTTGGTATATAAATTCACATCGCAAGGTTTTCATTTTAGGGTGTAAAATGCAATCCCCATGGAAACCTCAAAAATAGCTATAGAACACATGCGTATGGAAATGAGAAGGGACCAAAGTGGATCAGCAGGAAAAAAAAACATACTCGTACCACTGTAATGCAGGAAGAGAGACAACAGCATATCCACAAGGCAAACAGGAGACAGAGGATGGAATGTCAAAAGTCTGTGTATCCGCCTGTCCAGTTGCTTAAGATGAGATTCGCCAGCCAAATGCTGGAAACTGGCAAAGGGCATAGAAAACCCAGCGTCTGTCTGCCGTCTGCAAGAGACTGAGGGTCCAAGGACCCAGCGAGACTTAAAGGGAAGGGGTAGAAAAAGATATTCCACACAATTCACTGAGCAGTGTGAATAAAGTAAGCCTTCAAGAAAAGCCTTTGAATTCAAATTTCGTGTTCGAGCAGGATTACAGGGACAAAAATGATATTTAAGCAAATAAAAGGCTCAACCCGGCAAGGTGTGAAACCTCAGCTTTCTAGGAATCTAGCAGACCAGTGCAATAAAAGACTGGGAAACCCCTCTGCTGGAAGGGAGGAGCAGGCAGCTCCGCAGAGGTGGGTGGAGGCTTTAATACCTAATGCTCCGTGGGTTTCGGAACTGACTGAGGAGGGAAGTGAGTTGTAAACCACACAACACTCAGCTAGACCTGGTCAGTCTGTGCAGAGTGTACCACCTAAAGTAGCGTGAACTGGGGTTTTGTAGGTACTTGGAGTTAGAGTGATATAAATTCACAGTACAAGGTTTTCATTTAGGGTGGAAAATGCAACTCTGTGGAAACCTCAAAAAAAAAAAAACTGTAGAATATATATACGCAGGAGGCTCTGCCCAATCACACCAATAAGGGTCACAAGAAAAACTTGTAGATTCTAAAAGACGTGTGTCCTACCAAGAGTCTTCCCTGCGATGAAGCTAGAAGCCAGGAACAGAAGAAAAATTGGAACGTTCGCACATCTGTGGAAATTAAATGACACACTCCGAAAGATAACAGCTCAAAGAGGAAATATAGTAACACATGAAAAGCTGTTTAACACCAGGCATCATTGGAAAAGGCAAATCAAAATGCACAGAGTCTTTGGTATCTTGTATCCATTAGGATGATGATAACCAAAAAAAAAAAAAAAAGGAAGAGGAACTTGTTTAGAGCTAAGATGTGGAGGACACAGCCCAGTGTTCCTGAAGGCGGCATGCAGGAGACTTGGGTTCTGGTGTGGTGTTGGGAGATGATGAGCTTTCACAAGTGGGGCTTAGTAGGCGGTGTTATGTCTTGGGCACTGCTCAGGAAGGGATGAAACTCTCAGGAGGGTTGCTATGGAAACCTAAGCTTAAGCATCAGGTTAGTATTGATTTGAAGGTCATCACATGGTGTTCATCTAGTTCCTTCTAGTTTTCCTCAGACGCACAGAGAAGTGACCTTCTGCACAGCTGCAGGGCGGGCAGGAGGTGGGCCTGGACCCAGGTGGACGATCTTTCAAGAGTCTGGAGATTGCAGAGGGTCTTCTGGGGTGGCCTTATAGGGTAAGAAGGAATTCAGTTTGTTTGAATACACTACACTGCTTGTTTGTTGTGTCATCTTGGACCGACAACTTAACTTCAAGGGGCTTCTGCTTTCTATCAAAACACGGAGCACACACCTTTCTAACTTGCTGCTGTGTGTGTCTACTTGCTCGCCGGTGGGTGCAGAAGAGGTTATGGTGATGGCAGTGTGCATGTTTCACTGGCTAAGGCCCCATCAGCTCGTCAGATGGCTCATGCTCTGAATTTATTTTGCGCTCAGCATGAAGCTACATAAGTCATGAAGAGACGCACGTGTTCACAGGAGAGCAGACTGTCTGCAAAGCCATATATATGCTAAACAGAGAGCAGTGGTTATTCTGATTGCTTATAATCATGAGTCAAGGTGGGGTGATACTGATGCTAATCGGCTCATACTTGCGTTTTATTTTCTGATTGGTCCCCCCCATCTTGAATGGAAATCTCTCACAACAATCCTGAGTAGCTGGATGCATAGACCCAGGATCAAAGGGCTTCTCACAAGCATACCAACCAAACAAGGCCTGGTAAGAGAACTGTGCCAAGCTCTCCTGCTCCCTTTCAGTCCCCGTGGAGCACTGATGACCTAGAACGGACCTGTGGAAGACTCCGACTTGCCTCCCCCACTGAAGATGCGCATTCGTTCTTCACTCTGGGGTTGGTTCGTTATCTCCAAGGGAAACAGGCTTCCCACTGCCTGGAGAGATGAATGGAGGGATGGAGGGTGAAGAAAAGACAGCGTAGAGGCTGGAAAGGGGCTTTCCCCCACCAAGACAGCGAAAGAACATGGGATCCCTCATAGTTAAAGATCACTGGTGTTGGCCCTGGTGGTGCAGGCCTGTGATTCCAGCTACTGAGAGGCTGGAAGAGGAGGATGACAAGTTCAAGGCCTTCCTGAATACCTTCAAAAGAAAAAGTAAAAAGAGGGTTGGGTGTATGGCTCAGTAATGAGAGATTGCCTCCTATGTGCAAGGCCCTGGGTTCAGTGCTCAATTCTGAAAAAGAAAAAGACATTGAAAAATACTTGTGAAGTTAGGCTACTATGCAGTCATGTAATTTTATACCTAACTTAGGTGGCAAGAAACAGAAGGGCATTTCAGCACCTTCATTCTTCATTTTCATTCTTTCAGATCAACCAAAAAATGCTACTTTCATGTAAAGAAAAAATAGGAATAAGATGTATGGATTAACTGTGGGGTTTTGTTTGTTGGTTGGTTTTGTGTTTTTGAGACAGGGTTTCTCTGTGTAACAGCTCTAGCTGCCGTAGAACTTACTTTGTAGACCAGGCTGGCCTCGAACTCACAGGGATCCACCCACCTCTACCTCCTGAGTGCTGGGATTAAAGGCATGCGCCACCACCTGCTATGGATTAGTTCTTATTCTCAGATCTAATCATCCATGGACATTTGGATTATTAATTTTTAGGATTTAAAATTCTTTCCTCTTTAGAAATTCTTTTTTTTTTTTTTTTTTTTTTTTTTTGGTTTTTTGAGACAGGGTTTCTCTGTGGCTTTGGAGCCTGTCCTGGAACTAGCTCTTGTAGACCAGGCTGGCCTCGAACTCACAGAGATCCGCTGCCTCTGCCTCCCGAGTGCTGGGATTAAAGGCGTGCACCACCGCCGCCCGGCTTAGAAATTCTTTTGAGATCGAGTCTCACTCTGTAACTCAGGCTGACCTTGGCTTTTTACTCTTACTGTGGCCGGCTTGATTCTAGACTTGCAGACCGTGGCCAGCTGTTTTCCTTTCATTAAGGAAGACACATCTACTTAAGTCTTTTGTTGTGGTGGTTAAGCTCCTGGAGAAGTTTAGTTGCACATGCGCATCTCCATCCTTGAGTGTCAACACCTGTGCGGATGCCCCTGCCAACAGACCATGCAGCCATGCAGCACTCCCTCTAAACAACAGGCTGCGTCTACTTCAATTTTTAGTTCATGCTTTATTTAAGTTGGCCACGGCACGCACCGTGCTGCTGTATTGATCAAACGCCGTGAGAATGAAGCTCAAAACGATGCCCCTGATGTCAGCGCATTTTATTCTTTACATCCGAGCCCTCCCCCACCCCTGTGTAGGATGACACCCCTTCTCCAGACTGCAGGGGTACAGGAAGCAGCTGGTGGGTGTCGGCCCGTTACAATCACTGTCATTCTTCCCGTTCACGCTGTGTCCAGGTCCACTGAGAAAATATGATAAACCCACATTACTAAACGGGCTCACATTTTCCACATTGTGAAGGGCTCCTTCACTCACAGGATTCCAAGGGGATTCATTTACGTAGGAAGTTCTCTGTGTTATTTAAGTGGAGCCTATTTACAAACTGCCTGGAAAACACGGACTCTCAGGGACTCATTTGTCAGCTAAGGAGGATCCATGCTGGGCCCTCACGTCTCTGAAAGACTGTGAGCTGCCTGAGCAGGACAGGGCCCTGCGGTCCTCTTAAGCTGCTAGAGGACAACAGACAAACCACTGGAGATGAAGGGATGGCTAAGGTTCATAGTCAGCCTGACGGGATCCAGAATCACCGAGGAGCCAAAGCTGCTAGAGCCATGGTTCTCAACCTTCCTAGCGCTGAGACCCTTTAATACAGTTCCCCATGGCGTGGTGACCCCAGCCATAAAATTATTTTTACTGCTACTTCATAACAGTAATTCATAATGACTGTTAAGAATCATATTGTAAATATCTGTGTTTTCCCAGTGGTCTGGGTTTGCAACCCATAGTTGAGAACCATTGTTCTAGTATGTTTATTGAGGTGGATTGACCCTCCCTGACTGTGTATGACATCACTCTGTGGGCTGAGGTCCTGGGCTGCATTAAAAGGAGAAAGGCGACCGAGCATAAATCTTCATCTCTCTCTACCTCTTCACTGCGACACAGTGTAACCAAGCAACTGTCTTGTGCTCCATCACCACGATGGGCTATATTCCTTAAGCTGTGAGCCACGGTCGCCCGTCCCTCCCGAAGCTGGTTTTCTAGGGTATCGTGTTTCCTCAATGAGAAAAATCACTAACAGGTGTCTTCCATGAGCGCAAAGTTTTGTTAAAGTAAGATTGATCCCCATGAGAGCGGAGACCAGGCTCCTGGGACAGGCATGTCCTTGACCCATCCCAGCCATCCAGAGGGTTCTGAGCACCTACACCTGTCTCTGTCCCGACTGTCCAGGAAAAGCCTTGGCGTCTTTGTATGGCTGAAAGAAAACCCTTCAGTTGAATGACTCCCTGAAAAGAGAGTTTCTCCTACCCAGGGTTCAGATTTGAAAAGACAATGACGAGAGACTGAACCCCAAAAAGTCAGAAGTGCCTTATGTCGAAGTGAGCACAGTTAGAGAAAGCGCTCCTTTCTCCAGCTGGCTCTGGTTCATATGTGCTGAGGGCTCTTTCCCTGCTGTCCTGTGGGGACAGCTCCTGGGTGGGACTCTGAGGGGAGCATATGTTTTGTATCTGCGTGGCCCCAGCTCCCTTGTCTATAGTGACCATAAAAACAGATAGCTGTCTCGTGGCGGGTCCACACTCCTGCAAAAAATAATTTTTCACCTCTGCATTTTCCCATCAGGATTAAAAGACTTTTTTTTCAGAGGAACGAGACCTCCTCCCTGCCTCCCTCCATCTGTTGTCTGTCTGTCTAGCTATCTAACTTTAAAGCTCATTTGAACACAGTGGTCTCTAAGACAGAAAACAGGCACCTACAGAAATAATTTTAGGGATATGCTGGAGAACTTCTGGTGCCATTCTGAGACAAAGGAAGAGATCCAGTTTCCCGCAAGTGTATTTGTCTAAGAGCAGAATACTGTTAAGGCCTTGGTAATGTTAATGCCAAGCCTTTGTTGTAAATACCCATATTAACGTTTCTTTTCCCTTCCCATATCCTAAGTTGTTAGAGACCAGTGGTTTGACTCCCTAATTGGCAACTGTTAGACCTGGTACCCCAGCTAACTCAAGCAGAGGACAATATGCCAAGCAGCCAGTCCAACTGCGGACACAGCAGCCCAGTTTCTTCGAACATTGCAGAGACTGCCTAAGGAAGCTAGCTACTTTTGACCACAGCTACTTGCTATGGAAGCTTAACTCTAGCTCCGAACAGCACCGTTCCAGCCAGGGCCATGTCATAAAATGGCTTGAACTGGACCTTTCTGCCACCTCAGCCTCAGCGAACTCTAGCAGCCATTGGTCTTCTTTTTCCTTTTTTTAGATTTTCGAGACAGAGTTTCTCTGTGTTATAGTCCTAGCTGTCCTGGAACTAGCTCTTGTAGACCAGGTTGACCTTGAATTCACAGAGATCTGCCTGCCTGTGCCTCTCAAGCACTGGGATTAAAGGTGTGCGCCACCACCACTGAGCTTCTAGCAGCCATTTTCAATCAGCCATGGGGTGGGGGAGCGTGTACCCTGTGGTCCAAAGAAGCCATGTGATTGGTACAAGCGCAGTTCACAAAGGACTCCCAAGGTTGATGCAAACACCCTTGTCACACCTCCTTTTTGGCTATACAAGCAGGCATGTTCATTCACTTTTCACTGCCCTGTTCTCTCTCTCTCTCTCTCTCTCTCTCTCTCTCCTCTCACACACACACACACACACACACCTCCAGGTGTTGAAGCGTTGGCAGTGATGGGGAGAAATCTGATCATTCTGAGAAGCTTTGAAAGTCTCCCCAAGTGATGGCACCTCAGTTTCATTGAATAGGAAAAAAACAAACCTCAAGACTAGCAGAATTGAGAGGAGGGGCCGCTGTGGAGAGCTCTGCAGGCCGAAGTCAGACGGGCCATGAATTCCTGCCCGTGACTGTCAGATGGTGGAGGACCTCTCTCCCTCCCACCTCCAGCATTTCCTGTTGTCACCTGGGGCTTCACCCAATCAACAGGCAGTTCTGCCTTCTGCACCCAACATCACCTGATGGTCTCTGATTCAATTCAGTCCTCGTCTACCTGTGTCAGAACCACAGGCTGAGCCCTCATCGTCAGACTGCTGGACCTCATCAGTTGGTTGAAAGTTCCTGGTCTTGCCTTAGCTTTTAGCTGGCAGGCTATAGGTGGGGTATCCACACCCTCAACTTGGGTTTGCTTACGGTCAAGGCACGAGAGAAAAGCAGAATTCTAAGGGTGCATGCCCCTCCAGAAACTTCCACCGTCCAGCCCTCAGAAAGCTTCTGCAAGCTGTCCTTTAGATTTTAGTGGAAACTTCATTACGCAGTTGTGGTGGGCAACACCGCTGGATTGGTGACTAACTCCACCTCCAGTCCCATTCTCCCCCAGACATGGGGTAGGGCTCTAATCCAATTTACAGATCCACGACTGGTTTCCTTAGCAACAAGCTTGGCTAAGGCATTGCAGTGTTGGGTGGAGGGGTTGCTTCATCAGAACAAAAGATATTCCACCCATCACTCAGGAATTGACTAGGGTCAGGAGCTCTGTCCCAGGGCCTAGGATGGAGACTATATATATATATATATATATATATATATATATATATATATATATATTATACTTTATAGTTGCAACAATAAGTGTGTGCATGATGTCTGTGCACTCATGCATATAAATGCATGCATGTATGCATATGCTTGTATGTTCATCCAAGCCGCTACATAAGTAGCTCTGGATTTAGGGGCTTTCAAAGCATTTCATGGGGTCTTCTTTGCGTTAGGTGTTTTCCACTTACGACTTGGCCTGCAGGCTGATATCTCAGTTGCCACTTGGTCAGCTGCTTCTCAAGGACTTACTGTCCACTCATTGGCCTCAGCCCATGCTGTACTCATGCAGTTCTGCTGACCCTGCCTCAGCCTGCCATGCCCTCCCCACTGTGAGCAGTGAGCCCTGCCCAGCGTCACAGCCCAGCTTCTGTGCTGAACCCTCATTACACAAGCACCGAAACAGCCAGAGGTTTGGACTGGAGCAGTCAGGTGCTTTAAGGATTCTGTTTGCCTTGTTCTGGTTACTCTGTGGGATGTGTCTTGATCAAGTTACTCAGGCTCTGAGACTCAGCTTCTTCACCTCTGAACTGAAAATACCTTGACCTTGTTGTCGAAGCGGTGAGAAGAAAGTAGAGCAGAGACTGGAACAGACTGAGCCATGGAACTGGGAGAAAACGACACCCACGGGGCCTGAACACCTCATCTCCTGCCTCTGCCAGGTCAGGACAGCAGTGACTGTCCCATGCTGGCAGGAAGCCAGGAAGAAACTGAGACCCCTGATCTCCTGAGTCTTCTTTTCCTGGGAGTGTCTGTCCACACAACCACTCTCCGTGAACAGATTGGAGCATCAGCGGGAACAAAGAGTCGGCAGGCCAGCGTGCCTGCTGACAGGGTGGGCAGGAGGGCCATGTTTTCTGCCCAGTGACCCCACCTTCATATTTGAGGGTAGAAGCGGCAGGGCTCTCTCCACCCAGGATTCGACTACTCCAAGCTAAAGGACATGCCTATTTTTAAATGTCCAAACAAAGCCACAGAGAGTGTTTGGGACTGGAGGAGAGTGGACTGGCGTGGCCCTGCCCTGCTCTCAGATAATAAGAATGCCTTACATCAGGGTCGCTGGGCTGTGTTCTCTGGCCAGCAGTGTGAGTCACCAGCCCCTGAGGTCATTCTGGCTCCGACTCAAAGTAAACAGAGCATTGAACAGCGTATCAGGTGAGAAGTGAAGGTTGGAGGGACGGGGGAAGGAAGTGTGTGAAAGGAAAAATACCAAAGCGAAGATGCCGGAAAAAGCCCAGGCACAGGGCAGGCAGAGCCCCTGCCCAGTTCACGTCAGCAGCGAAGGGCTGAGGCCTTGGCTTCGCCATATGATCAAGCCAGTTCGGTCAGCAGTTTGCAGAAAGAATGTGACCAGCAGATACCCCAAGGCTTTCTTCTCTTTGCTGTTGCACCCATTGTTTCTCTACTCTCCAAGCAAATCCTCAGGGCACCTACAACTGTCCCAAAATCCACCTCTCTGAATTAAAGTCTTCACTTGTTAAAGTGTGGGCCTCTTCTGGAAGACTCAGCGGTTTGGGATGGTCCTATGTCTATAGTCCCATTGGGGATTAACAGGCTGAGGTCTGGGTTGTACAGGGCAGGTCCAGTTCACCCAGTGGATGTTGCCCAGAGGCAGAGGCAGAATGCTGGACTCAGCTCCCTGTTAATGTTCCAGCCTCCAGCCTGCTGATTTCTCATCTCCAAAACGCTGGTCCAGAGTCTGATCCCCCACTGTGCATGAGGGACAGCTGGCAGGAGTGCCAGCTTCCTGTATTCTGCCTCAGAGCCCGCTGGCGGCCTGGTGCTCCCAGTTCCCACTGGCAGGGATGCCTGGCATCCTTACCCATCATATTCTGTGAGGCCTTGAGGAGTTCACAGGACCCACACAACACAGCGGTGTACGACAAGCTTCCAGGAGCCCCACAGGACAACTGAAAAGGCCAAGACTGTCTGGGGAGGTAATCCGTGGACCTGAAAGGAGCATTCTGTTTACTTCTCTTTGATGGCATAGTTTATGGTAATTCCTGCATTTTAGGACACATCACAAACAACCATTGCTGAAGACCTTTGCAATGTGAGCCTTCACCTCCTGCTCAGGACTCACTCGATGTTAGGTGGCCTCAACCTCTGGAATCTGTTAATTCGAGAAAACAAGGCGTAGCTCCAAGAAATCCAGAAGGTCATTTCTCCAGATCAAATTATGGCATATCTGTCCCCAGCTGTAACTTTTTCCTTCTTCCTGCTGATGTGTCTTGCATCATGGGAACTCCCAGGAAAGGGGCGCTTCTCCCTGCTTCTGTGTGGTCCTGACACCCATCCCAGTCCAAAACAGATGGAAGCAAAAATGACCTGTGACCACCCAATAAAACACCATGTGTGCTCATTAGCCCTGCTACCACGTGGGACTGTGTGCTCGGGTTAGCAAGCACCAGGGACCTCTGAGGAACTGCAGCAAGCTGCCAAGGTTTCCTCAAGGATGAATGTGTGCCTTGATATAGGCTGCTCTCACGGCCTGGCAGGGCCTTGTGCTCTAGGTCATTAAAATGCGCAAGTTGCCCTGCTTATCAGGACCTTTGAGCTCACAGAAGTTGCGAGGAGGCACAAGGAAACAATGGACTGGATTCCTGCCCCTGGGGAGTCTCTGTTTTCTGGGAGAGACAGGCACAGGGAGACAAAAGCTGGGTCTGGTGAAGGATGTACAGAAACGAAACGCGGCCTTCTTCCTACAAGAGTAATGGGTGGGTAAACACGGGAGGGAGAGCTGTGGACATTGACTCGACTACAGACTGGACCACAAGTCCAGGTGCTTAAGTGTGAGCTATTTGGGAGGAGGCTGTGAGCCTCCTTGAGCAGATGAAGGAAGGAAGATGAGCAAGGAGAACGTGCACAGAAGGCCTGCCCACGTGGAACACGTGACCCTGTCGCCTACCTGTGATTCGGCAAACTTAGAGTAGTCTTGGCACTGTCCCAAGTCTGCACTAGTCTGCAGAATTGGGGTTGGTTATGCAGGACAGGCAGGAACTAAGCGATGGCCTGTAGGCGCTGGCCTGGGGGCTCTAAACATCAGCAGACTTACAGGACCATAGAGCCTAGATGTGAAAACACAAAAGTTAGCAAGACTTAGATCTTTATGGGGGGGAGGGGGATGACACCAAACTTGCACTTTTTTTCGAGACAGGGTTTCTCTGTAGCTACGGATCCTGTCCTGGAACTAGCTCTTGTAGACCAGGCTGGCCTCGAACTCACAAAGATCCGCCTGTCTCTGCCTCCCGAGTGCTGGGATTAAAGGCGTGCGCCACCACCGCCTGGCGTGTTGTGACCTTTTAAATTAGACTAAGATGTTAGCAGCGGACACAGTGTGCTGCAATTGAAACAGAAGGCGGGGGAGCAGTCTTTCATATTAGAGGATAGCCATTATTTTATCAAGTTCAGTAAAACCCAGACAACATAAAGTGAAAAGAAGCAACATTACCCAAATGGTTGCCGATCATGTGTCAGCTCCTTTTTAGTCTCTACAACAGGCAAAGGACAAAATGACCCAGAAACATGGCTGGCTGAAGGAAGGGCATGCACACCTAACCAGAGCCTTCTAGAACCTTTGGAGAAGCCTGGCTACAAAGTCTGGGGTCACTGCGCTCAGCTACAGCTGGCTTGCTGGGGCCTCCCTTCTCTGAAGTGTGCCTACCTCTTCATTCCCATCAAAACTCCCCCGTTCACCACAAGATCAGCACACTCAGACATGAGCACAGCTCCAGCGCCTGCCCTGAGGAGACCACTAAACCCCCCCAATGTTATTGGGCACCCTTGGTGCTTCCTTCATACAGGTTTCTTCACACACTCAGGGCACCACAGCCTCCCACCTGTCTTAGCTGCTGTGTTCTGAAATACTTCTGCAATATACCTAAACAAGTGTCCTGTAAGCTCCATTAATGTGTACACTGTAAGAAAACTCAACGTTATAACAATATAACAGAGAGCCTTGTCCTTCCTATTGTGTCTCTGTAAGTGAAGTTGTCCTAGGCACACGAGCTGGGAAAGTGCCAAGTGTTTCTGGCTTGGGGACCTCCCTTCAGTAGATCAGTGCTGAGGGCAGGCCAGCAGCTTCCCTGGTAGCTAAGCTGAGTGTAGGCGGAGGAGGAACTGTCGTTTCGGAGAATGCTTCCCTTGACACAATCCTAGCATATCCCATGGAAACCCCTCTGCACACAGGCAGAACATTCAGAAACTATAAACCGGGCTCTGCCAAAGCAGCACCAAATTTATTCTTCCAGTCTCCGAGTTGCAACAACTATATCATGTGCAAAGCTCTGAGCCTTCTTCTGAAGTAGAGGAGGACAGATAAGAGGGCTTGCTCACTTGACGCCGAAGAATAAATTGTTCCACAAACAGCCTGGTTCTTCCTCACCATGATAGGAGTATCTGGACCAACTAGATGGACGACAAAGACAGCTAGGCATAACTGTCCAGAGCAGTCTCTGCCTTCTTTGGGACAGTTTTCCCTACAATATCTTGCTATATGCACACACATACATGTACACACCTGCTTGAGCAAATAGGTACGCATGTACAGTCACTCACGTAAGCACAAGGAGGCATGCCACAAGCACCATGCTCTCTATGTTGAATCCTCTAGTAGTCTGAACATACTCAGGTACACACAGATGTGCACATTCTTGCATAAGCATCTATCTTTATGTTCATAAGCGTTTCTGCTAGCATTGCACCCCACAAAGGGAGTAAGAGAGACAGAGGTGCAAGCAGACAGTCTGGTGGCATCTACAAAGGTAATTTGGCACCCATGGATTGGGCTGGCGGTAATGGCTAATTTCCATGGACTGGACTGATAAACAAGTAAGGGGATTGGCATTAAGGAGGGAAACCTTTGGGCGTGAGAGTTTCTAGAGCAAACTGACTAAAGAGAGAAGACCTTTCTTCAATGTGGGCAGCAATATCCTACGGCTTCTAGGGTTTTGAGTGACGGGAAATATTGAGCTGCCCAGTTCCATGACTGGCACTCTTGAGATGGTCAGGCTAACAACTGGGAAAACAAGTCTCTTCCCTCTAACACAAAGATGGCCCTGCCCACTCATGGGATTCTGTTTTGGAAGGATTAAATTCCTTGGTACCAGAGGAAGCTTTGTACAAAGAGGTGAAAGCAGAACAGACTCGCAGAAGCCCCCTTGAGCCCTGAGCTAGGGCAATCGTTCATGGGAGCTGGCTAATCCGACAACGTGAGTCCATCTCGAGCCAGCATGGCCCGTGTTGGCCAGCACAAGCCTGAATGTCAGCAGGTAGAAAACGCACAATGAATTAGTCACCGTTCTCACCCTGTGACAAAGACACGTGACAAAAGCACTTAGGGGAGGAAATGTTTATTTCGGCTCGCACTTTGAGGGTACAGTCATTGTGGTGGGGAGGCCTGACGGTAGGAGCTGAGGAGCCTGGTCACAAGTTCTCATCTTTATTCAGTCCAGGACCTCAGCCCATGAGATGAAGCTGCCTACACGCAGGGTAGGTCATCACCACTCAGTTAAACCTCTCTGGAAATTCCATCACAGACACACATGGAAGTGTGCCTTGCAGGTGACTCCAAATCCCTGAAGTCTGACAAGATTGACCACCACACAGTCACGGGGCCTGACCCTAGCTCAGCTGGACAATGACTGCCTGTTGTCAATCATGCTGTGCCACAAAGAATAGACACTGTCTTTAAAAGTTTGATAATGGGGGGCTTAAAAGACGCCTCAGTGGTGATGAGCAGGTACTGATCTTACAGGAGTCCTGAGTTCATTTTCTGGAATCCACTTGGTAGCTTACAATCATTTTTAACTCCAGTTCCAGGAAATCCTAGGCCCTTTTCTGGGTTCACAGGTTCCAGGCAAACACAAGGTATACATATATACATACATACATACATACATACATACATACATGCAATCACACGTACACATAAAATAAAAACAAATAAATCTTTAAAAGATAGTTTTCATAATGTGTTTGTTAGGAACTTGACTTTTATGTTAAAATACATTTTATCCTCAAAGATTGCACTGACTGGCTGTTTATCTGGATTTCTGAGTTACTGGTGCCCTTACGTTTCTTACAGGAGTGGATGCCTCGCCAATCCCTAAAGCTTTAGCCCTGATGAACTCTGGTGGGTGCTATCTGTTACCACCATGGTAGGTTTTGATGGTTCTGACAGTCATGTCTCCGTCCTTCCTCACGTATAACCTATCCAAAAAAATAAAGATAAAGAAAGGCAACAAAAATAATAGAAAAGAAATGAACACTGTAGAGTACAAAGAAGAAAACCAGCCATGGGCAGCCAGACCCTCTTCTGGTTGTGAGCTCTCCAGGCACAGGGCAGAAACAGTTTGGGCTACTGAGTCCCATGGGACAGTGCGGTGCAAAATTCCCTCAGGGAATGTATTAGAAATCTGTGAGCAGGGGATGGCTGTGAAGCCCAAAGGGAACTTGGAGGGAGTAAGAAGCAAGATTAGACTCAGAATGGAGAAGCGTCTTTAACAGAGGAGCTTCTTTCTCTGCTTTGGGGCACATTTCAGCGGTTTACGACTTTTCTCTGCTTTGGGGCAGATTTCAGCTTTTTGCGACAGATATTTCAGCAAGAGAGGAGGTCCAGCCTTCCAGGTTCTCCTCAGAGCTCCAGGAGCCTGTGTGTCTGCCTGCTGTCGTACCAGGAACAAAAGTAGATATTAATAATGTGGTTGAAAGAAAAAAAGAGAGGAGGGAAGGGGGCAGAAGGAAGGAAGACAGGGGCAGAAGGAGACAGAAAGGGGAAAAGGGAATGAGGGAAAAGGGAAGGAACAAACCCGGCCAGGTAATCAAAAACCAGAAAAAGTCCGAGGAACTTTCATGGCACAAGGAATCCGAGGAGGCCTCCAACCCTGGCCTGAGGACTGCTAAGTTTCTGTGTTTGTGATGACACCGGACCCAGTAAGGACATGAGGATGGACAAAGGGGACAGGAGAGGCATGAAGATGGACACTGGACACAGTGAGGACATGAGGATGGACAAAGGGGACAGGAGAGGCATGAAGATGGACACTGGACACAGTGAGGACATGAGGATGGACAAAGGGGACAGGAGAGGCATGAAGATGGGCACTGGACCCAGTGAGGACATGAGGATGGACAAAGGGGACAGGAGAGGCATGAAGATGGGCACTGGACCCAGTGAGGACATGAGGATGGACAAAGGGGACAGGAGAGGCATGAAGATGGGCACTGGACCCGGTGAGGACATGAGGATGTGCAATGGACATTGTAACGATGTGAGGATGGACACTGGGCAAAGTGATTTGAGGATGGAAAATGGACATGGTGCCAGTCTGAAGATGGACATTTGTCATAGTGAGGACATGAAGCTGGACGATGGAGACATACACAGGATGGACTCAGTAAGGATGAGAGGTAAGAATTCAGAGATATGTGCTGTGTAAACTTAATAGTAAAAACAAATGTGACCATGTGGTTGCTGGTATTTTCTCTGTGACAGGTCAGCATGGTTGCAAGTGGAACTCTGTGTTTATAACTTTTCTGTAAATCTGAAACTCTGAAATTGTTTTATATTTACAGAGAAGATTTTAAACACTGGAGTAATGGCTTCACTCTCACAGTAGGATCAGAGTCAGGAGACAAGATACGTCTGAGAACATCAAAGATCAGCTTGGCAGGCTCCAGTTTTCCCCAAGCCTCCGGGGAGAGGCCCTGTGACTGGGCCGTGAGGAGGCTTCTGAGCTTCGAGACACATAGCAGAAGGCGGAGGCTCAGTGCCTCTCACCCCATAAAACTTGGGTTGTTAACCACAATCTGGGTGTTCTCAACTGAAAACTCATAAAACCCAGGGACTAAAAGCCCAAGACTGGGGACATGACAGAGAGTTCCCTCCCCACAGAGGATCATTGTCCCAGGGCTGGCCTGGCTTCTTAGAAAGTCCTTCTGCTGGTCATGTATCCTGGACGGCTGGCGTCAGAGCAGTACCCTGGGCTAGGTTTATCCTCTGTTTCCTTGTCTAATCCCAGAGTGGATGAATGGTGAGTCTCAAGAGATCAAAAATTAAGATTATCTGGAGTGACTAGTAGCTCTGAGTCTGGGAAGCTGCTCAGAAGCAAGACTTCCCAGCCTCAAGCCCGCTGTGTTTACTTAGGCCTCTATTTGCAAAACCCAGCAGGGCAGGGCCTTTGTGCTCTGAGCTGACAAAAAAACATAGTCACACTTTATAAGGCACGCACGTGCTGGCTTGCTCTTGTGGACAGACAATGCCTAGGAGCCGCAGCCCCAAACCTCCCTCTTCCGTACCAGGAGGCAGCAATGTCCCCACAGGCCTTTGTTTCAGGGTAACTCATAATTCCTCTCACTGACTTTCCTGTAAATTCTCAGGAGTGCTGGACTCCCCAGTGAAGTGTGTGTATTCTGGGTATACCGGAGGTCCCCTTGTGTGTCCAGCTCCATGTGAGCTCTGTGGGGACAGGCAGAGCCAGGACAGGCAGAAGGACCAGCTAGGCTGGGAGGCAGCGCATGGAAACAAGTCTCTGTGATTTCTCCACAGCAGGAGGGCGGTGCATAGCTGCTCAGTTAACCATCGGGGCACAGCAACCCGCTTAGAGGTTCTGAGGCCAAGCTGATCAAGACCCATAGTTCAGCCCAGTGGCCCATCACGGACTTGGGGCTCAGTTTCATAATACCCTGGTTCCTTTCTTCCTCAGCTCCAGTACTCTGCCCTCCATTCTACTTAGGCTTTTCCTTCCCAGTTTCCTGAAGCTTCCTGCCTCTGTTCTGATTTCACCTTCTCAGCCTCTGTTCCCATTCCACCTTCTAAGACCTCAGCATGGATTCTCTTACGGGACCTCTTGGGCAGAAGCCGCTCCTCCTAAAGCCTGCTGGCTCCTCCTGGGGCTGGTCTGTAAACCTGGACGCTGTTTTATGGACTACCATTCCCTCAGATCAATGGCTCTGTTCTTACAGCAAAGTCTAGAGTTGGGGGAGAATGCCAAAATGATGGCTCCTTCCCCATACCGTTCTCCATCTTTAAAACTACTTGTTCATAGTTTCTTTAACTCATCCCTTCTGTGTTTATCAATGGGCATCTGCTGTAAAATAAGCTTTCCTTTATCTATGGGTATTTCCCTAGCCTCCATGAAATACATTTGCTATTTGAAAGACAAGTAGCTACTATGCTTCAATGACCTTCACATGACTTTATTTGCAGTGACAAGTAGAAAAATCGGTGTCCTGTCCCCCATTATTTTGAACTCATAGAGATGAAGACAAAGTTGAAAAACAGCTTCCCCGTTTAACACCACAGAGCTAACGACAGCACATCAGGAGCCAGGACCTGGGAATGCTTCTGAACCCCCATGCCCTCTGACCCCCTGGGTTTCTTTTGAAGCTTCCAGATGCTGAGTTTGCAAACTTAGGTCCTTGCAGTCCTCTGGATGCAGGTGACTGTGTTAGTATCAGGAGGCAATGGCCGCCAGCCTGAGTTTGGTTTGCTTGATCCCCTGTTCTCCCCCATTTCCCACCTCCTCTGCCCACAGGGAAGGCAGGAGCCAGATAGAGCCTGTATCATCTTCCTCCCCAGTGGTGGCCTGCCTGGCTCTGTTACCACTTTTCTGTGAACAGAGCTGTAATATCTCAAGCACAGACCCGAGAACTAGAGTTCCCAGTCTCTTTTTCCCCAGGCATTCTCCTCTGTGTTACACCCATGCTCACATGGGTTTCTCAATCCCCGGGCCCCTCCCTTCTTTCCTTTCTGTTTAATTTCTCTGGGGAAGTTGTGCCCTTCTGCGCAGTTCATTGGCTCATGTGACAGCAGGTGATATTTTGCCTGCCTTATGTTATCTGTAAACGTATTAATGACTAATCAATGAAGAGGGTGGGCCTGATGACTGCAGGACTTTTTGTTGTTACTGTTAAAATAAAATCAGACATACAAGCTACAAACAAATAGGGGCTGGGAACAGAGCTTAGTTGGTAAAACGCATGAAATTCTGGGTTCAGTCCTCAGCACCACATAAAGCAGTTGAGAGATAGTTCTGGGAGGAATACAAGTTCAAGGTCACCCTCAGATACCTGGGGAGTTTAAGGTCAGTCTGGGCTGTCTGAGACTCTGTTTAAAACAGACAGACAGACAGACAGACAGACAGAAGGGTTGGGGACATAGCTCCGTTGGTACATTGCTTGTCCCAATCCCTAGCCGCCACATAAAAAGTCAAGTATGTCACTAAATGCTTATAACCCCAGCAGTAGGGAGGCAGAGACAGGCAGCTCCTCAGGACTCACTGGCCAGCCTAGCTAAACTAGTGAGCTCCAGCCCTGTGGGAGGCTGTCTCAAAAGACAAGTGCATGGTTCCTGAGGATAACACATGTTGACTGTGGCTTTCGTACTCAGACATGTACAACCACACATATGCACTCTTAACACCCCTTCATCTCTCTCTCTCTCTCTCTCTCTCTCTCTCTCTCTCTCTCTCCCTCCCTCCCTCCCTCCCTCCCTCCCTCCCTCTCTCTCTCTCTCTCTCTCTCTCTCTCTCTCTCTCACACACACACACACACACATACACACCTCAAAAAGAAGAAAAAAATAGGAAAATAGTTAATCAATTTAATGCATTTAGGCGTCAACTAAAATTTTGTTGACTACATATAGACTTGTTATTTAGAGCATTGGCACTAAACCCTAGCTGGCACCTTTGCCTTTCGGGCCGTGCATCCACACTACCTTCTTTCCGTGTTCCCCTCACTTGTCTTACAAGTCCTTTAAATGGATATACTGCTGCCTTCATTTTACAGATGAGATTTACAAAGTATAAAGTTACCCCAAGTTAGTGAGGGGCAGAACCAGCACCCCCAGCAGCATCCCAACTTGAGCTACACAGCGAGCCACTTTCCCCTAGCCTGATTCCCCATCGCTTGGAATGTGTGAAGAGAGGAATGGGCTCTTGGCACTAAAGGCTGCCTGATGTTGTCACATGAACTCTGAGGTGTAGAACTTTGGTGAGTGCGGCAGCCTGTTTGTGGTGCAGTCTAGATGCCCTGCTTGGCTTCTTTTGTGGGAGGGGTGGGACCACCAGGCTCTTCGGTGCCTGGCTAAGGCAGTGAGGTCAATAACAGCCTGGGTGGCCATCATTTCCTGCCTTTTGTCAGAGAGAGTAAGCTTCTGATAGTGCGATTTTGGTTTGTGCTCGCCAGCATTTCCAAGTTATTGACTGCAGCTCCACACACGGGATCTACAAGGTAAGAAGAACCAACACCAGAATCCGAAGGAACAAGTTGAGTTAGGGAGCTCCCCACCGTGTCCTTTGCTGGGTCTGAGATATTAGGACATCGGCTGCCTTCTCTCTGTCTTCTTGTCTTCTTGGTCTTCGGCTATGTGTGACCTCAGGGCATCCACAGACATTCATACTGAATTAAATGTCAGTGAGTCTCCTTGTGTGAATATGTACATGGGAGCTTTTTCTTTGGACTAGAGAAGGATGAGAATTACTCTTGGAAATCTCCTGGAAACAGCATAGGACAAAAGGGACACTACAGAGCCTGAGAGTGGAATACGGACTGAAGGTGGAAACAGAGGAGCACCCAGAGGTCAGCACAGCAACTTTTTATGTTTGGTGCTTAGCTTCTGTTTGCTTGGTTTTGAGACAAGGTCTGATTATGGAGCCTAAGCTGACCTCAAACCACACTAATTGTTTCTCAAGTGCTGGGATCACAGGCATGTGCCACCAGATTTGGCCAAGATAACTATCTACCGGGCGAATATTTACATTCAACCCACCAGTCTCCCCAATTTTAGCAAAGTGAATGGGCTAAACGCGACTCTTCCTTGACGTTTCTATTTTCAGGGTCCCACTTGTTGGCTAACTGTGATTCTTTTTCTGTTGGTGTCCAGAACAGATATGTTCTTGCCTGGGACACTGAGCAGCCAGTCCGCCTGTCCAGCCTCTTCTCTGGGCCAGCTTCCCTGACAAGGACTAGCCACATTGAGGTGGAGATATGAGTGTCTTTCCCTATCTGCCCTTCTGCGGATGCCAAGCTCAGCTTTCGGGACCCTTTCCACCAAAGTGCTCACCCAGTGTCCTCATGCAAATGCCCAGTTAGCCTGGTGATGGCGAGCTGATGGATGCAGCTGTGCCCTTCTGGAGCAAGCCTCTCCTCCTTCTGCGGCTGCCTCTCCTCCTGTCGAACATATTTTATTTTTATTGGCTAGGGCTTTGGAGAACTCAGAAGTCGGAGAGTGCTCCTAGGAGAATTCGGTGGGGTTTTTCTGCGCCACCTGGCCGAGTTTTGTCACCTGACAGAGTAGGCTGACATTTTCTTGCCAAGCCCGTGAGGTCATTTGTTTGACTCTGTCGTCGTAAGTTATTCATTAGCAAGCAGGAGGAAAACATCCCGAGCAGAAAGGCTACTCTGGCTCTGGCTACTGTTTCTGGCCCCCTCCCTGGCCAACTTCTCACTCTTGCTGCCGGGACTCTGATCTTGCACGGCTGCATACCCTTGCATCTGTGGTGTGCTCTCGGCAGCCCACCCACCTTCCTCATCTCATACTCAGGGCAGTGTAGGGGAAGGCTTCTCTGCCAGGGGCCCGCTCCATCTCTCCTTTCCCTCTTTGTAGGTGGAGGTCCCCGGAGCACCTTCCACCATCAGGACCCGGGTGCTCCATCTTCTGTTCCCAGAATCTTTCACAGCCCAGAGCAACACCGAATAGGTTTTTGCCCAAAGAGTAGAACCAGGCAAACCAGCTAATTTGCTTTTTCTCTTCCGGCTTCTGATTGGGTCAGGCCTCCTGAGCAGTTTTAGAGGAGAGGCATCTGGAGAGCAGGGAATCATACATGCAGAACACAAGCCTGGCTGTCTATGTTCCAGACCCCAGGGCTCTCTCTCCACCTGCCACTGCTACCACGGCCTCTGTGCTGCTCCCCATTCATTCAGGAGAGGGTCTCCCCAGGTCACATTTCGGTTAAAACAGGCTCCATCTAGAAGAAAGCAAATTGTACCATAGTAAACCCTTCTAAATGCTAAGAACGATTCTCAAGTATACCCAGCCCAGAACCTGAGGTTGGTATTTTCAATTAGAATGATATGAGTTGGTACGACTTTACTAGCTTACATACCATGTTCCCCCAGATTCAAATGGCTGGGATGTTGTCCCTGCCTTTGCACAGCCTGGAGCATCATGACCTCCCTTATGTTGGGAGAGGAGCTCAAACGACGTGTCCCGATGCTCCTTGCTTGAATGAGACAGTCCTAAGACATTACACAGTTTAACATGGTCACCACTTGGACTCCCATGAATAACTGGAGATAGACTAGAGAAAGGGAAGCAGAGAGAATCAACATTTACCCCCTGTTCTGAGAGCAATGCTGTATCCAGAAACAAATGCAAGGTAGCCCTAACAGGGCAGAACAGCACACACCACCCAGTCACACTCAGGAGACCCAGGTGCTAATGTTCTTGGCTGGAAATCATTGAAAACCTCCTCTGTGGGCTGGAGTCTCAGCTGTTAAGACCACACACTGCTCTTGCAGAGGACCTGGTTTCAGTTCCCAGCTCCCACAGGGTAGCTCACAACCACATCACTTCCTGTTGCAGGGGACCCAGAATCCTTTGCTGGCCTTTGTGGGTACTGCATGCACACTCATGGCACACTGATACATACAGGCAAAACATCACACACATAAATTAGAGTGTTCCTTCGCATGAATGGAAACCCTACAATGTAGATAGTCCTACCCTGGAGGGGCCTCACCCTGTCAAGAGGCCAGAGAACTTGCTGGTAAAGGCATCTCCTGTCCTGCTGAGAACCCTCAAGAGCCTCAGTCATTAGGAAGGAAACTTCCTGAGAGATTCAGGCTGGAAAGGCGATGAAGTCACACACTAATAATTCAGTGCCTTTGTCTGAAGATGTTTAGAAAGGCTCGGCCATGCAGAGGGCTGCAGAACACCCACGGCTCTTGTGGAAGCCTGACTCTGAGCCTGGCCCGCGCAGACACTGTGTCAGGAGATGTACCTCGCAGAATGACAAGCGTGGGGTGAAAAAGGAAATGAAATAAAACAGAAAAGTAACAGAACCAGCAAGTTCACTGGCAGCAGAATGTTTGATTAACAAAAACAGGGCTAATTACCACTTTATCTGTGGCAGCCATGAAATCACAGAACTGCACTAAGCCTTTGTGAGCATTTGAGCGCTGGGTGGATTAGAATATTCATCAACTGTATCCCTGTTAATCTCATCCACTCGAATGCTAAATAAAATCCATAGGGGAAAAAATCCTGGAAAATCAATCAATCAATCAGTCATCTACTGAACTGTAACAGCCTGTGGACTGTGGGTGGTTCTGTCTTCCTAACATGTTATCTCTGCCCCCACCCCTCTTAAGGCAGGGTCTTGTGTAGCCCAGGCTAGCCTCATACTCACTATGGAGTCAAGCCTGGCCTTGATCTCCTCATCTTCTTGCCTCCAGCTCACACGTGCTGGAATTTACGGGCAGGGGCCACCATTCCCCCTTGCCTTGATGTTTTAACGACAACAACAGAAATAGGTAGAGGCGGAGACAGGAGGATGAGGCCTTCAGGGTCATCCTTTGCTGAGGTCAGCTCAGGCTACGTGAGAACTGATCTTGTTTTTAAGAGAGCAATAAGAAGCAGGTAAACGAGCCTAGCAGTAGCTTAGCATACAGAGTTTTAAAAAGCTTTTAACAATGGAATGCCAAACAAAAAAAAAAGAAGGAAAATTCACTGTTTTTCCATAAGTAGCATACCATCGTTAAAATTCCTCCACCAGGTAACAAATTCTGGCGAGCCGGACTGTAAATGTATACTATTTAAATTCTAGGAGCAGATATCATCTAAATATCGCTAGGACGTTTTCCTGCACAGCTGTCAGCGTGCAATTCTTCCTATCTCCCAAACTCCAGATTCCATGTGTCTCCTTCTAGGCTAAATAATTATAAAGATCTTCCCAGCCTCCTCTTCCTTTTATGCGTTTTCATCGCAGTAAGAGGCATATAACAAGGTGCAACACTGTAACCGTAGAGACGACAGTTGAGCAGCGTTAAGCTTCTTCATATCCTCGTGCAACCATCCTCCTCCTCCTCCAGTGTTCTGTTTGTTTGTTTGGCCCATTGATTTTATCTGTCTATTTATTTCTTTTTGAGACAGGTCCTCATGTTATAGCTCGGGCTGGCCTTGAACTCATGGCAATTCTGCCTCAGACTCCTGAGTGCTAGGGTGGGAGGCGCAAGACACCACAAGGCTCTCTAGAGCTTTTGCATCTTCCCAAACTGCAATTCCACCTCCTTTAAAACGCCCCAGCAGTGACCGCTTTCTGCTTCTCAGACAGACTGTGCGAATGTCTCATGCAAGGAGGAGTCATATGGTTTTTATCTTTCTGTGACTGGCTTGTTTCCCACAGGCTGAAACACTTGCCAGAATTTCCTTTCTTTGAAAGGCAGAGTCCACTGTGTGAGCACACCACATTGCTATCTGGTCACCCTTCGCCAGACCTTTGGATGGCCTATTTTAAACACTGCTCTGGTGACGGGAAGTCTCCCCCTGGTCCCCGCTCTTTAGCAAGTATACCCACCAGAGCAACAGCTGGGTCCGGGTGCTTCCACTTCCAGTTTATAGGGGTGCCACGCTGTCGTCCATAGCAGCTGTGCCATTTTACCCGTCGGCAGAGAACACGATTTCCCTTCTTCAGATCCTCCCGTTTTCTCCCGGTCTTCTCGGAGGATGTTACCATGCAGGGAATCTGTCCTTGTCTAGCAGCAGGTCAGAAGGAGGTTGGCCCTTCTGAGCCAGCCCAAGGCCTCTGGCTACAGTGAAGCCAATATTCCCACAGGGCTGTCCTGACCGTTAAAAAGGAGAGGAGATCCCGAAAGTGCCAGCCCACCAAATGGTCCAAGTCTCCGATTCAGTTCCTAATCCCGAGAACTTGACCCAGCCCCATGGACCTCCATGGGCCTCAAATAAAGATGCAGGCTTACACACAACTCTCGAACCTTGGTTGGATGGCCAGCAACCAAGCCAAGGTGCAATGGCTCCCCGGTAGGCATGTCTGTACTGGTAGCTCCATGTGCCTCAGAGGGAAGATTGTCTACCGCCATGCACCTTCTTCCTCACCCTGGTGTCTTTAGGAACCATCTGTCACCAGTCAGCCTACTTGAGTTCTTCCTGTCCTTCACAGCTGAGAGGGGCAAGATGTCCAGGATAGGCCAGTATTGGTAGAGGTGGCACTCCAGTATAACGTGAAGCAGACCTCAAGCGGTATCTGCCCTCCAGGGAGTGGGACTTGCTTTTCTGGGGCTTTGAGATGTGGAGTAACTCGGGCTGAGTTAGAGGCCAAAGAGAGGGACGACGTTTGAGCCTAGTCAGCAGAACAGGACAGACAAATGGGTTTTTCCTCAGCGCCTAGCTGGCTTCCTTGTTTCTAACTGGTGCAGAGAGGTTACAATGTAGGATGAGTGGACAAGATCTCGGCTCTGCCCCGCCAGGCTCCACTGCAGGGGCTTGAATGAGGTGTGGGGGGGAGGTAACCACCACCTCGTCTTCTTGTGAGCCGACAGAATGCAACAGTTGCTGCGGACCCCATGTTTGGGTCCTCCCAAAATTCTCATCCAAGATGATGGTGTTGGGTGTGGCTTCTGAGAGAGGATTAGGTCATGAGGGTAGCACTTCCGCAATGGCATGGGTACCCTCATAAAATATCTTAGAGACTTTCCCTATACTACCCACAAGCCTGAGTCTTCTCCCTGAATCCCACCCACCCCACATAGGTGGCTGAGCAGAGAACGTCACGGTGTCCCTTTCTGGGACACTAAAGCTGTAGACATGCTCTCTTGCAGCCCCTACTCCTGCATGCTTGGTGTGGTTGGGCACGACTCTCTTGTCTCATCCCTGTCACCTATGGGTCTTCCTGTCACCCTCTCTGCTCTCTTTCTCCTTCCACGCTTCGCATTCCCACCTTTAGTCTGAGTGACGCTACTGTACACAGAGTGACTCTGTGTCCTGGTCACTCAGGCCCTCAGTCTCCTCACATCTGGTACTTTTCTCCATTTCAC
This sequence comes from Chionomys nivalis, assembly GCF_950005125.1. Lineage (NCBI taxonomy): Eukaryota > Metazoa > Chordata > Mammalia > Rodentia > Cricetidae > Chionomys > Chionomys nivalis. The sequence continues at coordinate 5,649,608 of NC_080106.1, forward strand.
CACATATACCCATCTGGACTGGCAGAAGTGCAGGGCTGCTGGGAGCTCAGGGAGTGCCACACAGCTACAGAGCCTGGAAGAGGCTCAGCACTTACCCCTTTGCCAGCTCACATAGCCATTGGAGAAAAGCTGAGGAGCCAAGAGCTGGGCCTGATGTCCTCCATCCCTGAACTCAACAGGGCATGCTTCACCACTTTGCCCAAGTCAGACTCATTCTTATGATGCACTGTAAGCGGCATGGCATCAGGCAGACAGGCACAGAAAACACAGTAACAAGAAAGAAACCACCGGGAGGTGCTGGTGCACGCCTTTAATCCCAGCGCTCAAGAGGCAGAGGCAGGCGGATCACTCTAAATTCTAGGCCAGTCTGGTCTACAGAGTGAGTTCTAGGCCAGTCAAGGCCACATAGGGAAACCCTGTCTTGAAAAACTAAAATAAAAGGAAGGAAGGAGGGAGGGAGGGAGGGAGGGAGGGAGGGAGGGAGGGAGGGAGGAAGGAAGGAAGGAAGGAAGGAAGGAAGGAAGGAAGGAAGGAAGGAAGGAGAAAAGGAAGGAGAAAAGGAAGGAGTCTAGCCCCTGGGCCCCAGGAAACAGGAGTCTGGTGATTCCACACACAAGGCTCTAACCCTATGGACCCATCAGCTTCGCTCATCTCATCCTCTTTGCTGAGCTCCCGGAGAGAAGACTGGATCCGCTCTCATGGTTCTCAACACTGCTGGTAGCGGTCCATGTTCTCAGGAGAGCTTCAAACCAGACATGACTTCTGTCTCTTCTATGGAGCGGAAAAGTCGCTTCACTGGCTCCGATGTTCCTTCCAGCTCAGAACCCATGATTCAACGGCCTGACCTAAACTAGGTTTCATGCAAATGACTTCTCTCGGACTGGCTGTACCAACCCCCAAAGCAGGAACTCAAGGCAAGACAGAAGCACTCTGTTCTCTCTGCTGAGCCTCCTCCTCATTGCCCTTCCAAGCCTGACCCCTGCAGAGCCATCACAAACCTTTCTGCCTGCCCAGTCTGTGCTGCAGACTTCATATGCATGCGGCAGCTTTCAGTTTCCCTCAGGCACCACAGGCTTCTTAGCACAAGGCATTGCTATCTTCTTTTCGTAGAGAAGGACACAGACCCGCATGCACGAGCAAGAGGACGTGCTGAAGCCAGAGGGGGCAGGTCCCGTCCACAGGGACACTCTGGACCTAAGAGCAGCAAAGGCATTCTGCAGCCTGCCTTGCGCTTCCTTCACACAGCACAAACCTGCACACGCAGGTGACAGGGGCAAGGACGCAACTTAATCAAAGCCTCATGTGTAATCGGGCTCTGACGTCGTTCAGTCTAACTGGCAACGTCGCGCACTTGTGTTTACGTTGACACTGTGCATTTGTGTTTGTGGTAAAGTTTAGAATTACAGCAGTGGCAGAGGCTGTGTTGATTTAGTTACGGACCCCAGAACGGCGCTAAGTCAATCATCAAAAGAAAGCAGGCAACAAGAAAGAGGCAGTCAGCCAAGGAAATATAAACTACCAAGGAAAGAGGGTCTTGGAGTCCTGGAAATGGATAACATCAAGAAAAAGTAAAGACAGGGTGCCTGAGCTCGGCAAGTAAATTACCCTTTTATTGTTTCAGGGAAAGGCTGCTCTTTCCAGGAAGATGCACGAAGGAGAACCAGGGAATGTGGAGGCCTGATCGGGTCACCAGCGTTTTAACAACCCATAGTGTCCACTGGGCTCTATCCTCTCATTTGCAGAAATAGCAGCTGAAATAAGGCTGTCCTGAACCCTGGGACATCCCTTGTAGCTGACTGTATTGGGGCAGGCCTATGGCCTGCTGGGATGATAAGGGAAGAAAGGTCAAGCACCTTGTGGGCCACAAAACTGGTCACCCCAGGACAGGAAAACCACCCACTCTTAGCTTTGGTCACATGACTGTGGGGGACCCAGGCAGGACCCTGGGAGCTGCAGGGATGAAAGTGCAGCTTGAAGGACATATAGGAAGGAGGAGAGGGAGGCATGGGGTACCCACGTAGAGCTGCAACCTTGTGGTTGGTCAGCCTGCACTTCCGGAGCAGATTGTGTAGACCAGGTACGGAGTTGCACCCCTGCACCTCCCCAATCCTCTACCCTCCTCTCACCCCAAATCTTGTATTTAGGCTCCAAAGCAAATCTTGTATTTGCTCACGTGCATGTTGACATGTCTGTCAGAGGAAAGCCAAGACAGGTAGGTGTCTTACCACTCCCAGGGTGCCAGTGGGCTGAGCTGAATGGAGAAGGGTGCAGCATCATTTGATTATAAAGGACTTTGCAATGGGCACAGCAGAATATACCTGTAATCCCGGCACTTGGGAGAGAGAGATAGGAGGATCAGGATTTCTTTCATTCTTTTAAAAAAGATTTTTATTTGAAAGTTTTTTTTTTTATTTTACATACCAACCACAGTTCTCCCTCCCTCCTTTCTTCCCACTCCCCCGCAACCATTTCCCCCCACCAAGCCCCGATCCACTTCTCAGAAAGGGTAAGGCCTCTCATGGGGAGTCTACAAAGTCTGGCATATGAAGCTGAGGCAGGACCCCTGTATCACAGCTGAGCGAGGTATCCCTTCATAGGAAAATGGGCTCCAAAAAGCTCAGTACAGTGCTTAGCTGTGGATCTCTGCATCTGCTTCCATCAGTTACTGACTGGATGAAGCTTCTCTGATGACAGTTAGGGTGGTCATCAGTCTGAATACAGGGGAAGGTCAGTTCAGGCCCCCTCTCCACTATTGCTAGGACTTTTTTTTTTTTTTTTATTTTCAAGACAGGGTTTCTCCGTAGCTTTTTGGTTCCTGTCCTGGAACTAGCTCTTGTAGACCAGGCTGGCCTCGAACTCACAGAGATCTGCCTGCCTCTGCCTCCCGAGTGCTGGGATTAAAGGCGTGCGCCACCATTGCCCAGCTTGGATTTGGACTCTTAGCTGGGGCCATCCTTGTGAATTCCTGGGAATTTCCCCAGCACCAGGTTTCTCCCTAACCCTATAACGCCTCCTTCTAACAAGATTAACCCTTTCCTTGCTCTCCCTTTATCCCCCCCCAACTCAACCATCCCGTTCCCTCATGTTCTCCTCACCAAACCCTCCTTTCCCCCTGCTCCCCTCCCAATTTACTCAGGAGATCTTATCTAATTCCCCTTCCCAGGGGCACCCAAACATGTCTCTCTTAGGGTCCTCCTTGTTACCTAGCTTCTAAGGGGTTGTAGATTGTGGCCTGGTTAGCCTTTGTTTTATGTCTAATATCCACTTATGAGCAAGTGCATAGCATGCTTGTCTTTCTGGGTCTGGGGTACTCACTCAGGATTTTTTTTTTCTAGTTACACCCATTTTCCTGCAAATTTCAAGATGCCATTGTTTTTTTACCACTGAGATGTGTAGATGTACCACATTTTCTTTCTCCATTCTTTGGGTGAGGGGCATCTAGGTTGTTTCCAGGTTCTGGCTATTATGAATAAGGCTGCTATGAACATAGTTGAGCAGGTGTCCTTGTGGTATGAATGCGCAGAGGGTCAGGATTTCAAGGCCAGGCCAGCTTCAGCTACATATTAAGTTCAGAGCTAGCCTGAACTTTGTGAGATCTTGACTCAAAAAGCGTGAAGATAAGTGTGCTCTGTCTCTGCAAAGGACTGCGTTTGGCAGAGCTCTGTGTCTGAGGACAATTCATGAAGGGAAAGAGTGACTGCAGTGGCCAAGGTCAGCACATCACCCCAGCAAGAGGGCCATGCCATGCTCAGCAAATGCTGAGATAGCATTGATAGACAGAGGCAGAAGAGAGCTGCTCCCCCAAATGCATGGTAACTCCCCCTGCAGAGAACATGCACTCCGTCACTCTGTCTCCCTAGAAGGCTGGAAATCAAACTGTGGCTTTAATCACCTGTGTTTACTCTAACCTGGCAATAGAGTTGTTTAATAGGAACGAGGAGGCAAATTGCCCCCCAAAAAAGGACATGGATGTAAGCAGGTGTACATCAAACACACTTCAAAGGGTTCTGTTGATCAGAATAGGGTTAAATACACAGTCAGTCTTCATGACTGGCAAGATCTGGGTCGGCAAATTCAGAAAGCACCGAAACTTTTCTGTAAGCCAAAAGTCAATGTTCATATACTCTCATGGTCACTCAGAACACAGCACAGTGAGCGTTGGCTCCTTTGATGCACAGGCTCCCAGTGGAGGCGGGGCAGTGGTGACCTGCCCTCTGGTTCAGCTCTCAAACTTTTGCAGGCTCTGTAGCAACAGCTTTTCTTCTCTCCCTAGCAATTGTATGCTTTTGCTCCATGGGTTGCTGTCGTAAATGCCTCCTCCAAACACAGAATGCTAAGTTCTGTGGGACTCTTAATAAGCATCTCTTATGTTGGGTGATCTTCCCCCAGCCGTGTGTTACAGCGGCAGAGTGTGAAGTTAATGGACCATCAATGTCCGTTGTTTTAAACAGAAGGGAGAGCACAGCTAGGTCACACAAAGATGGGTTGGTAACAAAATGTGACTATTTGCTCACAGGAATTTATCTCTGGGTCTCCCCCGAGGAGTAAGTGTGTCGTATTCACTAATGTGGTGTTCATGGCAACTTAACAGACCATATCTGTTAGGGGGAATGAAAACTGGCCACGCATTGCGGCCCGGACTGTGGCTTGAACCATGCAGAGTGGATGGTGGAATCGTTGACGGCTCGGGGCCCACAGTGGGGAAGACAAGGTTATCAAGCAGCAGGCTTGACAAAACCCTTGCATTTCCTCCACTCCTAGAACTCTACGGCCTCGTCTTGTTGCCATGAGTACCTTCTTGGCTATCCGCATCAGTTTATGTTTCCCCGGGCATCGCCCAGACCAAACCTTCCGAGGCATTTCATTTGGCCATGGACTTGATACCAATATTCCCCTATACCTTCTGCCTCGGAGCCCCCCCCCCGCCCAATTTAACCCTTCAGACTCAAAAGGACACAGTGGGACACCCTCAGCTGAGTGGGAGAATTGCAGAAAGGTTTTTGTAATGAGCCTGGAGTTCACTGATAAGAGAGAGGACTTTGGAGCACAAAGGGAAAGGCAAGCTTCTCCCAAACAGGCCGGTCTCCAGGAAGTCAACTCAGCTGAATTCCAGGAAGATGGGGCAAAGGGAAGTGAGTACAGATTTGAAACATTAAGGAGAAAGGGCAAGAGAGGTAAAGGAAAGGAAAGAAAGAAAAGAATAAGAGATTTCTAAGAAGAATCTGAACATGCCTGGTGGGGAGGGGTGGGGTGACTTTGTCGTGAACCTAAGGGTACCTGACCCACAGAAAAGTCATTACTCTGGGATCCTTGCACTGTGATAAAACTGAGCAGGGGCTAGAAAACGTGGCGGACCGACCAAACAAACCTCATTTTGTTTGTGTTGTGTAGATCAACTAAGAATGCTTTTATATTTTGAGGTTTTGATCCTGAACACACACACAATATTTACATGTATGGGGGTTTTGTCTGCATGTATGTCTGTGCGCCATGTGCATGCAGTGCTCCTGGAGGCCAGAAGAGAGCGCTGGATCCCCTGGGACCTGTGGAAGCTGGCAAGCAAACCCAGGTCCTCTTGAACTGTAGCCATCGTTCTTACCACGGAGCCATCTCTCCAGCCCGAGATTCTCATCATATGGCTAATAGTGGAGACCCTTTTCTGGGCAGAGACTGGAGCTGTGTTACTTCTTTCTAGCCTTCGCTGGGGTGAGGGGTGGGCTTGTTGGGGCCCCTGATCCACCCCAGGCATCTGGCAGCTGTCATTTATCAGCTGGAATCCTCCAGGCAGACTCCTATGCTGCGTATGAGACATTGCCTGGTGACAGCTGAGTGAGTGTCTCTGCTGGCTGAGGTCCTTCTGTTCCACCAGGTGGAAATCATGAGCAGGAGAGGGGAAGCTCTTTGGTGCTGGAAGTCCCCAGCCCTTGAGTGTCTGAGGCCAAAGGGCTGGACCGGCAGACCTGACCTACAGCTTCAAGCCATGCAAGCTAGGGCCTAAATCTCAGGACTTGGAAGCTAGAGACTTACAGCTCTGAGAACTTGGGTTAGCAACTTTCTGCCCTGGGCTTTAACCAAGAGTGACGCAGGCACTTAGTGGCCGCAGGCAACACTGCTAAGTTTGCAGAGGGAGACTCGTGGCCTGTAACATTGGCTGGGCAGAAACACTGGTGAGTCCAGGCCACATGGGCATAGGAAAGCAGGCTTGCCATGGCCATCCTGCTTGCTGGGCTCCAGATCACCCATTTCAAGGCCTAGGTGTAAGCATGTTACTTAAGTTTTTGTGACTCAGATTTTCAACAGGTGTGTGTGTATGAGAGAGAAAGACTTGGGACCATTTTTGTATCCTAGGCAAATGTTCTACCTTTTCAGCTACATCAAAGCCCTCAAACCATTTTGAGTCCGTATCTTCTACCTCTCCACTCAGTGCCTCTGGCTAAGTGCGAGGCACAAAAGGCCTAATCTTCCAAAGCAGTTCAGAGTTAAGAAGTCATTTTTGTCTTCTTCTCCCATAATCCTAGCAGACACACTCAAACCCACTGTTAAGGTGGACTAGCTCAGTATCCTTTAGATGATTAAACTAACTGCTTCTTCCTGCTCCTTTAACCTGTGTGGTGGGGCTTCTGTCCCCGCAATCCTAAAACACAACAAGGACTACCCAGCCCCAGCGGCATTTCCTATGTGAATCCTTGCCCCATCCAGTCCAAGTCTGGCTGCTTACTATTTCCAGGCTAATCTTGTTGGGATACACGGCGCTGAGGGGCTGGAGAGATGGCAGTTGCTGCTCTTCCCGAGGGTCTGAGTTCTATTCCTAGCACCCACATCTGGCAGCTCACAGCAGCCTGTACCTCCAGCTGCAGGAGATCCAAACCCTCTTCTAGCCTCTGCAGGTACCCACATGCATTGTGGTATTACACACACACAAATAAAGATAAATAAATAAAAATTTTAAATTAAGAAAAGGTAGCGGCAAGGTGTTGAGGAAGGAAGGTGATTTTATTCAAAATCCAACTAGACTGGAATATGGAGGACTCTCAAGGGTCCGTCTTGCCAGGAAGCTGATTTGGTGGTAGTGGTATTTTATACAGGTGGTTGATAGGTATTCCCAGACTGGTGGGAGCCTTTTCTTAGCAAGGAACCATCCGATACCCATCTGATCCTATTCACCTCGTCTCAGGATGACTTCCAGTTCTGTGAACATTAAGAACAGAGATGTTATTCCCTCAAACTGTTCCTGTCTTTGACTCCTTTGCCCCCACACAGTTCCTGACACAGTGAACAGGCTGGAGGGCGACACTTCTCTGAAGCCGTCCAGCTGATTTCCAAACTGACGGCAAAGAAAGGAAACAAACCTCCCGACAGCTGCGGCAGTCAAGGGTCAGACGATGTCACAGGGCACTGTGCAGGAGATTTGGTCTCAAGGCTGATGTCACCACCTACAATTCTAGTGATGATGTTGGCTTTACTCTGGATCTTCTCAGCCCGTTCTGGCCTCCTCTTCCAGGAAGGGAAATCAAACACAAACCCAGCTGACTGTGTCCTTGCCCGAGACAGGCTGAGTAATGGCCCCAAAGACACTCCGGCCCTAATTCTTATTTCCAATCGGGTTTTATAGAGGTGGCTGAGTTGAGGATCTTGAAGTAGTAGATTGTCTAGGATCTTCCAAAGGACCCTGAACGTCATCACTCGTGTCATAAAGAAAGATGAAAAAGGGGATCATGGTGGAAGAGGAGGAAGTGACAAAGCCAAGGAGGAGTTTGGGGTGACATGGCCATGCCAAGAAAAGCCAGAGGTCACCAAAGGTTGACAGAGGTGAGAAGAATTCTTCCCCTGTCTTCTAAGCATGTACAACTTGATTCCAGTTGCCTATCTTCAGGGTTTTGAGAAAATGCAACACCCCCATTTGAGCATAGGAACTCAAATAATGGCCCAAACCCCTGTTCTCCATACTGTGGAGCCCTGGAGGTCTATTAAACCTGATTCCGAATCACAATGCACTTTCTGGCACTATGTTGCTTGTCCCCAGCTTTACTTTCTGCCGGTGCTCAGGACTTGGAGGCCTCTTCCACCAGGGCTCTCCATCAGTCGACCCCAAGACCACCTGCCGCAGCTCCTGTCTGACCCAGGCATCTCTTAGAAGCTGTGTGATCTGCTTCACCTACTTGATGCATTTGACTTTCAGCTCCCAGTGGAAGCAGCAATGGATTTTCACATCAAGTTAAGCCCATTCCTACTGCTAAATGTGTTCATCCACACAGCAATGGAACTTTATTGATTGTTGACTGCCTATAAGTGTGACCTAGGCAGGCTCTTAAGTATTAGGATGCTTTACTGTCGACACAAAATTAATTCTGTGTGGCCATTGTGCACGGAGATATGCGTTTCTTATCCAGGGGTCTCCTGGAAGTGCCTTCTCCCATGGTGTTTCTTCTTAGCCCCACCCAACGTCCTGTGCCTAGCTCCTCTGCCTTCAATCATCTCTCTGGCATTCTCAGAGGTCAATTTTCAGCGTTTTTCTTTCCTATTTGACTTTTCTGAGGATCGTCACTCTATTTTTCTTTCTGCCCCCCCCCCAACTTTCTCCCATCTACCCAGAGGAAGTATCTGTTTGGGTGCCTCCCACACGCTTGGAGCCCAACATGTCAAACATGATTTTCTTCTTTTTTGTTCCTGTCTATTAATCTTCCCACTAATGTGGACAAGTAGAGCCCCTGGGCAGGGCTCTGGAAGCCAAAGTAGGACAGAGGGAGGACAGAGCAGAGATAAGCAGCAGCTAACGGCACAGAAATGACAGGCATCTGGGGCAGTGTCCACAGGGACAATGCCGTGAGACTTCTCTTTGGAGGACCCCAGCAGAGGTGCAGAGCCAGACGCCAGATACAAACAAGGCCCAGAAGAAACAGTAGGCCCTCGTGGTCATGGGAGACAGCGCAGAAAGACATTCTACAGAGACAGGCTCCAAGGTCATCTCAAGGGTGCTTAGTGACTCCTGTGGACACGTCTACTCCTGTGCCTCCTTCCCTGTTGCTCAGCCGTCCAGCCAGAATCCTCAGACTCGTTCTTGGACTTGCTTTGCCTTTAACGTGTCCTAGCAGATGGGTTCTATTGAAGGCTATCCCCAGCATCTTCAGTCCCATCCCATAGCCTCCGAGGAAGGCCCTTTCCACAGTGTCTTCCTGCACTGATCACACACAACGCTAGCTCTAGAACTCCAAAGTCACGAAATTGTCTAGCTCTTTCTATAGCATCTAGGATGAAGTCTCCTAAGGACACTCCAAGCTCTTTCCCGACACTCTCCTTGTCTGGGGCCTGCAAGTGAGTGCTTAAAAAACATGACAGCTTCCTATAAACTTGCAGATTTCTGGTTCTTGGCTTGGAACCTGGCTGCAAACACTCTGAGCGTTCATCACTTAAATAAATAGGCAGAGAGTCAAGACGCCAAGTTCAGAAGGGAAAGAAACGCGTTAGCTTCAGAGCCCACAGCTGCTGCCTCCCCAGCCTCTGTGACCAGCCACTTACTGAGGCACAGAAACTCCATGCTATCCCAAAAGCAAGACCAGTCAGGAAATGAATAAGTCCTAGATGAATCCAAGGCTGGACCCTTTGAGTGATGCCAGAGACAATGAACAAGGGTGGGCGGGAAACACTCAAGAGAGTACACAGCTTGAGGAGATTCGTGCTTTTAACATGCTTTTAACATACAACTTTTAACATACATAGAAAGGATGAGATCTTGCTCAGTCACCCTTGCCCCTTTCCCTCTCTCAGTATCTTTAGGAAGGGGTTCCAGGGCCTCTCTCCCCACACTGCTGGTGGAAACCAAGTCACCACCACGCCCTGCCTATAGAAACTAAGATCTGTGGATGTTCAAGTCTCTTAGGTAAAATGGCACAGTACTGGCTTATGACCGATGCAAGTCCGTCATATTTTAAACCCTCTCTGCTTGACTGACAGTACCTGAGAGAATAACTGTCTGAGCAGATGTTACTCTGTGTTACTGAGGGGATGATGACGAGGAAAAGGTCTGTGTATGCTCTGCGCAGACGCGGTGGTGTCTGGAGCAGTTTCCATCTATGGTTGGTTGAGCTGGAACATGTAGAAATGCAGGGGGTGTATGTAAGGTACTTGGATGTTGCTGGGTGGGACTGACAGATGCTGCGACTGTGTGGAGCTGTTGTTCCCCCTCCCTGACCCTGGGAACCTGAGGATCCACAGTCCTTACCTGACTTCTCGCTCTGTCTCATGAAGCTCAGCTGGGGTAGAAATCCCACAACAGGCTTCCGCTGTAGCCCGACTCCTCTGCTCAGAGATTTCCCTGGAACTGCAGTGCTTGGAGTGAAATAGAATCAGGCACCTGTAACATGCCAGCTTTGGGGCTAATTAAATGACTTCATATCCTTATGGCTTATACTGACAATGCTAAAGAATAATTCGCTTTATTGACAAAATTCTCTTTGTTTAGTCATAGAAATTATTTCTGCAAAATAACTCAGATTAATTCGTTATCTAGATATCTGCATATTTTTATGTTGAATGTTGTGATATTGTTATATCGCCACCTTTGACAAACAAAATGAAGATTTCACATGATTCAATCCAGTATCTTCAGCCGCTGATGGAATCTCTGCCTCAGGGCTGGTGGGGAGAAGCTTACTCTGAAGCCACAGTGGTGTGCCTCTAGGGGAAGAGGCTGTCTTTTCTCTAGGGAAACAACTGGCATTCTAGTTCTGTGGACTCTCAGAGGCAAGGAAAACAGAGCAGCCAAAATTGCTTTACATAGACAAATACTGAGGTCCTATGGTTTTAATTGAATTTCCCTGTTGTCTTAAACGGAGGAAGTTTATTCCTTGTGATAGGACCAGATGGTTTGGCCCAAGGGAGGCTGGACCGTAGAGCACAGAGAAGGCCTAGGAGGCAGGCAATCCCAGGTCGCCACATCCCACACTTGGTGCACAGCTAAAAGGTACCTACATTGTTTCAGCACACCGAGCTTTGTAGAATCCTGTCAGACAGCACCGGGGAACCTTGGGATTGGGAGAGAAGATCAAGAGGGCTGGAGAGGTAGAGAACAGGGCTCAGGCCCAAGTTCAGGGCCAGGCATGATGGTCATACTCAGAGCAGACTCCTGACTACTAAATCAATGTGGGAGGACCTTAGCCCTGACCACAGTGACTCTGAGGAGATGTCTTGATCTTGATGAGAATGAGATGGGCTCAGATGGGGAACGGGGGTTTAAGGGAACCAAAACAAAGACAGAAACCTAAGAAAGACAGGGGCAAGTTGTGTGTGTTGATGTCCACCTCAATGCAGAACCTAAGAAAGACAGGGGCAAGTTGTGTGTGTCGGTGTCCACCTCGATGCAGACTCCATTTGACTGGTCAGAGATGAGGAGCAAGGTTTGCTGTGGTTCTAAGGTTAGGTAGGCAAGCCCTGGGAGAAACTCTTGCGTTGTGGCAGGATTCCCTGGCGAGCAAGCCTCCCCAGTACGGCCACACGGGAATGAACGGGCAGAGGCCCTGCTGGACGCTGATCCCTCTGGTCTTCGCATTGTGCAAAGGCTGGGAGAGCTCAAGAGGCTCTGAGGCCACAAGTAGAGCCCAAGGCCAGGAAGGTAGAGGTACTAATGCAGTAATACACGGGGAATGAGCTGCCGGCTAGCTGAGCAGGTGGGGGAGAGTGGAGGTTTAGGCAGAGTGGACTCTGCCAGCCGTAAGACGCCCCTGTTATGCCCTAGACCAGATATTAGTGAAGGCATCCAGCCCAGCTGCCTACCTTCCCTGTCTCCTTCCCACTATGGGCAGGGGAAGAGGGAGACGTGGAGTTCTTAGAATTATTCCCTCAGCTTCCCACCCTTGTCTCAGGAAAAGAAGAGGAAGCACCTCACCTCTGAGACGCAGGACCCTTGGGGACGTCTCTGGGCATGACCTGGGCCTGGGTGACTTATGACACTTTGTAGATAGAAAGAGTGCAGTGTGCAGAATGCTGACTCCTCCTGCACTCTGGAAGGTGACAGTACAGATCACACATGTACCAGGCCCAGGGAATACACACACACACACACACACACACACACACTGCATACAGCATCATGGATTTACATATTCTTGTGCTTACATACCATACACACAGCACGAGCAGACACAGATTATACTTCACACATCACACACTCACAGTCATGCCCAGAGTACACGCCCACACTGCGTCCATTTACACATACACCAGGCACTCACATAGTACATACACTAACACACATCCATACCTCGTCCACACAGAATACCTGAAGAAGTTCTGAGATTTGTGCCTGTGGTGGGAACTTCTATGGCGGGTTCCAGGGTCCTGGGGGAAGCCAGCATTAGGGAAGAAAGTCACTTACCTGACAGGGCCACTTGTGCAGAAGACAGGCGGCTTTCTGTGGAGAAAGGCATATTTTTGTTCTTGTAATATGACCCTGCGGTCTGGTAACTGCTTTCGGTTAATTGTGAAAACAGCCTCTGCAGACAGAGCCTTTTGAAGAGCCTGCTCTTCTGAGTTGCACAGGACACTTAGGGTTGGTCCTGCACTGGGGGATGGTGGCCATGTCCTGGTTAGGCTCAGCGGTGGATGTGCTGGAACCTTCCCATGCGGCCACTCCGCAGCAGACACTCAACAGTTGAGTGTCTGGGTCGCTTTCTGATGATGTGCTGTCTCGTGGCTCCATGTGCACCTGACCTGCACCCCCCACAGGAAACCTCACGTTCCGATTCCTCTCTGTCCCTTTGTCATTTAGCTTCTCACACACTTTTGATGCCACTTTTGGCTTGTCCTTTATAGTGGGCCATCGTTCTGGGGAACTCGGCACCTCCTTCGACAACAACTGTCTCTGATTAGTATCCCCAGGCAAGGAGGGCGCTTCTTGAAACACTCCATTTAACCTAGTGATGCATTTTCTCGGAGGTATCATAGAGCCAAGTCATCGGCCCCAAGGTACCCAGGAGATAGCACCAGGCTCCCGGATACTTGCATAGAGTAGACCTGAAACTGTTGCAGCCTTGCTGAGTTAGGTCTCCCATGTGTGGAATTAAGCTGTCAGTCCTCTGACCCTCCCCCACAGGTACGTGGTTAGAGAACCACTAAATGCAACTTTATATCACATGGAATTTGTATTAAGCTTTTTGTTTTGTTTTAGTTTTTTTTGTTTTTTGAGACAGGATTTCTTGGTACAACAGTCCTAGCTGTCCTGGAACTAGCTCTTGTAGACCAGGCTGGCCTCGAACTCACGGAGATCCACCTGCCTCTGCCTCCCAAGTGCTGGGTACACCACCACTGCCCAGCAGAATTGTGTGTTTTTTTTTTTTTTTTTTTTTTTTGGTTTTTCGAGACAGGGTTTCTCTGTTGTGTTAAGTTTTTTAAGAGCTGCAACAAAGCGTTATTAATTGAGCTACTTGTTGCCGAGGGGTGGGGTGGGGCTTTTCCCAATGATGTCTGTTTTTTGTTGACAGTTCTGAGCCAGCTAGATCACCTGAATCAAATTTAGACAGCAAGGTGTAGAAAGGAAGCTAAATCTAACAGCAGCAACTGACCCGGGTTTGCCTAAGGTTACAGAACTGGTTAATCCTGAATTTAACATCAATCCCAGATTCCTGTCTTTGAGAACCCGTCGGAAAAGAGCTTGGGATCATCTGGGGTCGGAAAAGAGCTTGGAATCATCTGGGCAAAGCTGTGGTGTCCACACAATGGGACAGCTAACTGCCATCAAGGAAACAAGGCCTAAGGCCCTACAATCCCAAGGCTCTACAATCCCCAAACTCATGGCTTTCACTTCCCTGTTACCAGCCGCGATGTCAAGAGATCCCTGTCTTCCTTCATCTTCCTGGATTTTGCTGATACAGGGGACAGAGCATTCGGGGTGTGTCTCAGGACACAGGGGGCCATGAGCAGAAGCTCTGTAAGATCCAAGGCACCTCCAGGGTCTGACCTCACATTCACCTGTGCAGATCGCCCGCATTCATTTTGCTAAATGAAAGAATTTACATAAATATGCTACTTGTGTGTCTGTGTTTAAATATCCTGTTTGTATGTGTGTGTCTATACATATGTGCATACGCATTTCCCTTGCATTTGTTTGCTTAAATTTTGTGCTGAAGATACAAGTTATTTATCTGAAAAAGTAGACAGCTTGTCACGACTCAGAGCCTGATGCAGCATGGCAGGTCTGACTTCCTTCTGGCCCTCTCTACCCCACCTCATCTTCTACCATGCAGTGCAGTTGTGCCCATGGTTTATTTAGGAAATTATTATGGAAAGAATAGTAGTGGGTGTTCTCTGGCCGGGTTGCTTTGTGCCACGTCATATTTAGTAAGAACAATCCACGTTGCTAATAGCTGTCGCTCCAAATTCTTTTTAAATGTGTGTATGTGCGTGTGCGTGTGTATGTGTGTGTCCATGCGCCACAGTGCATGTGTGGAGGGCAGAGGACAACTTTCAGGAGTCAGTGAGTTCCAGATATCAAACTTGGGTTGTCAGGCTTTGTAGCAGGCACCTTACCCCACTGAGCCATCTCCCTAGCTTTCATTGCAAATATTTTGAAACTCGAAAGCAGTGGATGCAACCAGGTTTCAGCACAGAATTCATCATGCCTGTGAAAGCAGTTCTCTCTTCCATTTGTTTTAATGCCACCAGTAGGAGCAAAGAATGGCTTGCATTCTAAACTTAGTTAATGCAGTTGTATAACGGATCAGGAAATCTTGCCTTTATGCAAAACAAATGGCAAGGGAACCGACTGGTCCAATTCATTGCATCCTGTTGGATTGATTTCCCAGATCCCTGATGGGTTTTCTCTGAAGGCTCAGGTCCCAGAAATCCCAGGAGACCTTTTCCTGGAGGCAGAGCCTCCCACAAAGGAACACCCTTGCTCACTGTAGAACAGCTTGACACAGGCTAGCCAGGGTGAGACTGTCACTAGGAGCCTGGCAGGGCTATGAGTTCTCCCTAGAGAAACAGACACGCAAGTGACTGGCTGGGGACAGCATCTTAACTGCCTGCTCTAGTCTGCATCTGCTACCAGGCCACTAAAACTAATGGAAGTTGGATTTAGCTAATGAAATAGCCCGTGGCCAGATCAAACAGCAATGAAATTCATTAACTTCTCATCTAACGCGGAGGAGCCCCAAATTGAATTTCATACGCTGTTTGCGGAGACAAGGCAAAACCAAACTGCAGGGGAAGAGGAGATCCTTGAGATTTACCTACAGAGTGCCAACGTGTCTTCTCGTCACCCTCACGTCCCACTCTACGCCTGAGTGTCGTGCTCAGTCACATTCTCTGCTGCCAAAGGATCCCACAAGTGCTATAAAATCCTTTGCTTGGGAGTGAGGTGCTAGGTCAGCCATGGGCGCCTATCAAGCCATCAGGCACTTGTGAAAAAAGCAAAGTCTCCCCACAGAGGAGGTTGCTGGAGGACAGCTTGTGGGTATAACTTGAAGAGGCTGTGTTTAGGTTACGGGGAGGACCGAGGGAAGCTGTCCCCCAGCTCTAGTCACTGGTCACCCCAGCCGGCACTGCTGGTCATTTACCAGGTCCCTACATCCTTGTGGGAAGAAAACCAACTCCGTGACTTTCCTGTGAAATCCAACTCCAGCCAGGGCAGTACTGAAGGACAGGAACACAGTTCACAAGAAGAGACTGTGCTCCAGGATGATCCAGGCACTGACCGGACCAAGCGTGAGTGCTGTCTACTCAAGATGAGCAAAGGAAAAGTCCAAATCCTGGTCAAGGAGGACCTCAAGGGAGCCTAGAGGAAGCACTGGTCTCTGCTCCAAAGGGACAAGGGAGGCTGACAGATGCCCTGCCCCTGCAGCTCTCACGCCCTCTCCCAGAGGGGTAGGTGTATAACTGGACCTAGGGGTGGCATTGGACAGCCACAAGTTGCTCCCTTCACTTGGCTTCCCTCTAACTTTAGTTGCTGAACTTTCTCTGCACCTGGTCCCTCCTGGTCCCAGTCTGTTTATGTGTGAAATGCAGGCTTGGTTTCCTTTTGTCTTGCTGTGGTAAGTCTGAGTGGCAGGGGCTCCTATGGACAAGAAGCTCTGAGTCCGTGGGATCCTTCCGTGAATGGAAACGCTATGATCCCTCTCCTGCTTGATCTAAATAAAATTCTTACTTTCAAAAACTTTCCAGAAAAGCAGCACAGAGAATATACTGATGTGGGATTCCAGTCTGTATGCTGTGAATACCATTGGTTAATAAAGAAGCTGTCTTGGGCCTATGCAGGGCAGAATACAGCTAGGCAGGGAGAACTAAACTGAATGCTGGGAGAAAAAAGGTAGAGTCAGAAGACGCCATGTAGCCCTGCCAAAGACAGATGCCAGACAGAACCTTACCAGTAAGCCACAGCTATGTGGTGACACACAGATTAATAGAAATGAGTTAGTTTAAGATACAAGAGTTAGTCGGAAATACGCTTAAGCTAATTGGCCAAATAGTGTTGCAATTAATACAGATTTCTGTGTGATTATTTCAGGGCTGAGTGAACGAACAAGCAGCCTCTGCCTACAGCTTCTGGAACTCTCCATCCCCACTGTTACTGTGTTACAACATAAGGCTACATTTAAGTCAGCCACAGCTTGGGTTTGTCACTACTGAAAGAGTTCACACAGCAGTAGGCTTCACTAGCTCCCTTGTCTGCCTCACAGTTTGGGGTCCCTTCAGGGTCCCCATCATATTTGCCTCCTGTGGTCTGTGACCATTTTTCTCAGACTTCCCTTGTGGGGAGAGGAGTGATCTCGACAGTTTTGAAGGGTTCTGGGAAGATGTTTAAAATGGGCTTCAATTAGGGGCTTTCCTGCTTTCCTTGGGGATAGACTAGAACATAGATTTGGGGGAGACCACAGAAACAAGTACCCTCTCATCCCCTCCTATAATTGCTTGCTCCCAACTAACTCATGGAGGAGGTCAGCCTTGGTTAGTGGCCTCAGAGGAAGTCAGTCTTGGTTAGTAGCCAGGAGGTATTTTCAGGCTTCTCCCTGCCACCAACCCTGCTGGGAGCCCCTGCTCTTCCACAGAGGGTAGAGCGCTCAGGCCAAGAGTCAGGCTCCTTTTGCAGGGGGTCTGCTGTCCCTGGGCCCTGTAGGTGGGGCTTTAGTATGGAGTAGTTTTGATGTACACTCCCTTTCCAAGGCCATGGGAAGTGTTCCAGGGCCGCTAGAGAACTCAGGAGGCGACGGCAGGGCAGAGCAGTGTTCAGCTTGTGGTGGGTATATAACGGGGCAAGAGGCGGCTCGTGGTGGGTATATAATGGGGCAAGAGGCGGACCTTTACTTGGGGAGCCATGGGGACCCTGCATTTTTTTGTTCTGTGATAGCAGAACCAGTTCTCTTGGGGAGGCTGAGCTTCTGCTCAGTGTGGGAGGGCTGTGCTGTTCCAGGGCTTGTATGTCTGTGTAATTTATGACAGGGGCCATCTGTGTGAAGTCTGACACCACATGCCCTGAGACCTAGGTCGGAAGATGCTAAACCCCGCCAGACTCCTCCTCTAGTTACCTAAGCCCAGTGTCTCTTCTATCACAATTCAAACCTCACATTTTACTATCATTCCTTGTGGCTTGGGGATTCTAACCCTCAGTGACTCCAAGACTTGGTTTTCTGTGGACTGATGCTCCTATTTGGGTCAGTCATTCCTGAACTCTGTCCAGAGTGATACACAGTCCTCACCTGTGGCCGAGAATGGTGGCTAACATCCATAATGTCAGTACTCAGGGACTGAGGTAGGAGGAGGATTGTTTTGTAGCCAGTCCAGGCTTTAAGATGAAACCCTGTTTTAAAAGGGGTAAAAATCCTCCCCTGTTCATTCTCAAGGCTGATCTCCAGTTACGACATCTGTCTGGCTCACTGTGCTGAGCCTGATGTACATTCTGTTTTCTCTTCCTCCTTGACCTACGTGCCTGGCTCTCACCACGTTCTATACCATCTGTGCCCACTGCCTGCTTGGTCTACATTGGGTCTTTTCCAGCCAAATCTCCAAGACTGGTCCTTCTTTGTCATCCAGGAGTCTTCCTTATCTAGTCAGGGTGAATCTGCTTTTAAAATCATAGAGTTCCCTCTATGAGGCCCACCCTCTACAGCATCCCCTTTGGGCAACCCATCTCAAACATCAGCTCTGACCCAAAATATTTTCTCATTCCTTCATCTATTTCTGGTAAAATAATTGTTCCTTCTTCCTTTTTCAGTCTCTTGCTCAAGAATCATCTCCTGTTTCCTACTTTAATTTTCTGGGCTTGCCATTACAGATGATAAGGCAGGGCTACATGGACACAGAAATCTGTCTTCCACAGTCCTGGGGGCCAAAAATCCAAGATCAAGGTGAGGATGGGTTGCTTTTCCTGCTTTGTCCTTACACGCTGTCCCTCTGCGTGTGTCTGTGGCCTAATTTCCTCCTACAAAGGCGCCCGTGGGATTGGATTTGGGCCCACCCTAATGACCTAATTTTAACTTTACTACTTAAGTGTTTCCAAATATGGTCACATTCTGAGACACTAGGGGTTAAGATTCTAACATAAGAATCGGAGGGACAGAATTCACTTTGTAATATCTTCTTTCCTTTCTTTCTCCCTCCCTCCTTTTTGTTGCTATATAAACCAAAGTTGAGCCCTGAATTTTGATAAAGATAAAAGAACAGTGAAGATGTGCTCTGTGTCCTTGGGTAGCATCTAGTAGCCCAGAGAGAACAGCTGAGTGGCCAGCAGGATTTGAGGCGTCTCAAGGCTAGGAACTCCTGCTGCCGGTCCTGATCTCTCCACATTGTGCTGAAAGCCGTACCCAGCTTCCTGTCCCAGAAAGAAGTGGCTTCTTCATCTTGGATGGACTTCTCGTCATCTTGGGATTCATGATGCCTAGATCTGGGCCTCACCAGACAGGGCACTGTAGTCCTAGCACTCAGAAGCCTGAGGCAGGAGGATCGCCACAGATTTGGGGCCTGCCGTAGCTACGTAACAACTTGTTTAGGTCAGAGGTGAAGGAGAAAGAGAGGAGAAACAAAAAGAAAAATAGACTCATACACGGGCAGAATAAATGATCAGCAAATCCTGGTTTCATTGAACCCGAATAAACTGATATTGTGTTTTTATTCTTGAAGGGTTTTTTTGGTTGTTTGCTTTTGTTTTGTTTTGCTTGCTGACTAATGGACTTTGCCATCAGTCTCAATGGACAAAGGTCAGCAAATATATTTTATTTGCTTTTAAATCCATAAAAATATAGATTTATGCCTCAAAAGAAGCAATGGCTCTGCATATTGGGGGGACAGTAACTTCTGTGATTTCTTCTATTTAGAAATCTCACACTTTCCCATTGCAAAGTATAATACATCTAAAATTGTAACTGCAGTGCTGAGTTAATATGTTACATTTGACACAAGCCAAAAATAAAAATGAGTCTCATACTCTGAGAATGATGAGCAAATTAGTTGGAATCTCACAAAGACTTAAAAATTTTTGTTTTTTGAAACAAAATCTTCTGTAACCAAGGCGGAGCCTTAAGCCCTTCTGAGCCTCCCTTCTCTCAAATGCTGGGGTTCCAGGTGTGCTGTCTTTCTTAACTTTGCAGAAAGTCTGAGGAAGTAAAAAGTGCTAAATGAGAGGAGGCGACCTTGGGCTGGAGAGATGACTCACTGGTTGAGAGTAGACCCCGCCCCTGCAGAGGACCCTAGTTCAGCTGCTAGCTACCCCCCCCCCCGCCCCCACACCCGTGTTGAGCAGCTCGCAGCTGTCTGTATCGAATCCAGCCTCGGGTGACTGGACATCCTCTTCTGAACTCTGTGGGCACCCGTACTCACATGTGCATACCCCCATACAAACACTCGTACGCATGTAATTAAAGGAATAAAAGTGACTCTTAAAAAATATATCTTAACAACTATCTGCAGTATTCATGCCCATTCTATTTGCAACTGTGGCACAGCATTCGTACTTGAGGGTTGGATCCAAGTGAGGCTCATACCGTGCAATCATCAAATACACACCTTTCCCCCTTGTTATCCAGAAACGGGTATCAGATTGCCCCTCAACCTCAGCTGTGTTTTCTGGAGTAAGATGTCTGCTGGCCTTATGCCGAGTATGGGGCAGCAACCGGGCTCAGGCAGGGAGGGAGCTTCCACACTGTGAGAGTCCTGCATGCTCACAGCCCTTCACCTCCGCCGTGCTTCTTCTTGGCCTCGGCAACCCACGGTGACTTTCCTGCAGTGGAGGTGACAAGAGTCACGAGAAGTCACCCGTAGGAGCTGAGGTACCTGGGAAGCCTAATACCCAGCGCAGGGTGGCCCACATCTGAGGAGTAAAGCTCCACCAGGACCTGTATAGGAAAAGAGTTGTCACTGTGAAATAACAGCCCGCGGTGAGAAGCCCAGCAGCAGACGCTGACACAGAACTTCTTCCTGTGGGGAAGCAGCGTGGCGCACATCAGCACTGCTGATGTGTTTAACATCTTCTACACGGGGTCTAAAAGACCCTTAGCCAAACACTTCTGGCAACATGACATTTCCTACTAGGATTCTTTAAAACCCAGCTTTTAGTAGATTCAGGTTTGTGAAGTAAGCCCAAAATTAAGAAAGGGTAACAGAACCAGCAGCTGTTATTCTAGCTGGGCATGGCAGAACTTGCCTGTTATCCCAGCACTAAGGAAGCTGAGGCAGGAGATCATTGCAAAGTTTTTTGGTTTTGGTTTTGGTTTTTAAAAACTGTGTTTCTCTGTTTGCATTCCTGAGTGTTCTAGAACTTGCTCTGTTGTGAGCTAACCAGTGTGGGTGCTGGGAGCTGAACTGGGGTCCTCTGACTTACCAAAGAACAGTAGGAGCCATCTCTCCAGGTCCCGTTTTTAAAAAGGTCTAATTCTATAGGCCAGATGGCCTGGAAAAAAATTTTTTTTGAAGAAGCAAAATATGATCAAAAGCCAAAATCTAACTCCATAATGCTGAGCTGCATTAAACTAAATGAAATGGGCCTGAGGGTGTCTCAGGCAGTGTGGCCAGATAGTGTGTCTCTGATTCCTCCAGAGAGTTCCCTCACAGAAAATGGGGAGGTTCACAAAACTCAAAAAAGTCACAAGGTTTAATAAAAACCTTCTAGAGGAAGGACTCATTGGCGGAGCTGCCTGCAAGCTGGGCAGTGGCCCTCTGGAAGAGTAACCCGTGCTCTTAACCACTGACCCACCCTACAGACACAGTTAGCTTCTCTTAACCAGTCTGTTTTTGTTTTCATGATGGTGAGCTTGTTCTTCTAGCCTCATGCTGTAAATTTTGATAAACCAGCCTACCTCTGTTTTAGGCTGGAAACCATCTTACGGCAAATATTACATAGTTTACTTTATAAACTTTATATAACATTATATAAGCTACATCTTATAGTAAATACAAGCATTCCTGTTTTGATTAAATCTCTTTTTCTCAAGGAATGGGCTATGCCAACGAACCTTAGCAACAAATGGTCTTGTACTGCCCATTCCAGGAAACAGCAACCATGCCTTAGTTTCAAAGGTTATTATGACCACTTGTTGCTATGACCACGTTGTTATCACTACCTTGTATCGGGAGGTTGTTTCTGGAACCCTGCCTATTTGTCTGCCAAATCCCCCATTTGGAAACTCCTAACCTATAAGAACCCTTATCTTCCTCATGCCCAGTGCCGATCTCTTGAACCCATCCTGTAGGGAGAGACAATCTGTGTACATAATTTTTTTTTAATTATTAAAAATTTCTGCCTCCTTCCCACTGTGTACACAAATTTTAAAAAGCTTCTTTAGCTTGTAAGTGGTGGTGCACGCCTTTAATGGCAACACTTGGGAGGCAGAGACAGGTGGATCTCTATGAGTTCGAGTCCAGTCTGGTCTACAAAGTGAGTTCTGCGGCAACCAGGGCTGTTACGCAGAGAAACCTTGTCTCAAAAAAAAAAAAAAAAAGTTTGCTTTAATTAATTTGGCTATGATTTGGGTCAGATATCTCTCTCCTCATATGTGTGGGATTAACAATTTCCCTCACTCAGAGTAGGTTTGCCCACAGCAGTCTCCTTTGCTTTCAGGATCACAGGAACAAATTTAGTCCAGAGAATCTCCGAATGGGCGCAGCTACCCACAGCCCCTAATGTTCACCCTTCCCAGTCCACTCCGTTAACTCCTCTTAGCATGTTTCTACTTTCTCCAAATAAATCCCTTTGCTATTGTGTCTTTGTCTTTGGTTCTGATTTATTTTCTCACCATATTTCACAGACAGCCTACAAAGAGTAACCGGGAGGTGTAACAATGTTAGTGTCAGTCAGCCTCCCAGTAGGAAAGAAATTACATGCCTCAGGGCCTTAGAAGACACTAAGTGGCAGCTATCTGCAAATGCAGAACAGGATTAAGGAGCGCAGTGAGCCTCTGGAGCACTCTGGGGAGCAGCGGGAAGCAGGTCTCTAACAGCCCCAGGCCTACCGGGAAGGTGGGGCTTATTTGACTTATTTATACTCTACACCGAGCCTCTGCCAACCTGATCACACCATCCCAGGGAGGAGCTGCCAAGAATTCCAGCTCCCCCCAGCCCCTCACCGCTGTGCAGAACCCGTAGGATCAGTGGGGGGTGGGGAGGTGGGGGGTGGCACAGAGAAGGGGCTAGCCCTAAGGCCCCCTCTATATGGAAAACAAAAAGAGGAGCTCAGGTCCCAGGAGGTCTGTATAATGTTCATATTTTGTTTTTAATCACCATGCCAGGCTCAGAACACATATGCACAGGGCATGATATTCCTTTATTCCGTAACTGATCAAAAGTTAGGAGCCTCCGCAGTGGAAGGCATCGCAACTGACAGGATATTACTGTATTTCCAAACAAAGCAGCATTTCCTTCTGGCAGTCAGTAAGCACTAAAGGGGATACAATAGTCTGAGCCTCTTGTGCTGCACACGGAGCTATCTTCAGAGATGCTTTCTGTTATTAGCAACCCCAGAGCAGAGCCTCCTCAGATTCCAAGATCACAGACTTGGCACAAGAAGCAGCCAGATAAATCTCGATCCTTCTGTGGTTTCCAGGGCTGGTACCTACGAAGGTACTGTGTGCCTCAGTTTCTTCATCCACAAAACAGGGATAGTGATAGCATCAGCTTCTTGGACTACTTTCCAGCCACCATGCTACCTTCCAACCCTGCTGCTCAGTAGGTACAATTGCAGGCAGTCTTTGACACATACTGATTCCAACAAGTCTCTGGCTTCATCTGTCACTGTGTGTTCTCTTTGATTGACCCCCATGGCCAGGTCCTTGGAATCCTTCTTCCTTGTTAAGACAGAATAAGGCTTGATTTCCCAGTCATGTTGTTTGTCTGCAATGAGAACCAGGATTTTGCAGGGTGTGAGTCCCTAGTTGGGGGCACTTATGCTATCTCCTAGCTTCCAAGTTTTCAGCCCCCACTTTTAGAGTGCCCAACTGTAATTGCTCCAGGGGCAGGCTTAGTGAGCACTTCAGACAATGCAAGCTTCGCCTTCACCTCCTTGGAGGGCAGCAGGGACTCTGTCTTATTCACCATCTCCCTTCCGCCGAAGCACAAGGCCCAGTGAAACCTCCATTGGATGAAAATGCTTGCCTATTTGAAATTGAGCAAAAGTGTCAAAGGCTGTGTTGGTAGTCCTATGAGCTGTCAACATTAGGAGCTGGGCTAAGTGATTTCAGGTTGAACCCCTATAAATTGAGGCCTGGCCTCTGTTCTTCAGGTTGGCCTCTGAAACTGGTCAGGTAGGTTACTGATAAAAATACAAATTTGTGGAGCTGGGTGGCGGTGGCGCAAATCTTTAATCCCAGCACTCAGGAGGCAGAGGCAGGTGGATCTTTGAGTTTGGGGCCAGCCTGGTCTACAAAGTGAGTTCCAGGACAGTCAGGGCTACACAGAGAAACCCTGTCTGAAACAAAACAAAATACAGATTTGTAAAATAAAATGTATAGACCTACTCCACAGGTAGAATAAGGGTGGCCAAACTGAATTTTAGTCAGATAACAGTTTCCTTGTACGTCTATGTCCTCGTCATTGCTTGCACCCCAGATTGAAGAGCATCTTTGGAATTCCCATCGGGCCCAGGCCCAGCCCCTCCTGTGTTCTCCCCACAGTCTGAGCAACCACGAGCTATGCTCAACACTACAGCCCCTGGGGTGAGAACCTGGACCAGAACTCCATATTGGAGAGAATGTGGCCACTGACCCTCACTTGAACTGGTGCAGGTTTGCTGGTTCCCATTACCAGGCAGGAAGAACCACAGGAAGACGGGGAAGGGATTCAAACTTTCATGGTCACCCCTATTCTCCAAGTGTCTATCGAATTTCCACCTTGGACGTTTGGAAAGGGAACATCTGTGCTGTAGATCATCCGTAGACCCAAGTGGGCCATTTGCTTCGCGAAGCTAGAATAAGGGCAGCACCTGGCTCTTGCGTGATGAGAAATGCGGGGCCCAGGTCAGCAGGACAGAATTCCAGAGATGCTACGCAGGATCTCCCCAGACTCAGAGCGATTCCAACGGCCCCGCTGCTTCCTGAAACCTGAGTGTGATAACACTGAGGGGTGATGTGGGGTCTGCCACTCAGCTGGAAGCGAAGGCTGCTGCGGGGATTGCAGATAGACTGGCTGAGATGGGGGCTCATTGTCTGGGGAGGAGAGTAGCCCCAGGCATCACGGTGAGGCTCACCGTGGTCAGCTTGGACAAACTGAGGTGGAACCTCCTCCTAGGATGTGAAGTGAGTTTCCATTCTTCGTTAACTGCCATTTTATAGACTCCAGCGAAATCCTAGCTCTGCTGCTATCCAGCCATGGTTGAACTTGGATAAGTAACTCAAGTGTCAGAATATATATATATATATATATATACATATACACACACATATATGTGTATGTATGTATATGTATATATTTGTTTTGAGAATCAAAATAATTGCAGAAAGCATAATTGAGCATACGCAAAAACCTGGCACACAAAGGTTGCTGTTTTCACCATGGATGGAGTCTGAGCCTCAGCAAGAGGAAGCAGCACCAGGTAGCCATACCACACACTCCCCAGCACCCCAACCAGACTCTGGTTAGGCAGTGTGATGCCTGACTGCCTCTGCCCAATGTGATGCTCTTCTGAATGGCGACCGGGCCCACAGGCTTCCCTGAGGTTTCCTTGAGACCATCCAGTGTGCACCGTTTCCTGGGGTTGCCCTGTTAGTTTCTTGGTGTCCTCTCACCCCAACCTTTTAGTACATAAATCTCTGATTCCTCTCTCCTGCTGCACTGTTTCCTGGTGAGGAACATGGTGTGGTCCTCAGCTTTTACCAGCCTGGAACACGCTCACACAGCCTGATACCCAATACATTCAGGAAAAGAGTAGAGAGAGTGATTAGGTTACTGCTCAACCAGGAAAGACCCGTGTAGAGAGAGAGACGGACAGAGGAACAGAAACAAGCACAGACAGAGACAGTCAGTCACAGACACACGGAGTGAGGAGGGGAGGAGAAAGTGGGGGCTACTCCAGTGTCTATCACCCCCTCCCCACCACCCTCAGCTCCTCTGGCTCACCTAACCGAAGCAATGGCAGTTCCCAGCTGACTTCAGCTGACTGGGTGCTCAACCAACCTGCCCCACACTCGGGCCAGTTCTGGCTTGTGCTCTCCCCAAACCTGTCAACTGTTAACAAGCTTGAGATTTCCTCACCAAGAGGTCTTTCAGGCTCTGTCTTTTGTTTCGTTTTCCCAATTGTCCCTTGAGGAAACAGTTTTTCCATTGAGGAAACTCATGACCTCTGACTCCTGCCCCTGTGACCTCCAACTGCTCCGACATGTCTCTTATTCCGGGCCTGAATGATGAAAGGACTTTGGGTCCCAACTAAGCATCTGGCGCCCTAAACAGAAGGAATAAGGCCCTCTCTTGTACAGCTAAACCCAAACCAACATGTAATTCAACAATTTCAGTGTAAAACGTTCATGCTTTAGTCTCAACGTTGACAGCCGCGCACTATGTCCCGTAACTGAGCGATTCTGTACCCTGCTTCTGCAGCCCTGCCTGTCCTCTGTGGAACTCTGCTTACTTGTCCTGAGCATCCCTGCTCTCTCGGCTATCATGTCTCTCTTGGGAGTCTCAGAGAGATAGGTTAAATCAAGGTTAATTCATAATTTGACACACCCATAGAGATATCTGTGCTTCTCAGATAGGAGGGAGTTGATCCCACCGGCTGGCAACCCCAACAGCCACAAAACATCCCACTTCCCTTGGTCTGTCTCCCTGTAACAACTGGCAGCCGAGCTGCTGTTCCAGGCTTTAGCCATGCTAATCTTGGGAAACTGCATCCCGAATATTTGGCCAACTCTAATGAACCAACCTCAGCCACAATCCTAACAGGTCACAAATCCTTCAGGGTAGGGCAGAGAGCATGGCCTCACAGCTGCCAGCAAAACCAACTCCATCTTACCCTGGACACTTTGTCATGGTTGGTCTCCCCTGATGCTTCCTAGGGAAGCATGGCCTCCAGATGGAGCCTTGTGGAAGCTACCTGTCTAGAGCATAGAAAGTCTACACAGAAATAGCCTGGAACTAAACTTTCTCACAATGCCGGAAATGAGAAAATGGAGTACAGTAAAATATCGGATGGTATTCACTGGGCTACATGCTGGCACCCGTCAAGGATAAACAGTGGCCGGGGGAATCTCAGCCTGTGTAGGGAAGCTCCAGAATACTATCCATGGGAGGAGGGTCATCTTCACGAAGACAGAAAGGGGATTCCCAGGACTGGAGATAAGGTTCAGCAATTAAGAACACTTGCTGCCGGGCGGTGGTGGCGCACGCCTTTAATCCCAGCACTCGGGAGGCAGAGACAGGCGGATCTTTGTGAATTCGAGGCCAGCCTGGTCTACAAGAGCTAGTTCCAGGACAGGCTGCGTAGCTACAGAGAAACCCTGTCTCGAAAAACCAAAAAAAACTGTGAGTTCGAGACCAGCCTGGTCTACAAGAGCTAGTTCCAGGACAGGCTCCAAAACCACAGAGAAACCCTGTCTCGAAAAACCAAAAAAAAAAAAAAGAACACTTGCTGCTCTTGCAGAGGACCCAGGTTCAGTTCCCAGCACCCACAGACTTGTAACCATCTGTAACTCTGGTTCCTGTGCCCTCTTCTGGACTCCATGGGCGCCATGCGTGTATGTGGTGTATATACATACGTGTCGATAAAGCACTCATACACACAAAGTAAAATAAATAAATCTAAAAAGAAAAGAGAAAGGGAATTGCTTTGAGCCCTCCTGTCTTCTCCAGGAAACAAGGTCCAAATGCATAACCAGCAGACGGGGCCCTGGTTCCTTGTGTCCCAGGGCTGCTGCCCATTTTCTCTACAACCCCAGAGTCCTCCTCCATCTCCTTTTTCAGTCTCTCTCTCTCTCTCTCTCTCTCTCTCTCTCTCTCTCAAACACACACACACTTGCACATGCGTGCACACAAATGCATGTCCTTTACTGCTTTTCAGTTTTATTTTGTGATTGCTGAGTAGGTGTGGGATAGTGTAAAATTTCCCTTCGCACATTCACGGGAAGAAACCCAAAGAGTGGGAAGCCGGCACCACGCACTGCTCAAATGCTTATGAACAGTGCAAGCAGCCAGTGGCCCCTCTGTGGAGTTGTGTGAGCAGAGACGTCTGTGTGAGAGGGAGGCAAAAGAGAGGCTCCCAAATATCTACCCCTCGAACTAGACTCTGTGACCATGCAGATTTCATGGCCAAAGGGACACAAAATGGTGGAAACCGCTATCAGCTAACCTTTGGGTGATAAACACCCAGGACTATTTCCAATGGACCCAGTGCCAGCTAACCTTTGGGTGATAAACACCCAGGACTATTTCCAATGGACCCAGTGCTTTCGTGACAGGAGTCCTGGGTGGCAAAGAAAGAGACGGAAACATCAGTGGTGTGTGATTCCACAATGGGCGTCAAAGGAGCAGGAAGACACAAACCATGAGGCGGGCAACCCCAGAAACTACCAAAGGAAACCCAAGCCTCCTGGCTCAACTCTGTAGAGCTCTTTATTTCTGGATGTGAGGTCCCATCAGATTACTAGCCTCTGAAACAATAAGGTAGTTAGGCTTGGTTGTTTAAATGCCTGGGTTTGTAATATCTTTGTTATAGCAGCAACAGGAAACTCATACAATGAATTAGGTTTATGTCCCAGAGAAGAGGCCTGAAACAGACTTCAAAGTCTGCCTCTCTTCTTAGAGACAGCGCGCTCTCTCCCTCCCTCCCTCCCTCCCTCCCTCCCTCCCTCCCTCCCTCCCTCCCTCCCTCCCATATGATGCAGCCTCTCCCTCCCTCCCCCCTCCCTCCCCCCTCCCTCCCATATGATGCAGCCTCTCCCTGAACCTTCTTCTCAGGCTGTTGCCAAACTAGGCAGCTGCCTTGAAACCCAGTCAGGCTTTACTGTTCTACACAGCAGCAATCATTCTCACAGCTTCTTCAACATCGTCCGTAGATTTGGTAAGACAACTGGGAATTCCCAAAGGGAGGAATTAGTTAAAAGAGAGGATTTTTTTCCAACATTAAAACATGAGAAAAAATCATAACAGTGGAGGGATTTGGGTCTCTGTATGATAAAATGCTGGACAGTTTGAAAATGGAGTGACTAAATGAGAGGATATCTATCTAATTTAGATGTGATTTATGTAATGTCAACAGGAAACATTATCAGCTTGATCATTTTTGTCTTATCACTAAAAATGCTGGTTAATCTGAGTGGTAAAATATAAGCCTTAAAAAACCAAATAAAGATCATAGAGATATTCAAATCCAAACAGAGGACTTAAATGGAGAGCCAATTTTAGCTTTGCATTATAAAAATAGAGAGGAACAGCCTAAGGTTTTCAGACAACCAACCTTAATATATTCAGTAACCTTTCAGGAATTGCCAAATGGCAGAGGTTCTGTTACAGCTAACTGGACTCCTGTGCCAGTGTTAGATTTAAAGAGATTCAAGGAAGCAATAGTCTCATATGGCATGCATTTTGTAAAGTAACTGTTAAACTAGTGGTCAGTTTGTAATAGAATTATCCCTAAAGACTGGATAGATTGGTTAAAGATGTTTTAGAGAGCCTGGTCCACAATTACAATGGAATACCTGATTCAGAGAAGAAGCTAAGATTATTGAACAACAGAATAAAGCTAGAGGGAGGGAAATCTTCCAAGATCAAATTCTTGGAAAAGGAGACTATGCCACTACAGAAAGGCAAGCTGTGTATGATGACCACACCCTGGTTTTATGCCACACAGCAGCTTTGAATGCTTGGGACAGAAATAGGAAAGAAAATTGAGTCATTTACTAAAGCTATCCAGGGCCCAAAGGGAGACTTTACAAAGATTAACTTTAGCAGTAAATAGAATGATACCAAATTCAGAAGCTAGACAAATGATAATTGAATCTCTGGCTTTTAAAAATGCCAATTCTCTATGTAAAAGGATAATTAGGCCATTAAAGGCAAGGTCAGCACCTTTAGAGGAATGAATTTGAGATACAATTAATATTGAATCTCATAACCATGATGATGCATGGATAGGAGAGGTGATTTCCAGAGATTTGAGGAAAAATGGACATGTCAAATGTTATAATTGTGGCAAACAAGGTCATCTTAAAAGGGATTGAACACAGTGTGTTCCTAGAAATATTTTTTTCTAAGAATAATCCATTCAGAATGTCCCTCCCTTCTGGATTATCCAGAAGCTGTGGCGAAGGCTGGCATTGCACTAATGAATATAGGTCAACGAGGAATAGTCAAGGTAATTATTTGCTGTTGGGAAACTCTGTGAAGGGCCAAACCCAGTTAAGCCATTTCCTTCCATTGTAGAAGAAACTCCTTTCCAGAGCAATCAAAGAATTCAATGCCTATAGCAAGAAATCATACTGTTCTGGATAATAGAACAGCTATAAAAGAGAGGACAAAAATTTCAGGGGAGACCATAAAGCAAGTATTTTGCCAAATTTTTATAAATGAACAAAGACCAAAATTAAAAGTATGAATAGATGATGTTGTCATTGAAGGTCTGGTAGACACAGGTGTGGATGTAACAATAATTTCATGATGCCCACATTCCTGAGAGGTGAGGTGGGTGGTTTTTGGTTGTTCAGTGGGTCATGGATATTTGTCATTGTTTAAGGGGGTTGGTTACAAGTTGTTATTGGTAATGGTCAGGAAAAAAGCTAAACAAAGGAAATTAGATTCAAGGTTCTTTTGAAAAGAAAAGGGGGGATATAAACATGACAGGAATAAAGGGTAGATTATTGAATCTACTCTGAAAAAAGGGAAGATATAGATATTATTATTTACCTGGTGCAGAAAGCAAGTTATGATAGAAAGTAAATTAGGTACAAGACTTTGGACTCACCAAGATAGGGTAGATATGGAGTATTTTCTCTGAATTTGTCAAATGCAAATAGACAGACATTGTTAATGTATTTATTGCCTGAATATGTTGTATAAAGTTATTGAACTTATTGTATATAATTTTCTTATATTAGTTATAGCCTTTTTATTTTAGACAAAAAAGGGGAAATGTAGTGATATTTCTTTTGTATTTTAATTAATAAAGCTTACCTGAAGAACAGAATGCAAAACGGCCACACTAGTCAGCCATAGAGCCAGGCGGTGGTGATATAGGGCTTTAATCCCAGCACTAGAGAGGAATATAAGGCAGGCTGAGGCAGGAACTTGTCCACTTTTAGTCTGAAGATTTCAAAGAGGTAAGAGATCTCCAGTGGCTTGACTGGTTTTGCATCTCTGATCTTAAGATTGAACCCCAATATGTGCCTCTGGGTTTTTATTATTCGTGCAGCAAAGAGGTGTACCTGGGATTTAGGTGGGGCCCAGGCTCTTCCACGGCCGCACTTGCTGCACTCCAGTCTTGGTCGGCCAGGCCTCAGCATGTGACAGGTATCTTTCTGCCTTCTTTCCTCTTAGAAACGGCTCTGCTGGTACTTCTTGTTGCCCACCTTTTCCAGGTCATAAATCCTGAGAAGTAGCTCTGACATCTACCCCGGGGTGGACACACTGTCCCCATGTTCCAGGTCCCTCTGGGCTGGAGTCTACCACTCTAAGGTTGATGCTGAAGGCTGTGAAGCTAGCCTACCATTGACCCCGTGGCCACACACGGGGCGGGAGAGGTTTGACTGCTATCTGCACAGCATTCCCCACCATCAAGGTGGACTGTGCAGCTGGCATTTACAAAAGCTGCAGCCTGCCAGGTGCAACACAGCGGTCATCTGCTACCAGACAACTCCAATCGTTAATCTTCTTTCTTTTAAAAAAGATTTTATTTTTAATTTGGTGTACGTACATGTGTCTGTATATAATATGCACACTTAAGTGCAGGTGTTTGCAGAGGCCCTACAGCTGGAGTCACAGGTGGTTGTTAGCTTCTGACGTGGTCGCAGGGAACCTAACTCAGGACCTCTGGCCGAGCAGTGCACGCCCCTAAGTGAGTCATCTTTCTAGCTCAGTGGCATTCAATCTTGATTCCCCTTTGGTTGGGTTGAAAAGTGCCAAAATTAGTAAAGGACACTTTCTGGGTCCACAGGGGGATTGAGGGGAAAGAGCCACCCCACCCTGAATGCAGTCTTCGCTGTTCCATAGGTTGGGGCCCTGGAGGGAACAAAAGGGGAAGAAAAAGCCTGCAGCACACACACGTACTCAATCTGTGTTCTGGTCATCACAGGTGAGTGGTTATCGCTCTAGGATCCTTAATTTTGACATTTCACTTCATATCAGGTTCAGAATCGATGGGATCTGCTAACGAGGGATTGTGACCTTTAAAACCCCCGAGCTAAACAAAATCCTTCAAGTTGTTTGTGGTGGATTTCATGTCAGAAACAAGATGGAGTGTGTCTGCTCGTATCTCCTAGAGAGCTACACCCTCTTAACACTGTGAGATCAACTTCCAGAATCATAAAGCACATAATGTCCTTGTCATCCTGGGATGCAGGTACCTGGGGTTTCAGAAGCACCATTGCAGGTGATGGGGTCTTGGCTTCCGTTTCCCTTCTTGTGCCTTATAGATCCCTGCCACATGCCACCCAGGGTACTCATCTGTGTTCACACATGAAGCTCTCGGGCCCTCAGGTCTTCCTCAACACTGAACACCTCTGGAATCTGAAACACAGGGTGAACATGCAGAGGGTCCCAATCATTGGACCAACCCCAGAGAGCCCAAGGACCTGTGTTGAATGAATGTGTCCTAGATGCTTTCCCCAAACACAAGAATGCTTCCTAACCTGTGCCAGGCCAAGGCGTGCCTAAGTTTCTGTTCTCCTGATAGAAGAGACGAAGACAACTATGTCCACAGGTCAGAGTTTATTTCATAGTGACTCATTTATAGCATTTTCAAGTACAAGATTCTGTCCAACATCTTTGACACGTGAAAACAGAAAAGCACAAGTTGGTAAGGCACCTGCAGAGTGGTGAGGCTCCCCTCTCGGCTTGAGACTTCTGGGGAACTGCTCACATGTCTGTTGAGCAGAAAATAAAGGTATCAAAAGTCTGTTTGCACACATGATGAGGTGACAGCTTGGTGGCCTGCTACAGTGTTTTCCAGGTGACTCGGCCTACACTGAGAGTCAGAAGAGACATGGCTACGCACACGGCTCACAGAGCCCTCCCGAGACACCAGCCTGTATGTTCTGCCACTTTCCAGCCACAAAGAGAACCAACTTTACATTTCATTCAGGCACAGACTTCTAAAAATTTCTCAGCCCAAATCTCTATATTCGAAAAGTAAAAATGCAGGAAACCTCAAGTACATCCAGACCTTATTACTCCACAGGCTGCAATAATATATTGAAAACTTGCAGGTCAGTGTCAACCAGTACATTTGTGGCATAACAGCTCAGGAATATTCATCCTGGAAGGAAGTGTCCAGAACTTGGTCACACAGCATCCTTCATGCCACTTCCCAGTGACCCAGAGGCCGAGCGCGAGGCCCCATGGCCCTGGCACCATACATCAAAGTCTGTGTTCTAAATGTTCATGTCCTTGGTCTCCACTACATTGGCTTTTATTATAACATTTAAAATTAAATAACTCACTCCTCCCCACCCACCTTCTGTACACAGGATAGACGGAGCCTCCTCTTGGAGGCGGGCTTTCCAGGCAGCCAAGCACAGTAGGGCAGTAAACTCAGTCACGAGGCCAGTTACAAGCATTTCTGTAAGTGAAGCAATGCTACCGCTCAGGCCACAATGAGACGCGTCAGAAAAGCGTGGCTGATGTCACTGGCACTGTGCTGGAGGCTCAGTAACAAACAGTTCATCTTTCCTGGTGGTTCAGCAATTAACCTTTTCACTTTAATAAAGGAAGTCCTGGGTCCTATTCGCCAGCAGGAAGAAGTCATTGACCTGAAATATGACCTGATCTTTTTACTTTTTTTTCTATAGAAAAACATAAGGTTGACTTTTTTTAATATAAAAAAATTTTCACAGACAGAAAATTTTGTTACCAGGTGGCCACAAAGAGGTACCTTGCCCACAGCAAATGAGAAGCTGGGATTCATTGGCCCCTACGGCACCTTGGAAGTACCTACAGCACTGTGACAGAGCTTTCCGGACACAGGACAGCCCCAAGACAGCCAGCTGTAAGCCCCTCCCCTCAAAGGACAAGCGCCGCAGCACGATCTTGTGAACATCAGAAGTATGTTCATCCCACATTCTAAGATAGTTTCAAAAATGTGTAAAAGAAGATAACATTCTACAAAATGATGTCTGTTCAAAAAAATGTCAAGAAGAAGGCATGCCACCCTGACACCTGCAAGCACGCTTTGTGTGTCTCAAAATTTCATCAGCCAACCAGCCGCCTGCATGTGTGAGTACACTCATGTGTGCATGCACACAAACATATGAGTGTGTACCCAGATGGACATTTCAGCACACTTAAGGTGTGTGTGTGTGTGTGTGTGTGTCCCACAATTGACTATGGCTTCTCTCGAGGGAGGGACCCCCTTCTTGCAAATGGGATGCTGAGCTTGGCGGCTTTAAGTCCCTAGACAAGAACCTCCTCTTGCTTTCCTCCCCAGGACACAGATGGCCCAGTGCACAAGCCAGTCCTGAAAGCAAAGAGCACTCTCTGATCTCAACGTGAGTCAGTTGCCCCCTGAAAATAATGCCAGCTCTGCGCCCAGCACTTGCCTTCCAAGAGCCATTCCCACCATTTTCACAGCAACACAACTGGTCATGTGATTCAAAACAAAACAGAAAGCATTACAAGCAAGTGTTCTCTCCAGACAGCACAATGTCAGGAGCCAGCGGGATGTTTTGGTTTAGAATCTTAAGCAAGCAAGGCTGAGTGAATGGCAAAGGGACGGGTGTGAGGTCTTCTGGTCAGGAGCAGATCTTTTCTTCAGATTTTTGCGCTTACAAAAACAGGTATGGTTTGTGTGGTTTCGGAGCCGGGACTGATTCTCACCAAGTCTGGTGTGCTTGGCATTCACTAAGCACTCAGCAGCCCTTAGTCAGGAGAGGGGCACGGTCTCCTTTGTCCTGTACAATGCAGCAGAACTTCATGTAACCTAGCTTGGAAGAGCCCTTTTCATATGAATATAAATTAATCCAGAGGTCTACAGCTCTAAGTTTCCAGAGTTACAAAAAACAAAAACAAAACAAAACAACTTAACTTCCAAATTTCTCTAACATAGTTTGCATATGAATCTCAACTCCAGTCTCCCAGACAGGAAATTAAGGACAAAGGGGCACACTTTGAGGGCTTGTCCTATGACCACACCCACGTTACACAAAGAGTTTCTTGCAGCTTAAACACCAGCTGCTTGTGAGGGTCAGGCCAGGCAGCAGTACTTTCTCCACCAGGACTTGGACAGGTCCCGCACCTTATCTGGGGTCCTGCTTTTAGACTTCTTCGGCTGTTGCTGGGAGTCCGAGTGCTGGATACCAGCAACAATGGCGGCGTCAAACACCTCTTTGAGGTTTTTCTGAGTCAAAGCTGAGCATTCGATATAGGAGACAGCTTTGATTTCCTCAGCGCACAGCTTCGCTGCCTCCTCGGGGACTGGCTTTTCCTTGCATTTGTCCAGTTCAATGAGCACTTTGACATCTTCTCGAAGGTCCGACTGGGTCCCAACCAGGATGATGGGGGCCTTCGGGCAGTGACACCGAATCTCCGGTACCCACTTCTCACTGACGTTTTGGAAGGAGGTGGGACTCACCACGCTGAAGCACAGCAGGAAGATATCCGCGTTGGTGTAGCAGAGGGGCCTCAGCTTGTCAAACTCATCCTGAAACCAAATAGTACAAGGACATTACTCTCATTAGCTCTCACCACCTTAGTGAATGGCCTTGAGGACCAGGGCAGTCACAGAAAGCCCCTATTTTTACAGTCAGGAGTCAGTATCTCAGACTTGCCCTGCTGCCTGCCCTGGGACACAGGTGCAGCCTCTATAAGCTCTGAGGGACGGCACAGCCTTAACACTCCAAATGTGCTCTTTGTTTCTTTTTTTTTAATTTATGTATTATGTATATAGTGTGAGGGGCACCAGATCTCATTATAGATGGGTGTGAGTCATCATGTGGTTGCTGGGAATTGAACTCAGGACCTCCAGAACAGCAGTCAATTCTCTTAAGCTGAGCCATCTCTCCAGCCCTGCTCTTTGTTTCTTTAGTGATCACGACCACCATGACACTCGCTACAGAAACGCACTCAACGCTAATGAGATCTCGCTTTTTCTGGCCTTCAGCCCACAGTGACCTCAACTCTCTCTTTTTGCTTTTGGAACTTGGCAACTCTGAAGGTCAGTACTCATCCATGCTGGTACCCAAGAGCCAGCCCTGATCTGCCTGACCACAGCCGTGAAGGATGCTAATTCCTCCCGCCAGCCCCAGCGCAGTGTGGAACCATGGTCCTCAGAAATAAGAAAGACTGAGACATGAAACTAGGCTCCGTGTAGGCCACTATCCGTAGCAGTTTAACGAACTGGTACCCTCCCTGACGTCACCCACGGACACTGGTAATACAGGCTTGTCCTGGCCGTATCTTCTTTCTCTTACGTTTGTTCCTTCTCTCGTCTCTGCAAGTGGCTAAGCTTCCACACAGTGTTTCAGATAGAAGGAGCACAGCTGTCCCGTGGTACAGAGACCTGGAGCAGGTAAATGAACACAGACGGTCTGCAGTCTACCGGCAGATTCTCCAAACACCAGACACGGCAGGCACGAGGCAGGCATCCATGCCTGCATCTCCTCTCAGACATCTTCTAGAGCCCTGTGGCACCATTTCCTGCCAACAGGAAACTCCAGCTCAGCTCAGCTCAGCCCAGGAAAGCTGTCGTACCAGCTCCCTCTTATCTGAAATGTGTCTGTGGGTGCTGACATCCTCCAGCAGCCAACACTGGTGACTTCCCAAAGCAGGAAAAGCCAAACGCTCTCAACAGTTCCCTCGACTCGGCCGGCAGGTTCTGATCACCTAGAGCCCCATTCTCTAGGCATCCTTCTCCAACGATGGCTGTCTCTGTTAGGGTTTCTATCACTGTGATAAACATCAGGACCAAAACAACACGGGGAGGAAAGGGTCTACATGACTTTACAGCCTGCAATCCATCAGCCAGGGAAATCAGGGCAGGAACCTGGAGTCAGGAACAGAGGCAGAGGCCATGGAGGAGTTCTGATTACTGGCTTGTTTAGCCTGTTTTCTTATAGCACGCACGGTCATCAGCCCAGGTGTGTCACCTCGCACAGTGAACTGGGCCTTCCCACACCCATCACTAATTAAGAAACTATACCAGGGCCCGCCCATAGGACAGTCTGTCAGGGATAGGTATTAGCTACTTTTCTATTGCTGTGAACAAAACATCACGGCCAAGGCAGCTATAAAAGTAAATTTTAAAGAAGACATTTAATAGGGCTTATGGTTTCAGAGGGCTTGCTAGAATCTATGACAGTAGAGCCAAAGCATGGTGGCAGGAATGGCTGAGAGTTCACATCTTGATCCACAAGCAGGAGGCAGAAGGGGACACACTAAGAAATCATTTTGAAACCTCAATGCGGGGGTGGGGGGAGCGAGACACATCTCCTCTAACAAGGCACACCTTCTAATCCTTCCCAAAAAGTTCCATCAATGGCAACCAAGTATTCAAACAAACAAACCCATTTGGAGCTGGGGGTGTGTCGGGGTGTGGGAAGTGGGGTGGGGATGTGGGGGGTAATTCTCATATAAAGAATGACAGGGCATTTTCTTAACTGAGGTTTCCTCTTCCCAAATGACTCTGGTCTGTACCAAGTTGACATAAAACCAGTCTGCACAGGCTGCTTTCTTGGGTTAAGGGAACCAACATCTGTCTTATTTGCACTAGCCATTCTTGGTCTAAGGATCTATTTCCACTGTGGGTCAATAACCAAGTGGCCATACGAGACAACAGTTAATAAGCTCAAGGGAGAACCCAGCAGCTCGGGGTGTCTCTGCCCCTGATGAGGTCCTTATATGTGAGAGCTGAGAAAGAATGACTCCACCCACTGCCCCTCAAATTCATGGCCTCTTTTTCTTTATTATATATACATATATACAAATAACTATGTAAATGCAACCTGAATCCATTTGATATATTTTCTTTTAAACAGGATTTCACTGTATAGTGAGGCCCAGGCTAGCCTTGAACTCACAGTTCAAGGGCTACACAGTAGCCCAGGCAGATCTAAAACTTGTGATTCTCTTGCCTCTGTGTCCCAAATACTGGGAGTACAGGACTGAACCAATACTCTCAGTTTACTCCTTGACTTTTAGGATGTGATATAAAGGATACATTTAACTCCTTCTTAGGAATACTGAGTTGATTTTCCAACATATCCATCTCCTCTCAAAAACCCATAGGCCAAGGTTTCGCCCTGCACTGTGCTGTTTTCCTTGAGAGCTCCTGAGAACTGGTCTATGGCTATAGGTCGACAGCAGGCACGCCCAGCTCTACGGGCACCTTTGCCTTGCTCTTTCTGGTTCATGCACTATACCACACAGAGCCCTAAGGTGTGCCAGACGCCAACTCAGGACTCATCTTCCAAGGAAATCCCACCTCCTTCAGAAGCTAAGAGGGCGGTAGAGACATCTGAGGGGTAGCACAGTGATTCCTGAGCCAACATCCTAGCAGCTCCTCAATGGGGCTCATGATGTCTGTGCCTTGGGGTTCAGG
Organism: Chionomys nivalis; assembly: GCF_950005125.1. NCBI lineage: Eukaryota > Metazoa > Chordata > Mammalia > Rodentia > Cricetidae > Chionomys > Chionomys nivalis. The sequence goes on from NC_080106.1 coordinate 5,687,745, forward strand.
TTTCCAGCCTCCTGTCTGGTCCTCAGGGTGCCTACAGCCACTACACACTTCTACCCATGTTCTACAGATGGAAAAACCCAACCTTCTCACTTTGTGTAAAACAACTCAGGGGGCATCATGCAAAAAGAGGAAGACCCAAGAAGATTTTTTCTTTGGTATTTTTCCTTGGTTTGCATGTTTTCAAAAGGCAGGGTCTCACACAGGCTAGACTGGCCTTAAATGCCCTATGTAGCCAAGGACTTTGACCTTCTAAACCTCCTGTCTTTACCTCCCAAGTGCTGAGATTTCAGGTGTGTGACCACCATGCCTGGCATTTTTGTTTTTGAGATAGTGTCTTATGTCCAGGCTGGCCTTGAACTCACTACATAGTCCAGGTTGGCTTTGAACTTGTGGCTTTCCTTCTGCTGCAGCTTCTTGAGGGCCGAGATTACAAGCATGAACAACTCTGCCTGGATTTTGATGCTTCTTTCCCACACAGTGAACATACTGATGGGGTCTGGCTCCTCTCAGGCATGAACAGCTTTCCCAGCTGGACTTCCACTCCATTGCTGCACTTATCACTTTGATGATAATCCGTTAAGACAGCCTCGTCTTCTGTCTCCTTGAGGTCTAAGGACTAAGCCAGAGCCACGTCCTAAGTCCGCTAGCTTAGAGCAGTGAGTAACCTGAAGGCCCTGGCTTGGGATGAGAACTGGGGGACACAGGCAGGCGATCTTCTTCAGAAGCATGGATAGTCAGAAAAGTATAGGGGATACGTCTACCCCCTGCGCTTCGTCAGCTCTAGACATCATGGGGAGACAAGCTCACTGTCACTGGGGCATCCAAGAACTCACAAGCACCACGTGACCTCGGTGACTAGATAGCTTCTGAGGCAGATTCAACCAGGCCCCAAAACTCTTCTGGAGGGCAGTGAGGGGACCGTATACCCATGACCCCTGCATCACTGCCTGGCTTTCTCTCCTGGTGCTCTGCCCTCAGAACCAGACTAACCAGAGAGAGCAGCCTTTCCTCTGCTCCGACTGAGTATGTCTCTGACCACCACGCCACTGCTCCAGAATCGAGGAAGACAGATGCTCATATTCACTAACATAAGCTACAATTTCTCCCTGAACAAACTTTTAAGTATCTGGCTTATTAGCCTTGAATCAAGAAAGTATAAAAGAGGAGGGGCTTACTCTGAGAAGTGATTACAAACCATTACTGTGTTTTCTCTTCTTTAGCAAAGGCCAGAAAAGCAAGAGCCATCAGAAAACCCTGTTCTGAGAAGGGCGGTTTCTGCCACTGCCTTCTCCTCTCTTGCCCTGAACAGGCAGGCCCCGTTTCACTGGCCCAGAGGGGTCCTTCTTCACCTCCTCAGCTCCTCCCACTGCCTGCAGAGGGGCTGAAGCAGGGGTGGGCCAGCTTCCCCAGGTTTCACAATGACCCAGTTACTAAGGGAATAAGTTGTTTGCAAACCTTTAAAAGGCTGTTTCCTTTCCCAGTGCTGAGCTGTGTAACTTGATACTGACCTGTCCTGCCGTGTCACAGAGCTGGAGTCTCACGGGCCGCCCATCTACTGACACCACAGCTTGAGGGGAAAAGAAAGAGCAAGATGGTTATCTGGACATCTTTCACCCCCTCTGAAGATTGGCAGCTCCTCTTCTGGTCCCTCTTAGTGAACGAAGAGCTTGGCTAAACCCAGTGGAGGTGTTTTTACGTACAAATGTTTCAAGGTGGGGGCTCCCTCCACCACAGAACATGAGGCAGCAAAGCCCTGACCCCTAGAAGGTGCCCCGGAGGTTAGTGTTTCCCTCTCAAGTCTGGAAGATTAATTTTCCTGTCACCCATGTTTCAAAGGACCTGGAAATAACACAAGGTGTGTGTGTGTGTGGGGGGGGATTAGGTGGGAACAAACTCTGCAGTTTTAAATCCGTGGAAACCCTCAGAGATAATTCTGTTTTCTCTTGGGAAAAAGTCTCCGGGCTTCAGGGTTTATCATAAAACTCCAGCAGTTTTGAGAACTTGGACAAACACAGGAGGCCTATCACCCTATGTGTGGAAAAGGGCACTCCTCTCTGTCAATTCAAAGAGAGGATTAAAAAGAAAAGCTGGTAGAGAGAAGCCACATGGGTTCTCACCAGGCTCGAGGAGGGGTGAGAGCAAGAACCTCCCATCCAGGAAACTCATGGAGGTTTCCGTTTAAATTAGACAATTTGTCTCTCTCTGATAGCCTTTCTGGTTGTTTATAAATGTTTATGCTAGTGGGGAGTGGAGTGTGTGTGGTGATGGGGTGGCGGGGAGGTTACCCCTGCACTTCTGTGTTACCCACGAGGTTTCTGAAATAGAGACAGTCAGGGTCTGGCTATGGAGACTGGAGGTCAGAGGTAAAATTTCTAGGGGCAAGATTTTCACAATAGTTCTTGTGATTTTTTTTTTTTTTTAAAAAAAACTTTTTCTTAAATTCCAAAAAGACTTCTAAAAAAATCAAGATAAAGGATTGCTTTACTTTTGTATCTTTGTATGATCCATGAGCCCACCCGTGAGAACTGGCTCAGCTAGGGACAGGCTGGAAGGACTGGGCCAACCGTCAGAAACCTAGACGGCGCAGGCGGGGCTCGGGCCAGGCAGGCGCCGGACTCAGAAGAAAGGAACGTTCTCGCAAGCCCAAGCCCTCCCCGGTGCGCCTGGCCGGCTCACCCTCGGGGCAATCCCGGTTGCTCCAGGCGGAGACCCCCTGGAACTGAGTAGCCACGGATGAGGGCGCAGGTGAAAAGAGCACCTGTGCAACAGCTCGTTCCTGAATCCCCGAGCCGGGTCGATCGGACACCCTGCCGCCGCCCCGCTGTGCCGGTGCCCGAGGACCCGCGCCACCCCGAGCTCCCGGGCCGGGCTCCCGCGCCTCCCAGCCCGAGGCCGCGCCCCGCTCCGCGCTCACCCGAGAAGTTGTCGAAGGCCGTGGGGATGTACTCGGTGGGGTAGCCGTTGGTGGTATAGCTGACCACCAGGCTGGTCTTGCCCACCGCGCCGTCGCCGACTAGTACGCACTTGACGCCGCGCCCCTCGGCGCAGCCCGCGCGCCCCCGACCCCCGGGCACCCCGGGCCCGCGCGCCCCGCGCCCCCCGCGCTCTCGGCGAGGCGGTACGGGCGGTGCCGCCGGCGGCTCGCAACGGGCGGGCAACGCGGGCCGGCCTTGCTGTGGGGCCATCGCGGGCGGTGGCCGCGAGACCAGCTGCCACCGGCGGACAAAGGCGGCGCGAGGTCCGCACTCTGCTGGGCGACTGTGCCCGCGCGGCCGCGATGTGGCCGAGCCTGCTCCGCCGGGCTTCCCTGCGACACGGGCGGGCGGGGAAAGAGGCGGGTCCGGCTGCACCTTCTGCAATCCGAGACCACAGCGCCCCCGTCTGCGCGCCGTGCCTGTGTACTACGCCGGCGTCTCGAAACAGTACCGCTGGTCGATCTGTCCCCCCACACCAACCCACGCGGACCCTAAGCTATCCCTGCCCTTGCTTCGGGTCCTCACCTTTCCCACTTCTCCCGCCTCCTTCCCAAGCTCTCTCAGCCTCTCTTCCTCCCCTTGCTCCTCCAGTTCCCCCAGCCCTGCCCACCCATCCTTACTGTGTTCCCCCATCTCTCCCGGTCCTTTCTCCTCCCTCTGCTCCTTCTCTCCAGTCGCCCCCTATTCTTTTTCTTCTCCACAACCTCCTTCTTGCTCAGATCCTTGTTCTTCCTCGCCCTATCCCCGCAGCTGTCCTTGCTCCCCCACGTAAGTGTCTTGGTTTGTAAGGGTACAGTGCTGTAAGCCCCCACTGGTTCAGCAGTCCCCCAGGAAGAGAGATAATTGTTCCAGCAGCTTGTCCTCTTGATGAGCAGGAGTTAAGTCTGATTACGGACAACTGTATGATTTTTCTTTTAAAATCGTTGGTTCTCCTTTGAGTGCAGGACCCCCCCCCCCTTTGTTAGTGCTCCCTCTCTTTGGCATGCTGTGACCTTGTATGGTCCAGCAAATTTCCTTATAGTCTTTAGTTAAGTGCAATTTTGGCTGCATTAGTGTCATCTAAAAACAAATAGTCTGTTTATCTTCTCCCCTTTTCTCTGCCCTTTCTGAGCCTAGCCAGGGCTCCAGACTTGCTTCTGGTGTAAGAAGAGCCTTATGCCGTTAACATGAGTATTATTTTTGCCAGTACTAAAGAGAAGTAGTAAAGGCAAGAGCTAGTAAGTATTGAGCCTTGTTATGTACCCGATATTGCATAACCACTCTGCCAAAACTAATTCCTTCCATTTTACAGTCAGGACAACCTGAGGTACAGAGACACTGGACAACTTGTTTGAGTTCCACATAGGAAATGATGGTGGCAGGCTCTTAACTAGCGTCCCATATGCAAATTATGCAAGTGAGACTGCCAAAGATGGTGTGGTCACCGGAATACAGAAGTGGGTTTGTCAAGAGGTGAGGTTTTTTTGATTTTTTTGTTTTGTTTTTTCTTATTGTTGTTTTTGTTTTTCGAGACAAGGTTTCTCTGTAGCTTTGGAGCCTGTCCTGGATCTTGTTCTGTAGACCAGGCTGGCCTGGAACTCACAGAGATCTGCCTCTCTCTCTCTGCCCCACCCCTGCGGAGTGAGTGCTGGGATTAAAGCCACATGCCACCACTCCCTGCCTAAAAGGTGAATTCTTTAATACAGGATCCCGGCTGGCAAAGAGCAAGGCCTCAGTACTGTCAGGCCCTATAACTGCAATGCAAGCTACTTTCAGGACTGAGGTATGGAAACCTAGGACCTGACCTAAAACGACCTTAGGAGCCTGGGGGATAAAAAAATCCCCCCCCATCTGAAGAACAAGAAGAAGGTGTCTTGGAACTTGATTAGAAGCTTAGGACGCTGTCTCCTGCAGCAGGACAAACCAAGGCAGCAAAGAGACTGGAAACTCTGAGTTTCAGACCATCAGCCCTCTTCTGCCCTGTACCCTTGCACCACCTGAATTCCTCTGCTCCGGGATTCAAGTAGACAGATTTGAGTGTGCTTTCCGGCTCCTTCATGGTTGACACCACATTAATGCTTTCTTAAAAAAAAAAACAAAAACAAAAACAAAATAAAGTATTGCTGTAATACTAGCTTCTAGGCATGTCTAGCTGCAAGCTTTGCTTGGTATTACTGTGAGATCTGACAATATGGGTACATGATACTATGTTTCTGTAAATGTTGCAAAATGTTTCTACTTTAACAATTGTGCATTAAGCCCATTATCCATTTTAAAGTCTAAGTCTCGGTCTTATGGAGTGGCCTTGAAGTAGCTCTGAACATTTGGGGAAGCAAGCCAAGTAAAATTAGGCTGGAGACATTTTGTTTGTGTTTCATGAGACATAGAACCAGGAGGAGAGAGATAAAGGAGGTGGCATGGGACCACTTACTACTGGGGTCATCGGAAACCAAGAGCCCAGGCTGCTGGCATGAACCTGAGCAGTTCCTGCTGGTAGGTAGTATACTTCACGTCTCATTTGTGACTGCAGACACTAGCCACACAGGTGTGGGAAGAGTGGCCAAGGCTGAACTGCCAAGAAAAGATAAAGTTGACAAGATTCCCACAGAGGGTGGCAGTTCAGCCTTGGCCACTCTTCCCACACCTTTACCAGGAGCAAAGAGCGGTGGAACTTGCAATGGATGGAACTAGAAGCCCCACTGGAGCAGTGCTTTACAACAAAACAAAACAACAAACAAGCAAACCCATATGGGTTCAGCAAGCTCAGCCCTGTCTGGTCGAAGTGTCAGGAACGTTTCTACAGGCAGGGGATACAATTACTAAGTGCTGATCTGAATCCGGTTTTTGTAAGGCAGCAAGTCTGTAGTTGTCTCGCGAAGCACAAAGTCATATGTGTCTGTGCTCTTCCTACAGGAAATGGATCTGGAACTTGAAGGAGTCAGAGAGTCGGTAGCTAAAAAGTTCGGGGAAAGGAGTACGTGCGATAAAGTTGTGTCAGGTCAGTAAGTCCCATAGGAATGCGACATTTTCTGACAATTGCGTTGATGCTTTCATTACTCATTAGCTTTTAAAACATGTAACTTATTTTCGTGCGTTTCTTACTTTAAATACTTAATATTGTATCTGATTTATTGTTCTTAATAGCTCTGACTGGCCTCGAACTCAGAGATCCGCCTCTGCCTCCTGAGTGCTGGTACGAAAGGCCTGCACCACCGTGCTCAGCCCAGAATAGTTCTTAAATTCTGATCTCCACAGGGTCCTCTGCCAATTCTGAACATTCCTCCTGGCCCCGAAAGCCCCTTACAACATTTTTATGAAACTGAACTGCGCATGTACAACCGTGCCCTCATGACTGATTAGGTTTCGCTAGGACCCAGGTTGGTGGTTGTTACCATGAGGAGACAACACCAGTGTCTCCTCATGTCCTAGGACACAACCAATACAAGCCCTTAGTCTCCTTGTCCATTTTGATGCTGAGGAGAAAAATGAGAAGAAACAGTCAACATTTTTTTCTTTTTTCTTTTTCTTTTCTTTTCTCTCTTTATTTTTTTTAAGAGGAGATGGGGAAACCATATAAATGACCCCAAGTTGCCATCAGGGCATCCAGTGGGTCTTGTGCAAAGTCACAACTGCTAGTATCATAGAAAAGGATCCCAACACAGGGCCCAGTTTGTGAGCACTGGCTCCTTACCCACCATCCCCTTGTTTATAATTAGGATTAATAAATCAAGAGCTCTCATTAGAACCATAAAATTCTAAGTGCAAACTCAATCATCAATGTTGACTGGCAGGAAGCATTTCTGAAAGGAAAATATCTGTATCGTTTTTACTAGTTGGGTAAGATGTGCTGTGTTGTGGTAATAAACTCAAAACTTCATTGCCTAGTTAATTTTTTGATAGTATAAAATGCACAGCAGCTCTCTAACACAGCATCTTCTCATATGATGACTTGGGGATTCAGCCCACTCATATCTGTGAATCTCCCTTGGTAATCAATGCATTTCTGTGCCTTTATAAATACATATAACAATGAAACAAACCAGCTATCCCAAGCAGTAAAATGCATGTAGTAGCTATAAAATGTATGTAACACCATTCAATCAAGAAAACAACGGATAGGGCTGGGGAGACAGCTCAGTGAATTAATGTGCTTACCACTCAAGTATGAGAACCTGAGTTCAAACCCCAGGAAAGGCAGATATACCAGTGGTCACCTGTAACCTCCATGTTGTATGGGTGGAGACAGGCAGATCCCTGAAACTCATTGGCTAGTCAGCCAAGCTAAATCAATGAGCTTCAGGCTCAGCAATAAACCTTGTCTCAAAAAATAAATGTGGAAAGCAATCCAGGAAATACACTCAACATGCATTTCTAGCTTCCAAACACAGGAGGACACATGTATATATACCAACTAACAAATTCACACACCACACACCATAATACACACACACATACACACACGCCACAACGAAAATGAACAAGAAAAAATGAATCTTCCCACCTTGTTCAGAAGTGAAAGAAGCCAGGCAGAGAAAAGTATGAACTGTCCGATGAGGGGGTGTGAAGCTCAGAGATGATGGATGTTTGCGGGCTTGAGGGAAGTTGTCACATCCAGCATGGAGGTAGGTGGTCAGGAGGTTCTCATCTGAAAGATGACTTCACCCCGGTCTTCATAGTAACGCGTGTGCTCTCTTTACTTCTGGAAACCACATTATATTTCAAAATTGGTTAGAAATACTCAAACATGTAAATCATACTAAATGGGATTTTGTGGAGAGCTGTTTGCTTTAGACCGGCACAGGGTGACTCACATATTATCCATTCCACGGATTAGACAATCCTCTTATCGTAAAAGTTTAATGTGATTTGAGTAACCAAAGCCCTGCTGGTGCAACGCTATTCCAGGAACGCCTCTTGGAAAGTTCTGCCACACATTATTCCCATATCTAATATTTATTTTCATATGGGCATCATCTTCCACAAGTGTTATTTTCGGTGTTTGATATTTTAAACCAACCTAACTGGTTTAGCAAGATTATTACAAAAAAAAAGGAAATGGCAATTCGTACAAATAACTTCCGGCAGAAAAAAATGAAAGCGCTGGGGAGGGTTTGGAGGGACATCAGGGACATGGCCAGGGGGAAGACGCTGGGCCTGCAGGCTGCAAAGCAGGCTGAGCAAGCACGGCACCCAGCCACTCAGCCGGCACCTTTCTTTCCTCAGTTTTGGTTTGTTTTGCTCTTTAGAATCCCTGCCCTGGGTCCTTCCAGCTGTTCCAGCTCATCTATTCACCCCACACAAGAGAGAAAGGCGAGTTCCATTGCCTGTGTCCATCCTCAGTGTCCCTGGGTGGTGTGGGGGGACACCCAGCTGTCTGACCCTCCCTGCCCCACAAAAGAACCCCTCTCCCAGACCTTTATAGCAATTGATAGGCTTCCAACTCCTAAACCCTCCGCAGAAACTCCCAGGAAACACTTTCAAACTGCCAAGCCCTCCAGGATAAGAACTCTTAAGAAACTCCTCCCAGTTATTGCAAAACCTTGACCTCCCTTCTCTTTGTAGCCACCATGAAGATAAGAGCAGACCAGTCAGCGATTCCCAGCAACCATGACTGTGGGCCAGAAGTTCTGACACTCAGACTGCCCCACCTCTCCCGGGACTCTCTGTCCCCAACAAATCACTCCTCCAGATGATGGGAATGGAGGGACACCAAAGGATTTCTTTAGGATACCACAGAGTTGCCAGCCCTCCCTGCTGGGTCCTCGGCAACAGAGGGAATGTATAGACACCCAGATGCTGTCCGGTCTGCCCACGTCCACCTCCGAGAAGGAAGCGGAGTCTACTGTGCCCAGGGCCAGTATTCTCGGTTGTGCTTATCCTCAAAGAATGTCTTCCGAGGCAAATCTGCTTCACATGGACTCTATAGCAGGAGAGAGTTTAGCTGACCGGGGACACCAATGTTTGCTGCATTGCCGAGTGGAGGAACCTAACTCATGAACTGGGATCACTACACGTAAACGAGACTCTTGAGTCTAACCTCACTTAGAAGTGAGGCCTTGGCTTCAAGGAGTTGGTAATTATGGAAGTCCAAAGATCCTTGTGAACTAACTGAGATCAGACAGGCCATTGAGGGCCGCGGAAGTGTGAAAGGTGGAAGGAAGTCTGGATGGGGGCACAGCTGACCTTTCAGGAGAGCAACTCTTGGGCGCGATCCTGGGTCCAAACAGACTGCCCCTTCCCAGATAATCCCAAGTGTACGCGTTACAGCCACTGCATCTTCCGAAGCTCGCACGCACAGATTCTGAGCCTGTTATTAGCCCTCCAGTTTTATACACCGAAGACAGCATCACAGGAAGACTGCTGTTCTCTTTTTCTTTTTTTAATCATTTGAACCAACAACATTTTAATTATGCTGTTATAAATTTTGTATAATAGAATATCATCACGTTCCTCTTTGAAAACGCAGTCTGTGTTAATTAGAAAGTTGGATGATCTTGTTTGATCATTATTCTTTCAACCAAAGAATGAAATTCACATGCCAATACCTTGAACTTAAACAATTATTGAGAAATTGACCGAACCTAAACATCCAGTTCCGTCCTCTCTAGCCTTACGTAGGACACAATCCCTTCAATGTGGGGTATCACAAATTATCAGTGGAGAAGACTGTTTCCCAGAGAGTGTAGCTCAGAATTGTTTAGGGTGCCCGAGTGAGCAGCACACAGATTCAGAAGTGCAGTCTGAAATATACGGCACAGCAAACGGACCTGGGTGAGATTGTTTATCTCTCCCCAACCCGTGTCAGTGAACGCCTTTGTGAGCCTCTGTGAGGCTGTGCTTAATGCTGCAGAAAATGGAAGTATGACCACACATCCAAATAATAAAACCTTTGCCTCACTGTAGGAGAGCTTCAGGCATGTATACGTTCACGTGGATGCTGGTGCCGCTGAAGGCCCGAAGTGTAGGATCTAGAGTCGCGGTTGTGGGACACCTGACGTGGATGCTGGTGCCGCTGAAGGCCCGAAGTGTAGGATCCAGAGTCGCGGTTGTGGGACACCTGACGTGGATGCTGGAAATAAAGCTCCGGTCTTCCAGCCCGGTGTGGTGATGCACACCTTTAATCCCAGCACTCAGGAGGCACAGGGAGGCGGATCAGAGAGTCTGAGGCCAGCCTGGTCTACAGAGCGAGTTCCAGCACAACCAAGGCTACTCAGAGAAACCATCTCAGAAAACCAAAACCAAACAAACTCGGGTGCTCTGCAGGAGTATCTCCTCCTAATGTGAGCCATCTCTTCAGCCCAGCTTTTAAACCCTTTAAAATTTGTATTTGTTATTGTGTGTGTGGTGTGTCGTAGGTGGGGGAATATGCATGCCAGAACACGTGAATAGAGGTCAGAGGACACCTTTGTGGAGTCAATTCTCTACGTATACACTCAGATTGTCAGGCTTATGTGGCAGGTCCCCTTTGTATCAAGATTTTTTTATTGGCTGCCAGCTCACAAATGACCACAAAGACATTAATCATGAAAGCTTGGAGTAGCTTAGGCTTGTTCCTAACTGACTCTTTTAACTTAAATTAATCCATTCATATTAATTTACATTTTTCCACATGACTCGTGGCTGTTACCTCTCCTCCTGCCCATCCTGCTGGTTCTGTGTCTCCTGGTGTCTCCACTTTTCTTCTTCCCAGAGTCCTCTTCCTCTCTGGAAGTTCTGCCTGACCTCTTCCTGCCTAGCTATTGGCCATTCAGCTCCTTATTAAACCAATCAGACACATCTTCACAGTGTAAACAAATATCCCGCAACACCCTTTATTCACTAAACAATGTCCCCAGTGTCCGCAGCTCTGAACACAGTTTCTAGGATATAGTCTTGACCAGCAGGACTGAGTTATAGCAATTTGCCTGTAGCATCCTAACTGCAGGTAATGATAATGTGTTGGGCATTTGAGAACCACTATCTTAATTAGGGTTTCTGTTAGCTGTGAAGAGACATCATGACCATAGTTACTCTTTTTTTTTTAAATATTTATTTATTTATTATGTATACAATATTCTGTCTGTGTGTATGCCTGCAGGCCAGAAGAGGACACCAGACCGCATTACAGATGGTTGTGAGCCACCATGTCGTTGCTGGGAATTGAACGCGGGACCTTTGGAAGAGTAGGCAATGCTCTTAACTGCTGAGCCATCTCTCCAGCCCCATAGTTACTCTTATAAAGGAAAACATTTAATTGAGGCTGACTTATAGTTCAGAGGTTTAGTCCGTTATTGTCATGGAAGGAAGCATGGCAGTACTCAGGCAGACATGGTGCTGGAGAGGTAGCTGGGAGTTTTACATTCAGATCCAAAGGCAGCAAGAACAGGGAATGAGACACTGGGCCTGGCTTGAGCTTCTGAAACCTCAAAGTCCACCCCCTGTGACACACTCCCTCCTACAAGGCCACACCTACTTCAACAAGGTCACACCTCCAATAGTGCCACTCCATATAAGTACATGGGGGTCATTTTTATTCAAACCACCACAACCACTGACATTTGATTCTAAACGTTCATAAATACACACACACACAAAATTTCAAACATGGTGACTCACACCTGTAATTCCAGCACTCAAAAGGATGAGCCAAATGGACTCTTGGGAGTTTGAGGCCAGCCTGGATTATGTACTAAACTCAAGGCCAGCCTGGGCTTTATTGTGATAACATATGTACGTATCAAGACATCATGTTATACACTGTAATATTTTGTCAGTTTCACCTTAATGAAACCAGTGATGGGTGAGAAAAGGGGAATTCTTTTAAATTTGCCATGAGTTTTCCTTTCTTCTCAGGTAGAGGGAGGAACTTCTCTGGTTCCCCCATTCAGTAGCATCTTTTTGGCACCCTGGGACGTGGCATCAAGTACCCAACTTCTTCGCCAAGGAGCTGGTATTTGGAGGTGACATTTGACACAAACAGATGGACAGTGCTGGGAAAGACACCATCACACAGTAGCTGCCCCAGGGCCGTGATGTGGACTCAGGCAGCTCTGCATGCTTGGGAAGGAGGATCCAACTAGGGGAAGAGTTAAGAGCCAGAATCTGACAGCAGGAACTGTCCATCTGGTCCTGTGACGTTGAAGGGAGAGATGCCACCCAGACAAAGAAAAGGTAAGTGGGTACAGGCCATGGTTTTGATGGGGTCAATTCAACACAGACCTGGAAGGCTTTGGAACAGATCTGAGAAGTAGCGTGGGGTGACTTGGGTTGCTGATAGGGAGACTGTAGGGGACAAGGGCAAGAAGAAGCCAGGCTTGGGACCTGCCTTGAACGTAGAGCAAGCAAGATCCCCCTGGTTCCACGGGTCTTGGATTTGCACACATACAGGAGTGGTAAGGACAGCCCCAAAGACAGTGGCCTGATAAACTGAAGCAATTGGCGTCTGAGACAAGGAAGACGTCAGCAAAGAGTTTGCTGGGGCAATTCCGAACTTGCCTTGCACATTTAAAGTCTGGTAGTCCATGGGGGGTTCTTTATTGGATATGTTGACCAGACAGTCATACACAGGAGTCCGGAGTTCAGAGAAAACTTAGTGAGCGATGTAAATTAAGTTTCATCAGCTGATCAACAAACACGGAGAAGGGGAATGCATACCCAGAGAAGAGAGACTGAGAGCTGGACCCCGTGTTAAATAAGAGGATCGACATTTTAAAAGCTAAGACTCATTGAGCATGGCCAGATAGCAGACACTGACTAGACAGACATGAGGAAAATCCCAGCCCAGGCCTCCACTGTAGAGGACTACCAGCGCTAAGCCCCAACACCCAATCGCAGACAGCTGGAGCAATCCTGTCTCCTGCGCTCACACTATGGTCAGCAATAAACCTGCTACAGCACTAGCTCGGCCCTACTGTGAGAGCGGCACCGCCTATCCTGCCGCCGATTGCTTCACAAGCGGGGCGTGGCGAGGAACAGAGCAATGCCCATGGGAACACGAGGTGTGGGTGCCTGAGGGTGAACCCTCAGCGTCCAGCCCAAGCTGAGCCCCTGGGTTCTTCCTGCGTCCACGTGCCTGCTGACCGTGGACATTGCCCTTGGCTGAGCCAGTCAGCAGACCTGCTGGAGCTGAATCCGCCCAACACAGCCCCTGCTCTCCAGGCTCAGGAGACTGGAAGCACAGCCAATGGGGTGCACAGCCAATGGGGTGCACAGAAGAGTCTGTCAGTTCTCAGCTTTGGCTGGGAGTGAAACGCCATCCGGGTAGCTTGTTCCTGCCTGAAGACGGAAAATGTCTACCTGGATCCTGAAATTACAGATGAAGCTCTTAGACTTACTTTTTACTCTTAGACTGAAAAAAAAAAAAAAAAGCCTAGTGGTGGTGGCTCACATCTTTGATCCCAACTCGGATGGGTGGATCTTGGAGTTCAAGGCTAGCCTGCTCTACAAAGCAAGTTCCAGAACAGCCAGGTACACAGAGAAACCTTAGAAACCTTGTCTCGAGAAAACGTGTGTGTGTGTGTGTGTGTGTGTGTGTGTGTGTGTGAGAGAGAGAGAGAGAGAGAGAGAGGTGATGACAGAGCCCTATGCCCACCGGGTACCATCTCTACTCAGGTCCTCGGATGCTTGTGCAGTCTGACTTAGTCTGAGAAAGGGTCCCTGGGAAACGGTTGTGTGGGATTCTATCTCAATACTCAACTTTTAAGACTATGTAGCTTAAGAAGACATGATGTCCACAAAGGAAGATAACCCAGACAAAAGGACTTGTGTGTTTGTCCTGGCATGCCCTGCTGGTGAGTGGCACAGAACCATGACCTTCCTCTTGTGTCCAGTGCCTCTCCGACCCTGAATAAATTTCCAGATGACTGCCCGGATTCATGGCTGTTGGTTGGTTCAAGCACAAGAGCCGGATTAAACTAGAGTCCAGTCTATCACTCCTGTTGACAGAGGCGGTCATCTCAGTAAGGTACCCGCCTCTGATAAGATCCTTTTAATGAGAGATGGCTCAGTGGTTCAGAACAGAGGACCCGGGTTCAATTCTTAGCACCCACATGATGTGTAGCTCCACTGTGTGCAACTCCACTTCCAGAAGACAGTGCTCTCCTCTGGCTTTAGCTACACCAGGCACACGTGGTTCACAAACACGCGTGCAAACAAAACTCTCATACATGTAAAGGAAATAAATTAAAAGGACCCTTTCAAAAAAGTTGATGCTCAACTTTCCCCTCTGCTGATGCCAGCAAGAGTGGCTCCAGTTTAAGTCTCAGAGAATGGCTCTGACACAGTGCCCCCTTGTGGGGACTTTCATAAAAATGAGAATTGCAGTAAGCAGGTGAGGTTTCTCTCCCGCTCGCTAGCCGCTCCAGGTTGAGGTACATCTAGGGATCTGCACGCACTAAAGTGACACCAAGAGACCACACAGCCTCCGAGGACAGGAGAAGTCATTTTGGCTCAGGGGAGAGTTACACAGAGCCTTTACCCTGTGCGCAGGGTAAACACAGAGAGTTACCCCGTGCCACGACTTTCTGACTCTGTCCCCACACACAGCTTTGTGCGGCTCTGCGGTAGGAGACAGGCAGACTGGAGGGTTGTCGCAGCGGCCAAACCACAGCACCCTTTCAAACCGGAGCACATCAAACATGGATTTCCGACAGTGTAGAGATCCGAAACCTTTGTTCTGGAATTCTCTGGGGGAAGCCATGCTCTGAGTCCGGCGCCTGCAGAGGCTGGCTCTTGGCTACTGTCCCTCCAGCTCTGAGTGCAGTCTGATCGCAGGTCCTGACCCAGCCCTAGAGATGGGCAGCCTGGGTCTTCTCATCTTGGAGAGGAGTCTGAAAATGAGGTCATTCTGGAATGTTCTCATGAGCAGAAGGGGAAGACATTGTTTTCTTCTTAACATTTTTTCCTGATAGATTTCAGGCTGTGCTTGAAGGAAGAAGAAACAAAAAACTCCAGGAGGGGAAAAATGAACTTCTCAAAACTATTATAAATCTCAAAGAAGTTACTTCTATCCTAAATCACACCAAGTCATGGGAAAGAGCACTCTTCCAGGGCAGTGAGTAGGTGATCTGCAAAGAGACATGGGTAAGAGCTCAGGAAATTCTGGAGGTTTCTGGTATACACAGAACAGGACAGAGCCAGAGAGCGGGAAATAAAGCAGCAGCATCTGGAGACCCCACCGGGCTGAAAATACTTCTCAAGAAAATAAAAGGTAAGATGACAAAAATGACAACGATTGTTCAGGAAATCACAAATCAAGTTACGAAGAAAATCTCAACAGAAATATTACAGCCCAGTCTTTGTTCACCATGTAATAAACCCGGAAACTGCTAACAACTAAAACCAAGAATCCGAGGCTGGAGAGATGGATTGCTGGCTAACGGTCCATACTGCTCTTCTGAAGAACCTGAGTTCAATTCCCAGCACCCACTTCAGGAGCTCATAACAGTCTGTAACTGGCTCCAGAAGATCCGGCGTCCCCTTCTGGTCTCCTCAGGCACTACACTCCCATACATAAACACATACAGACAAACACACATACACATAATTAAAAAAATAACAACAAACTATTCAAAAAACCAAGCACACATAAACGTTGTTACAGGTAGAAACGTGAAGTCTGCTACCAAGGACTCGTGGACAAAAGAGGAAAGATAGACTAAAGTTAGAAAACCTCTGTAACACAGTGGTGGGGACCCATAGCAGCAGGGCGGACCAGGTGTAACCGTGACAGAGATCTTCTTGAACTCTTCGTAGTGGGATACGGGAATGTCACTGGGAGTGGACTTTGAGGTTTCAAAAGCCCGTGGCAGGCCTAGGGTGTCTCTCTTCCTGCTGCCTGCAGGTCAAGCTGCAAAGCTCTCAGCTACTGTTCCAATGCCGTGTGTGTCTGCTTCCTGACATGATGACCACGGGCTAACCCCCTAAAATTACGAGCAAGCCCCCAATCAGATGCTTTCTTTGATAAGAGCTGCCTTGGTCATGGTGACTCTTCACAGCACTAGAGCGGTGGCTAAGACAGTGAGTGTGTACAGGTTATATGGTCAACATTATGTTTAAAATGTCCAGACTGCTGTGCTTAAGAGAGTCTTCTAACTTGCCCAAGACGACTTCCCAGATGATTTGGGCTATTCCCGAAACTGCCTAGTCTTGTACGTCTAGTCTTGTATGTTTTTAACCGCCCCTGCTGTTCTTTAAGATAACAGGGTACAAGCTTAGCCATTTGTTCTGCTTCTGTAGGAAAATGCTGGCTTGCTCACTTCTGAGGGATCTGTAGGACATCTGTTACCAAAGTTTGCTCTTTGGCCAGGCATGGTGGCGCACACCTTTAATCCCAGCACTTGGGAGGCAGAGGCAGCGGATCTCTGTGAGTTCTAGGCCATCCTGGTCTGGTGTGGGAAGCCCTTCTGTATATGTGTTGCTTTTATTGGTTAATGGATAAAGCTGTTTTGACCAGTGGCTTAGCAAAATAGGCTTAGGCAGGAAAAATAAACTGAATGCTGGGAGAAAGAAGGCAGAGTCCGTGAGAAGCCATGGAGCTGCCAGAGGAGAAAGATGCAAGCTGCCAACTGGAACCTTGATGGTAGGCCACGAGTCTCATAGTAAAATATAAAATAATAGAAATAGGTTAATTTAAGATATAAGAGTTAGTCAGAAATACACTTAAGCGATTGGCCAAACAGTATTGCAAATAAAATGGTTTCTGTGTGATTATTTCGGGAGTCTGGGTGGCCAGGAAATGAACAAGTAGCCTCTGCCAACACTGGTCTACAAGTGAGGTCCAGGACAGCCAGGGTTGTTACACAGAGAAATTCTTTTTTTTTTTTTTGAGACAGGGTTTCTCTGTGGCTTTGGAGCCTGTCCTGGAACTAGCTCTTGTAGACCAGGCTGGTCTTGAACTCACAGAGATTCACCTGCCTCTGCCTCCCAAGTGCTGGGATTAAAGGCGTGCGCCACCACCGCCTGGCTACACAGAGAAATTCTGTCTCAAAAAACAAAATTAAAAAAAAAAAAGTTAAGCTCTGCCTGCATGTAGGCAGGATATGTATTAACTTGACCCCAAGTGTGGTTTTGCCTTTATAAACTCCCAACTAACAATAGCTCAGGGGTCATACTTATAGAATTCCAATTCTCAGATATGGACCTGGTGCCAGAAATAAAAAGCATCTTCTTTGTTAATATTATTCCTAGTCAGACTGGTGAATCTCTGAAAGATCGCAGACCCACAACACTGTCTAGATACACATGTGGAGGTCAGAGAACAACTTACAGATGATAGCTATATAGCCCTGGTTGTTTTCACCATGTAGCTTTAGCTAGCCTGAAATTAATATGTAGACCAGGCTAGCCTTCAACTCATAGTTTCTACCTCCCAAGTGCTAGGATTAAAGGTGTGTGCTACCTTTAATAGGTGTGTGTACCTAAGAATGATATTTTTTTTTCTTTTGAGATAGGGTTTCTCTGAATAACAGCCCTGGCTGTTCTGGAACTCACTCTGAAGACCAGCCTGGTCTCAAACTCATAGAGATTGACCCACCTCTGCCACCCAAGTGCTGTGATTAAAGGCGTGCTCCGCCACCACCTGGCCTGAGAGTATTTTTTCTAAGATTAGAAGCTGTCACCTGAAAGTTCTTCCGGAAGCATAAGCCATGCATTTAAACAAGAAGGGGAAGCAACAGACGGTGCAGTAAGAAGTGCGAAGACGCCAAACCATTGGACAAGATCACAGGTCTGTAAAATTCTCGATGACGAATGATCAAGCTGACTCAAGCAGTAAAATAATCCAGCAAATCACCAGACTATAGGCCACCATAAGCACACAAACAAACAATAGCCAGCTAGCTAGCAAAACCGTAGCGAAAATCTATTTACAGCAGCAGCAGAGAAGAGAAACTATCCCAGAGTAAATGAAATCCAGAGACACACAAAACCACTATGAGGAAAACATTTTTAAAACTCCTCAAAAGAACTAAAGGCAAATGTGAAGGGTGATGTCATTTGTCCTGACATAAGAGGACTGGCAACATAAAGATGTAGTGCTTCCTAAGTCATTTTATTAACGAGGTTTTTTGTTTGGTTTGGTTTTAGTTTTTGGTTTTCTTGGGAGGGGTTGTTTTGTTTTTTTGATTTGGGTAAGACAATCCCAATGGGAATGCCAACAAAGCTTATTGTTTTTGGAGCTGGACGAGTTTATGCTAAGCCATGCAGAAATAATAAATATGCAAGAACAGACGGGACGCTGAAAAAGCTACATGAGAAACTAACTGTGCCAAATATTAAAACATCGTTCACAGTCCCTTGAATTAGAACAATGTATCTCTGACATTCAGACTGATCGTAGGAAAGAACACAGTTAGGGAGCAGGCCCTGTGCAGTTAGGGAGCAGGTCCTATGCAGTTAGGGAGCAGGTCCTATGCAGGTAGGGAGCAGGCTCTATGCAGGTAGGGAGCAGGCTCTATGCAGGTAGGGAGCAGGCCCTATGCAGGTAGGGAGCAGGCTCTATGCAGGTAGAGAGCAGGCTCTATGCAGGTAGGGAGCAGGCCCTATGCAGGTAGGGAGCAGGTCCTATGCAGGTAGGGAGCAGGCTCTATGCAGGTAGGGAGCAGGCTCTATGCAGGTAGGGAGCAGGCCCTATGCAGGTAGGGAGCAGGCCCTATGCAGGTAGGGAGCAGGCCCTATGCAGGTAGGGAGCAGGCCCTATGCAGGTAGGGAGCAGGCTCTATGCAGGTAGGGAGCAGGCTCTATGCAGGTAGGGAGCAGGCCCTATGCAGGTAGGGAGCAGGCCCTATGCAGGTAGGGAGCAGGCTCTATGCAGGTAGGGAGCAGGCTCTATGCAGGTAGGGAGCAGGCTCTATGCAGGTAGGGAGCAGGCTCTATGCAGGTAGGGAGCAGGCTCTATGCAGGTAGGGAGCAGGCTCTATGCAGGTAGGGAGCAGGCTCTATGCAGGTAGGGAGCAGGCTCTATGCAGGTAGGGAGCAGGCTCTATGCAGGTAGGGAGCAGGCTCTATGCAGGTAGGGAGCAGGCTCTATGCAGGTAGGGAGCAGGCTCTATGCAGGTAGGGAGCAGGCTCTATGCAGGTAGGGAGCAGGCTCTATGCAGGTAGGGAGCAGGCTCTATGCAGGTAGGGAGCAGGCTCTATGCAGGTAGGGAGCAGGCTCTATGCAGGTAGGGAGCAGGCTCTATGCAGGTAAGGAGCAGGCTCTATGCAGGTAAGGAGCAGGCTCTATGCAGGTAAGGAGCAGGCTCTATGCAGGTAGGGAGCAGGCCCTATGCAGGTAGGGAGCAGGCCCTATGCAGGTAGGGAGCAGGCTCTATGCAGGTAGGGAGCAGGCTCTATGCAGGTAGGGAGCAGGCTCTATGCAGGTAGGGAGCAGGCTCTATGCAGGTAGGGAGCAGGCTCTATGCAGGTAGGGAGCAGGCTCTATGCAGGTAGGGAGCAGGCTCTATGCAGGTAGGGAGCAGGCTCTATGCAGGTAGGGAGCAGGCTCTATGCAGGTAGGGAGCAGGCTCTATGCAGGTAGGGAGCAGGCTCTATGCAGGTAGGGAGCAGGCTCTATGCAGGTAGGGAGCAGGCTCTATGCAGGTAGGGAGCAGGCCCTATGCAGGTAGGGAGCAGGCTCTATGCAGGTAGGGAGCAGGCTCTATGCAGGTAGGGAGCAGGCTCTATGCAGGTAGGGAGCAGGCCCTATGCAGGTAGGGAGCAGGCTCTATGCAGGTAGGGAGCAGGCTCTATGCAGGTAAGGAGCAGGCTCTATGCAGGTAGGGAGCAGGCTCTATGCAGGTAGGGAGCAGGCTCTATGCAGGTAGGGAGCAGGCTCTATGCAGGTAGGGAGCAGGCTCTATGCAGGTAAGGAGCAGGCTCTATGCAGGTAAGGAGCAGGCTCTATGCAGGTAGGGAGCAGGCTCTATGCAGGTAGGGAGCAGGCTCTATGCAGGTAGGGAGCAGGCTCTATGCAGGTAGGGAGCAGGCTCTATGCAGGTAGGGAGCAGGCTCTATGCAGGTAGGGAGCAGGCTCTATGCAGGTAGGGAGCAGGCTCTATGCAGGTAGGGAGCAGGCTCTATGCAGGTAGGGAGCAGGCTCTATGCAGGTAGGGAGCAGGCTCTATGCAGGTAAGGAGCAGGCTCTATGCAGGTAGGGAGCAGGCTCTATGCAGGTAGGGAGCAGGCTCTATGCAGGTAAGGAGCAGGCTCTACAGACATTTACTATCATTCCTGTCAGTGGAGAAAAAAGAACAGCTTTTCAATAAACAGCTCTGTGACAACCAACTGTCATTTGGAAAAAGGTAGATCCTGATGTTATACTATACACAAGAATAACTTCCCAGTGAATCAGGAGACTCAGAAACCAGCAAAGAAAATAGCTGAATCTCTCTTTAAGCTGTGTATAGGTGAAAATGCTAATTAACTTTGGAACACAATATTTGAAGTTTGTGTCCTAGATTATAGTAAGAACGGCTTTCTAGGGGCAGGAGAGATGGCTCAGTGATTAGGAGCATTGGCTGTTCTTCCCCTGTAGTCAGATTGATGACTACCTTAGTTGTCATCATAGAACCTTCAACCAGCAACTAGTGGAAACAGAGAGAGAGAGATCTACAGAGAAGCATCGGGGCGAACTACCTAGGACCAGCCCAAGAGAGGGAGGAGTGATAATACAAAGAGGTCAAGACCATGATGGTGATACCCACAGAAACCGCTGACCTGAGTTAGTGAGAGCTCACTGACTCTAGACTGATAGCAGGGGAACCTGCATAGGACCAAACTAGGCCCACTGAATGCGGGGACAGCTGTGAGGCTGGGGCAGTCTGTGGGCCACTGGCAGTGGGACCAGGATTTATCCCTAGTGCCTGAACTGGCATCTAGGAACATGTTCTTTTTAGAGATGCCTTGCCTTGAAGTGAAGGGTCAGACTTTGTTGACTCCCATGGGAAGCCTTACCCTTTCTGAGGAGTGGATGGAGGGGTGGTGTGGAGGGAAGGTGGGGGAAGTGGGAGGGGGAGAGAGAGTGGGAACAGGGATAGCTATGTAAAATGATAAGAGATTGTATTAAAAAATCTTTATTAAGCCGGGTGGTGGTGCACGTCTTTAATCCCAGCACTCGGGAGGCAGAGGCAGGCGGATCTCTGGGAGTTCAAGGCCAGCCTGGTCTACAAAGGGAGTTCCAGGACAGGCTCCAAAGCTACAGAGAAACCCTGTCTTGAAAAACCAAAAAAAAAAAATCTTTATTAAAAAAGGAAAAAAGAAAAAAGAAAAATAGTCTATATGTTCAAGAAGTAAAGAAGTATGAGCATATTAAAGACATGGAAAAAAAGAAAGTCAACTTGTGTAGTTGGACTTTCCTTTATGGAACCCCCAGCCTGTAAATAAGGATACAGAGACTTATTCTTAACTATGAAGGCTTGGCTTTAGCGTAGGCTTTTCCCTAACTAGTTCCTATAACTTAAATTAATCTGCATTTATTAATCTGTGTTCTGCCAGGAGGCTCAGTTACCTTTCCTCGGTATGGCACGTCCACCTTGCTCCTTTCTTCCTTCCACCTGGGAGTCTCACCTAACCTCTTCTGCCCAGCTATTGGCTGTTCAGCTTTTTATTACACCAACCACAGAAACACATCTTCACACAGTGTACAAATATCCCACAACATTTCCCCCTTTTGCCTAAATAAAAAAAAAAAAAGGTTTTAACTCTAGCATAGTAAAACTATATACAATAAGAACAATTATCAGGTAAGAATTATACTCACAATGTCCAATCCATTTGTATTTGGCAAAACTGGAGAAAGTACTCTGTTATCTACCATATCTTGATGAGTCCAAAGTTTATAACTAAACCATTTTCTATCATAATTTGTAATAACAGCCCCAAAATATCTTTTTAGACCTTAAAATATTCTTATATAAACAACTTAAACTTTTATGTCTCTCAACCTTATATATTTTATACCTCTTTTATGAGTTTCTTTTCTGATTTTGATGATAAGGAAAACTGTAACTATAACTGTCTAGGCTTCAACCTTATCTTATTTATGGTTTCTATTGCTGCAATCAAGCACCACGACCAAAGAGCAAGCTGGGGAGGAAAGGGTTTACTAGGCTTACACTTCAGTATTACTGTTCATCACTGAAGGAAATCAAGACAGGAACTCAAAACAGGGCAGGATCCCAGAAGCAGGAGCTGATGCAGAGGCCATGGAGGGAGAACTGTTAAATGACTTGATTCCCCTGACTTGCTTTTATAGAACCCAGGACCAGCAACCCAGGGATGGCACACCCATCAGGGACTGAGCCCCCCCTTCATTGATCACTAATTGAGAAAATGTCTTACAGCTGGATCTCACAGAGGCATTTCCACAGCTAATGCTCCTTTCTCTGATGACTGTACCTTGTGTCAAGTTGACACATAAAACCACCTAGTACAAACCCATCAGAGATCCAAGAAGGATATAATGTTACCTGAGTTAAGAGGAAGTATGAGCAAGCAACTTCCAAAACTGTAGAAGTGACAGAGACATCTGATTGCCTATACAGTCACCCAAGTTTCCTCTGAAACACTGGGGCATCCATCCTTGGCCTCAAGCCTAGATTGTCTGCCAGACTTTTCTCTGAAGCAGGAATTTTTAAAGGACTGTCCTATCTTGTCTTGGAAAAGTTTGGTAGTTGCAATCTTTATCAACCAGCTAAAAATTAATTGCTAATATGAAATTAGGACAGAACTTTTGTTCATTTGGGGTTTTTTTGTTTGTTTTTTGTTTTTTGAGACGGGGTTTCTCTGTGTAGCCCCAGTTGTCCTGGAACTCCCTCTGTACACCAGGCTGCCCTCGAACTCACAGAGATCTGACTGCCTCTGCCTCCCAAGTGCTAGGATTAAAGGCGTGTGCCACCATGCCTGGCTAAAGACTTTCCTTCCCCAGCTTCAACCATTCTAGCTGGAGTTTGAATCACTTCAAACAGGACACTGTCAGCATCAGCTTGTGGGGTGTCGAACCTAGGCCTCAGGTAGGTTCTTTACGGGCACTGAGGAGAGGGGTAGGGTACAAAGCAGGAAGGTCTATGATATTTCACTGGATGGGGAGGAGTAAGGCAGGGCATAACAGAAGCAGAGAACCACAGGTGGATCCAGCATAGCACTGATTACAGCTCTCAGGAGACAGAGGCAGGGGGACCCTGAGACTGAGGACAGCTTGGACTACAAAGAGACCTTGAGGAGGAAAAAGGCCTTAATTCTTTTTTTTTTGTTTGTTTGTTTGTTTTTTTTTTTGTTTGTTTTTCGAGACAGGGTTTCTCTGTGACTTTGGAGCCTGTCCTGGAACTAGCTCTTATAGACCAGGCTGGTCTCAAACTCACAGAGATCCGTCTGCCTCTGTCTAGCGAGTGCTGGGATTAAAGGCGTGTGCCACCACCACCCAGCAGGCCTTAATTCTTAGTTGTTGTTTTATTTTTAGTATTTTTGATTAGAGCTATGTCTATCCGGGTGTTGCTAGGTGCACATGACTGCAGGTACTCACAGAGGCAACACATGTTAGATGCCCTGGAGCTGAGTTCCAGGTGACCATGAGCTGCCTGAAACTGGTGCTAGGAACTGAACTCAGGTCGTCTGGAAGAACAGTCCATGCACTGAGCCCTTAGTAATTGACACACATGGGGCTCCTCGGGGTGTCAGGAATTTGCAGTTTCTAAATCCTCTGTGTGTGTGTGTGTGTGTGTGTGTGAGAGAGAGAGAGAGAGAGAGAGAGAGAGAGAGAGAGACAGAGACAGAGACAGAGACAGAGACAGAGACATGGGGCTCCTCAGGGTGTCAGGAATTTCATTTTTTAAATCCTGTGTGTATGTATGAGAGAGAGAGGAAAGAGAGAGAGACTGCCAGGCAGAAAAGGGCACTGGACTCCCTGGAACTGGAGTTACAGACAGGTGTGAGCCACCGTGTGGGTGCTGGGAATTGAACCCAGGTCCTGTGGAAGAGCAGCCAGCGCTCTTAACATCTGAGCCATCTCTCTGGCCCCAAGGGGGCTGTATTCTTCTTGTCTGCCAGCCTTAGTGCTTGCTTCCGGAATCTGAATTTAAAGTATCCTGAGCATCATGTGATGCAGCCATCACACCCTCCAGAACTGTGCTGTACAAGCCGTTGGTTCACATCTCAGGCCATGGTTTCACCTAAACTACTTACGGTTTAAAGCAACTGCAGAATGCTTTAAGGTCTCGTGTAATCCAAAGGACTTTGTGACCACATCGAGCTTGTACTTACTGGATGCTCACTCTAATCTTGCCAAATACCATAAACCCTGGATAAAGTGATTAGAGACTTCCGGTCCTTCAACCCTTGTGTTGACTTTGCTAGTGTTTGGACAGTTGTCTCAGAGGGCAGCACAGCAGAAACCAGATTTACAGCTCTGCTGTTTGGGATGAATTCTACCAGCTACTCTTCTGTACTGTAACTTGTAAAACGCACACCACGAGATCTGAGCATGGGTATTAACACCAGCTTCATTCATACTGGTCAGAACTTGAAGCAACCAAAATGGCCTTCAGTACGTAAATGAAAATTACACTGCGGTCTTTCCAGATGGTGGAACAGAACTCAGTGCTAAAATAAAATGAGCTATTGAGCCATGAAGACCTCAAGTGCATGTTACTGAATGAAAGAAGTCACCTGAAATGGACAGACAGCACAGTTCCCACTGTGTGGCCTTCGAGAACGCAGTTGCCAAGAGTAGAGTTGGGAGGGTGGGGAAAGTTGAGCAGGAACAGGCGAATCACAGTGGACTCTTGGGGCAGTAAGCCTACTCCATGCCAAGCTACGTCATGGTGATAATAACAAACCATACCACTACAAATCTATAAAACCCCGGATGATGTTCAGCTCCAAGAGTGGTTCCCTCCTCTCTGCGAGACAAGGAGGCAATGAAGGCTGGTAGCTTTCCAACACAACTGACTTTGGGCAGGTGTGAAGCAGGGAGCAGGAGGATCCGGGCACATGTGACATCTCTCACCTTCTCTTAAGGAGCCTAAAAAGGCTCTCAGAAGCTTAGCTAGGAGGCAGAGGTAGGCGGATGTCTGTGAGTTCGAGGCCAGCCTGGTCTACGGAGTAGATTCTAGGACAGCCAGGGTTACACAGATAAACACTGTCTCAAAAAAGCAAAAAAGGGAAAAGCTTAGTTTTTCATGTTTAGATCCTTAAGTTTCTTTTCATAATCTCATATGATCAATTTAAGTCCTTTAAAATTATGAGAACATTATTAAATTATAGGATAAAATCATAAAATATTTTTCATTTAAATACTATATAATATGTTCTTTCAAAAAATAATCTTTAAAGCCTGGACAGGATAGCACATGCTTTGTACTTGGGCAGTTGAAGCAGGAGGACCAAGAATTCTTGACCAGCCTACGCTACAGAGCAACAGCTTGTGTCTAAAAAACAAACAACTGTACTTTTTTTCTTTGTAAATGCTCCAAGACATCCTATACTACATAGTGAGACCTCATCTTTTTGCTTTGTTTTTCAAGACAGGCTTCCTCTATGTAGCTCTGGCTGTCCTGGAACTCACTTATAGACCAGGATGGACTCGAACTCACAGAGATCCGCCTGCCTCTCAAAGGACGTAACCAAAGGTGTGTGCCACCACCTCTGGTGAGACTGTCTTTAAAAAATAACTCATTATTCTAGAAACCCACTGAGCAGAGAGAAAACTCCAGCAAAGAGCACAGAAATAAGAAGAGCAACTTTCAGATACTGGCCAACTATTTAAGTGTGTTGTTTGTGAAAAGGACACCTTCCACTCCCAGCTTACCCAAAGTGCTGTCTTCTCTGCTGCCAGCCCCCTTCTTACACCAGCAGAGAAAATCAACCTGTGCAAGTGCCCAGGGTAGCAGAACCAGTGTGCAATTTGGACGGTTGTAAGGGAAATGCCAACCTCAGTTCCCCTGAGTGTTTTGTAAACAGCATTGGATATCAGTGTACACAGCCAGGCTCAGGGAAGCTAGTTCATGAAATAGCTCAGAGCACTGCTGGTCAGCGGGAAGACTTGGAGGGAAGACAGAGTTCAGGATGCTGCAATTCTCCATGTCTTCCCCTGCTTCCGCCACAGCAGGCAGTCAGGACAAAAGAAGAAGGAAAGTAAAAAATAAAATAGAACCTAACCCTAAGGGAGCCCCAAAGCCCTAGCAAGATGCTCTGCCTCTAGAAACTGAATTTCTTGGTCCACAGACAGCCAGGTCGCAATGCCCCTGTAGGAAGAAGTTATAGAAGGAGTCAAGGGTCTGTCACACTAGAGAGAAAGACTGTTTTTCTAGAGAGCACTTTAGCAATGGCGCCTTCCACAGAAGCCATGAGAGGTGGTGGGGAGCAGAACATGACGGCCGCTGTGTTACAGTCTCAACGTCCAGATGCGCCCTTCTGAACCCTTGGCATCTGCTGATGGACGGTGGACGGGATCCCTGCTCTTATGTATCATCTGTTCTGTGAGGGGAAGAGGGGAAGACGACATCTAATTATCAGGAGGGAAGAGAACCGAGAAAAGGGAGGGGAGGGAGGAAGAGAGGCCAAGAGTGGAGAAGAGGCGTGTTGGAAATGGAATACACTTTTGCAGAAATCAAAGCAAGAGGAGGAAGAGGCAGGAGGGGCAAGTGCAGCCCCCAGGGGAGCTGGCAGTTCTATCGCCCTCATCTCTGGTTTTTTTCTTTAATAGTAAACAGTGGTTCATTCAAACAGAAAACAACTGAGTGCCCTCTCAGTTGGTCAGCTCTTTTACATTTCCTATCATTAAAATGCCCTTTGCTTGTTGATTGTGATTATTAGGAACTCGCAGTTTCGAGAGATGCAGCGGCAATGGCAACATGCGGACACTAGAGGGTGCAATGCCCCCAGGCCAACGGCTGTTAACCTTTTTCACAAAGCACCTGCTGCAAAGGCCCGGGCTCTGGGCACCGGCACAATTTAACACTAGCTGTTATTATGCCCACCAGGCTGTCTCCATGCCAGAGCCTACTGCAATGTCTGCTGTCCTTATTCCTTCCGGGACAACTGAAAATAGAGATACAAGCAGCTAGATCAAGACGCCCACAAGGTGAGGTCGGTGGAGGGTGGGGGGTGGGGTAGGACTAAAGCTCCTGCGTAGGTGGGGCACTCTCTGGCTTGTTAGTATTCTCATCAGCATGAAGGCTCTCCAAATTTAACAGGGCAGAGATCTCTGAGGCTCCACTGCGCAGGTACGAGTGATTACACTATCGACTATTAGCTAGTACCCTCTCATCACAAGGTTGACTTCTCTGGCAATCAGGTCCCATCCGAAGCTACTTCAGGGTCCCCATAAATCACTGGATCACAGGTTGTGCTGGTACAGTTGAAAGAGGCTTATTACAACCAACCAAAGTCTATCAGCTCAGGAACTTCCAAGGGTATAGGAAGTTCTGGGCCAGGAAATGGCGGGGGGGGGGGGGGGGGGGACCGACACAAATATTTACTTTTTACTATCTGACAATAACATAGTAACAGTTTACTTGCCACTATTTTGAATGGTCCAATAAAGTGAAGGTCAGTAAAGTAAAACTTATTGTTAACTTTATTGCTTTATTAAAAATAGTGTAGGCCGGCAGCCCTCAGAGATCCCGTGGATCTGTGTCTTGCTTCAACAGTGCTTGAGCGGAACAGACCCGGGCCCTCTCTTTGTTAGCTTCCACCGCTCCTCATCCTCTGCAGTCGCAGCCTCTGGGACCATCTTCTGGCCGCCTTCAGCTCCCAGGACCAGCCAGCACTGTCTCTTTGTTGGTAGCTCCAGACTGCGTCTCAGCCATGACCTTACAGGTTCGTCAGAATTATTCCACTGAAGTGGAGGCTGCCGCCGTGAACCACCTGGTC
Organism: Chionomys nivalis; assembly: GCF_950005125.1. Lineage (NCBI taxonomy): Eukaryota > Metazoa > Chordata > Mammalia > Rodentia > Cricetidae > Chionomys > Chionomys nivalis. The sequence continues at coordinate 5,715,527 of NC_080106.1, forward strand.
AACCTGTACCTGCGGGCCTCCTACACCTACTTCTCTCTGGGCTCCTATTTTGATCGGGTTGATGTGGCTCTGGAGGGTGTAGGCCACTTCCGCGAATTGGCCGAGGAGAAGCACAAGGGCTCGCAGAGCGTCTCCTCAAGTTGCAGAACGATCGCGGAGGCCGTGCATCCTTTCAGGATGTGCAGGAGCCATCTCAAGATGAGTGGGGTAAAACCCAGGAGGCTATGGAAGCTGCCTCGGAGAAGAACTTGAACCAGGCCCTCTTGGATCTTCATTCCCTGGGCTCTGCCCGCACAGATCCTCATCTCTGTGACTTCCTCGAAAACCACTTCTGGATGAGGGGTGAAAGTCAACAAGAAGATAGATGGGCAACCACCTGACCAACCTCCGCAGGTTGGCTGGACCCCAGGCATCTCTGGGCAAGTCCCTCTTTGAGCGGCTCACTCTCAAGCATGACTAGGAGGCCTCTGCCTCAGAGGGGCTCCCACCTCAGCTCTGCACCAGCCGGCCTCAGGACCTTCACCCAAACCTCTCAAGAAGCCACTAGGCAGCTTTGCAACGCCCTGGAGCCTCTCTCAAGTCTTGGACCAAGTAAAAATAAAGCCTTTTGAAACAGCAATAACAACAACAACAATAATAAAATAGTATAAGCCTGGTGTGCACACCTTTAATCCCAGCACTCAGGAGGCAGGGCAGATCTCTTTGTGTTTGAGGTCAGCCTGGTCTACAGAGGGAGTTCCAAGACAGCTATGGTTCTGTTACACAGAGAAATCCTCTCTCTCTTTTTTAAAAAAAAAGAAAAGAAAAAAAAAGAAAGAAAGAAAGTATAAAAATGAATAACCTCTATAACATTGGCTCTGGATACAGCAGCCCCTTCCTCTCATCCCCTCACCTGTGACTGAGAAATTCAGAAACTTAGGACAGGAGGGCCTTCCTGGAAGCTCACACACGCTTTCTCTCTGGTATGACCAGACTCAGACCCAAGCAGATGGAGGAGCCCCACCTGCTCCCACAGAGCAGCCAAGGCCTTTCCTAAGCTGGGTAGACGTCTGTTCAGACTGGTTTGCAGCTCATGGAAGTCCCAGGGTCCCCCAGAGGACAGGGCTTTGGCAATTTGGAAACCATTATTGCGTTTGACGATGCAGCACCGTGAAGGAAAAATTCCTTTACAAGAAGTGAAGCGCCACCGAGACACCAGGCAGCAGGGAGAAATGTCATCGAACAACACTTGCTCATGGGGCTGTGCTCATTACTTTCCGCGTGGCTGTGACTGAATACCTGACAAGGATGGTTAATAGCAGAAGGATTTACTTGGGCTCATGGCTTGGTGACGTGGGCCATTGTAACAGAAAAGCCATGGTGCTAGACAACTGCTGGGTGAGGCAGGGAGTGAGACTCCCACTTCACTCTGCACCTTTTCATTTTTATTTATTTTTGAGACAAGGTTTCTCTATGTAACAGCGCTGGCTGTCCTGGAACTAGCTCAGTAGATCAGGCTGACATCGAGATCATAGAGATCTGCCTGCCTCTGCCTCCCAAGTGCTGGGGTTAAAGGCTGCCTGGCTTTTAGTGTGTGTGTGTGTGTGTGTGTGTGTGTGTGTACATTCATGCATGTGCCATGGCACATTTTTTAGGTTTAAATGACTTGTAGAATTATTTATCTTCTACCACATGGGCCCCAAGGACTGAAGTCAGGTTGCAGGTTGCTAGGTTAACCAAGCCTTTATGCACTGACTTTGCTGCCCACCACCCTTTACTTAGTCTGAGACTCCAGCCTGTGGGATGGCGCCACTCCCATTCAGGGTGAGTGAAGACTACCTCATGGACAGATACAGCACAAATGCCATCACTAACAGTCTTAGTCACCTTTCTATGGCTGTGATAAGATACCACAGCCAAGACAACTTCCAGAAGAAAGTGTTTATTGAGGATTTGCTTACAGTTTCAGAGGGTTGGAGTCCATGACCAGCATGTTGGGGGCAAGGGAGTAGCTGGCAGGCACGGTGTTTGCACAGAGAGCTTGCAGATCATTAGACCTAGTTTGGAGAAAGGAGTTCGGGAGTTCCCCAGAGGTTAAATAGGTTCTTCAGAGCCTATCATATTCTAAGGCTCTTGCTTATGTTGCTGGATAATTAAATGACACATGGGGTAATGCTGCCCCCTCCTGGACTGTCTGGCACATAACTGACAATTTTTTTTTTTTTTTTTTTTTTGGTCCCCCCCAGACAATAGGCTTGCTGTCTGTGCTCAACCTGTGGAACTATTTGGAAACAAATTTTTGCAAAGAAATTGACTCTGTGTGGGAAGGTCTTTGATTACTGCTTTGACCACTTGGCAAGTTATGACTCTATATAGTTTCTATTTCATTGTGCTTGGCAGAGGTTGGGTGTGCGTTCCCTCAGATTCTTCAGTCACTCCCAGTCACCCCAACTCCCCTTTCCTGTGGAGTCATTAGTAATGGCTCCCCTTGATTCTGATGGCAGCAGTCTGAGGCTTCTTTCTTGTGCTAACGAATCTGGCTAAAGGTTAAGCTATTTCTTTTCATCAGTAAGCCTCCAGTTCCTTGGAAGTTCTCTGTTGTTCTCTGTTTTAGTGACCCCTGCCCTAACATTTCTTATTCCCTCCCTCCTGCTAACTTCCAGTTCAATTTATGCTTTTTCTGATTTCATAGGTTATAAAGTTAACTTGTGAATTTTAAATCTTTCCTGGTTTCTTAATAGAAACACGTTGGGACATAAATTTCTGCTTTTACTGTATCACATAAATGTTGGTACATTGTAGTACGTTTGGCACTCTAAGCATTTTATTATGTTTGGGTAATTCTTCTAGATTTAAGTTCTTTGCAGGAGGTGAGAAAGTATGTGATTAGTTTTTTTTTGTTTTTTTTTTTTTTTGTTTTTTTTCCTGAGGCAGGATCTTCCTGGGTATCCCAAGTTGGCATTGAACTCATGGTCCTCCATCATCTGCCTCATGACTGACGTCACAAATCTGTCTGTTATTTAAGAGTGTCTTGCCAGGGATAGTGGCACATACCTATAGTCCCAGCGCTCAAGAGGCTGAGTCAGGAAGATTTCAGGTTTAACATCCGTCTTGGCTACATAGCAAAACCATGTCTCCAAAAATAAATAAAAGTAAATAAGTAAATAACCAGCAAAACAACAACAACAAAACCAGAAACAGCCACCAAGGGCGTCTTGGTTCATCTAGCTTCAGCGAAACGTGAGACTAATCAGATCTCAACCCTACTTAATAAAGTGATAAATATGTCACGGTTCTGGGGCTGAGCTTTTGGTGTCTGGTGAAGGTCGGTAAGTTTCTTTGTAGTTTCCAAGATGGCCTTGCTACCTCCTCTGGCTGGAAGGAGCACTGTGTCTAGGTGGTGGGAGAAGCCGATTATGCCTCCCAGGGTCTTACTAAAGTCCCCACCTATTAATACTACCATATTGTAGGGAAGATGCAATGGTCTATATAGCTAGTTCTAGAGCAGCCAGGACTACATAGTGAGACCCTGTCTCAAAAGCAAAATGAATAAGTAAATAATAAATAAAATCCACACTTACAAGAGGTAATATAGCTCAGTTGAAAAGCACGTGCCTAGAGCACACTAATAGAAATTAAGCGGGGGCGGGGAGAGAAAAAGAAAAGCTTGTCTCTAACATCACAAGACCCCGGATTCAGTCCCTAGAATCAAAAGCAAATAAATAAGAATGAAAGATTTAAGTTGTGACTTACATACAATCTCTCCCAGGAAATGTCCCACAGATACTTCAGGGAAACATATTTGTTCAGAAAAGGTTCCCGAGGACTGAACAGATAGCTCAGTGGTTAAACACAACTTTTTTGCTCTTCAGGATTTGAGTTTGATTCCCAGCCCCCCTGTGGTGGTTACAAACATATATAACTCCAGTTCCAGGGGAGCTGATGGCCTCTTCTGACCTCCGTGAGCACCAGGCATACAAGCGGTGTGCATACGTATATGCAGGCAAAACACCACACACACATAAAATACATAAATCTAACAACAATATAGTTCCATTTTAAGATTTGGGTTTTTTTTGTGTGTGTGTTTCATTTAAAAATAATATATACTTACATTCTAGGATTTGAAATAGCAGTAGGCTTTTGTTAGGATACATACTTATTCATATTAAAGCTACTTCATAATCATGAACTCCTAGAGGTGTGTGTAACCTGGAGTCCTAGAGTGAGGCTTTGTGTGAATCATAATTGCATTTTATTTATTTTTTATTTTATTTACTTATTTTTAATTTTTTTCATAATTGCATTTTAATGCTGTTGAATGTGAATAATGGAAAATTGGTTTTCAAAAGCAGTTCCCACAGTACACTATGATATGAACCACACTAATAATTAAATCAGTGTTTATATTTTAAAAGAAGAATATAAATGGAAAATACCATGCATTTATAATTCCCAAACATAAAAGAAGAGAAAGATTGATGAAATTGGAACTATTAACATTAATAGTCAATCATCTTATGCAGGATTTAGAAATTTTAAAACACAGTGGATTAAGTTTAGTCCAAATCACAAGACAAGGCCAAGATTCCTAGTTCATGATTTTCTTGTATTCTAGGCTAGCAGAAATATTTTTGCTTTTTAATGACGACCTAGTAATTTGTGAACAAAAGGATATTTGAAGATATTTCATTTTTAAATATTAGTGTCTACTCTTTGTGTGTCAATACCCTGTGAGCATAAAGAATAAAGTAGTTTTGAAAACAAGCCTGATGTGGGAGTGATTTCTTTCTAATCTGTTGCTTTCATTGGTTAATTAATAAAGAAACTGCACAAGCCCCCAAAACATAAAAGTTAGAGAAGCCAAGGACAATGGCACTAGGTTTCGATCCTAATACATGAACTGGCTTTGTGGGAGCGTAGCCTGTTTGGATGCTCACCTTCCTGGACCTAGATAGAAGTGGGAGGACCTTGGTCTTCCTGTAGAGCAGGGAATTTGGACTGCTCTTCAGTATCGAGAGGGAGGGGGAGTGGACTAGGGGGAGGAGAAGTGGAGTGGGGATAGGGGGAGGGGAGCGGGGGGAGGGGGCAATATGTGGGAGGAGGGGGAGGGAAATGGGAAACGGGGAGCAGTTGGAAATTTTAAGTAAAAAAGAATAAAAAAAAAAAAGTTAATTTCAGAACCAAACCAAAAAAGCTAATCCTCTACCTTTCCATTGCAGAAAATATGTAAAGATGCAGAAATGAAGATAAACGACAGAGAATTTATCTCTGTGGAAACTTCATCATGGTTTTTATGTCGGAGTAAGCTAGCCAGAAGAGGGGTAAAGAAGAGTGTTCAAAAACTTTCAGAAAGACATGAAGTTGTTTGTCCTAAGGGAGAGCCACTACCTTATACCTCTGAGGGGCAAAAACCCACAAAGGGAGTTCCCACTAATGTGAAAAGTAAAATATTTGCCACTGTGTGCTTATGTCTGCAGTTTTGCAGATGGTGTCAGGAAAGAGGAATCCAGCCTCAAACATGCCCTGTACCTCCTTCCCCCTCACTCCTAGGAACACCTTGTCTGTCGCCTTCTAAGTTGTGAGAATAACTTAGACTATGGAAATAAAATTTCAGAAGGTATCCATACCTTTAACACAAGTCAGGAGAACTCATCAAGATACAGAGAATAAACAACAGAGGCTCCTGGATAGATACAGACAACATGAATATAAGCAACATGCTTGTGTACTTTAGATTTATTTATTTATTTATTTATTTATTTATTTATTTATTTATTTATATGAGTGCGTTGCCTGCATTTTGTCTTTGCACCATGTGTGTGTGCTGCCCGTGGAGATTGAAAGAGTGCATGATGAATCCCCTGGAACTGGTCTTACAGATGGTTGTTAGCTACCATGTGGAGGCTGTGAATTAAACCTAGTCCTCTGCAAGAGTAACAAATATTCTAAACTGCAGCTCCATATCTCCAACCCCCAGGACAAATGTTTGATATACAAATGATTAGAGTATAAGCCAAGATATCATAAGCTGAAGTAAGTAGCTGTCTCAAGATGTTTGCTAACTTCCTGGAGCCCAGGCACCATCAGCCTGCCAGCTCGGCACACTGAAATTCAGAGACCGTATAGGCAGGAAGGAAAGCTATCGGAGGCGGGCATGTTGGCACATGCCTCTAATCACGGCACTGAGGAGAAAGACACAGGTGAGTGTCTGAGTACAAGGGCACCCTGGTCTCGGTTAACTTGGAGGAATGCAGAGGGCAAAGCCTGTGAGTGTTTTAAACAGCTATGTACTTTTAAGTCTCTTAGAAAGATACTTTGTATTTAATCCAACCCTCATTTAAAATAAGTTAAGATGTTCTCTACTGTTATCAGTTCTGCTGTTAACCTATTGCAAGCAGCTTTTTCTTCTTTCTGTCTTTTTAGGAGTATAAATCTTACCTGTTAAGTTGAGAGCCAGTACAGTCAAGCTCAGACCCAGCCCTCCAGGCAGATTTTATACTGTAGTTACACTTAATAAACAGACCTCAACTGTTCAGAGATCTGGGGAATATGGCATTTAAATATTTAACTATTAAAAAAACTTTTCATAACAAAAAGAGACAGCTTGGCTGCTAGCAGCAGCACTCTATTTCCTCCACAGAAGACAGAAGCCAAATGGGCACAAAGCAATGTCCATCCGCACTTTGCTTAACTGCCAAGTGTTGACCACTGGGAAAAATTGCCTTTCTTCTAAACCGAAGATCTCCAGACAGTGGACAGAATTGTTGATATCGACAGCCTAGCTGCTCAGGTCAAGGTAGGCTTGTCTTCCTACAGATTTCTTAGCCCACAGAATCTTCTGGAGCGTGGCAGGCCCTGCACTAAACAGCAGAAGGCAAATACGACCTTCAGCGACCATGGAGGACCCGGAGGAGTAGTGCTAGCTGCCAACCAAGTAAGTTCTCAATCAAGTAAGTAATCAATAACTCAAGTAAAATTTTATCCTTCTCAAAGATCTCTGATGCAGTTTGAGAGCTGAGAGGTTTTGTCATGTAAAAGGACAGCCTCACCAAACCTCGAACTCACAGAGATCCGCCTGCCTCTGCCTCCCGAGTGCTGGGATTAAAGGCGTGCGCCACCACCGCCTGGTTTGCCTTTCATAGTCTTAAAAATACTTTTTATTGTGCAAAAATATCTGTCACAGTCATTCTGCTAGTGTTTAAAACTATGTTTTCAGAAACCCCCAAAATTCTTGTGAGTTCCAGTGAGCCAAATTAAAAGATCCACCTTAAACAGATCAGATACACCCCCTCTCAATTCCCTGGTCCTAAAATTATTTTTCCTAAACTTAACTTTGTCCTGTGTTCTGTTAATACCTTAAATAAGTCTAAGAGACACCCGACATTTCCATACCACAAACACTGGACAGGAGCAAAGAGACCAGCTACTCCAGGATGTGACCAGCACCCAGCTTTCTCAGGTTCCCCCCAAAGTCGACACCTGGTCTAACAATAAGTTCCAGGGCTACACAGTTAAGCCCTGTGGGCTTTAATCTGGATCAAACTTTTGGTAGCAGCCTACATGTATAAAGGATATTGATAAGGAAGCACTCTCTCCCTACCTCTTGCCTTAGCTCTGGTTAGCAAGGCCATTCCTTTGCTAGCATTAGAGCCTACGTCTTTGGAATTCTGGTGTCTGCCAAAGAGTAGCTGAGACATCCAGCACTGTGAACTGAACATCTATTGGAATCTTCAACTTCCCATTGGTAGCTAGCCATTGTTGTCTAACAACGGACCACGGCTCGTGAGACATTCTAATAAATCCACTTTCTACATACACGGAGAGATTGATTTCTACCAGCGCAGCTCATGCAGAGAGCCCTGACTAATGCAGTCTTGCTTTTTGTCTCCTGCCCGCTGAGGAAGATGAGCTGGCTAACAATAGTACTCATAAAGACACTCTTCCTAGCTCCATGATTCTCTGCGTATTCAACTTACCTGAAAGAGTACACTTTTATTATTATTTATTTCTCAAAGGTTTGCTCTAAATTCTGGAAGAAAACTTCAAAAGTAATGGATCCAACATCCAGCCTTCTGGTGGGCCACATACCTACCGTTATGTTTTTTTTTCTTATCTGGTCCCTGCATTTCTCTCCTCTTCTCTGAAGTGCCTGTGACCAACAGGTAGAAAGTTCCTTCAGGCCGGGCGGTGGTGGCGCACGCCTTTAATCCCAGCACTCGGGAGGCAGAGGCAGGCGGATCTCTGTGAGTTCGAGACCAGCCTGGTCTACAAGAGCTAGTTCCAGGACAGGCTCCAAAACCACAGAGAAACCCTGTCTCGAAAAAACCAAAAAAAAAAAAAAAAAAAAAAAAAAGTTCCTTCAGTTCACCTGATCTCAGTGAGAAACCACAGAACAAGTATCTCCTTTTGTGTCTTTATATCTCTCTTTAAAATTGTTAATATTCTGGGTACCCCGTGGGACAGGTAATCAATCACTCCACTCCCCATTGAGGGGAGGGCTGGGGAAACTAGTCACGTGGTGTCCAGGAGGAAGAAAGGGAAGTGCCTACTGAGTGCAGGAAGCTAGCGGGATCAGCAATTGGAGCGAGTGGCAAGTGCTATTGAAATGCAAATCTCTGCAGAACTGGAAAAGGTGTGGGTCTGAGGTGGAAGGCAGAGTCAGGAACCGTTGTGCGGTGCCTTTAAGCACACTGTAACCCAAAAGGCGGTGCACTTGTCACTCAGGCTTCACTAGCCAATCAGTACATCCAGGCCAAACTGCCAATCAGAAGTGGTGCAGGGCCTTTCCGGGAGCCAGGCTGCAGGCTTAGATTTGCGGAGGAGGTGGCGCCGGTGTTTTGATGTGCTGTGCTTTGAGTGCTGCTGCAGGGAGCTGTGAGGGGGCCGGGCCGAGATCGGAAGCCACGACATGGTGAGCAAGGGGCTGCTGTCCCCAGATCGGGAAGATCAGATGGGGAGTTGCTGGAGCCGGGGTGGCGTGGCCTCCCCAGGGCTGGGTGGGAATCTGCAGCCGTATTCCTCGTCCTGTGAGCTCCCACGCGGTCCCTGCTACTCCCTGGACCCAGGCACCGTCCTCTGACTAACTTTGCTCTGTGGGCTGCACCCGTGCAGAGCGTTGGGAGCAGGGAGCTGTGTGTGGAACCGTGTTTGGAGTCAACAACAACTCGCTCTTGGTGCAGCCATGGAAGGCGGGTAGCCTAACCTGGAGAGGCTTAGTTTCTTCAGTGTGTTCTAGACGTTCAGCATTTTGCATTTAACCTTTACGTGTACGGTTCATTTACAGTTTATTTTGTGGAGGTTGTAAAAGGCATCTCGTGTGTCGGGTAGCGCTGCACAGTTAGCTGTGATGAAGACGAGTAGGACAGGAGAAAGGAAGAATGTCTTCTACTCCGGGAGAGTGGAAGAATGTCTGCTAAAGTGAGACTTTCCAGACTAGGGCCCTGTCTGCTGGAAAGATGTAACCTGTTTCCTGAATTTACAAGGGGTTACTGTCAAGAGATTGTCTGTGTGTCTGGAGAGACTTTGGACATTTGAATGGTGTAGGGGTTGTTGCAGATTATGAGGATCATTGAAGTGACTAAATGCATTGTCCTCGTGGTGACCATTCGTCTATAGTGACCTGGGTCAGTATGTAGTTGATTGAATGTAAAACCTCCCAGATGATGATGGATTTGAACACGTCTCTTTGGTGACTTTCTTTCAGTTGCTTGTGAAAGTTTTATTTGGAAGAGACTTTCTGGATGGTTTTCCTCATTGGGAAAGTGATATGGGTGTTTATAATTTCAGTTGATTTCCTGTCCTGTGTGTCTACTGTGTTGTATTGATACTAATCAGCCAGCTTCCTTCTTGTGCTGCCTTCACCACTGTTAAAGACTCTATCTCTCTACACCCAACTGGCCCCAGAACGGCCTCAAACTCACTGATCCCCTTGACTCAGTATCCCAAGTGCTGGCTTTAAAAGTGGGCCAAAATTCCTGCCTTTTTTTGTTTTCATCTTTTTGTGTAATGTGCCTGGAATGTAGGTTTTTGACCATGTCAAACATATGCTGTTTTACTGAGCTTCACTTATACCATTAATCTTTAAAACTTGACAAAGGTTATCATTTGGTTTCCCAGGATGGCATGTATTCATGGCAAAAATACTGCCTGAGTCTTCTGATTCACTGGATAGCACATACATCACCTTCTTCCTGCGTGTTGCTTTTGTTTTGAACGTTTTTTTTTTTAATGAAAATGTGTATTTTACCTGTAAGCATGGAAATATACCACAAGGGTGCCTGATCTTCACAACGATCAAAAGATGGTTTCAGTAGCCGGGCGGTGGTGGCGCACGCCTTTAATCCCAGCACTCGGGAAGCAGAGGCAGGCGGATCTCTGTGAGTTCGAGGCCAGCCTGGTCTACAAGAGCTAGTTCCAGGACAGGAACCAAAAGCTACGGAGAAACCCTGTCTCGAAAAATCCAAAAAAAAAAAAAAAGGTGGTTTCAGAACCCCTGAACTTGGAATAATAGATAGTCGTGTTTCCTGAAGTAAATAACTACTATTTGAGCCCACCTGTATGCGGTACCAGGAAGAGCTCTAGTAATGAGATCTCTCTTCTCCTCGTTTATGATCAACATTTAACTATCAAATGTTTTTATCTCTCCTTTTGTAACTGTTTAAACATAGAGTGACTTTTAGTAAAATCTTATTGATGTTACAGTTTAATGTGGGCAGGTTTAGGTTTTTGGAAGTTAAATACAGATTCCTTTGTAGTAACGTCAGTAAGACCATGTGAGTTATTTCTTTCTGTGTTGTGTGTTTTTTTTTTCTTTAAACTGATTTTGGCATGGGAGACAAGGTCTTAGTATGTACTTCTGGCTGTCCTGTATGCTGGCATTCAACTCCAAGACAAATATTCCTGCCTCTGACTTCTGATTGCACATTAAAAGGTGTGAGCCAATATACTTAGTCTGTCCATTTTATTTTTCTGTTGTGTAGGTAACAGTTGTTCATACAATTTCACTCCTATGTATTCTGTAGCGTTGAATTTTTTACTTGTCTCTGTATGTTTTTAATAAGCATTTCTCTTGCGAGATGATATCCCATTCACAGCATAAAGAAATGAAATAGGTGAAGCCCCTATTCAGTTTCCTTCCAAAGTGACTTGGTGATTACATTATAATGTCTATATATTTGAATAAGTGTAGGGAGCACCAGAATCATGTGACTATGTTGTCAAAGAGCTGTACATTTACATTGTTGTCACTTTCATGCTCTCTGCTGTACACATGTCTGGGTCATTTCAGAATGCAGTGACCTATGATGATGTGCATGTTGACTTCACTCGGGAAGAGTGGACATTGCTGGATCCTTCCCAGAGGAACCTCTACAAAGATGTGATGCTGGACATCTACCATAGCCTCAATATCATAGGTAAAACTGAATTTTCCATCATGTTTTTAAATAAGGGGACAGCTGTTCCTTGGTTTTTGCTATTATTCTGTAATTTTTTTTTTTTTTTGGTTTTTTCGAGACAGGGTTTCTCTGTGGTATTCTGTAATTTGATTGATAAAGAAGAATGAGGTGAATAAATCAGGCATGGCTCTAAGGTAAAATGAATATGGGAATTTAAATTTTGCACAATTTTGCATAATATACCATACATTTTTACTCTATTGTAGGATACAGTTGGGAAGACCGTAATATTGAGGAACATTGTCAAAGTTCTAGAAGAAAAGAAAGGTAATTACCATGTGCAGGATGATACATATGTGCCTCTGGAGGAATTGTTATATGTCCTGGAGTTTTTACACTAAACAGCAGTGTAACTAAGCACAGATGCATTGATGATTATTGAATTCTCAAAAACCGTATACCTCGATTTCAAGTAGGTGAATTGCATTTGCAAGGCATTCTTTTAAGAAAGAAGACAAGAAACAGTGCCTTAACAGATATTACCATTTGAATCACGGCTCAGTGAGAGCTATTCTGTAGAACTTTCAATGCATTAATTTCTCACCACTCATAATATAAAGTGTATACATAATGAACAGGTGATAAGTACATCCCTCAAACCTTCTAATAAGCACACAACCCACATAAACTAGTGTTACTCATAATCTTGCTGTGACTGTGCTGAGTTTAGTGAGATGGGCTGTTAGGGTCAAGAGCCGAGGTGCAGTTTTTATAGAGAAATCCTTCTCTCCAGTCACATGTGTGTATTTGAATGTTTCCATTTTTTACAAATATGCAAAAATTTTCATATAGAAAATAGTCTGTAAATATAACTCTTTAATAAAGCATCTGTCATCACAGGCATTTTCAACGATGCAAAAGAACCCATTATGAATGGTAACAGCATAAATGTAAACCCAGTGATAAAACCTTAAGATCTGATTCCTCTTTAAAACTGGTCTAAATTGTCAAATTTATTCATAGAGATACAAAGATTCAATGGTGTATTAAATGTGGTAAAGCTTTTCTATATCTCAATTATTTTTGCAGGCCTGAAAGAAATCACCTTGGAGAGAAACCTTCTGTATATAATCAATGTACTAAAGCCTTTGCATACGACACACATATTCAGAGTCATCAAAGCACACATCCTGCCAAGAAACCCTACGAATGTAATCAGTGTGGTAAAACTTTTGCACGAAATTGGCCTCTTCAAAATCATAAAAGAACACACACTGGAGAGAAACCCTATGAATGTAATCAGTGTGGTAAAACTTTTGCTCATCCCAGTGCTCTTCAAGTGCATAAAAGAACACACACTGGGGAGAAACCCTACCAATGTAGTCAATGTGGTAAAGCCTTTGCATGGCCCAGTTATCTTCAAAAACATAAAAGAACACATACTGGAGAGAAACCCTATGAATGTAATCTATGTGGTAAAACCTTTGCACTACGAGGTAATCTTCAAAGGCATAAAAGGACACATACTGGAAAAAAACCCTATGAATGTAATCAATGTGGTAAAGCTTTTGCTTATCAGGAATGTCTTCAAAGGCATAAAAGAACACATACTGGAGAGAAACCCTATCAATGTTATGAATGTGGTAAAGCCTTTATACGTCACAGTAGTCTTCAAACGCATAAAAGAAGACATACTGGAGAGAAACCCTATGAATGTAATCAATGTGGTAAAACCTTTGCAATACTAGTGAGTCTTCAAAGGCATAAAAGAAGACACACTGGAGAGAAACCCTGTGAATGGAATCAATCTGGTAAAGCCTTTACACAACAAGGTACTCTTCAAAACCATGAAACAACACATACTGGAGAGAAACCAAATATAATCAATGTGGTTAAAGCCTTTGCATGCATAAGCAATCTTTGAATTCATCAGAAAAACATGAAACTTTCCAGATTCTAACAGACTAAATATTATAACTGTAATTCTTCCTTGGTACCTATTTTGTGTTACGTAATTTTACTATGTTTAAGTTAAAACCTTCCTTTTTATTAGACAGAAAGGGGAGATGATGTGGGATTCCCTGATAAGGAAACTAAATTTTAATCTTGGGCTCATACAACTTCTTCTGCCAATCCTGAACTTTAACAGAGCTCCAGTCATTGGCTGCAACAGAGTTCTGCAGTCAACACGTAACACTCAAGAAGTTTTTTGTGACATTCACAAAATAAAACAAAAGGGGAACTAACACAAATCTGTTTAATTTAGCAGGTAAGCTATTGAAAATATTAACAGTAAAAGTCTTAGACAAGGCAGAATAAAAATTCACTGTAATCCTCCCATTCTTTAGAATTCATTACAGATACATCATGTTTAACTTTGAAAAGCTAATAAATTATAAGCATATTAAAAAAAAACTTCCAAATTCCAAATAAAAGCATACATGCTCTCAAAACAAGATGTGATATGGATATTCTAGGTTTTATGATAAAAGACATAAAAGGGTGGAAAAATATGTAACCTCTTCACCGCATCTCAGGGCTCATCTCTGACACTTCTTTTTTTATGTTTTAATCATTTCCATTGAGCTATGTATTTTTCTCCACTCTCCTCCCTTCTTTTCCCATACCTAAGACCAGTCCAAGAGAGGGAGAAGTGATAATATAAGCACAGGGGTCAAGACAATGATGGTGATACCCACAGAAACAGCTGACCTCAGCTGGTCAGAGCTTACTGACTCAGGACTGATGGCAGAGGATCAAAATAGGCCCACTGAATGTGGGTATTCTGTGGGTCACTGGCATTGAGACCAAGATTTATCCCTACTGCTTGAATTGGCATCTCTGAGCACATCCTCTTTGGAGGGGTCCCTTGCTCAGCCTAGAGATAGGGGTGAGGGGAGGGCCTTGGTCTTTCCTTGATGTGAAGTGTTGGAGTTTGTTGACTGCCCAGGGGAAGCCTTTCCCTTTCTGAGGAGTGGATTGGTGGTTGGATGGGCTGGAGGGAAGGGAGGAGGGGGATGAAGTGGACTGGGGATAACCGTGTAAAATGAGAGAAGATTGTATTTTATTTTGTTTAAAAGATTCTTTTTTTTTTTTTTTTTTTTTTTTTTAATTTTTCGAGACAGGGTTTCTCTGTAGCTTTGGAGCCTGTCCTGGCACTAGCTCTTGTAGTCCAGGCTGGCCTCGAACTCACAGAGATCCGCCTGCCTCTGCCTCTAAAAGATTCTTAATAAAGATAGATTTATAACAGCTTCTCATTGTCGGTGTTGTATAGATCTGAAAGAGCCTATAATTACACCGTAGACTGTGTCAATCTACCTCTTTCTCCCGTCTGATTTCTGGTTTTGGAGTATACAAAGATAGTTTGACCTATGCTTATTATTCTGTTTTCTTTGAATTTTTTGCCTGCAGAGAAACATTTGATTCTGGGGGCTGCTGAGCTAAACCAACACTTTAAGGGTATTTTGCCTTAAAAATTTAGGTCTAAGGATATGTTACTTTGGAAAAGAGGCTCTGCTTTTGTTTCCACAGAAGATGAGAACCTGTGGGTTCCCACCAGGCTAATGTGGTTTGATAGAACAAGACTCACCAAAAGGTCTCCATGAATACTAAAAGCATTTCACCCAACCAACCACAGCAAGCAAGCAATTTAAAGAAAACAATGCCCAAATTCCCAAAAGGATTCTTTATAAATGTTTGTTTTCCTTTGCAGGAGGAGATGATACAGGGATGAATATTTTACATTGGTATGGATCCTGGTCTATATACAGTTTTTTTTTAAAGATTCTCTCCTTTTTTAAAAAAAAGATTTGTTTATTTATTATGTACATAGTGTTTAGCCTCCATGTATGCTATATACAATTTTACAGTAGATTTTGTTACACTGTGTATATTTTTTTTGCTTTTGTTTAAGGTATTATGTTTGTATAGCTCATTTAAAGATGTATAGTTAAGAAATAGATTAATAGATCGTCATTTATAATAAGCAAACTTATAGTCATGTTAGTAAGCTTTTGTAGGTACATAGAGATATATTTCAGTTGGATAGATAATATTCAGCACTCCAGAATCTTCAGCATAAGGCCTTTAAAGGTTTTAGGATAGGCTTATGTGGACAGTGAGACATGTCTGCTTCTGGCAGCACCATTTACTTTAGAGACGTTGATGGACGTTGAAGATGTTCCATGTAGTTGCCTACAATAACTGAATTAGCCATCAAAATTCCAGAGATTTGCCTGGTTGTGGTGGCGCACTCCTTTAATCTCAGCACCCAGAAGGCAGAGGCAGGCAGATCTCTGTGAGTTCGAGGTCAGCCTGGTCTATAAGAGCTAATTCCAGGACAGGCTCCAAAGCTATAGAAAAACCCGGTCTCGAAAAACCAAAAATATATTCCAGGGATTCCTTCAACTCTCTGGATTTTGCATCCAGTGTGTGTTGAGCCTTGTCACCAGTCAGTATCTATGAAGCAGGTTTCCCCTTGTATATGAGAAACGTGTACATTGGTTTGCTAAACATCCATTTTGTGCTTTTTTCCTAACTAATACTTATTGAAATAATATAATTTCATCATTACTTTCCTTCCCTTTTCTTCTCCAATCTCCTTTCACATCCTCACCTCTCCTCATGTCCCCCTTTTCATTAATTTTTGTTTTTCTCTCTCCTAAATATATGAATACAACCAGCTCAGTGTAGTTTTACATGTGTCTCTATGATCTCAGGACTGATCGATGGGATTAGCTAATCACTGAGCGAGGTGCTGCCCCGGGAAAGACCGTCTCTTCTCATCTCAGCATTCCCCACTTGCCCACTGTTCTTTATGTAGATTCGAGGCCCCAGGAGCTTTGTACCTTTCATGGTTTTGAGTCTGTTGGTGTCATCTTTGTTCAGGTCATCTTTACGCAGTCATGTTAGCAGAATCAATTGGTGTAAGTGTTCTGACCTTTCTAGGAGATACAGTCTCACAAGGAAATGTCATCTCCTTTCCCTGTATCTGAGTGTTAAGTATCTGAACTTAACACTCTAGTATTTCCAAGGTGATTTATGTGAATTTAGATTTAAAAAATTTATATTAATAAATTTTGAGTCATATGTTAATGCTTAAATATAGGATTTCATACCAGGTGTTGGGGGGGGAGAGAGAGAAAGAGAGAGAGAGAGAGAGAGAGAGAGAGATGGGGGAGGGCAGGGAGAGAAAGGGAGAGAGATAGAACAGGGAAGAGAGGGAGGTAGTAGTTACCACTAAGAAGGGGAAGAGAAAGAGAGAGTGTGGATTGAGCATGTCCACGTTTTAAAGGCTGCCTTGGGCATGTGCACAAGGACTTTCATAGGTTTAGCTGCCTCATGCATAGATCACATGACTATGCTGCAGGTGTGTCACTTAGGGCTCAAGGACCCCAGGTGGCTATGTAAATTGCCTGATCACTTGATGGCATGTGCTCAGCCGGCATTTGGTGTGGCTAGATATTTTGCCAAATTGCTGGATGATAGAAATCATAACATACTCGACAGATGTTTATCTCGTTAAATTGATAGCTTTTTACCAAGAGCAGCCTTCTCCCCTGTTGTGGTAAAAAGGGAAATGGTGCGGTTCCCTGAGTGGCTGCATCAGGCCACGAAGAGCTGCAGTGGTAAAATGCTGCCTTCCCCGAGTTGCCCATGGGCCACGAAGGCCAGCGGGTCCCAGACAGGGAGCCTCATGATGGATGAGCAGCAGAGACATGCCATGCAGAGAAAGTGGGTATCTATTTAGTGGTTTATGGAAGGGAAAAGGAAACGGGAGAGGGAGGGAGAAGTGGGACAGGGGTCAAGCAAAGAGAGGCAGGAAGAAAGAGAACCAGAAAGAGAAGAGGGGGAAAGAGGAGAAGGGATAGAGGCAGAAGCTGCCTAGGGAAACAGACACAAAGGAGGAGCTCAGGCTGAAAGCTGAAGGAAGATCTGCTTGCCTCAGTGGAAGGGGGGAGGGAGTGGGTGGGCTTTCTTCTTAAAAGGACAGGACAGACCATTGCATCCCTCTCCCAATAAATTTATAGAGATCTGCATTTGGGGAAATCATACAGATTATTAGCCTTGCCTCTGGAAAATCACCTGTGTGATCATAGCATCTCTGCTGCCAGATAAGTATTGAGTGCTGAGTATTGTGTATTAACCCCGCTGGGTATCTTAATTTCAAGCTACATCCTTACTTAGCACTCTCTGAAAACTGTCTGAAATTATTGTGTTCTGTCATTGGTTGTTTTCTTCAATCCAGTCAATAGCAAAGACACACTCTTGACCAAGTCATGTGGCCTCTGCTACAGGCTAGATCCACAGTTAGTGCTTGGCCTCTTCCTCGAACTGTTGATAGGAACCTAAATTTCTTAGTATCAAAAGGGATTGTTTACCCTACCTAAGAGGGTTTTCTCAGTTACGCCTTTCCCCAGACAAGCATAGTCAGCATTGCCATTCTTGTTGAGTGGTACTGGGATAGCAGGAATGATGTAAGAAGTAGAAACAGTGAGCACCCAGGAAAGGGACCATACTGTGTACAGTGCACTCTATTAAATCAGGACTACTCACAGCCTTGAGTGCTTTACTAGAACTCACTCAGGGAGTCCTGCAGCAAATGACTTCCATAGGTCTCCGTGGGGCTAATAAGTTTCAGGAAACTCGTTCCTGAATGAGAGAGCTCTTCCTCATCCTGTGTGGTCCTGAAAAACATTTGCTGACATTTTGCTCCCAAGGGAACCCTGTACTTCTTCATTTTGACTTCCTCTGCCCCTCTCTAGCTATACCCCTCCCCTCTCACCACCCCTATCATGTTCTGTCTTCCCAGTGGACAGCATCCTCTCAACACAGGCCTTGGGACTAATTTGACCATCCTGGAGGAGCCAGGTAGGCTTCTATACCTGGGGTTATTTAAAGTCTTTAGCCAGGATTATGTATTTTTTTCACTTAATGTAATTTCTTTATCAAGAATTAGAGAATAAGTAAAATGATTTTTACTCTCTCCAAAAAAAGATTGTGGTGTATCTAGCTTGGAAGTGGTTGAACACACACAGTTTTACTCCCAGCACTCAGGGGGCAGAGCCAGGCAGATCTCTGTGAGTTTGAAGCCAGCCTGGTCTACAAAGTGAGTTCCAAGACAGCCAGAGTTACACAGAGAAACCCTGTCTTGAGAAAAACTGACTAAACAGAAACAAGTTAAGAACAGTAACAAAAACAATGTGACATATCTCTAGTTCTTATAATTTCAAGTCTCTGAAAAACAAATAAACCACTAGGGGATTACAGAGAACGGCAACAAATCTCCCTTAGAGACCCAAGAAAAAAATAATATTAACTGTGTAAGCAGGAAATGTAAGCAAGCAACTTCCAAAAAGTGTGAGTAATGACAAATAGCTGGCTGCCTGGACGGTCACCCAAATTTCCTCTGTAACATTGAGGCATCCATCTTTGGCCTTCAGGCATAACATATCTGACAGACTTTTTATGAAGCAGGATATTTTGTGTCCTGTTTGTTCGGTTAGGACAGCATACTGTCAGAAGTTGAGGCAGGGGAATTTTCTTGCCCAGTGGCTTACTTTTGTCACAAAGAAATTTAATTCCATGTGGAGTTTCTTTGATGCCCATGGTCTTTTCTGAAGTAGATTGGTGCTGCCAGGAGCAGATATGTCTCACTGTCATAACAAAGAAGAACCTAAGTAATTAAAACCATCTTAAATGTCACATTCTGTAGATCTCTGAAGTGTTTGAAGATGATGTCTAAAATATATCTTTGAGCTTGAAAATATACTTAATGTGACTCTATGCTCTATTGTACTATGTGATTAACTACTAATCTGTATTTCTTCATTATTCTATGTACTTGATAATAATGATTTTCAAGGATAACAAGTTTGTATTACATTTTTATTTTTTTATTTATTTTTATTTTTTTGGTTTTTCGAGACAGGGTTTCTCTAAATGAATTATAGAGGAACAATACTTTGAACAAGAGTAGATATGTATGTACAGTATGTTTTAACAAAATTAATCTCAAATTTGTGTCAATATTTATAATTTGTATAAAAGTTCAATCCAATGTAAAAAATTAAAACTAGTAATTCTTTTTAAAAGTTTTGTGGTAGATTCTATAATCTACATTTTTATCTTTCCTATATACTCCCTTATTTTTTGAAGTAGTTTCAATAATCTTCTCTTTCATCCTATCATATCTATATCCCTTTTCCTCCTTTTTTCCTTTTTTAAATTTTTATTTAATTTTTCTTTTGAGACAGGGTTTCTCTGTAGCTTTGGAGTCTGTCCTGGAACTAGCTCTTGTAGACCAGGCTGGCCTTGAACTCACAGAGATCCCCCTGACTCTGCCTCCCGAGTGCTGGGATTAAAGGCGTGTGCCACCATCACCTGGCTTTTGTGTTTTTCAAGACAGGGTTTCTCAGTAGCTATGGAGCCAGTCCTGGAACTTGCTATGTAGACCAGCTTGACCTCAGACTCTCAGAGAACCACCTGTATCTGGCTCCTGAGTGCTGGGATTAAAGGAGTGCTCCACCACTGCCAGAACTTTTTTTTTTTTTCCAAAACAAGGTCATATCTGTATCTTTCCTTTTTTCCTTTTCAAAACAATAACCTTGAATCTAATTTCCTTTGTTTAGCTTTTTCTCTGATCATTACCCATAACAACTTGTAACCAATACATTAAACAAAGACAAACATCTATAATCTATTTTTTGGGTGTGGGCAGAGTTTTCTGGGCTACATTCTGCTGACTCAGGGCACTGATAATCTTTTTTTTTTTTTTTTTTTAATTTATTTATTATGTATACAATAGTCTGTCTGTATGTATGTCTGCAGGCCAGGAGAGGGCACCAGACCTCATTACAGATGGTTGTGAGCCATCATGTGGTTGCTGGGAATTGAACTCATTACCTTTGGTAGAGCAGGCAATGCTCTTAACCACTGAGCCATCTCTCCAGCCCCCTAGGGCACTGATAATCTTACGAGAACAAAAAGAAAATTTAGGATTCTGGTCAAGTCCTGACTGGAGTATTGTGTGAGGCTGGGTCATCCCAGTCGGCAGTCTTGAGCTCTTCTGGATGTAGAACTCAGAGGACACGCAACAGACGTGCCCTAAAACATTGGATCATCCACTCCCACTGTTGATTTTTCAAGGGTTTCTCCTTGATCAAACATTATTTTTCTTAACCAAAAATGAATCCACATCCTCTCATTTCCTGCGGAAACAAAAGTAAAACCTCTTGTCCAA
Organism: Chionomys nivalis; assembly: GCF_950005125.1. Classification (NCBI taxonomy): domain Eukaryota; kingdom Metazoa; phylum Chordata; class Mammalia; order Rodentia; family Cricetidae; genus Chionomys; species Chionomys nivalis. The sequence goes on from NC_080106.1 coordinate 5,736,146, forward strand.
AGTAACATATCTTTTGACTTAAATTTTGAAGTCAAGTCATTTTCAAAATATGTAGGTTGGATTAATCCACAAGCATTTATAACCAAATGTCTCTTAGCAGCTGTTTTTCTTCCTCAGCAGTCGAACAATTCAAAGATAGAACAGTAACATAGAGTATCCAGATTCTCTGTGTATTTCCCATGTTTACATGGAAGCTAACTGGGGTAGATGGGAGTTGGGTGCGCTAGTTTTTCTCCCAAACCCAGATAGGTTAGGTTTGGTTTCAGCCTTGGCCTGCGCCAGTAGCTAAAATGTCTCAGGCAAATAGTTTTTTTGTGAACTCATGCCCCAAAAAACTGGGTGCCAATTGGAACACAATTAATCAAAACTCAGAGACAGAAACTGGGGTTCAACCTGAAGATCCAAAAGCAAAGAAGCCAGCAACTGGCTTCTTACCTCAACCTCAGTCCACAATGGTGATCCTGCCTCCAGTGATCTGAAAATGAGACGTTTTGCTGAGAGTTGTTTCCTTCTGTGTTATATTCCTCTCTAGGGCTGGGGTTAAAAGCATGTACCACCATGATTAAAGTCTTAGATCACCTGGTTTCTATAGCAACTACTGTGGGAACGTGTCGTTGTGGATACTGGGATTAAAGGTGTGTGTTACCATTATCTGTTCTGTATGGCTGATCAGTGAAGGTGTTTTGTTCTCAGATCATCAGTCAAACATTATTTGTTACAATTGAAATGCCACCACAGTACTCATAGAGACAGGCTTTCTAGCTTCATTCTCTCTAAATATTCAACTTACACTAAGGCTACACCTTTTAGAAAAGAGTTTGTCCTGAATTATAGAAGAAAACTTCAAAAGCAATGGAGCCGTCATCCAGCCATCATTCTGACGGGAGACAGATCTATCATTTTGTTTTCTTATCTGGTCCCTGCATTTCTCTCCTGTTCTCTGAAGTGCCTGCGAATAACAGGTAGAAAGTTCCTTCAGTTCACCTGACCTCAGCGTGAAGCCACAGAACAAACATCTCCTTTTGTGTCCTTAAATCTCTTTAAAGTTGTTAATATTCCGGGTACCCCTCCACTCAAGGGACAGGGAATCCCTCCACTCCACACTGAGGGAAGGGCTGTGTAAGCTGGTCGGTGAGGAAGAAGGGGAAGTGCCTACGAATGCGGGAAGATAGCGGGGCCAGCAATTGTAGCCAGGGACAAGTGCCACTGAAATATACAGCTCTGTGAATCTGGAAAAGGGCTGGGTCTGGGGTGGAAGGCGGGGTCAAAGACCGTTGCGTGTGTTTGTAAGCACAAAGTAACGCTGAGAGGGTTGCTCTTGTCACTCAGGTCTCGCTAGCCAATCAGAGCCTCCAGACCTAACTGCCAGTCAGAACTGTACACTCTCAGGCCTCACTAGCCAATCAGGGCTTCCAGTCCTAACTGCTGGTCAGAACCGGTACGAGGTTTTCCGGTAGCCCCGTTGTTGCTTGGATTGCAAAGGAGCTGGCGCCAGTGTTTTCGCGTGCAGTGTAGCACGCGCTGATGCCCGGAGCTGTGAGAGGACCATGGGCGAGCAGGAAACCCCCGACATGGTGAGCATGGGATTGCTGTCCCCAAACGGGGAAGAACAGAATGGGGAGGTTCAGGAGCAAGTTAGTCTGGTCCTCCCCAGGGCTGTGTGGAAATCGGCATCCCGATTGCCGGCCCTGTGTCTTCCCACATGGTCCGTGCAACTCCCAGGACCCAGACACGGGCCTCTTAATAACTTTGCTCTGTGAGCTACATCTCTTCAGAGCTTTGGGAGCAGGGAATTGCATATAGGAACTTTTTGTCGTCCACAACGCCGTGATTTTGATGCATCTGTGGAAGGCAGATTGCCAAACTGGGAGAGGTTTCTCCAGTATCTTCTAGAAGGACGGCACTTTTCATTTCTTTACATGTAACGTCCATTTGTGATTAATTTTGTGGAGGTTGTAAAAGGTATCTCTCGTGCTGGGGAGCACGCCACTCCTTAGCTGTGATGTAGACGAGTTGAGTTGGTTATATAAAGGAGTTACCAATGTTTAGGAGCCAGTAAGTAAGAAAAAGTAGAATTTAGCTGAGCGAGGGCTGCCTCTAAAACACCGCAAAGATAAGTGTATGCTAACCAGACCTGGGAGAAATCAGAAATCTAGGGTATTTATTTTTTCCACCTAGATTGTTCAGGCATTTGGCTCCAAACACTTACAAAGGAGACACCTGTGACTGAAAATCTGCCCATCCCTATATCAAAGAACAGGCGTCTAACAAGCTGCTCAAGGAGGTGCTACAGGGTCTCAACCTAACTGATGACCTGGTGTGCCTTAAAGTTCCAGTTCTCTCTTTGAGAAAAGCATAGTTCTGAGAGATGGGAAGTATGACACCAGGTGACAACTATTTTGAAAAGCAAAACACTGCTGTGTTAAGAACTGGTCTGGTTGAACAAGGAGAAACATTCTTCCTACAAGGAATAACAGCCTGACTTCTAGGCCTTGGAAACTTTGCCTAAGGCCTATATATATTGAGAAAAAAAACAAAACAAAACAGTTTCTTTTTATTTTTTTTATTTTTTTATTTTTTTTGATTTTTCGAGACAGGGTTTCTCCATAGCTTTTTTTTTTTGGGGGGGGGGTTCTGTCCTGGAACTAGCTCTTGTAGACCAGGCTGGCCTCGAACTCCTGCCTCTGTCTCCCGAGTGCTGGGATTAAAAGTGTGCGCCACCACTGCCCGGCTTAAAAAAACAGAGTTTCTTTTCTAAAACTACAAATTTAGAGCTGGTACTGGTCTGGGGCCAGGGCTTTTGTGGAGGGTTCCTTTAATCCTGAGAGCCAAGGTCTTCCCAGTAAGTGGAGCTGTGGTTGTCAGCCCCAAGGCCACTGTAGGTTTAGTCAGTAATGTTCTTGAGATCCTCTATGTTTCCCTCATTCACCAATGTTTGACTGTCCTCCTCCTGAGTCTGTCTCATTTTCTGCTTTCTGCTGACTTCATGGGAATTTCCCGTCGCCGTCCATTTCCGCCCTAGCTGTCGTACACTAGACGCTGTTCTTAAGGAGCTCACTTGGCAGGAGACACAGCTTGTGCCAAACCTTCCTGCCAGCCCAGCTTTTATCCTTTCCACCTTTCTCCTTCCCTGGCACTTTACCTCAGGACCCTGTCACTGAAGAATGACCTGCTGCATCAGGTCACTGGTGTCCTTCAGAAATATTTCTGATAATGACTTCCTGTGTAAACCTCCCGTCTGCCAGGTGACTGGACCTGCAGTCTCCTGTCCCTATTTAAATTGTTCAGAGTGTAACCTGACACCTGACCCTAAAAGAAACTTAGGGATGACAGTAGATGTGGAATGCAGACTCTGTGTGTGCTGCATTAGACAGAGATAGATGCAGGCTCTCATTACAGAGATTTTTCTCTATTAATCTCTTAATTGTGTGGAGTGATTTCTCCCTGAGAAGACATAGTAATTCTAAGGCCTCTACATTTCCAGCGTTTTACACACGTGTGTCTGTGACAAGCACTGTTCCGCCTCTCAGGTCGCCTTGATTTCAGACTGCTGCACTCCAGGGCAATGATCTTATTGTCCTCTGTATTACACATCTAAAATTCTTAATTTAAATGCATGCACCACCTGAGAGATTTAATATTATCCATTGAGTCATGTAGTCAGCTGTCTGTTGTAAGTACAGGAAAAGGGTTTGCATGTGGAGCATGGCTTCTGCCTTCAGACAGAATAGGAGAGCAGTTCATTGTGTGCACCGCAGGGAAACAGGGCAGGCAGCAGCTGCTGGAGTCTCCACTATGAAAAAGGCCCTGAGTGCGGCAGGAGGAGTTACTCTGTGATTTCCCAGCATGTGCCAGTTCACGTCATGTGAGAAAAGACTGGCCACATTGGTGTTGTTCAGTTTGGGAAAGCTCCCTCGTGCAGTGAATATTGAATTTGCAATTAGGGAGCTCTCCTGTGCAGATGTGTTCAGTCCTGCATCACACATTTACGGCAGCCCAGAGGTTTGAGAAACAGGCCATTGAGTGTAACTCTGTGTGTCAGGTTACAGATCTCAGCAGCCACCATGTGCATATATATAGTCAAGAAAAATCAGCCCCTTAGTAATGGCCTGTCAGTATACCTCAGTTTTTAATGTTAAAATACACTATTTTATCCTTTAAATCAGTGAATTGACCATTTATTGTTAAGTGTATTATTGCTTTTATCTCTATTTGTTTCCATTCTCCAACGTTTTTTTCCCCCCTTGGCTTTTGGTTTTTTGAGTCAGGGTTTCTATGTGTAACAGCTCTGGCTGACCTAGATCTAGCTCTGTAGACCAGGCTAGCCTAGAACGCACAGAGATCTGTTTGCCTCTGCATCCTGAATGCTGGGATTCAAGAACACCCAGTTGTGTGGCCCAGCTAATGAGAGACTCTGACAAGGCTTAGCATTAGGAACATTAGCTTGCAGGTTTTCTCTGGGGTTCTCCTGTGCTTTGACTGTCGGGAGCTGTAAGGAGACCACATGTCATGCTGTGTGAGTGTGGGGTGCTCAGCACAGGTCTGCTGTTCTGTCGTTTCTGCTAGGGCTTGGATGGAACCTGAGTCAGCTTGTGGGTGTGTTGGTTCTTGAAGAGACCTTGGCAGTGAACCTGCTCTCTGAGCCTCCCTGTGTGGGATTTGCTGAGGAGGGGGAGACTCTGCAGTCTAGGCATGGGAGGGTCTGATGCTTGTGATATCACTGTCCAGTGTGCACACACAGACAGTGCTTGTGATGTGTGGTGAGAAAATGAATTGCAAAAGGTAAAAGCCTGCTTTCTAGAAATTCTGAATAATGAATTTCACTTTCAGGTTTGTCCTATACATGATACAAGTAGTTTAGGAATTGGTAAAGAGATGATGTGGATCAATCTTCAGCCGTACATGATTAGAATGCTCTTAACTTTCTGCTACCACCAGCCAGCATGGTGTGATTCAGTGAAACTCTGTTTCAGCAGACAAAGGGATTTCTGATCTGCAGAGATCTCTCAGGTGTCTATGGTGTTGTGTAGGTCAATGGAGCAGATTGCTCATCTTGTGCCGTAATCCATCTGGCAGGAGGCAGATTTTAAATTTTTCTTCTTTGTTGCTTTGAGATTGGGCATCAGAGGGACGGGGTTTACCTGAAACCACAACAAGCCATAAGGGGCTGCAGAGCCACAGCAGGGGATCATCTCCATTTGCAGAGAGCTTTAGAGCACAGGGCGTCTGTCTTTAGAACAAATACCAATGACTGGAGGTCAGAAACAGTGTAAGGGTCACCTTGAGTTAATGTGTAGAAGTTCTGAAGTCTGTGTTTATTTAATTTCTATACACATGGACTCACAGTGAGCTAGGTAAGATTGGTCAAGACCACACTTCCTGGCTGAGTTTCCTTTGGTCTCTGGATTAAAAATTGACTATATTTTCCTTCCTTTGTTCTTGGCTCTTTCTCTCCATCTGCTTTATTCTTTCATAAATATTAAAAACATTCTTTTTTTAAAAAAATATTCTTGATAGGTGTAGCTTTGTTGTAAGTATAGAAGTCATATTGTGTCAGTCTGTGTACTGGTGTTTCATAATCCCATTGAGCACTCTGAGTCTTTTGTAATTAGCTTTCCTGTTGTAAATTGTTGGGCGTTGTTGTTGGGTTGTCTTCTCATGAAGGTGCAAACTTATATTGATGGATCATGCTCTCAATTATCATTTGTTTCTTTTTTTATTTATTTTTTATGTTCTTCTTGTTGTTTTTAATCTGTGAAAGGCTTTTGGTTAATTGAATAAAAACTGTTATGTGTCTTTGAAGGTGACTCAGCACATATTCTCCTTGGGGATGACCTGACTTCAGATACCAACAATCACATTGGGAAGCTCATACTATCTGCCATTCAAGATCCCATTGATCTGACACCACCTCTTTTTGCAGGTCGCCAGTGTATATGTAGAAGATGGTCTATCTCATACACAAACATACACAGAAAGTAGTAGTAAACTTGTTTTCAAAAGCACTTGTGACTTCTAGAGCAATGAGAATAAAACGAGATGCTTTAAGTGCATACTAATTTTTTTTAAAAATCTGTTATCTTAAATTTTGTTTTCAAAAGTTTTCATTTCCTTACTCTGATGCAGGCTACAGGCAATCGTCTATCCTAGAACACAACATGGTGTCTAAGTGATCCTAACAGACATGCTTTTCTTTATCACAGGAGCATGAGACCCTTTTAATAGTCTGTTGCGGGGAGCTGCGGGCTGCGTTCCTGCCACCCAGCTCCCAGCCGCCTGGCTAGCTTATGCCCCGAAATAACAACACACAAACTTTATTCTTTTAAACACTGCTTGGCCCATTATATCTAGCCTCTTCTTGGCTAATTCTCGCACCTGGACTAGCCCATTTCTAATAATGTGTGTAGCACCCCAAGATGCGTTTACTGGGAAGATTCTAGCCTATGTCCATCCTGGGTCGGAGCTTCATTGCATCTGCCCTAGAGAGGAGAGCTATCGAGTCCGAGCTCACTTCCTCTTCCTCCCAGCATTCTGTTTTGTTTACTCCACCCACCTATGTTCTAACCTATGAGGGCCAAGCAGTTTATTTTTTAACCAATGACCTTCCTCCATCAGTAGTCAAAATTATTTTCTAGAAAGTTAAAGTATAGCCGGGCGGTGGTGGTGCACGCCTTTAATCCCAGCACTCGGGAGGCAGAGGCAGGCGGATCTCTGTGAGTTCGAGACCAGCCTGGTCTACAAGAGCTAGTTCCAGGACAGGCTCCAAAACCACAGAGAAACCCTGTCTCGAAAAACCAAAAAAAAAAAAAAAAAGAAAGAAAGTTAAAGTATGAGAAGGGTTCAAGCAAATCTCCAGTTTTGGTGGAACAACCTCCTTGCCCAACCAATTTTCTATGATTGGTAAAGGAGAGAACTGAGTGCACAGGATGAGTGGTGACAGTGATTAGTTAGGGTTTGACTTTGATTGGAATCTTACAGTTCTTGTTTAAGGAACCATAATATATATTTGTAGGTTTGTGTTGTTTTGTCTGTGGTGCCATATATATTGTTGATTTTAAATAGTAATATAATAATATATTGTTTTTTTCTGTAAAGTGATATACCTTTACCAATTTTATATTCATAATATTTCTTGTTTTGAGTTTTTGTTGATTTGAGGTCTTTCTGTGTATAGCCAGTTATCTCCTCTTGAACTTAGAGGCATGCATCTTCCTATTTCCTGGCATCTCAGGTTTTTCCAATTGTTGCTATCTTCATGTTTGAGTTTTTGCTGCATAAGTGATTGCTATTATTATTAACACATGGATTTTTGAGTCTTTAAAACCTCATATACTATTGTCTCTTTGTCCTAATTAGCCTCAGCTGTCAAGAGAACATCAATTGAGGTTGTGCCCAGTCAGAATATCTGATTACAGTGTCTGAGAGAGAGTGTGTTGATTCCGATTGATGCGAGAAGGCTCTTCCACTGAGTTGTCAGTATCTCTAAACAAGTGGTCCTGGGCTGGATTAGAGGGAAAGCTGAGCATGAGACGGTGACTAAGCAAGAGAGAAAGCCAGGAAACCATGTTTCCTCATGTGTTGCCTTCAGTTATTAGCTTGAGTTTCTATCCTGATCTCCCACAAGGAGGGGTTGTGACCTAGGGGTATCAACCACATAAACCTGTTCATTATCTGTGTTGCTTTTGGTTAGAGAATTTAATGATGGCAACGGAGAAGAAAGCTTGAACAAAATGTAGCTAGGGGCCAATTGTGCGATACATTGGCCCAAATCTTTCTATTTCTCTCTACATTCTGAGAAAGTGAGTAAGGCAGTATTCAAAAGTAATGGGCTGATTTTTAGGTAAAATATTACTTCTGTTAGATAGTTATTACTGATGAGTCATTCAGGTCTACAATGAAAAACACATCGGCTTAGAAAGAAATGAAAAGTCTGCATTTTGTTTTGTTTTTTTTTGTTTTGTTTTTTGGTTTTTTTTGTTTGTTTGTTTTGTTTTTGGTTTTTCGAGACAGGGTTTCATCTGTAGCTTTGGAGCCTGTCCTGGAACTAGCTCTTGTAGACCAGGCTGGCCTCGAACTCACAGAGATACGCCTGCCTCTGCCTCCCGAGTGCTGGGATTAAAGGCGTGCGCCACCACCGCCCGGCAAAAGTCTGCATTTTGAAAGACAAACATGGTATGTATTCACTCATTCGTGGGTATTAGACACAAAGCAAAAGATAGCCAGCCTACAGTCTTCAACATGAGGACAGGAAGCAAGGAGAACCGTAAGGGAAACATTCATAGATCCTGCCAGGAAGGAAAGTAGACGAGATCTCCTTTGTGAATTGGCACAGTGGGGGAGGGAGGAAGGTAGTAAAGGAGTTAGGAAGGAGGAAAGGGGAGTATGCACGATTGGGAAGTTTGAGTTGAGTGAAGGATAGAGAGGAAGAGCAAGGAGAGAGATACCTTGAAAGAGGGATCCATTCTAGGGTGAATGAGAAGTCAGGCATGAGGGACACTCCCAAGAGACCACCATTGCTCTACTTTCCAGTCACCTCCCTGTGCTCTCCACCTCTGTCCCTTTCTTACTCACCTGACCCCTTGGGTTCCCATGCGCACCTGCTTCTAATGCATCCACACGATCTGTTTCCTCTTCCTAGGGAAGCCATACATCTCCCCTACAGTCCTTTTTGTTTCATAGCCTCTCTGATTCTGTGGGTTGTACTGTTATCAGCGTGATTGAACCTTGTGGCATGAGATCTAACAGGCCTTAATAATAGTCGATTTCGGCTTAGGAATGCCCCGTTCATAACCCCTTTTGGGGTGACCTTGTTTGCTGCAATTGAAACATTGACATTTTAGGGGTTTGTTTTGTTTTGTTTTGTTTTTGCTGTAGATCTGAATGAGTCATCAGTAATACCTTCCAACAGATTCACTATTGCATTTAAGAAATTAGTCCATTATTTTTTTAAGTATGATCTTTTAATTTCTAGGGGATAGGCAGAATGAGAAAGATTTTGGACCAAAATACCACACAAAGGACCTCTAGCTCAAACTCTTATGGCGTCTATCTGGTTCTGACTGAGATCCTATGATTTCTATCTCCACTTTCTGCCATTACTCTCAGTTTCCCTACTTCCTGATCCTGAAAGAACAATCAATTAAGTTCTGCGTGCAACTTTCTATGGTTTTTGCCACCTAAACTCTTGATATCTGCTACATTTTTCCAAAAGGCAACGTTTGTGGGCTCTACCTAGCAACAAGTTCACTTTTGGTGTCTTTTTTTAACTTGCTTCTCTGATGCTGTGATTAAATCTATTAACAAAAGGATTCTAGGGGGGAAAACTGGATTATTTAGGCATATAAATTCAAGCTGGTCACTAAAAGGAGATTCCATGGCCAAAGACTGTTTCCTGGATTTCCTCTTGCCTTCTCACTGTCTCATGCTCAGATAGCTACCTTTTCCATTCCAGGCCCGTAGCACAATTAATAGAATCTCGGAGATAGATATTAGGGTTCAACCTGAAGGTCAGAAAAGCAAAAGAGTCAGCCACTGGCTTTACTTCAGCCCCAGTCTGAAAAGTCGATCCCGCCTCCAGGAGTCTCAGAATGGCACTGTCTGAGAGCTGTCTCCTCCCATTTATATTCCTCTCTAGGGCTTCTGATAGAGTTCTTTATTATCCTGAGTGAGACAACTAAAACACACATAGACAAAAATGGTGTGTACTCACTCATATGTGAATACTAGCAGTTAAGTAAAGTGCTGTAGTGAAAATCTTCCTTGTATTCTAACAAAATAAAGCTTGCCTGAAATTCAAAGAGCCAAGCTACCTTCAAGTTAACCATAGAGGTCTGGAGGTCTGTACATACAGAGAGCATATTATATGGCCGAGCAGTTATAGGTAAGCTTTGGCTGTGACTGGCTCCTTTGTCTCTCTGATCTTTTAGCATTTATCCCTACATCTCATTCCCAGGCTTTTATTCTGAACACCTGTTAGAACTTGTGCTACACTGGCACACAACTTTAAGGCATGATTCATGAAAATGTTGATTGTGGGTTGCAGCCAGGGGCACAGGATGGAGCTGCACATGGTGCTCTTTCCAGGGTCACTGTGCAGCCAGATAGGTTCTTCTCTCTTTTATGCCTAAGCCTCTAAGTGAGATTGGGGAAATTTTTTTGTTGCAACTTCTGTGCAACAAACTCCATTGGTACCTGGAATTCAAACAGCACAAGACTCAACCACACTTACGACTGGCTGGGTCTGCCTTCGGGGAGTTAATTGGCTTCTTCCACACAACCCCATGTATATTTTTTCAGAAAGCTGCTCCCTCTGCCCTGTGAGTTCAGGGTTTCCCCTAGACTCCCTCTCCTCAGGTTGCCACTCTTAGCTCATGGCTGCACGGTAGCAGCTGCAGCTCTCCTCGGCCAAGCTATGCACCTGTGTTCTTCCATCCGAGATGCTGCACAGCTGGATGCTCCACTGTCAATGGTGGCAGATTTTGTAAGAAAACTGGGAATTCTTAAAGAGAGGTATTAGTTGAGAGAGAGAGAGAGAGAGAGAGAGAGAGAGAGAGAGAGAGAGAGAGAGAGAGACTGACTCCATATTCAAAAATAGGAACACTATTACAATGGAGGAAGTTAGGTCTCTTTATAATATGCTAGATGATTTAAAAATAACAATAAAACGAGAGAATAACTAATTTAGATTGGATTTGTATATTGTCAATTATAAACTGATCGGTTTTATTATTTCTGTTTTATCACTAAAAAAGTTGGATATTAGTACTAAGATACAAGTTTTATAAAAACTTACTAAAACAGATCCTAGAAATATTTGGATTCACATAGAACCTGTGCTCTTCGGTCAGACTTATTATGCAGCCTTGTGCTCCACTGTCAGCGTAGAGCTAGAAGTATGGAAATCTCCCGAAACCAACTTCTTTCAGAGAGATGTTATGCTGATGTACAAAGGCCATCTCTATATAATGATCAGTCCTAGGAGGAAGTACAATCACCTAACAACAGAGACATCTGCCTGGAGAGGCACACAAAATTCCTCTGCTCATATGGGCATCCAGCTTCACCCTACATTTTTATAGTATCTACAGCCCTCGACATCTCTCATAGAGAGATGACTGCATATGGGGGGAGAGCCATTCAGAGAGAAGTTGCAGGGATAGGGCCGTCCAAGCCCTTTGAAACTGAAGCCCTGTGAATTTTAGTCAGAGGGAGCAGATTTGATGTTTTTCCTACTGTGCTTCATTTGGTCTTGCCCTGGGCCTGTCCTCTTTTATTGTATCTCCATTTCTCTCAGAATATGAATGGTGTGCTGTGCTGTTGTATGTAGGAAAGATGTAACTTGTTTCTTTCCTGAATTTATAAGGTGTTACTGTCAAGGATTGTCTGTGTGTCTGGAGAGACTTTGGACATTGGAGCAGTGTAAGGGTTGTTGCAGATTATGAGGATCGTTGAAGTGACTAAATGAACTTTCATCATGGATGGCCATTAGTCTAGAGTAACCTGGGTTGTATGTAGTTGATTGAATATAAAATCTCTATGAACTTGCCTCTTAACACTGCTTTCATTGTGTCCCATAAATTTGGATATGTTGTGTGATCATTTTCATTGAATTTTAGGAAGTCTTTAATTTCCCCCTTTATTTCTTCCTTGACCTATTGATGATTCAGGTGAGCATTGTTTAATTTTTATGTGTTTGTGTGTTTTCTGGAATTAGTATTGCTGTTGACTTCTAGCTTTAAACCATGGTGATCTGATAAGGTACATTGGGTTATTCCAATTTTTTTTTTTTGTATTTGTTGAGGTTTGTTTTGTTTTGTTACCGAGTATATGGTCAATTTTTGAGAAGGTTCCATGAGGTGCTGAGAAGAAGGTATATTTTTTTCTGTTTGGATGGAATATTCTATGGATGTCTGTTAGGTCCATTTGAGTCATAACATCTGTTAATTCTCTTATTTTTTGTTCATTTTTTTTCTATTTGACCTGTCTAGTGTAGAGAGGGGAGTATTGAAGTCTCCTACTATTAATGTTTGGGGTTTAGGGCATGATTTAACCTTTAAAAATGTTTCTTTCACATATGAGGGTGCCTTTGTATTTGGCATAGATGTTCAGTTTTGAAATTTCCTCTTGATGGATTTTTTCCTGTGACTAATATGAAATGACCTTCTTTGTCTCTTTTGACTGATTTTAGCTTGAAGTCTATTTTATTAGATATTAGGATAGCTATACCCACTGGTTTCTTAGGTCCAGTTGATTGGTATATTTTTTTCCCAACCCTTTACTCTGAGATGATGTCTGTCTTTGAGGTTGAGATGCATTTCTTGTATGCAGAAGAAGGATGAATTCTGTTTTCGTATCCAATCTGTTAGCCTGTGCCTTTTTGTAGGTTAGTTGAGTCCATTTACATTAAGGGATATTAATGACCAATGATTGCTATCTCCTGTTTATTTAGTTTTCATTGTTGGTGATGTTAATTTGTGCATTTTTTTTCTTCTTCAGAATTTGCTGTTATGAGGTCATCAATTGTCTGTGTTTTTGTTGGTGTAGCCATCTTCCTTGGGTTGGAGTTTTCTTTCTAGTATTTTGTGTATGGCTGCATTTATGGCTAGGTATTAGTGAGATCTAAATTTGTCACGGAATATCTTGTTTTGCCAATGTTCTGAGACTGGGTAGGCTCCCAGGGCTGGATTTGTTCCTGACTTCTGCTCCCCCAAAGGAGTCTCACTCAGTTCTACTCCTGTGAAATTTGTTACCTAAGGTGGAGTTCCTTGCCTCAGGACAACTTTGGCCTAGATTACTGGCTTTGACCTGTATCTTTAAATCGTGTTCTGGATTCCCTCTAGCAGAAGTCCCTGGGTTGGAGTTGGACCTGGAAAGGTTTCTGGTTTCTGTCTGCTGCCTAGGAAGTCCCAGGCTCTGGTGCGCTCTAACCCGCAGAGGACCTGCTTACTTCCTCAGAGGTCCCAGACTCGCGCTTGAACCCACAGAGGTTTCAGGTTCCTGCCGATTCCCTTTGATGTCCCAGACCAATGCCTGAATCCACAGAGGTCCTGACTCAGGCCTACTTTCTCTGAGATCCCAGACTCATGCCTCCCCCCCTCCCCCCATCTCTGGTTCCTGCCTATCCCCTCGGAGGATTCAGGTTCACTCATGCCCAGGCTGACAGAGGTTCTGGCTCAGACCTAGTTCCTGGGAGGTCCTAGACTCACGCCCAGATCCACCGGGGTTGGCTTAGGTCTACTCCCTTGAAGGTCCCAGATTCATGTCCCGACCCTCAGCAGGCTCTGGCTCTGGCTCACTCACTCAGTGGTTTCTCCCCTGTACCTGTTCCGGTGGAGATTGTTGACTCTGGATCTGGTCGCTGGCTCAGTCCTGATCCGCTGTGTCCCGGGACTGGGTTTGCTCCTGGCTTCTGCTCCTGATGGAGCTCGTTCTCTCTGTCCTAGGTAGCTGGTTCAGTCCCACTCCGGTTCCGGTAGAGATCGCAGACTCTGAGTCAGGTCGTCTCTCAATCCTGATCTGCCAGTGTTCCAGGACTGGGTTGGCTCTCAGGGCTGGGTTTGCTCCTGGCTTCTGCTCCCGGTGGAGCTCGTTTCCTCCGGCCTCCTCTGCCCTAGGAGTCTCCATTTCATAAGGTTTTCATCTGCCCATTTGTGTTTAAACGTGCAGTGACTTTTAGTAAAATCTTAGTGATGTTACAGTTAAAAGTAGGGCAGTTCGGGTTTTTGGAAGATGAATATAGAACTCATTGTAGTTACATCAGTAAGACCTTCTGAGTCTACTTTTTGTTTGCTTTTTGACTGATTTTTGCATGGGAGACATGGTCTTAATATGTACTTCTGGCTTTCTTAGTAGTGACTGCATAGACTAGGCTGGCATTCAACTCTAGCGCAGATTTACTTGCCTCTGACTTATGATTGGAGCATTTAAAGGCATGAGCAATATACACAGCCTGTCTATTTTATTTTTCTTTTTTGTAGTTAATAATTGTTTATATAATTTCTCTCCTATGTACTCTGTACAGTTGATCTGCTTACTTGTCTGCTTACAATTACTTGTTCAATAGGCGTTTCTCTTGCAAGGTGATACCCATTCACAAGGTACAGAAATGATACCTTTTATTCAGGTCTCTTCCAAAGTGACTTGGTAATTACATTATAATGTCTATTTAATGGAATAAGTTTAGGGAGTACCAGAATTATATGACTATACTCAAAGAGGTGTACATTTTCAGTGTTGCCATTAACATACTTTCGTTGTACACATGTATGGGTCATTTCAGATTGCAGTGACCTATGATGATGTGCATGTTGACTTCACTTGGGAAGAGTGGACATTGCTGGATCCTTCACAGAGGAATCTCTACAAAGATGTGATGCTGGACATCTACCATAGCCTCAGTATCATAGGTAAACCTAAATTTTCCATCATGTTTTTAAATAAGGGGACAACTGTTCCTTAGTTTTTGAAGTTCTTCTGTAATTTGATTGAGAAAGAAGAATGAGGTGCATAAATTAGACATGGTTCTGAGATACAGTAAAGATAGTAATTTAAATTTTGCACAAATTTCCATAATATATCATACATTTTCTACTCTATTGTAGGATACAGTTGGGAAGACCATAATATTGAAAAACATTTCCAAAGCTCTAGAAGACATAAAAGGTAATTATCATGTGCAGTCTGATAAAAAATATGCCTCAGAAGAAATTGTAATGTGTTCTGGAGTTTTTACACTAACCCATAGTGTAAATAAACTCAGCTTCATGTTGATTGATGTTTATTAAAATCTCACATAACCATAAACCTTAATTTCAAGTAGGTGAATTGCATATCCAAGGCATTCTTTTAAGAAAGAAGACCAGAAACAATGCCTTAACAGATATCACCACTTGAATCACAACTCAATGAGAGCTGTAGAACTGCCATACCATTAATTTTACACCAACCATATTACAAAAGGTATACATGTTGAAGAGGTGTTAAGTACATCCTTCAAACCTTCTAATAAACAAACAGTCCATAGTAAAGATAGTGTTACTCATAATACTGAAATGGGCATTTACAATCAAGGGTCAAGGAGCAGTTGTTAGGAGAAGCTCTACCTTCTATAACACATGTCTGTATCTGAATTTTGCCATTTTCCTACAAATATGTAAAAAAGTCTCATATAGAAAAGATTCTATAAATGGGAACTCTTTAATAAAGTATCTTTCCATCATAGACATTTTGAAAGATACAAAATAACCCAAAATTAAGGGTAACAACATGAGTGTAAACCCAGTGATAAAACCTTAAAATCTGATTCCACTTTACAAATAAATTGTAAAATTGATTTATAGAGATACAAAGATCAATGGTTTATTGAAAATGGTAAAGCTCTTACGTATCTCAAATATTCTTGCAGGCCTGAAATAAATCATACCAAAGAGAAACATTCTGTGTATAATCAGTATTTCAAAGCTTTTGCATATGACAGACATCTGCAACGGACTGAAAGCACACTTATTGGAGAGAAACCCTATGAAGATAATCAATGTGTTAAAGCCTTTGCTTTTAACAAACATCTTCAAAGGCATGAAAGCACACATACTGAAGAGAAAACCTGTGAATTTAATCAATGTGGGAAAGCCTTTGCTCATGACAGTGCTCTTCAAATACATAAAAGAGCACATCTTGGGGAGAAACCCTATCAATGTAATCAATGTGGTAAAGCCTTTGCTTATCACAGTGCTCTTCAAATACATATAAGAACACATACCGGAGAGAAACCCTATAAATGCAATCAGTGTGGCAAAGCTTTTACACAAAAATGTCATCTTCAGAAACACGAAAGAACATTTACCGGAGAGAAAACCTGTGAATTTAATCAATGTGGGAAATCCTTTGCTCATGACAATGCTCTTCAAATACATAAAAGAACGCATCCTGGGGAGAAACCCTATCAATGTAATCAATGTGGAAAATTCTTTGCTTATCACAGTGCTCTTCAAGTACATATAAGAACACATACTGGAGAGAAACCCTATAAATGCATTCAGTGTGGCAAAGCTTTTACACAAAAATGTCATCTTCAGAACCATGAAAGAACACATACTGGAGAGAAACCATATGACTGTAAACAATGTGGTAAAACTTTTACACGAAATTGGCATCTTCAAAATCATAAAAGAACACATACTGGAGAGAAACCCTATCAATGCAATCAGTGTGGCAAAGCTTTTATACAAAAATATCATTTTCAAAAGCATAAAAGAGCACATACTGGAGAGAAACCTTATGAATGTAATCAATGTGGTAAATCCTATGTTAATCCCAATGTTCTTCAAATGCATAAAAGAACACATACTGGAGAGAAACCCTATGAATGTAATCAATGTGGTAAAGCCTTTGCTTATCACAATGCTCTTCAAATGCATAAAAGAACACATACTGGAGAGAAACCATATGACTGTAATCAATGTGGTAAAGCTTTTGCACGAAAATGGCATCTTCAAAATCATAAAAGAACACATACTGGAGAGAAACCCTATCAATGCAATCAGTGTGGTAAGTCCTATGCTTATCACACTGCTCTTCAAATTCATAAAAGAACACATACTGGAGAGAAACCATATGAATGTAATCAATGTGGTAAGTGCTATGCTTATTACAATGCTCTTCAAATGCATAAAATAACAACACATACTGGAGGGAAACTCTATGAATGTTATCAGTGTGGTAAAAACTTGGCTCATCAAAATGCTCTTCAAATGCATAAAAGTACATATACTGGAGAGAAACCCTATCCATGTAATCAATGTGCTAAAGCCTTTACATGTTGCAAGTATCTTCAAATACATAAAAGAATACATACTGGAGAGAAACCCTATGAATGTAATCAGTGTGGTAGAGCCTTTACATATCACAAGTATCTTCAAATACATAAAAGAACACATACTGGAGAGAAACCCTATGAATGCAACCAATGTGGTAAAGCCTTTACACAACAAGGTAATCTTCAAATACATAAAAGAACACATACTGGAGAGAAGCCCTATGTATGTAATCATTGTGGTAAAGCCTTTGCTTATTACAGTGCTTTTCAAATGCATAGAAGAACACATACTGCAGAGAAACCCTATCAATGTAATCAATGTGATAAAGCCTTTGTACAACACAGTAATCTTCATACACAGAGAAGATATACTGAAGAGATACCATATTAATATAGTCCAGTGGTGAAGCCTTTGCATGGCACAGTTAACTTCAAATGCTTACAAGAACATACTGTACTGAAACCCTATGACTATAATCAATGTGGTCAGGCATTTCCTCCCACAGTGGTCTTCAAGTGCATGAAAGAGCACATACTGGAGAGCCATTGCATTGATGAGTAATCTTCAAAATCATCAGAAAAAAAGTTGTACCTCAGGGGAACCCTAAAAATATAGTGAGTGTAACAATGTGTTTCACTTTATAAAGCATTAAACCTTTTTGTGTACAATCAATCTGTTCAAGCCTTTGCTTATTATAATAGTCTTTGAGTGCCTATAAAATATCATGAGCATATTATTGTAAAGTATTTGGTAAGCTCTTTACCCAGCACACTTACACTCTTACACAAAAGCGCATTAATTTTTTGGAAATAGTTGACAGTGTCAGTAATTGTTCAAGTTTCATGATGTCATTTTTTATATTTTTATATATTTTTATAGTTTGCCTCTGAAAACTCATGGAAAAAAGTCAATTTATTAATTTATGAGGCTCTGTGTAGGATAAAAGGTTCAACGAAAGAAACACGCCCTGATCTTGAAACTAGAACCAGTGAAAGATACACATATTGGCTCTAAAATCAAAGCCAAGAAACCACACTCTACCCCTGAGCTTGAAAACATGCAAATCCTGTGCAGAGAAACCAACCAGGCCCTGAACACAAAACCACAGTATGAAATCCAGCCTATTTCTGAGCTTGTTTTTTTCCCTGTAAAAACTCTGCTCTTAAAAGTCCCTGTAGAAGCCCAGAGCGTATACTGTTGGCTTCTGGCATTTTCTCATCTACCAGAGCAACCACTCTCCTGCATTCATACCTCCAAAATAAATCCCTTGAGCCAGTTTTGGGTAAAGAACTTTTTCCTGACCAGAACAGAATCCTTGTGTGGTATCTCCCTTGTAGAGCCGAGCAAAGAAACAAGGGACATCTCTGATGGAAAAGCCCTTGTGGAGCAGTGCAGAGAAGCCAAGGATACCCCTGCTGGGAAACTCCGTTAGGGGAGCACAGCAGATGGCAACGTTACCCTGGATCCAGAGCAAACTACTACAGAAATAACATTTGGCACAGAACTGAGTACAAATGAACATCTCTGCCGGGAAACTCCCTAGTGGAGCCTAGCAGAGAAGTCATGGGCATCTCTGCTGGGGTGCTTGCCAGGGGAGCAGATTAGAAAAGTGATGGACAAGTTTTCTGGGAAACTCCCTGAGGGGAGTGGAGTAGCACAGCAATGGAATCTCTACTGGGAAGTTCTCTTAGCAGAATGGAGTGGAGCCCAGCCCTAATGACTCTCTCTCAGGAAGGAGCAAGATTCCCACATAATGCAGGGGAAAGTCCCCAAGCAGAACACAACTTCAGGTATGGCCTGACTTTCTGACAGTCAATATTCCTTTCTCCTCACAGCTTTTAGTATTCAGGATACCTCCCCTTTACAGTTTTATGTACAGCCTGACTTCTCCCAGCCAGCATAACTTATTTTGGATACTTTCCCTCCATAGCTTCAGTTAGTCTGACTTCCCAATATTCAGGATTCCTTTATCCTCACAGCTGTAGGTACCCTTGACATCTTCCCTTCACAGCTGGAGGTATTGCCTGACTTCTGACAGTTAGACTATCTTTCTCTTCAGAGATGTAGATACCCAGCCTACTTCCCTCCACAACTTCAGATATAGCCTGGCTTCCCAACAGTCAGGACACCTTTCTCCTTGCTGCTGTAGATACCCAGGGTAACTTCCTTTCACAGCTGTGGGTATAGCCTTCTTTGACAGTCATGGTACAATTTCATGCAGATCAACACTTGCAGTATGAATATAAATGTTATTGTAACCCTTTTTGATTTAGTATTTCTTTTTAATTACATTAACTAATTCAGGCATAGCAATCTATGGATTTGTATTAGTTCCTTTTCTGTTATTGTGATATAATGTCTATGTCGACTTACAAACGAGTTTGATTTGGCCCTTGGTTCCATATGGATACAGGATCACCATGAAATTTGCATGACAACATGCTAGGCATGGCAGCTAAAGCAGTAGGCTAAGAACTTACATCCTTTTTTTAAATACATATTTTTTTAGATTTATTTTTTTATGTATACAGTATTCGGTGTACAGTATGCCTACAGTCCGGAAGATGGTGGCATATCTCTTTAGAGATAGCTGTGAGCCATTGATGCTGAACGATTCCAATGACCATGATTGTTAATTTCTGTTATATTCTTGGTGAAGGCTGTAGTGTTTGTGTGTTTCCCTTCTTAGTTTTCCTGGTGTGAGATCATCTATTGCCTGTATTTTTATGGCGGTAAGTAACTTCCTGGAGATGGAGTTTTACTTCTAGCATGTTATATAGGGCTTGAGTTTTGGTTAGATACTCTTTAAATTTGACTTTTTAAAAAATCAAGTATCTTACTCTGTCCGTCTATTGTTGACATCTTTGCTGGGTGTATTTTCTTCCTGATGTCCATGGTCTGTTCTAGTCTATGAGTTATCAGTCCAGGTACCTCTGAATTTTAGTCTCTTTTGAGAGGTCAGGTGATTCTAATGAGTCTGCCTTTGTTAGTTGGACTTTTCCTCTTGCTGCTTTTAATATTCTTTCTTTGTTCTGTAAGCTTAGTGTTTATTATGTGTTGAGGTGATTTTTTTTCCCGCTGGCCCAATCTATATGACGTTCTGTAATCTTGTACCTTTGTAGGCATATGCTTATTTATGTTGGGAAAATTTTCTAGAATTTCATTTATAAAAATTCTCTGCATTTTTATCCTTCCTATGATTGTACTATACTTATGTTTGGTCTTTTCATAGTGTCCATGATTTCCTGGATATTTTGTGGTAGGAATTTTTTATACTTAGCAGTATTTTGACTAAAGCATCCATTGCCTCTAATGTGCCTTGCACATCTGAAGTTCTTTCTTCCATCTCTTGTACTCTCTTGGTGAAGTGTGATGCTCTACTTCCTGTTCACTTACCCAGATTTTCCATTTCCAGGTTTCCTTCCACTTGTTTTCTTTTTTTTTCTTTTTTTTTTCCACTTGTTTTCTTTATTGTTTCTATATTTATTTACAGATCTTGAATGCCTGATTTACTTGGCTTTGGATTTATTGATTTTTTTCAAATTCTCTTTGTCTGTTCCTCAATTTCTGTATGTGATTTGTTTATATCCTCTTAGGGATCTTTATCATCTTCATAATGTAATATTTAAGGTCATTTTCTTGTGCTTCAGCTGTGTTGGATTGTTCAGGTCTTGTTGCTGTAGCATAGGTAGGCTTTGCTGATGCCATATTGCATTTTTCTATTATTGATTGTGTTCTTAACACTAGCATTTAGCCATCTGGATTTGAGGTGACTTTAGGTTCAGGTGTCAATTTCTGAAATTGTCTTTATTATATGGGTGTTTTGTTTCTTGGTTTCTCTTTCCTCTCTGGTCTTTTGCCCTAAATGACCAAGAGTTCTGGTGAGAAATGTGTCTTTGGGTACAGAGGCAGGGCGGCTTGGCCACCAGCCTAGGGGAGGAAACAGAATGTTTATCATCTCTAAATAACTCTGCATTTATTTCTGCTCTGCACCAGCTCCTCTAGTTATCATATTACACCCAAGTAAATGACCCATATCCACAGTTATATAGAATTTAACTCCTGATAAATCATCTTCCATCTTTCTTCCTTTAATATATATTATTATCTTTTATTGAGTGCTCAATTCTCACCTCTACACCAGCAGTATAAAATGCCTACAAATGGGGTCCTACAAGTTTACTCCAATAGCTCTGCCCACACATCCATGAAATCACATGTTGTGGCGTCATCTGTCGAGGGTGTCACATCGGCTGACATCTGGCAAAGACCAGCTTCAGTGGGATTTGTATGTTTCATGGTAGTGGTGTGAGGACTAGAATTATTAAGCTAAAGTAACAGAGATGTAGGAGAAATTAGACAGAGACACAGAACAGTTGTAGAAAGGCCACTTGTTTATTTCTAGCTGCCCAGACTCCCAAAATAACCACACGGAAACTGTATTAATTAAATCACTGCTTGGCCATTAGCTTAAGTGTATTTCTGGCTAACTCATTTCTTAAATTAACGTCTCTATTAATCTGTGTATCACCATGAGTCTGTGGTTTACAGGGTAAAGTTCCAGTGTTTCTCTCCACCTGGGCTACATGGCTTCTCCTGACTCCGCCTTCTTTCTTCCAGCATTCAGTTTAGTTTTCCCCACCTACCTCTGTTCTTCCCTGCTATAGGTCCAAAGCAGTTTCTTTATTAATCAATGGCAATAACAGCACACAGAGGGGAATTCCACATCCCAGAACAGCATCGAGAGTGACATTCTGTGAATACTGGACCCAGAATCCTTTATTTTTCACACGTTTATATACTTTACTCCAAAGGGAGGGAGGAGGCAACAGACCTCATTGACATGATATAAGGAACAGTCTCGAAGTTCAGGGGGAGTGCATCTACTTCCACACCCAGAATACTAATTAACCACATCCTAGACCAGGATCTCCTGTTTGTTGCCACATTTGTTGTCAACAGCACTGAAAGAGTAAAAATCAGTTCAAACTCTGACCTCCAGTCAAAGTAGATCTGGTTCCCAACTGTGGCCCCTTACACATATCTTCCTGAGAGCTGCCACGCTTCCTGCCACACAATAATGGACCAAACCTCTGAATCTTTCAGCCAGCTCTATTAATTATTATGTTTATAGAAGTTACCGTGAGTATGTTGTCTCATCACATCAAGAAAACACCTACGAAGGCCGTATGTGATCAAATTCAGTAACTTCTCATCAAAGGAGGAAGTAGCAGAGCAGAGGATCTCAGCATACCCCTCCATTTCTTTTGTGTCTTAACATTTTTATTTTTTATTAACCAGGCCTCTTTGACATCTTTGATAGTTTTATTCCTAGATATATTGTTGAAGTAATTTTGAATACAATATTACCATGATTTCTTTCACAGCGTGCTTGTTATTGGTATAAAAATGCTACTCTTTTTAAGATCATTATTTATTGTATTAGTATTATTATATCTCTGAAGTTTTATTTTTATATATCTTTTCCTGTTTTTAAAATTTTAGTAATATTGGCTTTACAGAAGGAATTTGAAAGGGCTTCTGTAGTTTCTAGTGTTTTTTTTTTTTTTTTTTTTTTTTTTTGGTTTTTCGAGACAGGGTTTCTCTGTAGCTTTGGAGCCTGTCCTGGAACTCCCTTTGTAGACCAGGCTGGCCTCGAACTCACAGAGATCCGCCTGCCTCTGCCTCCCGAGTGCTGGGATTAAAGGCGTGTGCCACCACCGCCCGGCTCACCTCATAGATTCTTGACTATGGTCCTAAGCCTGTCTCCCCAAGGTTACTCACCTGTGCAACATATCCTAGAAGAATATCAGGTCCAGTCAGTAACAGAAAAATAAGATTATAGGGTTAGGGTCCTGGGAGGGATGCTCTAGACACAGGGCATTATCAAGGTGGTATCTCTCCAGATGGACATAGCAGAGCATCTCTCTTGGTCTGTGCTTCTACCCTGTCCAGTGTGCATTGTGGTATCTGTTTGACTTGAGTAAGGAACATTACTGGATTCTGGCTATCAGGCACAGCCTTGTGTCTAGTGGGTCTTTTGACTAAGCTATTTTTGTATATGTAAATGTCATTTTTACTTTGTTCATTACAGTAACATTCTGATTCAGTTGCCTTTCTGTCCAGTTGGAGCACAAGGGGCAACCATGTCATTATTCCCACACTGGGTTAAATGTATGCTAAACACTACATATAATCTATCATGGAGCCCACCAACTATCATGATCTATTAAATTATGTTGTGAAGAGAAATTTATAGCATGCATTCACTATTACCTCACCTAGCTTTCAAAAGAGAGCATATCTTACTTCCTTGTGACCAGTAATACTTAGTACCTGATTCATTTCCTTCAGAGAGGAAATCTCATGAGAACACTTCTAATTTTACTTTTGACACAATGAACAATGAATCCTACTATGCACAGGCTTATATAGTTGGTCCTCCTGTGTGGTTAGTAGAAAACCTAGGAATCCAGTACATTCATTCTCTACATCATGTAACATATAATTGTTACTATTTAACTCAATTTGTTTTTAGCCCAAGAAATACTACAATAGTTATGTTACAACAACTTCCTATTCTCTTTTGGATCCTAGTAAAAATAAGATTAAGAGTAATTGCCGGGTGGTGGTGGCGCACGCCTTTAATCCCAGCACTTGGGAGGCAGAGGCAGGTGAATCTCTGTGAGTTCGAGACCAGCCTGGTCTACAAGAGCTAGTTCCAGGACAGGCTCCAAAGCCACAGAGAAACCCTGTCTTGAAAAACCAAAAAAAAAAAAAAAAGATTAAGAGTAATTTTCCAGAGTCTTCAATGCAATGGTTGGAAAATTTCTAATAATATTTTAAAAACTTCTTTTTGTTTCTTTTTTTCATTACTTAAATTTTTTTTCATTCATTTTACTTTCCAAGTGATGTTTCCCCTCACTCCTCTCCTGTTCCGTTACCCCACCTCCTCTCACCCCCATCCACTATTTCCTCTCCATTCAGAAAGTGGTAGGCCTCCCATGGGTGCCAACAGAACCGTGGCACGTCAATCCTGAGGCGGGATCAAGTTCCTCCTCCTGAATCAAGACTGTGATAGGGAACCCGGCATGGTGACTAGGTTCCCAAAAAGCAAAGAAGCCAGTCACTGGCTCTTACCTCAACCTCAGTCCAAAATGGTGATCCTGCCTCCATAAATCTCACAATGAGACCAAGTTGAGAGTTGTTTCTTCCCTTTGTATAATCGTCTTTATGACTGGGCTTAAAAGCATGCACCACCATGATTAAAGTCATGCACCACCTGGTTTCAATGGCAACTAGTGTGGCTCCTGGTATTGAAGATGCATCTCATTGTGTTTACTGGGATTAAAGGTGTATGTTCCCATTACCTGGTCTGTAAGGCTAACTAGTGAGGCTGTTTTACTTTCAAATCTTCGGTCAAGCTTTATTTATTAAAATACAATTGAAATGCCACTTCGGTAGTCATAAAGACAGTGTCACTTGCTTAATTATTCTCTCAATATTCCATTTGCACTCAGACTACATTTTTTAGCCCCATTCATTTGTTAGAGTTTGTCCTGAATTCTGGAAGTAAACTTTACAAGCAATGGAGCCGTCATCCAGCCATCATTCTGGTGGGAGACAGATGTATCATTTTGTTTTCTTATCTGGTCCCTACATTTCTCTCCTGTTCTCTGAAGAGCCTGTGACTAACAGGTAGAAAGTTCCTTCAGTTCACTTGATCTCAGCGTGATGCCACAGAACAATCCTTAATCTCTCTTTAAAATTGTTCATACTCTGGGTACCCTTCCACTCAAGGGACAGGGAATCACTCCACCCCACACTGAGGGAAGGACTATGTAAGCTAATGACATTGTGTCCACGAGAAAAAAGGGGAAGTGCCCATGGACTCCAGGAAGATAGCAGGAAGGGTCAACAGTTATAGCCAGGGATAAGTGCCATTGAAATACTTATCTCTGTAGATTTGGAAAGGGTCTGAGTCTGGAGTGGAAGGCGGGGTCAGCGACCATTAAGCTGTGTGCGTAAGCACAATGTAACCGGTCGAGAGTTGCTCTTGTCACTCAGGCCTCACTAGCCAATCAGGGCTTCAGGTCTAACTGCCAGTCAGAACTGGCGCAAGGCCCCTTCCGGAAGCCATGTTGCTACTTGGATTGCGAAAGGAGCTGGCCAGCGTTTTAGCGTGCTGGGCTTCACGTGCTGCTGCCCGGAGCTCTGAGAGGACCATGGGCGAGCAGGGAAGCCACAACTCGGTGAGCAAGGGATTGCTGTCCCCAGATGGGGACGAACAGAAGGGGAGGTTCAGGAGCAAGTTAGTCTGGTCCTTCCCAGGGCTGTGTTGGAAATCTCCAGCCCGAATCCTGGCCCTGTGGGTTCCCACATGGTCCCTGGAACTCCCAGGCACGGACCTCTTAATAACTTTGCTCTGTAGGCTACAACTGTTCAAAGAATTGGGAGCAGGGAACTACCTGTAGAAACATTTGTAGTCAACAACACTGTGATTTTGATGCATCTGTGGAAAGCAGATCGCCGAACTGGGAGAGGCCTGGTTTCTCCAGTATCTTCTAGAAGGGCGGCACTTTTCATTTAACCGTTCTGTGTATCGTTCATTTGCGGTTAATTTGGTGGAGGTTGTAAAAGGCGTCTCGTGTGTTGGGGCGCACTCGACTTCTTAGTTGTGATGTAGAAGAGTTGAGTTGGTCATATAAAGGATTTACCAGTGTTTAGGAGCAGGTAAGTTACAAAACGTAGAATTTAGCTGAGGGAGGGCTTTCTCTAAGACACCGCAAAGATAAGTGTATGCTAGCCAGACCCGGGAGAGAGAAGAAATCTGCAGACACATTTTTTTTTTTTTTTTTGGTTTTTCGAGACAGGGTTTCTCTGTAGTTTTAGTGCCCGTCCAGGAACTAGCTCTTGTAGACCAGGCTGGCCTCGAACTCACAGAGATCCGCCTGCCTCTGCCTCCCGAGTGCTGAGATTAAAGGCGTGCGCCACCACCGCCCGGCTGACTCCAAACTCTTACAAAAAAGAAACCTGTGACTGAAAACCGGCCACTAGGCCCATCCTTATGTCAAACAAGGAGCATCTAACAAGCTGCTTAAAGAGGCATTTCAGGGTCACAACCTACCCCGAACACTGGTGTGCTTAAAAGTTCCAGTTTTCTTCTTGAGAAAGGCATACTTCTGAGAGATGGGCGTATGACACCAGTGACAAGTATTTGAAAGTAAAGCACTGCTGTGTGAGGACTGGTCTGACCGAGCAACATTTTCATTTAGGCCCTGAGGCAGGGAGGAGGCATGTTCTTGGGGAAAGAGTAACAACCTGGGGACCAGGCCTTGGGAACTTTGCAGAAAGCTTGATGTATTGAGAAAAAAAAAATACAGCTATTTTTTCTAAAACCAGTAATATAGACGAGGTAATGGTCGGGGCCAGGGCCTTTGTGGAGAGTTCCTTTAATCCTGAGAGCCACGGTCATCCCAGCACGTGGAGCTGTGGTTTCCAGTCCGAGGCCACTGTGAACTTAGTAATGTTTTTGAGGCCCCTGTGTCCCCTTGTGCATCATTGCTGGATTAGTCTCCTCCTGAGTCTGTCTCATTTTCTGCTTTCTGCTGACTTCATAGCGGTCCCCATCGCCGTCCATTTCCGCCCTAGCTGTCGTAAACTAGACGCTGTTCTTAAGGAGCTCACTTGGCAGGAGACACAGCTTGTGCCAAACCTTCCTGCCAGCCCAGCTTTTATCCTTTCCACCTTTCTCCTTCCCTGGCACTTTACCTCAGGACCCTGTCACTGAAGAATGACCTGCTGCATCGGGTCACTGGTGTCCTTCAGAAATATTTCTGATAATGACTTCCTGTGTAAACCTCCCATCTGCCCAGGTGACTGGACCTGCAGTCTCCTGTCCCTATTTAAATTGTTCAGAGTGTAACCTGACACCTGACCCTAAAAGAAACTTAGGGATGACAGTAGATGTGGAATGCAGACTCTGTCAATGCTGCTCCTCTGAGCATTAGACAGAGATAGATGCAGGCTCTCATTACAGAGATTTTTCTCTATTAATCTCTTAATTGTGTGGAGTGATTTCTCCCTGAGAAGACATAGTAATTCTAAGGCCTCTACATTTCCAGCCTTTTACACACGTGTGTCTGTGACAAGCACTGTTCCGCCTCTCAGGTCGCCTTGATTTCAGACTGCTGCACTCCAGGGCAATCATCTTATTGTCCTCTGTATTACACATCTTAAATTCTTAATTTAAATGCATGCACCACCTGAGAGATTTAATATTATCCATTGAGTCATGTAGTCAGCTGTCTGTTGTAAGTACAGGAAAAGGGTTTGCATGTGGAGCATGGCTTCTGCCTTCAGACAGAATAGGAGAGCAGTTCATTGTGTGCACCGCAGGGAAACAGGGCAGGCCGCAGCTGCTGGAGTCTCCACTGTGAAAAAGGCCCTGAGTGCGGCAGGAGGAGTTACTCTGTGATTTCCCAGCTTGTGCCAGTTCATGTCATGTGAGAAAAGACTGGCCACATTGGTGTTGTTCAATTTGGGAAAGCTCCCTTGTGCAGTGAATATTGAATTTGCAATTAGGGAGCTCTCCTGTGCAGATGTGTTCAGTCCTGCTTCACACATTTACGGCAGCCCAGAGGTTTGAGAAACAGGCCATTGAGTGTAACTCTGTGTGTCAGGTTACAGATCTCAGCAGCCACCATGTGCATATATATAGTCAAGAACAATCAGCCCCTTAGTAATGGCCTGTCAGTATACCTCAGTTTTTAATGTTAAAATACACTATTTTATCCTTTAAATCAGTGAATTGACCATTTATTGTTAAGTGTATTATTGCTTTTATCTCTATTTGTTTCCATTCTCCAACGTTTTTTTCCCCCCTTGGCTTTTGGTTTTTTGAGTCAGGGTTTCTATGTGTAACAGCTCTGGCTGACCTAGATCTAGCTCTGTAGACCAGGCTAGCCTAGAACGCACAGAGATCTGTTTGCCTCTGCATCCTGAATGCTGGGATTCAAGAACACCCAGTTGTGTGGCCCAGCTAATGAGAGACTCTGGCAAGGCTTAGCATTAGGAACATTAGCTTGCAGGTTTTCTCTGGGGTTCTCCTGTGCTTTGACTGTCGGGAGCTGTAAGGAGACCACACGTCATGCTGTGTGAGTGTGGGGTGCGGTGAGTGTGGGGTGCTCAGCACAGGTCTGCTGTTCTGTCGTTTCTGCTAGGGCTTGGATGGAACCTGAGTCAGCTTGTGGGTGTGTTGGTTCTTGAAGAGACCTTGGCAGTGAACCTGCTCTCTGAGCCTCCCTGTGTGGGATTTGCTGAGGAGGGGGAGACTCTGCAGTCTAGGCATGGGAGGGTCTGATGCTTGTGATATCACTGTCCAGTGTGCACACACAGACAGTGCTTGTGATGTGTGGTGAGAAAATGAATTGCAAAAGGTAAAAGCCTGCTTTCTAGAAATTCTGAATAATGAATTTCACTTTCAGGTTTGTCCTATACATGATACAAGTAGTTTAGGAATTGGTAAAGAGATGATGTGGATCAATCTTCAGCCGTACATGATTAGAATGCTCTTAACTTTCTGCTACCACCAGCCAGCATGGTGTGATTCAGTGAAACTCTGTTTCAGCAGACAAAGGGATTTCTGATCTGCAGAGATCTCTCAGGTGTCTATGGTGTTGTGTAGGTCAATGGAGCAGATTGCTCATCTTGTGCCGTAATCCATCTGGCAGGAGGCAGATTTTAAATTTTTCTTCTTTGTTGCTTTGAGATTGGGCATCAGAGGGACGGGGTTTACCTGAAACCACAACAAGCCATAAGGGGCTGCAGAGCCACAGCAGGGGATCATCTCCATTTGCAGAGAGCTTTAGAGCACAGGGCGTCTGTCTTTAGAACAAATACCAATGACTGGAGGTCAGAAACATAACAGTGTAAGGGTCACCTTGAGTTAATGTGTAGAAGTTCTGAAGTCTGTGTTTATTTAATTTCTATACACATGGACTCACAGTGAGCTAGGTAAGATTGGTCAAGACCACACTTCCTGGCTGAGTTTCCTTTGGTCTCTGGATTAAAAATTGACTATATTTTCCTTCCTTTGTTCTTGGCTCTTTCTCTCCATCTGCTTTATTCTTTCATAAATATTAAAAACATTCTTTTTTTAAAAAAATATTCTTGATAGGTGTAGCTTTGTTGTAAGTATAGAAGTCATATTGTGTCAGTCTGTGTACTGGTGTTTCATAATCCCATTGAGCACTCTGAGTCTTTTGTAATTAGCTTTCCTGTTGTAAATTGTTGGGCGTTGTTGTTGGGTTGTCTTCTCATGAAGGTGCAAACTTATATTGATGGATCATGCTCTCAATTATCATTTGTTTCTTTTTTTATTTATTTTTTATGTTCTTCTTGTTGTTTTTAATCTGTGAAAGGCTTTTGGTTAATTGAATAAAAACTGTTATGTGTCTTTGAAGGTGACTCAGCACATATTCTCCTTGGGGATGACCTGACTTCAGATACCAACAATCACATTGGGAAGCTCATACTATCTGCCATTCAAGATCCCATTGATCTGACACCACCTCTTTTTGCAGGTCGCCAGTGTATATGTAGAAGATGGTCTATCTCATACACAAACATACACAGAAAGTAGTAGTAAACTTGTTTTCAAAAGCACTTGTGACTTCTAGAGCAATGAGAATAAAACGAGATGCTTTAAGTGCATACTAATTTTTTTAAAAAATCTGTTATCTTAAATTTTGTTTTCAAAAGTTTTCATTTCCTTACTCTGATGCAGGCTACAGGCAATCGTCTATCCTAGAACACAACATGGTGTCTAAGTGATCCTAACAGACATGCTTTTCTTTATCACAGGAGCATGAGACCCTTTTAATAGTCTGTTGTGGGGAGCTGCGGGCTGCGTTCCTGCCACCCAGCTCCCAGCCGCCTGGCTAGCTTATGCCCCGAAATAACAACACACAAACTTTATTCTTTTAAACACTGCTTGGCCCATTATATCTAGCCTCTTCTTGGCTAATTCTCGCACCTGGACTAGCCCATTTCTAATAATGTGTGTAGCACCCCAAGATGCGTTTACTGGGAAGATTCTAGCCTATGTCCATCCTGGGTCGGAGCTTCATTGCATCTGCCCCAGAGAGGAGAGCTATCGAGTCCAAGCTCACTTCCTCTTCCTCCCAGCATTCTGTTTTGTTTACTCCACCCACCTATGTTCTAACCTATGAGGGCCAAGCAGTTTCTTTATTTTTTAACCAATGACCTTCCTCCATCAGTAGTCAAAATTATTTTCTAGAAAGTTAAAGTATAGCCGGGCGGTGGTGGTGCACGCCTTTAATCCCAGCACTCGGGAGGCAGAGGCAGGCGGATCTCTGTGAGTTCGAGGCCAGCCTGGTCTACAAGAGCTAGTTCCAGGACAGGCTCCAAAACCACAGAGAAACCCTGTCTCGAAAAACCAAAAAAAAAAAAAAAAGAAAGTTAAAGTATGAGAAGGGTTCAAGCAAATCTCCAGTTTTGGTGGAACAACCTCCTTGCCCAACCAATTTTCTATGATTGGTAAAGGAGAGAACTGAGTGCACAGGATGAGTGGTGACAGTGATTAGTTAGGGTTTGACTTTGATTGGAATCTTACAGTTCTTGTTTAAGGAACCATAATATATATTTGTAGGTCTGTGTTGTTTTGTCTGTGGTGCCATATATGTTGTTGATTTTAAATAGTAATATAATAATATATTGTTTTTTTCTGTAAAGTGATATACCTTTACCAATTTTATATTCATAATATTTCTTGTTTTAAGTTTTTGTTGATTTGAGGTCTTTCTGTGTATAGCCAGTTATCTCCTCTTGAACTTAGAGGCATGCATCTTCCTATTTCCTGGCATCTCAGGTTTTTCCAATTGTTGCTATCTTCATGTTTGAGTTTTTGCTGCATAAGTGATTGCTATTATTATTAACACATGGATTTTTGAGTCTTTAAAACCTCATATACTATTGTCTCTTTGTCCTAATTAGCCTTAGCTGTCAAGAGAACATCAATTGAGGTTGTGCCCAGTCAGAATATCTGATTACAGTGTCTGAGAGAGAGTGTGTTGATTCCGATTGATGCGAGAAGGCTCTTCCACTGAGTTGTCAGTATCTCTAAACAAGTGGTCCTGGGCTGGATTAGAGGGAAAGCTGAGCATGAGACGGTGACTAAGCAAGAGAGAAAGCCAGGAAACCATGTTTCCTCATGTGTTGCCTTCAGTTATTAGCTTGAGTTTCTATCCTGATCTCCCACAAGGAGGGGTTGTGACCTAGGGGTATCAACCACATAAACCTGTTCATTATCTGTGTTGCTTTTGGTTAGAGAATTTAATGATGGCAACGGAGAAGAAAGCTTGAACAAAATGTAGCTAGGGGCCAATTGTGCGATACATTGGCCCAAATCTTTCTATTTCTCTCTACATTCTGAGAAAGTGAGTAAGGCAGTATTCAAAAGTAATGGGCTGATTTTTAGGTAAAATATTACTTCTGTTAGATAGTTATTACTGATGAGTCATTCAGGTCTACAATGAAAAACACATCGGCTTAGAAAGAAATGAAAAGTCTGCATTTTGTTTTTTTTTGTTTTGTTTTGTTTTTTGGTTTTTTTTTTTGTTTGTTTTGTTTTTGGTTTTTCGAGACAGGGTTTCTCTGTAGCTTTGGAGCCTCTCCTGGAACTAGCTCTTGTAGACCAGGCTGGCCTCGAACTCACAGAGATACGCCTGCCTCTGCTTCCTGAGTGCTGGGATTAAAGGCGTGCGCCACCACCGCCCGGCAAAAGTCTGCATTTTGAAAGACAAACATGGTATGTATTCACTCATTCGTGGGTATTAGACACAAAGCAAAAGATAGCCAGCCTACAGTCTTCAACATGAGGACAGGAAGCAAGGAGAACCGTAAGGGAAACATTCATAGATCCTGCCAGGAAGGGAAGTAGACGAGATCTCCTTTGTGAATTGGCACAGTGGGGGAGGGAGGAAGGTAGTAAAGGAGTTAGGAAGGAGGAAAGGGGAATATGCACGATTGGGAAGTTTGAGTTGAGTGAAGGATAGAGAGGAAGAGCAAGGAGAGAGATACCTTGAAAGAGGGATCCATTCTAGGGTGAATGAGAAGTCAGGCACGAGGGACACTCCCAAGAGACCACCATTGCTCTACTTTCCAGTCACCTCCCTGTGCTCTCCACCTCTGTCCCTTTCTTACTCACCTGACCCCTTGGGTTCCCATGCGCACCTGCTTCTAATGCATCCACACGATCTGTTTCCTCTTCCTAGGGAAGCCATACATCTCCCCTACAGTCCTTTTTGTTTCTTAGCCTCTCTGATTCTGTGGGTTGTACTGTTATCAGCGTGATTGAACCTTGTGGCATGAGATCTAACAGGCCTTAATAATAGTCGATTTCGGCTTAGGAATGCCCCGTTCATAACCCCTTTTGGGGTGACCTTGTTTGCTGCAATTGAAACATTGACATTTTAGGGGTTTGTTTTGTTTTGTTTTGTTTTTGCTGTAGATCTGAATGAGTCATCAGTAATACCTTCCAACAGATTCACTGTTGCATTTAAGAAATTAGTCCATTATTTTTTTAAGTATGATCTTTTAATTTCTAGGGGATAGGCAGAATGAGAAAGATTTTGGACCAAAATACCACACAAAGGACCTCTAGCTCAAACTCTTATGGCGTCTATCTGGTTCTGACTGAGATCCTATGATTTCTATCTCCACTTTCTGCCATTACTCTCAGTTTCCCTACTTCCTGATCCTGAAAGAACAATCAATTAAGTTCTGCGTGCAACTTTCTATAGTTTTTGCCACCTAAACTCTTGATATCTGCTACATTTTTCCAAAAGGCAACGTTTGTGGGCTCTACCTAGCAACAAGTTCACTTTTGGTGTCTTTTTTTAACTTGCTTCTCTGATGCTGTGATTAAATCTATTAACAAAAGGATTCTAGGGGGGAAAACTGGATTATTTAGCTGATTCTATCAGGTTATAGTCTTCCATGTTGGGAGTTTAGGCATATAAATTCAAGCTGGTCACTAAAAGGAGATTCCATGGCCAAAGACTGTTTCCTGGATTTCCTCTTGCCTTCTCACTGTCTCATGCTCAGATAGCTACCTTTTCCATTCCAGGCCCGTAGCACAATTAATAGAATCTCGGAGATAGATATTAGGGTTCAACCTGAAGATCAGAAAAGCAAAAGAGTCAGCCACTGGCTTTACTTCAGCCCCAGTCTGAAAAGTCAATCCCGCCTCCAGGAGTCTCGGAATGGCACTGTCTGAGAGCTGTCTCCTCCCATTTATATTCCTCTCTAGGGCTTCTGATAGAGTTCTTTATTATCCTGAGTGAGACAACTAAAACACACATAGACAAAAATGGTGTGTACTCACTCATATGTGAATACTAGCAGTTAAGTAAAGTGCTGTAGTGAAAATCTTCCTTGTATTCTAACAAAATAAAGCTTGCCTGAAATTCAAAGAGCCAAGCTACCTTCAAGTTAACCATAGAGGTCTGGAGGTCTGTACATACAGAGAGCATATTATATGGCCGAGCAGTTATAGGTAAGCTTTGGCTGTGACTGGCTCCTTTGTCTCTCTGATCTTTTAGCATTTATCCCTACATATCATTCCCAGGCTTTTATTCTGAACACCTGTTAGAACTTGTGCTACATTGGCACACAACTTTAAGGCATGATTCATGAAAATGTTGATTGTGGGTTGCAGCCAGGGGCACAGGATGGAGCTGCACATGGTGCTCTTTCCAGGGTCACTGTGCAGCCAGATAGGTTCTTCTCTCTTTTATGCCTAAGCCTCTAAGTGAGATTGGGGAAATTTTTTTGTTGCAACTTCTGTGCAACAAACTCCATTGGTACCTGGAATTCAAACAGCACAAGACTCAACCACACTTACGACTGGCTGGGTCTGCCTTCGGGGAGTTAATTGGCTTCTTCCACACAACCCCATGTATATTTTTTCAGAAAGCTGCTCCCTCTGCCCTGTGAGTTCAGGGTTTCCCCTAGACTCCCTCTCCTCAGGTTGCCACTCTTAGCTCATGGCTGCATGGTAGCAGCTGCAGCTCTCCTCGGCCAAGCTATGCACCTGTGTTCTTCCATCCGAGATGCTGCACAGCTGGATGCTCCACTGTCAATGGTGGCAGATTTTGTAAGAAAACTGGGAATTCTTTTTTTTTTTTTTTTTTTTGGTTTTTCGAGACAGGGTTTCTCTGTGGTTTTGGAGCCTGTCCTGGAACTAGCTCTGTAGACCAGGCTGGTCTCGAACTCACAGAGATCCGCCTGCCTCTGTCTCCCAAGTGCTGGGATTAAAGGCGAGTGCCACCACCGCCCGGCCTGGGAATTCTTAAAGAGAGGTATTAGTTGAGAGAGAGAGAGAGAGGGAGAGAGAGAGAGAGAGAGAGAGAGACAGAGACAGAGAGAGAGACAGAGAGAGAGACAGAGAGAGAGAGAGAGAGAGAGAGAGAGAGAGACTGACTCCATATTCAAAAATAGGAACACTATTACAATGGAGGAAGTTAGGTCTCTTTATGATATGCTAGATGATTTAAAAATAACAATAAAACGAGAGAATAACTAATTTAGATTGGATTTATATATTGTCAATTATAAACTGATCGGTTTTATTATTTCTGTTTTATCACTAAAAAAGTTGGATAATATTAGTACTAAGATACAAGTTTTATAAAAACTTACTAAAACAGATCCTAGAAATATTTGGATTCACATAGAACCTGTGCTCTTCGGTCAGACTTATTATGCAGCCTTGTGTTCCACTGTCAGCGTAGAGCTAGAAGTATGGAAATCTCCCGAAACCAACTTCTTTCAGAGAGATGTTATGCTGATGTACAAAGGCCATCTCTATATAATGATCAGTCCTAGGAGGAATTACAATCACCTAACAACAGAGACATCTGCCTGGAGAGGCACACAAAATTCCTCTGCTCATATGGGCATCCCCCTTCACCCTACATTTTTATAGTATCTACAGCCCTCGACATCTCTCATGGAGAGATGACTGCATATGGGGGGAGAGCCATTCAGAGAGAAGTTGCAGGGATAGGGCCATCCAAGCCCTTTGAAACTGAAGCCCCTTGAATTTTAGTCAGAGGGAGCAGATTTGATGTTTTTCTACTGTGCTTCATTTGGTCTTGCCCTGGGCCCGTCCTCTTTTATTGTATCTCCATTTCTCTCAGAATATGAATGGTGTGCTGTGCTGTTGTATGTAGGAAAGATGTAACTTGTTTCTTTCCTGAATTTACAAGGTGTTACTGTCAAGGATTGTCTTGTGTGTCTGGAGAGACTTTGGACATTGGAGCGGTGTAAGGGTTGTTGCAGATTATGAGGATTGTTGAAGTGACTAAATGAATTTTCATCATGGATGGCCATTAGTCTAGAGTAACCTGGGTTGTATGTAGTTGATTGAATATAAAATCTCTATGAACTTGCCTCTTAACACTGCTTTCATTGTGTCCCATAAATTTGTGTATGTTGTGTGATCATTTTCATTGAATTTTAGGAAGTCTTTAATTTCCCCCTTTATTTCTTCCTTGACCTATTGATGATTCAGGTGAGCATTGTTTAATTTCTGTGTGTTTGTGTGTTTTCTGGAATTAGTATTGCTGTTGACTTCTAGCTTTAAACCATGGTGATCTGATAAGGTACATTGGGTTATTCCAATTTCTTTTTTATATTTGTTGAGGTTTGTTTTGTTCTGTTACTGAGTATATGGCCAATTTTTGAGAAGGTTCCATGAGGTGCTGAGAAGAAGGTATATTCTTTTCTGTTTGGATGGAATATTCTATAGATGTCTGTTAGGTCCATTTGAGTCATAACATCTGTTAATTCTCTTATTTTTTTTTTGTTCATTTTTTTTCTATTTGACCTGTCCAGTGTAGGGAGGGGAGTATTGAAGTCTCCCACTATTAATATTTGGGGTTTAGTGCATGATTTAAGCTTTAAAAATGTTTCTTTCACATATGAGGGTGCCTTTGTATTTGGCATAGATGTTCAGTTTTGAAATTTCCTCTTGATGGATTTTTCCTGTGACTAATATGAAATGACCTTCTTTGTCTCTTTTGACTGATTTTAGCTTGAAGTCTATTTTATTAGATATTAGGATAGCTATACCCACTTGTTTCTTAGGTCCAGTTGATTGGTATATTTTTTTCCCAACCCTTTACTCTGAGATGATGTCTGTCTTTGAGGTTGATATGCATTTCTTGTATGTAGAAGAAGGATGAATTCTGTTTTCGTATCCAATCTGTTAGCCTGTGCCTTTTTGTAGGTTAGTTGAGTCCATTTACATTAAGGGATATTAATGACCAGTGATTGCTATCTCCTGTTTATTTAGTTTTCATTGTTGGTGATGTTAATTTGTGCATTTTTTTCTTCTTCAGAATTTGCTGTTATGAGGTCATCAAGTGTCTGTTTTTGCTGGTGTAGCCATCTTCCTTGGGTTGGAGTTTTCTTTCTAGTATTTTGTGTATGGCTGCGTTTATGGCTAGGTATTAGTGAGATCTAAATTTGTCACGGAATATCTTGTTTTGCCAATGTTCTGAGACTGGGTAGGCTCCCAGGGCTGGATTTGTTCCTGACTTCTGCTCCCCCAAAGGAGTCTCACTCAGTTCTACTCCTGTGAAATTTGTTACCTAAGGTGGAGTTCCTTGCCTCAGGACAACTTTGGCCTAGATTACTGGCTTTGACCTGTATCTTTAAATCGTGTTCTGGATTCCCTCTAGCAGAAGTCCCTGGGTTGGAGTTGGACCTGGAAAGGTTTCTGGTTTCTGTCTGCTGCCTAGGAAGTCCCAGGCTCTGGCGCGCTCTAACCCGCAGAGGACCTGCTTACTTCCTCAGAGGTCCCAGACTCGCGCTTGAACCCACAGAGGTTTCAGGTTCCTGCCGATTCCCTTAGATGTCCCAGACCAATGCCTGAATCCACAGAGGTCCTGACTCGGGCCTACTTTCTCTGAGATCCCAGACTCATGCCTGCCCCCCCCCCCCCCCATCTCTGGTTCCTGCCTATCCCCTCGGAGGATTCAGGTTCACTCATGCCCAGGCTGACAGAGGTTCTGGCTCAGACCTAGTTCCTGGGAGGTCCTAGACTCACGCCCAGATCCACCGGGGTTGGCTTAGGTCTACTCCCTTGAAGGTCCCAGATTCATGTCCCGACCCTCAGCAGTCTCTGGCTCTGGCTCACTCACTCAGCGGTTACTCCCCTGTACTGTTCCGGTGGAGATTGTTGACTCTGGATCTGGTCGCTGGCTCACTCCTGATCCGCTGTGTCCCGGGACTGGGTTTGCTCCTGGCTTCTGCTCCTGATGGAGCTCGTTCTCTCTGTCCTAGGTAGCTGGTTCAGTCCCACTCCGGTTCCGGTAGAGATCGCAGACTCTGAGTCAGGTCGTCTCTCAATCCTGATCTGCCAGTGTTCCAGGACTGGGTTGGCTCTCAGGGCTGGGTTTGCTCCTGGCTTCTGCTCCCGGTGGAGCTCGTTCTCTCTGTCCTAGGTAGCTGGTTCAGTCCCACTCCGGTTCCGGTAGAGATCGCAGACTCTGAGTCAGGTCGTCTCTCAGTCCTGATCCGCTGTGTCCCGGGACTGGGTTTGCTCCTGGCTTCTGCTCCCGGTGGAGCTCGTTTCCTCCGGCCTCCTCTGCCCTAGGAGTCTCTGTTTCATAAGGTCTTCATCTGCCCATTTGTACGTGTTTAAACGTGCAGTGACTTTTAGTAAAATCTTAGTGATGTTACAGTTAAAAGTAGGGCAGTTCGGGTTTTTGGAAGATGAATATAGAACTCATTGTAGTCACATCAGTAAGACCTTCTGAGTCTTTCTACTTTTTGTTTGCTTTTTGACTGATTTTTGCATGGGAGACATGGTCTTAATATGTACTTCTGGCTTTCTTAGTAGTGACTGCATAGACTAGGCTGGCATTCAACTCTAGCGCAGATTTACTTGCCTCTGACTTATGATTGGAGCATTTAAAGGCATGAGCAATATACACAGCCTGTCTATTTTATTTTTCTTTTTTGTAGTTAATAATTGTTTATATAATTTCTCTCCTATGTACTCTGTACAGTTGATCTGCTTACTTGTCTGCTTACAATTACTTGTTCAATAGGCGTTTCTCTTGCAAGGTGATACCCATTCACAAGGTACAGAAATGATACCTTTTATTCAGGTCTCTTCCAAAGTGACTTGGTAATTACATTATAATGTCTATTTAATGGAATAAGTTTAGGGAGTACCAGAATTATATGACTATACTCAAAGAGGTGTACATTTTCAGTGTTGCCATTAACATACTTTCGTTGTACACATGTATGGGTCATTTCAGATTGCAGTGACCTATGATGATGTGCATGTTGACTTCACTTGGGAAGAGTGGACATTGCTGGATCCTTCACAGAGGAATCTCTACAAAGATGTGATGCTGGACATCTACCATAGCCTCAGTATCATAGGTAAACCTAAATTTTCCATCATGTTTTTAAATAAGGGGACAACTGTTCCTTAGTTTTTGAAGTTCTTCTGTAATTTGATTGAGAAAGAAGAATGAGGTGCATAAATTAGACATGGTTCTGAGATACAGTAAAGATAGTAATTTAAATTTTGCACAAATTTCCATAATATATCATACATTTTCTACTCTATTGTAGGATACAGTTGGGAAGACCATAATATTGAAGAACATTTCCAAAGCTCTAGAAGACATAAAAGGTAATTATCATGTGCAATCTGATAAAAAATATGCCTCAGAAGAAATTGTAATATGTTCTGGAGTTTTTACACTAACCCATAGTGTAAATAAACTCAGCTTCATGTTGATTGATGTTTATTAAAATCTCACATAACCATAAACCTTAATTTCAAGTAGGTGAATTGCATATCCAAGGCATTCTTTTAAGAAAGAAGACCAGAAACAATGCCTTAACAGATATCACCACTTGAATCACAACTCAGTGAGAGCTGTAGAACTGCCATACCATCAATTTTACACCAACCATATTACAAAAGGTATACATGTTGAAGAGGTGATAAGTACATCCT
The DNA here is from genome assembly GCF_950005125.1 of Chionomys nivalis. Classification (NCBI taxonomy): domain Eukaryota; kingdom Metazoa; phylum Chordata; class Mammalia; order Rodentia; family Cricetidae; genus Chionomys; species Chionomys nivalis. Next base: position 5,775,032 of record NC_080106.1, read on the forward strand.
TCAAACCTTCTAATAAACAAACAGTCCATAGTAAAGATAGTGTTACTCATAATACCGAGATGGGCATTTACAATCAAGAGTCAAGGAGCAGTTGTTAGGAGAAGCTCTACCTTCTATAACACATGTCTGTATCTGAATTTTGCCATTTTCCTACAAATATGTAAAAAAGTCTCATATAGAAAAGATTCTATAAATGGGAACTCTTTAATAAAGTATCTTTCCATCATAGACATTTTGAAAGATACAAAATAACCCAAAATTAAGGGTAACAACATGAGTGTAAACCCAGTGATAAAACCTTAAGATCTGATTCCACTTTACAAATAAATTGTAAAATTTATTTATAGAGATACAAAGATCAATGGTTTATTGAAAATAGTAAAGCTCTTACGTGTCTCAAATATTCTTGCAGGCCTGAAATAAATCATACCAAAGAGAAACATTCTGTGTATAATCAGTATTTTAAAGCTTTTGCATATGACAGACATCTGCAATGGACTGAAAGCACACTTATTGGAGAGAAACCCTATGAAGATAACCAATGTGTTAAAGCCTTTGCTTTTAACAAACATCTTCAAAGGCATGAAAGCACACATACTGAAGAGAAAACCTGTGAATTTAATCAATGTGGGAACTCCTTTGCTCATGACAATGCTCTTCAAATACATAAAAGAGCACATCTTGGGGAGAAACCCTATCAATGTAATCAATGTGGTAAAGCCTTTGCTTATCACAGTGCTCTTCAAATACATATAAGAACACACACCGGAGAGAAACCCTATAAATGCAATCAGTGTGGCAAAGCTTTTACACAAAAATGTCATCTTCAGAAACACGAAAGAACATTTACCGGAGAGAAAACCTGTGAATTTAATCAATGTGGGAAATCCTTTGCTCATGACAATGCTCTTCAAATACATAAAAGAACGCATCCTGGGGAGAAACCCTATCAATGTAATCAATGTGGAAAATTCTTTGCTTATCACAGTGCTCTTCAAGTACATATAAGAACACATACCGGAGAGAAACCCTATAAATGCAATCAGTGTGGCAAAGCTTTTACACAAAAATGTCATCTTCAGAACCATGAAAGAACACATACTGGAGAAAAACCATATGACTGTAAACAATGTGGTAAAACTTTTACACGAAATTGGCATCTTCAAAATCATAAAAGAACACATACTGGAGAGAAACCCTATCAATGCAATCAGTGTGGCAAAGCTTTTATACAAAAATATCATTTTCAAAAGCATAAAAGAGCACATACTGGAGAGAAACCTTATGAATGTAATCAATGTGGTAAATCCTATGTTAATCCCAATGTTCTTCAAATGCATAAAAGAACACATACTGGAGAGAAACCCTATGAATGTAATCAATGTGGTAAAGCCTTTACATATCACAAGTATCTTCAAATACATAAAAGAACACATACTGGAGAGAAACCCTATGAATGCAATCAATGTGGTAAAGCCTTTACACAACAAGGTAATCTTCAAATACATAAAAGAACACATACTGGAGAGAAGCCCTATGTATGTAATCATTGTGGTAAAGCCTTTGCTTATTACAGTGCTTTTCAAATGCATAGAAGAACACATACTGCAGAGAAACCCTATCAATGTAATCAATGTGATAAAGCCTTTGTACAACACAGTAATCTTCATACACAGAGAAGATATACTGAAGAGATACCATATTAATATAGTCCAGTGGTGAAGCCTTTGCATGGCACAGTTAAGTTCAAATGCTTACAAGAACATACTGTACTGAAACCCTATGACTATAATCAATGTGGTCAGGCATTTCCTCCCACAGTGGTCTTCAAGTGCATGAAAGAGCACATACTGGAGAGCCATTGCATTGATGAGTAATCTTCAAAATCATCAGAAAAAAAGTTGTACCTCAGGGGAACCCTAAAAATATAGTGAGTGTAACAATGTGTTTCACTTTATAAAGCATTAAACCTTTTTGTGTACAATCAATCTGTTCAAGCCTTTGCTTATTATAATAGTCTTTGAGTGCCTATAAAATATCATGAGCATATTATTGTAAAGTATTTGGTAAGCTCTTTACCCAGCACACTTACACTCTTACACAAAAGCGCATTAATTTTTTGGAAATAGTTGACAGTGTCAGTAATTGTTCAAGTTTCATGATGTCATTTTTTATATTTTTATATATTTTTATAGTTTGCCTCTGAAAACTCATGGGAAAAAAATTTATTAATTTATGAAGCTCTGTGTAGAATAAAAGGTTCAACGAAAGAAACACGCCCTGATCTTGAAACTAGAACCAGTGAAAGATACACATACTGGCCCTAAAATCAAAGCCAAGAAACCACACTCTACCCCTGAGCTTGAAAACATGCAAATCCTGTGCAGAGAAACCAACCAGGCCCTGAACACAAAACCACAGTATGAAATCCAGCCTCTGAGCTTGTTTTTTTCCCTGTAAAAACTCTGCTCTTAAAAGTCCCTGTAGAAGCCCAGAGCATATACTGTTGGCTTCTGGCATTTTCTCATCTACCAGAGCAACCACTCTCCTGCATTCATACCTCCAAAATAAATCCCTTGAGCCAGTTTTGGGTAAAGAACTTTTTCCTGACCAGAACAGAATCCTTGTGTGGTATCTCCCTTGTAGAGCCGAGCAAAGAAACAAGGGACATCTCTGATGAGAAAGCCCTTGTGGAGCAGTGCAGAGAAGCCAAGGATACCCCTGCTGGGAAACTCCGTTAGGGGAGCACAGCAGACGGCAACGTTACCCTGGATCCAGAGCAAACTACTACAGAAATAACATTTGGCACAGAACTGAGTACAAATGAACATCTCTGCCAGGAAACTCCCTAGTGGAGCCTAGCAGAGAAGTCATGGGCATCTCTGCTGGGGTGCTTGCCGGGGGAGCAGATTAGAAAAGTGATGGACAAGTTTTCTGGGAAACTCCCTGAGGGGAGTGGAGTAGCACAGCAATGGAATCTCTACTGGGAAGTTCTCTTAGCAGAATGGAGTGGAGCCCAGCCCTAATGACTCTCTCTCAGAAAGGAGCAAGATTCCCACATAATGCAGGGGAAAGTCCCCAAGCAGAACACAACTTCAGGTATGGCCTGACTTTCTGACAGTCAATATTCCTTTCTCCTCACAGCTTTTAGTATTCAGGATACCTCCCCTTTACAGTTTTATGTACAGCCTGACTTCTCCCAGCCAGCATAACTTATTTTGGATACTTTCCCTCCATAGCTTCAGTTAGTCTGACTTCCCAATATTCAGGATTCCTTTATCCTCACAGCTGTAGATACCCTTGACATCTTCCCTTCACAGCTGGAGGTATTGCCTGACTTCTGACAGTTAGACTATCTTTCTCTTCAGAGATGTAGATACCCAGCCTACTTCCCTCCACAACTTCAGATATAGCCTGGCTTCCCAACAGTCAGGACACCTTTCTCCTTGCTGCTGTAGATACCCAGGGTAACTTCCTTTCACAGCTGTGGGTATAGCCTTCTTTGACAGTCATGGTACAATTTCATGCAGATCAACACTTGCAGTATGAATATAAATGTTATTGTAACCCTTTTTGATTTAGTATTTCTTTTTAATTACATTAACTAATTCAGGCATAGCAATCTATGGATTTGTATTAGTTCCTTTTCTGTTATTGTGATATAATGTCTATGTCGACTTACAAACGAGTTTGATTTGGCCCTTGGTTCCATATGGATACAGGATCACCATGAAATTTGCATGACAACATGCTAGGCATGGCAGCTAAAGCAGTAGGCTAAGAACTTACATCCTTTTTTTAAATACATATTTTTTTAGATTTATTTTTTTATGTATACAGTATTCGGTGTACAGTATGCCTACAGTCCGGAAGATGGTGGCATATCTCTTTAGAGATAGCTGTGAGCCATTGATGCTGAACGATTCCAATGACCATGATTGTTAATTTCTGTTATATTCTTGGTGAAGGCTGTAGTGTTTGTGTGTTTCCCTTCTTAGTTTTCCTGGTGTGAGATCATCTATTGCCTGTATTTTTATGGCGGTAAGTAACTTCCTGGAGATGGAGTTTTACTTCTAGCATGTTATATAGGGCTTGAGTTTTGGTTAGATACTCTTTAAATTTGACTTTTTAAAAAATCAAGTATCTTACTCTGTCCGTCTATTGTTGACATCTTTGCTGGGTGTATTTTCTTCCTGATGTCCATGGTCTGTTCTAGTCTATGAGTTATCAGTCCAGGTACCTCTGAATTTTAGTCTCTTTTGAGAGGTCAGGTGATTCTAATGAGTCTGCCTTTGTTAGTTGGACTTTTCCTCTTGCTGCTTTTAATATTCTTTCTTTGTTCTGTAAGCTTAGTGTTTATTATGTGTTGAGGTGATTTTTTTTCCCGCTGGCCCAATCTATATGACGTTCTGTAATCTTGTACCTTTGTAGGCATATGCTTATTTATGTTGGGAAAATTTTCTAGAATTTCATTTATAAAAATTCTCTGCATTTTTATCCTTCCTATGATTGTACTATACTTATGTTTGGTCTTTTCATAGTGTCCATGATTTCCTGGATATTTTGTGGTAGGAATTTTTTATACTTAGCAGTATTTTGACTAAAGCATCCATTGCCTCTAATGTGCCTTGCACATCTGAAGTTCTTTCTTCCATCTCTTGTACTCTCTTGGTGAAGTGTGATGCTCTACTTCCTGTTCACTTACCCAGATTTTCCATTTCCAGGTTTCCTTCCACTTGTTTTCTTTTTTTTTCTTTTTTTTTTTTCCACTTGTTTTCTTTATTGTTTCTATATTTATTTACAGATCTTGAATGCCTGATTTACTTGGCTTTGGATTTATTGATTTTTTTCAAATTCTCTTTGTCTGTTCCTCAATTTCTGTATGTGATTTGTTTATATCCTCTTAGGGATCTTTATCATCTTCATAATGTAATATTTAAGGTCATTTTCTTGTGCTTCAGCTGTGTTGGATTGTTCAGGTCTTGTTGCTGTAGCATAGGTAGGCTTTGCTGATGCCATATTGCATTTTTCTATTATTGATTGTGTTCTTAACACTGGCATTTAGCCATCTGGATTTGAGGTGACTTTAGGTTCAGGTGTCAATTTCTGAAATTGTCTTTATTATATGGGTGTTTTGTTTCTTGGTTTCTCTTTCCTCTCTGGTCTTTTGCCCTAAATGACCAAGAGTTCTGGTGAGAAATGTGTCTTTGGGTACAGAGGCAGGGCGGCTTGGCCACCAGCCTAGGGGAGGAAACAGAATGTTTATCATCTCTAAATAACTCTGCATTTATTTCTGCTCTGCACCAGCTCCTCTAGTTATCATATTACACCCAAGTAAATGACCCATATCCACAGTTATATAGAATTTAACTCCTGATAAATCATCTTCCATCTTTCTTCCTTTAATATATATTATTATCTTTTATTGAGTGCTCAATTCTCACCTCTACACCAGCAGTATAAAATGCCTACAAATGGGGTCCTACAAGTTTTCTCCAATAGCTCTGCCCACACATCCATGAAACCACATGTTGTGGCGTCATCTGTCGAGGGTGTCACATCGGCTGACATCTGGCAAAGACCAGCTTCAGTGGGATTTGTATGTTTCATGGTAGTGGTGTGAGGACTAGAATTATTAAGCTAAAGTAACAGAGATGTAGGAGAAATTAGACAGAGACACAGAACAGTTGTAGAAAGGCCACTTGTTTATTTCTAGCTGCCCAGACTCCCAAAATAACCACACGGAAACTGTATTAATTAAATCACTGCTTGGCCATTAGCTTAAGTGTATTTCTGGGTAACTCATTTCTTAAATTAACGTCTCTATTATCTGTGTATCACCATGAGTCTGTGGTTTACAGGGTAAAGTTCCAGTGTTTCTCTCCACCTGGGCTACATGGCTTCTCCTGACTCTGCCTTCTTTCTTCCAGCATTCAGTTTAGTTTTCCCCACCTACCTCTGTTCTTCCCTGCTATAGGTCCAAAGCAGTTTCTTTATTAATCAATGGCAATAACAGCACACAGAGGGGAATTCCACATCCCAGAACAGCATCGAGAGTGACATTCTGTGAATACTGGACCCAGAATCCTTTATTTTCCACACGTTTATATACTTTACTCCAAAGGGAGGGAGGAGGCAACAGACCTCATTGACATGATATAAGGAACAGTCTCGAAGTTCAGGGGGAGTGCATCTACTTCCACACCCAGAATACTAATTAACCACATCCTAGACCAGGATCTCCTGTTTGTTGCCACATTTGTTGTCAACAGCATTGAAAGAGTAAAAATCATTTCAAACTCTGACCTCCAGTCAAAGTAGATCTGGTTCCCAACTGTGGCCCTTACACATATCTTCCTGAGAGCTGCCACGCTTCCTGCCACACAATAATGGACCAAACCTCTGAATCTTTCAGCCAGCTCTATTAATTGTTATGTTTATAGAAGTTACCGTGAGTATGTTGTCTCATCACATCAAGAAAACACCTACGAAGGCCGTATGTGATCAAATTCAGTAACTTCTCATCAAAGGAGGAAGTAGCAGAGCAGAGGATCTCAGCATACCCCTCCATTTCTTTTGTGTCTTAACATTTTTATTTTTTATTAACCAGGCCTCTTTGACATCTTTGATAGTTTTATTCCTAGATATATTGTTGAAGTAATTTTGAATACAATATTACCATGATTTCTTTCACAGCGTGCTTGTTATTGGTATAAAAATGCTACTCTTTTTAAGATCATTATTTATTGTATTAGTATTATTATATCTCTGAAGTTTTATTTTTATATATCTTTTCCTGTTTTTAAAATTTTAGTAATATTGGCTTTACAGAAGGAATTTGAAAGGGCTTCTGTAGTTTCTAGTGTTTTTTTTTTTTTTTTTTTTTTTTTTTTGGTTTTTCGAGACAGGGTTTCTCTGTAGCTTTGGAGCCTGTCCTGGAACTCCCTTTGTAGACCAGGCTGGCCTCGAACTCACAGAGATCCGCCTGCCTCTGCCTCCAGAGTGCTGGGATTAAAGGCGTGTGCCACCACCGCCCGGCTCACCTCATAGATTCTTGACTATGGTCCTAAGCCTGTCTCCCCAAGGTTACTCACCTGTGCAACATATCCTAGAAGAATATCAGGTCCAGTCAGTAACAGAAAAATAAGATTATAGGGTTAGGGTCCTGGGAGGGATGCTCTAGACACAGGGCATTATCAAGGTGGTATCTCTCCAGATGGACATAGCAGAGCATCTCTCTTGGTCTGTGCTTCTACCCTGTCCAGTGTGCATTGTGGTATCTGTTTGACTTGAGTAAGGAACATTACTGGATTCTGGCTATCAGGCACAGCCTTGTGTCTAGTGGGTCTTTTGACTAAGCTATTTTTGTATATGTAAATGTCATTTTTACTTTGTTCATTACAGTAACATTCTGATTCAGTTGCCTTTCTGTCCAGTTGGAGCACAAGGGGCAACCATGTCATTATTCCCACACTGGGTTAAATGTATGCTAAACACTACATATAATCTATCATGGAGCCCACCAACTATCATGATCTATTAAATTATGTTGTGAAGAGAAATTTATAGCATGCATTCACTATTTCCTCACCTAGCTTTCAAAAGAGAGCATATCTTACTTCCTTGTGACCAGTAATACCTGATTCATTTCCTTCAGAGAGGAAATCTCATGAGAACACTTCTAATTTTACTTTTGACACAATGAACAATGAATCCTACTATGCACAGGCTTATATAGTTGGTCCTCCTGTGTGGTTAGTAGAAAACCTAGGAATCCAGTACATTCATTCTGTACATCATGTAACATATAATTGTTACTATTTAACTCAATTTGTTTTTAGCCCAAGAAATACTACAATAGTTATGTTACAACAACTTCCTATTCTCTTTTGGATCCTAGTAAAAATAAGATTAAGAGTAATTGCCGGGTGGTGGTGGCGCACGCCTTTAATCCCAGCACTTGGGAGGCAGAGGCAGGTGAATCTCTGTGAGTTCGAGACCAGCCTGGTCTACAAGAGCTAGTTCCAGGACAGGCTCCAAAGCCACAGAGAAACCCTGTCTTGAAAAACCAAAAAAAAAAAAAAAAAAGATTAAGAGTAATTTTCCAGAGTCTTCAATGCAATGGTTGGAAAATTTCTAATAATATTTTAAAAACTTCTTTTTGTTTCTTTTTTTCATTACTTAAATTTTTTTTCATTCATTTTACTTTCCAAGTGATGTTTCCCCTCACTCCTCTCCTGTTCCGTTACCCCACCTCCTCTCACCCCCATCCACTATTTCCTCTCCATTCAGAAAGTGGTAGGCCTCCCATGGGTGCCAACAGAACCGTGGCACGTCAATCCTGAGGCGGGATCAAGTTCCTCCTCCTGAATCAAGACTGTGATAGGGAACCCGGCATGGTGACTAGGTTCCCAAAAAGCAAAGAAGCCAGTCACTGGCTCTTACCTCAACCTCAGTCCAAAATGGTGATCCTGCCTCCATAAATCTCACAATGAGACCAAGTTGAGAGTTGTTTCTTCCCTTTGTATAATCGTCTTTATGACTGGGCTTAAAAGCATGCACCACCATGATTAAAGTCATGCACCACCTGGTTTCAATGGCAACTAGTGTGGCTCCTGGTATTGAAGATGCATCTCATTGTGTTTACTGGGATTAAAGGTGTATGTTCCCATTACCTGGTCTGTAAGGCTAACTAGTGAGGCTGTTTTACTTTCAAATCTTCGGTCAAGCTTTATTTATTAAAATACAATTGAAATGCCACTTCGGTAGTCATAAAGACAGTGTCACTTGCTTAATTATTCTCTCAATATTCCATTTGCACTCAGACTACATTTTTTAGCCCCATTCATTTGTTAGAGTTTGTCCTGAATTCTGGAAGTAAACTTTACAAGCAATGGAGCCGTCATCCAGCCATCATTCTGGTGGGAGACAGATGTATCATTTTGTTTTCTTATCTGGTCCCTACATTTCTCTCCTGTTCTCTGAAGAGCCTGTGACTAACAGGTAGAAAGTTCCTTCAGTTCACTTGATCTCAGCGTGATGCCACAGAACAATCCTTAATCTCTCTTTAAAATTGTTCATACTCTGGGTACCCTTCCACTCAAGGGACAGGGAATCACTCCACCCCACACTGAGGGAAGGACTATGTAAGCTAATGACATTGTGTCCACGAGAAAAAAGGGGAAGTGCCCATGGACTCCAGGAAGATAGCAGGAAGGGTCAACAGTTATAGCCAGGGATAAGTGCCATTGAAATACTTATCTCTGTAGATTTGGAAAGGGTCTGAGTCTGGAGTGGAAGGCGGGGTCAGCGACCATTAAGCTGTGTGCGTAAGCACAATGTAACCGGTCGAGAGTTGCTCTTGTCACTCAGGCCTCACTAGCCAATCAGGGCTTCAGGTCTAACTGCCAGTCAGAACTGGCGCAAGGCCCCTTCCGGAAGCCATGTTGCTACTTGGATTGCGAAAGGAGCTGGCCAGCGTTTTAGCGTGCTGGGCTTCACGTGCTGCTGCCCGGAGCTCTGAGAGGACCATGGGCGAGCAGGGAAGCCACAACTCGGTGAGCAAGGGATTGCTGTCCCCAGATGGGGACGAACAGAAGGGGAGGTTCAGGAGCAAGTTAGTCTGGTCCTTCCCAGGGCTGTGTTGGAAATCTCCAGCCCGAATCCTGGCCCTGTGGGTTCCCACATGGTCCCTGGAACTCCCAGGCACGGACCTCTTAATAACTTTGCTCTGTAGGCTACAACTGTTCAAAGAATTGGGAGCAGGGAACTACCTGTAGAAACATTTGTAGTCAACAACACTGTGATTTTGATGCATCTGTGGAAAGCAGATCGCCGAACTGGGAGAGGCCTGGTTTCTCCAGTATCTTCTAGAAGGGCGGCACTTTTCATTTAACCGTTCTGTGTATCGTTCATTTGCGGTTAATTTGGTGGAGGTTGTAAAAGGCGTCTCGTGTGTTGGGGCGCACTCGACTTCTTAGTTGTGATGTAGAAGAGTTGAGTTGGTCATATAAAGGATTTACCAGTGTTTAGGAGCAGGTAAGTTACAAAACGTAGAATTTAGCTGAGGGAGGGCTTTCTCTAAGACACCGCAAAGATAAGTGTATGCTAGCCAGACCCGGGAGAGAGAAGAAATCTGCAGACACATTTTTTTTTTTTTTTGGTTTTTCGAGACAGGGTTTCTCTGTAGTTTTAGTGCCCGTCCAGGAACTAGCTCTTGTAGACCAGGCTGGCCTCGAACTCACAGAGATCCGCCTGCCTCTGCCTCCCGAGTGCTGAGATTAAAGGCGTGCGCCACCACCGCCCGGCTGACTCCAAACTCTTACAAAAAAGAAACCTGTGACTGAAAACCGGCCACTAGGCCCATCCTTATGTCAAACAAGGAGCATCTAACAAGCTGCTTAAAGAGGCATTTCAGGGTCACAACCTACCCCGAACACTGGTGTGCTTAAAAGTTCCAGTTTTCTTCTTGAGAAAGGCATACTTCTGAGAGATGGGCGTATGACACCAGTGACAAGTATTTGAAAGTAAAGCACTGCTGTGTGAGGACTGGTCTGACCGAGCAACATTTTCATTTAGGCCCTGAGGCAGGGAGGAGGCATGTTCTTGGGGAAAGAGTAACAACCTGGGGACCAGGCCTTGGGAACTTTGCAGAAAGCTTGATGTATTGAGAAAAAAAAAATACAGCTATTTTTTCTAAAACCAGTAATATAGACGAGGTAATGGTCGGGGCCAGGGCCTTTGTGGAGAGTTCCTTTAATCCTGAGAGCCACGGTCATCCCAGCACGTGGAGCTGTGGTTTCCAGTCCGAGGCCACTGTGAACTTAGTAATGTTTTTGAGGCCCCTGTGTCCCCTTGTGCATCATTGCTGGATTAGTCTCCTCCTGAGTCTGTCTCATTTTCTGCTTTCTGCTGACTTCATGGGAATTTCCCATCGCCGTCCATTTCCGCCCTAGCTGTCGTACACTAGACGCTGTTCTTAAGGAGCTCACTTGGCAGGAGACACAGCTTGTGCCAAACCTTCCTGCCAGCCCAGCTTTTATCCTTTCCACCTTTCTCCTTCCCTGGCACTTTACCTCAGGACCCTGTCACTGAAGAATGACCTGCTGCATCGGGTCACTGGTGTCCTTCAGAAATATTTCTGATAATGACTTCCTGTGTAAACCTCCCGTCTGCCCAGGTGACTGGACCTGCAGTCTCCTGTCCCTATTTAAATTGTTCAGAGTGTAACCTGACACCTGACCCTAAGAGAAACTTAGGGATGACAGTAGATGTGGAATGCAGACTCTGTCAATGCTGCTCCTCTGAGCATTAGACAGAGATAGATGCAGGCTCTCGTTACAGAGATTTTTCTCTATTAATCTCTTAATTGTGTGGAGTGATTTCTCCCTGAGAAGACATAGTAATTCTAAGGCCTCTACATTTCCAGCCTTTTACACACTTGTGTCTGTGACAAGCACTGTTCCGCCTCTCAGGTCGCCTTGATTTCAGACTGCTGCACTCCAGGGCAATCATCTTATTGTCCTCTGTATTACACATCTTAAATTCTTAATTTAAATGCATGCACCACCTGAGAGATTTAATATTATCCATTGAGTCATGTAGTCAGCTGTCTGTTGTAAGTACAGGAAAAGGGTTTGCATGTGGAGCATGGCTTCTGCCTTCAGACAGAATAGGAGAGCAGTTCATTGTGTGCACCGCAGGGAAACAGGGCAGGCCGCAGCTGCTGGAGTCTCCACTGTGAAAAAGGCCCTGAGTGCGGCAGGAGGAGTTACTCTGTGATTTCCCAGCTTGTGCCAGTTCATGTCATGTGAGAAAAGACCAGCCGCATTTGTGGGTGTACAGTTTGGGAAAATCACCTTGGGGAAAGAGTATCGAACTCGCAGTTGGAGAACTCTCCTGTGCAGATCTTTGCAGTCCTGTTTTACACATTTTTGGCAGCCCAGAGGTCGGAGAAACAGACCATTGACTGCCTGTAACTCTGTGTGTGAGGTTACAGATCGCAGCAGCCACCATGTGCATATAGTCAAGATCAATCACTCTCTTAGTAATGGCCTCTCTACTATGAAAGGTCCTACTATTTTTCAAAGTCGGCATGCCTAAGTTTTTAATCCTAAAAATACACTATTTTTAAAATTTAAAAAGTGAATTAAACACTTTTTATGTGCATTATTGCTCTAATCTCTTTGTTTCTTTTTTTTTCTTTTTTTTTTTTTTTTTGGTTTTTTGAGACAGGGTTTCTCTGTGGTTTTGGAGCCTGTCCTGGAACTAGCTCTTGTAGACCAGGCTGGTCTCGAACTCACAGAGATCCACCTGCCTCTGCCTCCCGAGTGCTGGGATAATCTCTTTGTTTCTGTTCACAAATTTTTCTTCTTTTTTTGTTTTTGGGGTTTTGGAATCAGGCTTTCTCTATGTCACAGCTCTGGCTGACCTGGATCTAGCTCTGTATCCCAGACTGGCCTTGAACTCACAGAGATCAGTGCCTCTGCCTCCTTGGGATTCAAGGCCTTCCCTACCACTGCCCAGCACCAAATTTTCTTGATCACTAACAATTTCGTTCCCTGTTTCTTCAGTGCTGTTGGTTTATCTCCTCCTGTTGAGAACAGTATCTCCTGTAGCCCAGGCTTCCCTGAAGCTGTGAAGTTGAGAATTACTTTGAACACTCAGTCCTGCCTCTCCTGCCCAGGGCTGGGTATACATTTCTGCAACTCCTTCCAGGCTGGGCCTTAGCTGATCAGTGAGTAGGGTAGGAGACCAGGGAATGAGTGTCTCCCAATGTCTCTGACTTTTCCTGGGGAGTTACAGATGAAGAAGGACCTGTGCAGGAATTGACTTCTCTCATCTAGTTTGCAGCTGGTGCAGGCACAGCACAGAAAGGGAGTGGCAGAAGGGCGAGGGAGAGCTTCCCTGCTTTGGCAGTAGTTGATATCATCAATGTGGCGTCAGGTATTCAACTTTAGATGCTCCATGAATGTGCTGAGTGTTTGTTTTTTGAGATATACAGACTAGGGCAATCAGAAATCTGGGTAAAGGACTTCCTTATCATGTAACCAAATTACTGCAGTTACATTAATTCAACTAAAATAAAGGATCTTGGTAAAAGGTTGTGCCCTGCCTGATAGGAGTGTTATTTTCTCTGCTTAAGACGCACAGGCTGAGATCAAGGGTGCAAGTAATCCTTGGTTTGCTCTCAAACAATTTGCTAGTCTCTGGAGCGTATGGTCCTAAACTTTTGAAATAATTATTTGAGATTAAGTTGCATCACATCCAGAGTTTCTTTCTTGCCTCCAAGCTGTACAAAGACCCCTCACTTTTCTAATCCATGGCCTCTCTTTTGTTTTGACAATAGTCACTGTTTGAATGGGACCTATGTTTGGCTGCAGGACTTCCCAGCTAAAAAGCAAAGGGTTGGCTGCACTGGACACTGGGTGTGTAATATAATATGCACACAAAGGACCCTGTGCCCTGGACAAGGAAAGGGAAATACTCTGGGAGTGTAGAAGAATATCTACTTGTGGGGCTGGAGAGATGGCTCAGTGGTTAAGAGCATTGCCTGCTCTTCCAAAGGTCCTGATTTCAATTCCCAGCAATCACGTGGTGGCTCACAACCATCTGTAATAGGCTCTGGTGCCCTATTCTGGCCTGACACAGAAATTCCTAACCATTGTCTATAGAATCACCTGCCAGCACACACCCAACTCTTTCCACCAGGATACCCTAGACAAATGACAGCCAATCAGAGGTCCTGGACCTTAGAAATCCCTCAAGCCTACCTTTGCTACTATAAAAACCCAACACCAATTGAGCTCATGGCTCTCTGATCTCCAATACCTTAGACACAGGGAGAGGCCAAGATTGTAAACTTGAATAAAAGAAAGGATCTTTGCTTTTACATACAGGCCTCAGTCTCCTAGTTGGTTTTGAGAGGACTCCATGAACTGGGCATGACATTGTAAAATACAAACTTTCCAGACTAGTTTGAATTTGAGACCACAGGATGTTGAGATACCAATGTACATCTGACACTGCATGCTGTATACAGGGATTCGAAGTTGCGAAAGACAGAGATTTTTTGAGAAGTTGCAGGCATAAAACTATCGATGCCCTTTGAAAATGAGGGCCCCTTGTCTGAGACAGAGGCAAAGCATTTGGCATCTTCATAAAAAATTTTAAGGTAATTTTCTTGTGTTTCATCTGTGCTGAATTGTCCAAGTCTTGCTGCTGTAGAATAGGCAGGGTCTGGTAATACCATATTACATTTCCTATTTTTGATTGTGCTCTTAACACTGGCATTTAGCCATCTGGATTTGAGGTGATTCTACGTCCAGGTGTCGATTCCTGAAATTGTCTTTGTTACATGGGTGTTTTGTTCCTTAGTTTCTCTTTCCTCTCTGATCTTCTGCCATTAATGATCAAGAGTTCTGGTGACAAGTGTGTCTTTGGGTTCATTGGAGCATCCACTCTAGGTTCCATGGGGATTGCTAGATGTGGCCTGACCTTTCCTAAGATTGAAGTCCTCTTCAAAAGTTGTAGACCAAGATATGAAGCCCAGGAATGGGAGTGCAGACTGGGGTCCCTAGATCTGATCTGCCCCCTGGGGTCCCTAGGACCAGAAAGCAAGATCTGGGCTCTGCTCCATTACGGCTGAATTCTTCTGATATTTTCAACATGGATTCCTGGGTCTTGCCTGTCATTTGGGAAAGTAAAAATCTTCCAAAGTGTAACCCAGAGGAAGGTGTGCTGTCTGGTGTTACTGGGCAGGATTTAAGGAGTTTCAACTGGGTGTGGGCAGTGTCTTTTCTGAGATTTCTTTTTTTTTTTTTTTTTTTTTTTTTTTTTTTTTGTTTTTCGAGACAGGGTTTCTCTGTGGTTTTGGAGCCTGTCCTGGAACTAGCTCTTGTAGACCAGGCTGGTCTCGAACTCACAGAGATCCGCCTGCCTCTGCCTCCCAAGTGCTGGGATTAAAGACGTGTGCCACCACCGCCGGGCCTTTTCTGAGATTTCTTGAGCCTGACTGGTCTCTGGTAAAGCCAAAGGCATCTTCTAAAGTAGTGGAACCCACGGGCAGGGGTAAAGTCTAGAGTTGTTGGACATGCATAAAGGGGTTTATAGGGTAGAGAGCAGTGTCTTCCCTGGTGTCATGTGGACTGCTATCACCTCCTGTAGAGCTGCGGGGTACTGGGCCCTAGTGTGGAGCCCAGAGTAGGGAGTACAATCTGGAGTTGCTGGCCAGGCTTTAAAAGTGTTAGTGGGAAGTGAGTGGTACCTTAACTGGGTTCCCTAGATTAGTCCTGGCATCTGGTATAGCAGAAGTTTTCTTCCAAATCTGGAGACAAGAATATGGATCCACGGGGCTGGAGAGATGGCTCAGAGGTTAAGAGCATTGCCTGCTCTTCCAAAGGTCCTGAGTTCAATTCCCAGCAACCACATGGTGGCTCACAACCATCTGTAGAGGGGTCTGGTGCCCTCTTCTGGCCTGCAGGCATACACACAGACAGAATATTGTATACATAATAAATAAATAAAAAAAAAAAAAAAAGAATATGGATCCAGAAGCGGGATTACGATAGTCTCCTCCAAAGTTGTAAACTAGTTTATGGAGCTAGGGGTGAGGTGTGTGGTGTGTGCAGTCCGGAATATTTTGGTAGGTTTAAAGGGGATCAGTGAGCAAAAGCCACAGCTTAATACTAATGTTTCAATTTCCTAGGGATCATGTATTCAGTCTTCTGGATTTATTTGGATTGATTTGTTGTTGTCACAGTTAGTCTGTAAAAGACGTAGTTTATAGGATAAAAAGCACTGTGATGACTGGGCAGGTCACATAGCAAATGGGGAATGACTGGACTTCAGCTAACAAAAGCAAATCAGGAGGCTCCTTACCACCTCCTACTTCAGACCCAAAGGAATCTGTGCTTCTCTGGTGTGGCATCTGCATGTTCCTGGAAGGCATTCTCTCACACACCCCAACAGACACATAAAACTGGGATACACTTGTTTTCAAAAGTTCTTGTGAGTCATAAAGTAATTGAAGCAAAACAAGCCACACCCACTTCTTCCCTAAGGCAAGCTGATCTTTACTTTCTACCCTGAGTCTTGTCTTTTTTTCTTCTCCATCTCCAAGAGGCAGCTTCTGCCTCTCCCTTCTCCCTATTATCCTCTCTCTCTCTCTCTCTCTCTCTCTCTCTCTCTCTCTCTCTCTCTCTCTCTCTCTCTCTCTGCTCTTCCCCCTTCTCCCATTCCCTTCCATAACCCACTAAATAAATATCCAACCTCACTCTGCATGGCATGCCTGTCCACGCCTCAATCTCTCACCCACCACATGGCTGCCCAGGACCGGCTGCCTTCTGACAGACCACACATACCCATACACATTATTGGTAAAAAAAAATCAGTCTTAAAAGCTCAAGTGAATTTGAAGATTTTTTTTGTTTAATTTTCACATTTAAAACAAAAATTTACATTTATCTTGAATTTGTAATAAGGAGTTAAATTACAGATGTTTTATTTTATGTTAAAAAACCAATTGCATAGAAACATTTGATAAAAATAGATTGTTATAATTAATGTTTATATCAACATAAATTATATTTTGAACCATCTTTAGACTCAAGGGGAATTTCTTCTCCTGAGTAGACTTTCTGCATTCATGTGTATAATTCCCTGATAAGATGAAGGTATGGTTCATTTTGAAACATGATTTCGGGGGTTGAAGTGATGAGCAGTGTAACACTGGTGGCCAGTGGGTTAGAATGTAGAAAGAGGAGTTCTTCCCCGACACCTTAAACCTGTAGTATCCTGAAGTGAGGGACTCCTACTAAGGTCATAGAGCTAATGCCCGTGCTGGTGTCTGTTTACGGTCTGACAAATAAACCTTGCCTGGAGACCAGAGTGCAAAGCTAGCCACACTAGTCAGCCATAGAGGCCAAGCAGTGGTGGCACACACCTTTGATCTTAGCAGCCACATTAGTTAGCCATAGAGGCCGGGTGGTGATGGTGCATGACTCTAATCCCAGACCTTGGCAGGCAGAGTCAGACAGATCTCTATGAGTTCAAGCCTACCCTGGGGTACATGAGGTTGATCCAGTCTGAAAGAGAAACAGAGCTCACACCTCTGATCCCAGCACTTGTGATCACATGATTTTAATCCCTGGACTCGGGAGGTGGAGACAGGAGTGCAGTGCAGTCTTTCTGCCCAAGACAGTCAGTCTGGCAGTCAGTCATTTTGTTTTCTTATCTGCTTCTTGTGGGTCTCTCCTTGATCTCTGAAGTGCCTGACCACAGAACAAACATCTCCTTTTGTGTTCTTACATCTCTTTAACATTGCTAATATTCTGCGCACCCTCCACCTGTGGGACAGGGAATCCCTCCACTCCACCTTGAGGAAAGGGCAGTGAAGCTGTTCACACCGAGTGGCGTGCAGGAGGAAGAAGAGGACGGGCCAGTGGAGTGCAGGAAGATAGCAGGATTAGCTGTTGGAGCCAAGAGCAACAGTTATTGAAATGCAAATCTCTGCCTGTCTGGAAAAGTCTGGGTCTGGGGTGGAAGGTTGGCTGAGGAATCGACTTGTGCTGTGTCTTTAAGCACAGGGTAACCTTAAGGGCGGGGCTCTTGTCACTCAAGCATCACCAACCAATCATTGCCTCTAGGCCGAACTGCCAGTCAGAAGTCTTGCAGGGCTCTTCCCAGGCCGCCACTGCTCCTTTTGGGCTGCAGATAAGCTGGGGCCAGTGTTTTCTTTCGCCTTTTGTGCTGCCAGTTCCACTGCAGGCAGCTGTGAGAGGGCCGCGGGCGAGCCAGGAAGCCACGACATGGTGAGCGAGGGGCTGCTGTCCCAGATGGGGAAGATCAGATGCGGAGATCCAGGATCCAGCGTGGCGGGTCCTCAGGGCCGGGTGGGAATCTGCAGTCATATTCCGTGTCCTGTGAGCTCCCATGCGGTCCCTGCTGCTCCCTGGACCCAGGCACAGTCCTGTGTATAACTTTGCTCTGTGGGCTGCAGCCGTGCAGAGCGATGAGCGCAGGGAGCTGTGTGTGGAACCGTGTTTGGAGTCAACAACAATGCGCTTTTTGTGCAGCCATGGAAGGCGGGTTGAATAACTTGGAGAGGCCTGGTTTCCCCAGTATCTTCTAGATATTCAATACTTTGATCTGACCTGTACGTGTAAGGTTCATTTACAGTTTATTTTATGGAGGTTGTAAAAGGCATCTCCTGTGTTGGGTAGCGCTGCACAGTTAGCTGTGATGAAGAAGAGTAGATTCATGACATAAAGGATTTACCCATGATTAGAGCTAGTAAGCCTCATAAAGCAGGAAATAACTGAGGAAGGCTGCATCTAAAACACCCCAAAGATAAGTTTATGCCAACCAGGCCTGCTAGAGATGAGCATTCTAGGGTACACAGTTGTTTTAACAGGATTGTTCAGACATTTGGCTCCAAACCTTTACAAAGGAGACACCCCTGGCTGTCAATCAGCCTCTAGGCCCAGTCCCATATGAAAGAACAGGCTTCTAACAAGCTGACCAAGGAGGCATTACAGGGTCAAAACCTACCTTATGGCCTCCCGTGCCTTAAAGTTCCAGTTTTCTAGTTGAGAAAGGCATAGCTCTGAGAGAGGGGCAGTATGACGTCAACCAGGTGACTATTTGAAAAGTAAAACATTGTTGTGTTGTGTGGAGTGATTTCTCCCTGGGAGAACATAGTATTTCTAGATTAGCTGCATTTGCAGGCTTTTAGAAAACTGTTTCTGAGACTGTTCTCTGCTGGTGACCCAGGTGGCCCTGATTTCAGACTGTTGCACTCCAGGGCGATAACTTTGTTGTCCTCCATAGTACATCTCCAAAATTCTTAAATTAAATGATTGCACCACCTCAGAATTTTAAAATTATCCATTTGAGTCATAGAGTTGGAGTTGACTGTTCATTGCAGTAACAGGAGAAGGATTTCCACGTGGAGCCTTTGGACCGGAATAGGAGGAATCGTTTGTGTACACTGCAGGGGGAAACAGGGCAGGCGGTCAGCTGCTGGGGTCACCGTTATGGAAAAGGCCCTGAGCACTTAGGAGGAGTTAATCTGTAATTTCCCAGCAAGTGTTAACGCGAGTCACGTGAATAAATACATTTCAGATTGGTGGGTGTACAATTTGAGAAAGTTACCTTGGGAATGAATATTGAATGTACTCATAAAGACATTCCTCCTAGCTCCATTATTCTCTAATTTCAATTTTCTGCAAGACTACTTTTTTATCATTTTTATTATTATTACTACTTTTTCATGAGTTCTCCCTGAACTTCGAAAGCAATGAAGCCATCACCCAGCCTTCTGGCAAAGGGAGGTCTATCATTATGTGTTTTATCTTTGCCCTGCATTTCTCTCCTGTCCTCTGAAGAAACTGTGGCTCACAGGTAGAAAGTTCCTTCAGTTCTCCTGAGCTCAGCGTGAAGCCGCAGAAGAAACATCTTCTGTGTCCTTACATCTCTACTTGAAATTGTTAATATTGTGGGCACCCTTCCACTCACGGGACAGGGAATCACTCCACTCCAACAGTGAGGAAAGGACTGTGCAAGCTGGTCCTGTTGTGCCCAGGAGGAAGGGGAAGCGCCTCCTGAGTGCAGAAAGACAGCAGGGTTACCTTGAGGCAAAGAATCCTGAACTTGCCATGGGGGAACTTTCCTGTGCAGATATATTCCTTCACACATGTGAGTCAGCCCAGAGGACCAAGAAACAGGCCATTGGCTGTAACTGTGTCAGGTTAGAGTTGTCAGCAGCCAACATGTTTATATAGTCAAGATCAATCAGTCCCTTATTAATGGCCTTTCCTCTCCTAGGGAAGGACCTACTCCTTTTCAAAGTCAATATAACTAATTTTTTAAATCTTTAAAATACACTTTTTATTTTAATAGTCACTTAAATCGGTGTCATTTTAAACACTTTCTGTATGTCCTTTAGTGCGCTTATCTTTTTTTCTGTTCTCCAGTGTTTCTTGATCTTTAATAATTTCATTTCTCTTGCTCAGGTGCTATTGATTTGTTCATTTCTGTTTTTCTTTTTTCTCTGACACAGTGTGTGTGTGTGTGTGTGTGTGTGTGTGTGTGTGTGTGTGTAACAGTCCTAGCTGTCCTGGAACTAGCTCTTGTAGACCAGGCCGACCTTGAACTCTCAGAGATCTGCCCACTTCTACTCCCAAGTGCTTGGATTGCAGGTGCTTGCCATCCTGCCTGCCTAGCTTTGTTTATTTCTGTTTAGAGCAATATCTCCTGTTGCCCAGGCTTGCCTGGTGCTATGAAGTCGAGAATTGCTTGGAACATCTCATCCTTCCACTGCTGCTCAGTCCTAGGAAGACTGCCACTCATCCAGTCTGGCCCTTGATTGGTCAATGAGAAGGATAACAGACCAGTGTATGAGAGTCCTCCCATCTCTCTGATTTTTTATTGGTGAGTTACAAATGATAAGGGCTTATATAAGAATTGAGTTTATTGATCACCTTTTTTTTTTTTTTTTTTTTGGTTTTTTGAGACAGGGTTTCTCTGTGGTTTTGGAACTATTGATCACCTTTGAATATGATGTTGCCACAGCACAGAAAGGGAATGGCAGCAAAGAGGGTGAGAACTTTCCTGCTTTGGCAGTAGTTGATATTAGCAATGTAGAATCGGGTAATCAATTTTAGATGCTTCTAAAATGTCCTGTGTGTCCATTTCTTGATTCAAAATTTAGGGGCCTGGAGAAGTGGCTCAGGGGTTAAGAACACTGACTGTTCTTCCAGAGGTCCTGAGTTCAATTCCCAGCAACCACATGGTGGCCCAAAGCCATCTATAATTAGATCTGGTGCCCTCTTCTGGCATGCAAGCATACACAGAAGGAATGTTGTATACATAATAAATAAATAAATCTTTAAAAAAAATTTAAAGGTCCTAAATTCTCTTTCTGTGGTCAGTTCATCACTATTGTACCCATCTGTGTTTGACAGAGTTGGACCCTCAGTGAGGAGAGTGTGAGAGTTCATTGTATGCAGTGGTGAAGATGAAGGCGGGTTGAATTTGAGACCACAGGATGTGGAGATCCCATGCTATGAGACTTCTGCCATTGAGAGCTGCGTATAGGGATTGGATGTAGCAAAGGACAGAGATTTGTGAGAAGTTGCAGACACAGAGCTATCGATGCCCTTTGAACATGAAGCAGCATTGTCTGAGACAGGCACTGCATTTGGCATTTGCCCTGTATTGGTTCAGTCTTTCCTTGGTTCAATCTTCCCTTACTTGTGCATTTTCCTCTCCTTTATTTATGTCTTATTTGTTCCTTTCTCATCTCAGCTGCAATGTCTACTCACTGCACTCTTCTCAGTCCTCCACCTTTTCCCCAAAACTTCTCTTTTTTCATTTCCCTTTAGAAACGAGGAGATCTTTCCCAGATACCCACCAAATATGGTGTCTTAGTTAGGGATTCTATTGTGATGGACACCACAACCAAAAAACAAGATGGGGAGAAAAGGATTTTTTTTTTAAATATTTATTTATTTATTATGTATGCAATGTTCTGTATGTGTGCAGGCCAGAAGAGGGCACCAGACCTCATTACAGATGGTTGTGAGCCACCATGTGGTTGCTGGGAATTGAACTCAGGACCTTTGGAAGAGCAGGCAGTGCTCTTAACTACTGAGCCATCTCTCCAGCCCCAGAAAAGGGTTTTTTTAGATCGCACTTTCAGACTGATGTTCACTATTAAAGGATGCCAGAACGAAATTCAAACAGGGCAGAATCCTGGAGACAGGGGGTGATGCAAATGCCATGGGGGAGTACTGCTTACTGGCTTGCTCCAAATGACTTGCTCAGCTTCCTTTCTTATTGAACCCAGGGCTACCAGCACAGGGATAGCTCCTCTCTCAATGAGTTGGACCATCCTCCATTGATTAATAATTGAAAATATGCCTCACTGATGGATCTCATGGACACATTTCATCAGTTGAGGCTCCCTCCTTTCTGATGCCTCTATCTTGGTGTCAAGTAGATACACAAAACCAGATCATACACATGGTATAACAAAGTATAATAAGACTGCTCAAATCATCATATCAAGGCTGGATAAGGCAGCCCAGTTTGAAGACAAGGGTCCCAAGAGCAAGTAAATAAGACGCCTCCCCTGTACACACTCTCACTTTTAGCAGGCCTACAAAACCACCAAGGTACGTAATCATAACATGTATGCAAAGGAAGTGGCCCAGACTCTTCCAGGCTCCGTGTTGTGTTCTCCTGGTGTCCTCAGTCCCTCTGGCTGCTGCAGTTCTTCCTCCCCTTATCTGCAGGGCTTCCTGAGCTCCTCCTAACGTTTCACTCTGGGTCTCTATCTGTTCCCATCATTTTCTGGATTAAGCTTGTCTAAACAAAATTGGGCTAGGTACCATTCTATGAGTATAGCAGAATTTCACTGCTTTTTGTGTGTGTGTGTGTGTGTGTGTGTGTGTGTGTGTGTGTGTAGTCTTGTTTCATTATATCTTAGATCTCTGGGCTGTTGAGCTTCAGGTTTTTAGGGCATCCAAGCCAACCGTGTTTGGCATGCGCTGTCATGCATGGAATGGCCCTAAAGTTAGCCCAGTTATTGGTTGTCCACTCCCCAAAGTTCTAAGCCTTCAATAACCCAGTATCTTTTTTTATAATTAATTAATTTATTTATTAAAAATTTCCACCTCCTCCCTTCCTCCCATTTCCCTCCCACTCCCCCGCTCCTTCTCCCCCTTCCTCTCCAGTCCTAAGAGCAGTCAGGGTTTCCTGCCCTGTGGGAAGTCCATGGTCCTCCCCCCTCCATCCAGGTCTAGGAAGGTGAGCATCCAAACAGACTAGTCTCCCACAAGGCCAGTCCATGCAGTAGAATCAAAACTCAGTGTCACTGTCCTTGGCTTCTCAGTCAGCTCTCATTGTCAGCCACGTTCAGAGAGTCCAGTTTGATCACATACTCCATCAGTCCCAGTCCAGCTGGCCCAGTATCTTTCAATTAGGACTAATTGTAGGTCAAAGGTTTTGTGACTGGGTTGGTGTTCAGTCCCAATACTGAAAACTTTGCCTGGTTATACTAAAGTGTTTGACTACTCATCCCCCATTCCCAGTAATCCTCTGAGGAGTCAGTTTCATCGAATTCAAGATGTATGTAAAGAGCTAGTTTTACTGCCTCTTTTAGACTAGGAAAGGAAAGTGGTGTACTCAACAGAGACTGTACTAGGTTTTCATGTCGACTCCTAAATGTCCCCCAGTTCCAGTAGTCTCTCCTCATATTCTCTCTCCATTCCTTCACACAGCCTGCTCTTTCCTGGTCCCGTCCATCCCACCCCCATTGTATCCAGCAAATCTATTCTCTTTCCTCCTTCCAGGGAGATCCTTGTGCCCCTCCGTGAGCCTAACTTGTTATTTATCCTGTCTGGGTCTGAGGATTGTAGCATGAATATCTTTACAGCTAATATCCACTTAGAAGTGAGTTCATACCATGTTTGTTTGTCTTTTTGGTCTCTGTTGCTTCAATCACGATGATTGTTTTTCTAGTTCCATACATTAGTCTGCATGTTTTATTATGCCCTTTTAATAACTGAGTAATACTCCACTGTATCAATGTACCATATTTTCTTTATCCATTCTTTGATTGAGGAACTTCTAGGTTGTTTCCAGTTTCCGTCTATTAGAAATAAAGTTGCTATGAACATAGCTGAACAGGTGTCCTTTTGGTATGATGGAGCATCCTTTGGGTATATGCCAAAGAGTACTATAGCAGCATCTTGGGGTAGATCTATTCCCAATTTTCTGAGGAACTGCTGCTTTAATTTCCATAGCACCCATACAAGTTTGTAAAATTATTTCCCAAGGAGGAACCTGCCTCTAATTTTTGATTGCAGTGCTTAAACGTGTGAGTCAATATACCCAGCCTATCCATTTTTTCTTCTGTAGTTAATAATTCTTCATGCAATTTCTCTCCTGTGTACTCTGTGCTGTTGATCTTTTTTACTTGTCTCTATGTTTTTAATAAGCCTTTCTGCTGCAAGGTGATATCTTACTTACAGGGTACAGAAATGAGAGAGGCTAAGCTCCTGTTCATTTTCCTTCTAGTGTGACTTGGTGATTACATTGTAATGTCTATATAATGGAATGGTGCAGGGAGTACCAGAATTATATGACTATGTTGTCAAGGAAGTGTACATTTACAGTGTTGTCACTCTCATGCTCTCTGCTGTACACATGTCTGGGTCATTTCAGAATGCAGTGACCTATGATGATGTGCATGTTGACTTCACTTGGGAAGAGTGGACATTGCTGGATCCTTCCCAGAGGAATCTCTACAAAGATGTGATGCTGGACACCTACCATAACCTCAGTATCATAGGTAAACCTGAATTTTCCATCATGTTTTTAAATAAGGAGACAGCTGTTCCTTAATTTTTGATGTTCTTCTGTAATTTGATTGAGAAAGGAAAATTAGGTGAATAAATCAGACATGGTTGTAAGGTATACTTAAGATAGTAATTTAAATTTTGAACACTTTCAGTAATAAATCTTATAATTTCTACTGTATTGTAGAATACAGTTGGGAAGACCATAATATTGAAGAACGTTTTCAAAATTCCAGAAGACAAGAAAGGTAATTACCATTTGCAAACTGATACAAATGTGCCTCTGGAGAAATTGTAATGTGTCCTGGAATTTTTATGCAAAAGCAACAGTGTTAATAAGCCCAGCTTCATGAACATTGATGATTGTTAAATTCCCATTAAATCATATACCTCAGTTTCAAGTAGGTGAATTACATCTGTAAGCCATTCTTTTAATAAGCAAGGAAACAAGGCCTTAAAGATACCATCATTTGAATCAGCTGAATGAGAGCTCTGCTGTAGAACTGCGGATCTATTTCGTCTCCTATCACTTATATTAGAAAATGTACACATGTTGAAGAGGTGATAAGTGCAGCTCTAGAACCTTCTAATAAGCTCACAGTCCATAGTAAACTAGTGTTCCTAATTGTCTTGCGGTGCCTGTGCTAAGTTTAGTGAGACGGGCGTCTAGAGTCAAGGGTCAGGGGGCAGTTGTTATGGAGAAACCTTACTCTATACCGCATGTCTATATCTGAAGTTTTCTATTTTTCTGCAAATATGTGAAAAATCTCATACACAAGAAAGAGTCTGTAAATGTGAACTCTTTAATAAAGTATCTTAGCATCACAGATATCTTCAGAGGTGAAAACAACCTGAAACGAAGGGGAACAACATAAGTGTAAACCCAGTAATCAAACCTTGAGATCTTATTCCTCTTTATAGTTGGACTAAAGAGGAAAATTTATTCATATAGATATGAAGATTCAACTGTGGTTTGAACATGATAAATGTTTTACACGTGTCAATTATCCTTGCAGGCCTGAACGAAATCATACTGGAGAGAAACCTTCTGTATGTAGTCAGTATGTTAAAGTCTTTGCTTATGACAGACATCTTCAAAGGCATGAAAGCACACATTTTGGAGAGAAACTGTATGAAGTTAGTCTATGTGGTAGAGCCTGTGAACGTGATAGAGATCTTCAAATGAAGGAAAGAGCACAGACTGAAGAGAAACCTTATGCATATAATCCATGCGGTGGAGCCTTTACTCCCCACAGTCATCTCCGAAGGCATGAAAGAACAAAAACTGAAGAGAAGCCCTATGGATGTGATCAATGTGGTAAAGCCTTTGCACATCCTAGAAATCTTCAAATGCATAAAAAAACACATAGTGGAGAGAAACCCTATAGATGTGATCAGTGTAGTAAAGCCTTTCCATATCATACAAAACTTCAGATACATAAAAGAACACATACAGGGGAGAAACCCTATGGATGTGATCAGTGTGGTAAAGCCTTTGCATATCATAGTAATCTTCACGTACATAAAAGAATACATACTGGAGAGAAGCCCTATAGATGTGATCAATGTGGTAAAGCCTTTGCACATCGTAGAAATCTTGAAGTACATAAAAGAACACATACTGGAGAGAAACCATATGAATGTAATCAATGTGGTAAATCTTTTGCTTATCACAATACTTTTCATATGCATAAAAGAACACATACCGGAGAGAAACCATATGACTGTAATCAATGTGGTAAAGCCTTTACAAGTTACGGTAGTCTTCAAAGACATACAAGAATACATACTGGAGAGAAACCCTATGAATGTAACCAATGTGAAAAAGCATTTGCTGATTTCAAATCTTTTCAAATTCATAAAAGAAGCCATACTGGAGAGAAACCATATGAATGCAATCAGTGTGGTAAAGCCTTTACACAACACACTAATCTTCAAACGCATAGAAGAAGACATACTGGAGAGAAACCCTATGAATGTAGTCAATGTGGTAAAGCTTTTGCATGTCACAGTAGTCTTCAGATACATAAAAGAACACATACTGGGGAAAAACCCTATGAATGCAATCAGTGTGCTAAAACCTTTGCACAAATTAGTCACCTCCAAACACACAAAAGAACACATACTGGAGAGAAACCCTATGAATGTAATCAGTGTGGTAAAGCCTTCACTTCTCACAATGCTCTTCAAATGCATAAAAGAACACATACTGGAGAGAAACCCTATGAATGTAATCAATGTGGTAAAGCCTTTACACAACACACTAATCTTCAAATACACAGAAGAAGACATACAGGAGAGAAACCCTATTAATATAATCAATATCATAAAGCCTTTGAATGTCACAGTAATCTTCAAATGTGTACAAGAACACATACTGGAGAGAAACCCTATGAGTGTAAACAAGTGGTAAGGCATTTCCTCACCATAATGGTCTTCAGCTACATGAGGGAACACATACTGAAGAGAAACCCTATGAATCAGTGTTGTAAAGCCTTTGCATTGATCAACAGTCTTTGAACTTATCAGAAAAAGATGTACTGCGGATAAACCCTAAATATATAGTCAGTGTGGCAAAATTTTGCAGTTTATACAGGAGTAAACCTGTTTGTGTGCCTTTTTTTATTAAAGCCTTTTTTATTGCAATAGTATTTGAGTGCCTATAAAATATTCTGAGAGCATATTATCTGTAAAGAATTTGGTAAGCTCTCTATCCAACACACATTCTTACATGAAAGAGCATTTACTCTGGAAAAATTTGACAGTGTCACCCATCTGTTCAAGATTTATGATGTCCGTTTTTATATTGTTTGCCTCTGCAAATGATGGGGGAAAAATCAGTTTAAGAATTTATGAAGCCCTATGTGTAGGGAAAATGTTTGAACCAAAAAACATACCCTCAGGGGCTGGAGAGATGGCTCAATGGTAAGAGCACTGACTGCTCTTCCAGAGGTCGTGAGTTCAGTTCCCAGCAACCACATGATGGCTCACAACCATCTGTAATGAGATCTGGTGCCCTCTTCTGGTGTGTAGGTATACATGGAAGCAGAATGTTGTATACATAATAAATAAATAAATCTAAAAAAAAAATGTGCATTCAGCAGAGAAGTGGGTCTCGAGTCTGGCATGTCTGGAAGGTGAAATGAGTAAATGAACACAATGTTCTGATGCAAGCTGACAGGCTATCAGCTGCAGGGCAAGTTCTTCCTCTTCCTCTGCTTCTTCTTGCCCCGAGCTTCAAACCTGTCTTTTATTGTAAGTTTTTTTTTTTTTTTTTTTTTTTTTTTTTTTTTTTTGGTTTTTCGAGACAGGGTTTCTCTGTGGTTTTGGAGCCTGTCCTGGAACTAGCTCTTGTAGACCAGGCTGGTCTCAAACTCACAGAGATCCGCCTGCCTCTGCCTCCCGAGTGCTGGGATTAAAGGCATGCGCCACCACCGCCCGGCTTTTATTGTAAATTTTACACAAGGAAAATGATTCTTTTTTCTTGCCCCAGGTTAATCATTACCTGGACAAAGCAGTTCACAAGAAGTATAAAGATTATTTGATATAAGAACACAGTTCTACATGACATTTTCCCAATTCCCAACCCCCATGCCAGTCACTATATTCTTAATTCCTAGTAATTCATAGAACAACTTCTGAGGGTTTTACCTCAGAGGCTAACTGCTTGCAGTTTACAGAATCATAGTTCAGTGGCTTTCACTCCATTGTCATAACTTCTTCATTGTTCCTCACAATCCCAAAATATAACAATTTGATTTATAAGGCCATAGGCAGTCAGCCCTAAAGCCCTGGGTTCTTCAGGAACTTTGTTGATCATAACTGAGCTCTTTTCTATTTTAGTATAATTCTTTTGCCAAGTTTTATAATCAGGTAAACAAAACAATTTCTGCATTTTCCCAAATTTCTGCAATTCTTTCATCAGTCAGGTTTTTTTCTCGTAACGTGCTTTATAGATTTAATGCCTGCCCACTCTGTCTCATCAGAAAGACTCATATTGTACAGCACATCCATATTTTCAGAAGCTACTGGTGAGGAAAGAGAAAAAGAACACAAAGAACAAGTGCACTAGCAGAATTGCCAGAATCAGAATCATCTGCAACATTGCCGAATGCGTAAGCAGATTCCATAATAGTGGTCCTTGGGGCACGTAGATGTTTTCTCCTTGGTACTCAAGTAGCATGCTCATTTGGCTGCCATTAGGTTACCTGGATGGAACTGCTTCCCGCATCTCAGGAACCCGCTATGCTTTTCAGTCTCTCAGCACAGGTCTGACAGCAGAACCAGTGAAAGGCACCTTTGGCCTAAAATCAAAGTAAAAACTCACACTCTACCCCTAACCTACTACTGAGCTTGAAACCATCCAATCCCTGTGCAAGAAAACCAACCAGTCCCTGAGCACACAACCAACCAATCACAGCATGAAAGTCAACATATCCTGAGCTTGTTTAAGCTCAGGAATTGAAATCCAACCAATTCTTACCCTCGAAATACTCTTCCTGGAAATCTCTGCCTCTAAGGGGCCCCATATAATCTCTGTGCCTAACAGAAGGCAGCTGCCATTTTCTCCTCTGCCAAAGCAACCACTCTCCTGGACTCATACCTCCTAAATAAATCCTTTGAGCCAGATTTTGGTGGAGAACCTTCACTCAAGCAGAGCGGAAACCTTGCATGCAATCTCCCTAGCGGAGCAGAGCAGAGAAGCAAAGGGTACCTCTGCTCAGATACTCCATCACAGGAGCACAGCAAAGGTGGCAACATTTCTAGGGGAGAGAAGCAGAGACGTAACAGTTTGGTCCAGAGATAAGTAGAAATGAACATCCCTTCTGGGAAATTCCCTAGTGGAGCGGAGCAGAGAAGTGATGGGCATTTCTGCTGGGATAGTCACTAGTGGAGCAGATTAGAAAAGTGATGGACAAGTTTTCGGAAACTCCCTTAGGCGGTAGAGCAGTGTGGTGATGGACATCTCTGTTGGGAAGTTCTCTTAGCAGAGTGGAGTGGAGCCCAGCCCTAATGACTCAGAGAGGAGCAACATTGCCACATCATGCTGGGGACAGTACCCCCACCAGAACACACCTGCAGGTAAGGCCTGACTTCCTGGCAGCCAGTATTGGTTTCTCCTCACAGCGTTAGGTTCCCAGGATACCTTCCCTTTACTGTTGCATATATAGCCTGACTCCCACCAGCTAGGGTAACTTTTTTGACAGTGCTGCAGGTATTTTGGATACTTTCCCTCCATCGCTTCAGTTGTAGCCTGACTTCCCAATATTCAGGATTCTTTATCCTCACGGCTGTAGATACCCTTGACATTTTCCCCGAAGCACAACAGTTAGGAGATGGAGACTAGAGAATGGAATTTTAAAGAAAACTGGTTTCATGTAGGTGTTCATAATTCAGAACTGTAAAGAGTTTCACAGGATGAAGATCTATCAACTTGGCATTGTGTGGAATCTTCATGTGAGGAATTATTTGCTAGTACAGGTATTTGTGGAGGCTCAAAATGTGGGTCCATTTCCAGTTGCCTGTCAGTCAGAGAGTTGGAGGTTGGTCCAATGGTTGACAAGCATATTTGCATGTTCCAACTCAGGGTGTGGTTGCTTGGTTCTTTTAACATTAAAATAACTCATACAGGTAGGTCCATGCCATCAGGACAGGTTGTCAGGACAGGTGAATATACTTCCACTCCTTTTTTAGCTATGAGATCACCTGGGGAGCGGCTGCCTTCAGGGTAGGAGGTCTAGGGCAACTTCACTGCCTAAACAACAGTGTGCTAATGATTTAATGCCTCAGAGTATTGGAGTGATTGAGTGTTTTAATTGTCCTGTTAGTAAAGTCTTCTATTACATTCTCACCTGCCGTTTACATTGGATATGAAAGGTATAGAAAAATATACATGGGAAATTTCAGTAATCACGGAATGCCCTCCTGGTGTTATTCTATGGTTTCTGTTATTTTTTTCCATGTCTCTGTATTGTTTAGTTATATTTCTAAAGTCCCGTGTCCTTACCCCAGGAAGAGGTTTTTTTTTCAAGGCCAATCCTCCACAGGTATTGTATATATTTTACCTTTCTTTTTATTTATTTATTTATATATTATATTATATTATATTATATTATATTATATTATATTATGTGTATAACATTCCTTCCATGTGTGCCTGCAAGCCAGAAGGGGACGCCAGGCCTCATAGATGGCTGTAAGCCACCATGTGGTTGCTGGGAATTGAACTCAGAATCTCTGGAAGAGCAGTCAGTGCTCTTAACCTCTGAGCCATCTCTCCAGCCCCTATTGTGTATATTTTAAAATTTAAGAACTTCCCTGTCACCTGCCTATACCAATGGATGGTATTATAATTTATGTGCATCTTAATTGCCAAGTGTGTCAAAGACATCTAGCTAAGGTTTAGCAATTAACAAGTTTCAAACTGGTGTAAGTAGCTCCATAGACCAGTGGATATTGTGTATTTGAGAAATTGTAACCACTGTTTCTTTAGATAAAATTAAGCAGTAAAATCCCTTAATACATGAAGTTGATCTAGGATAGTTTGGCAGTAAACTTGAGTTTCTTCTTGTATGTTTGAAAAAAAATCACATAAGACAGTTTATTTACACTGGTTTTAGGTGCCAGAAATTAAGTTTATTTACATGTACTTGTGAGATGTTGAGATGACTCATCAGCTCCAATCATGTTGCCATACAAGCACAGTAAGTTTAATCCTGGTAACACATGGTACAAAGAAAGAAGTCTTGAAAGTTTTCCATTGTCTAGTACACAAGGTATAGCACGTACCTGCATTCACACATCAAAAATGACACATCACACACCTCTCTCTCTCTCACACACACACACACATATATATGCACACATATCACACACATGAAAACACACCACACACACAAATACACACATGAAAACACAAATACACAAGACATAAATACAAATAGATATAAAGAATCATGAACATACAAATACACAACATCACACATACCCATACATGTACAGCACAATCACAAAGACACATACATACAAACCCATACACCCACAAAAAACTCTCAAAAACAGTATTATTCTTTTGAGAACCCTTAAGAAATGATACGTGTGGTGAATAAATTAACACGGCACTGAAATTTTTATTAAATTTGTTAATCTTCATTTCTATGACGTAACACTCTCCCCACACTCCCCACTCTCCCTGGAAGCAGTTCAGGAAGAACAGCCTCTCACCTGCCAGCCCTCCTCACCCCAGGAGACAGAGATGTATGCCATGGGGCTGTTTGCTGTCTTGCTTGTCTGTGTGTCTGCCTCCCCACTTGCGCTTGTGTGTGTGTGTGTGTGTGTGGCCTGAGGTGCATTTGCATTTCACACACCCTTGACTGCTTTAAGCTGCTTCTCTGAGCACTTGGCTGTTAGGCTGCAAAGCGGGATCTCTGTTCACAGCTGAAGCTATTGGGAGCATGTCCCACGGAGGACTTGGGATCAAGAGGCATCAGTCCCTTATTTTCTGCTGTGCCTGGGTTCAGGCCATGCTTTTTATACTCAGAAGTCCCACCAGATGCCAGAGTTAGAGGTGGCTGACAAATTTAGAGGCTCCCACGTGCCCACCATTGGACCGGCTCTGAGCACGCTGCATCCCCAGCTTAGGAGAATACAGCTATGCCATTTTTCTATTTCTCTTGCTTGCTTCTTTTAAATCTTTTTTTTTTTAATATTTATTTATTCATTATGTATACAATATTCTGTTTGTGTGTCTGCCTGCAGGGCAGAAGAGGGCACCAGACCCCATTACAGATGGTTGTGAGCCACCATGTGGTTGCTGGGAATTGAACTCAGGACCTTTGGAGGAGCAGGCAATACTCTTAACCTCTGAGCCATCTCTCCAGCCCTCTTTTAAATCTTGTAATCACAAAATTAGGAAAATTCCTGCATCCTCTCCTCTACAAAAGTTACTGATCTATCCCGGTCTACAGGCGCCTCGTTTCTCGGGTCGTTTAACCTCTAGCCGTTCCCTTCCAGCCAACTCCGGCCTGTCCGTGGGCATCATAGCCCTCCATCCTTTCCTGTCTCCTGCCTTTTATGATTCCACAGCACAATGCTGGCCAGGCTCAGCTGGTTACAGCATGTGTGAACATGCCGCTTCATCGCAATGGCCTGCAACTATTGCCCAGTCTTGTGTCCCATGCCCCCTTCACTCTTCCAACCCCTCAGCAGCGACAGCTAGGATTGACCATAGCCTGGCTCTGCAGAGCGGGCTGGCTACAGCAGGTGGGCGAAGTCAGTTTAGTGTTCCCCGGCCATTGCTGGGCTGTACACCCTATGCTCCCTTTGTTTCTCCTTCTGCTCAGCAGCAACAGTAGCTATGCCGTAGGCGAGGCTGCACCTTGACCTCTCCGTGTCCTGGAGCTTCTATCCCCACGAACTCTGAGTTTGCTAGTGGGGCAGTACCATACTGGTTTTAGTACTATAGCTCTGCTGCATGACTTGAAATCAAATATGGGGAATCCCCGGCTTTGATCTTTTTACTTTGAGTTGAAAAAAAGAAAAGAAAACCAATGTTTGTTCTTTTTTAAGATCATTATTAATTATATTTGTGTTATTTTATTATATTTCTGTAGTTCAATTTTTTGTACATCTTTTCCTGTATTTTAGAATTTTAGTAATATTGACTTCACAGAAGGAATTTGAAAGGCTTCTTCTGTTTCTGGTATTTGTTTTTCTTAATTTAAGTAAGATTGACTATACATCATTGAAAGTGTGGTGGGATCCTTCTATGACTCCATCTGGGCCTGGGCTTTTTTTTAGTCAGGCTTTTTTTGTTACTCTTTCAATCTTCTCGTTTGCTATGGGTTTGTATAGGTTGTTGGTCTCTCTCATTTTCTCTTATGTTTTGGTAGTTTGGATGAATCTGGAAACTGGTACATTTCTTTTAGATTATCCAATTGATAGAAGACTTTTTTTTTTTGTTTTTTGTTTTTCAAGACAGGGTTTCTCTGTAGTTTTGGAGCCTGTCCCGGAACTAACTCTTGTAGACCAGGCTGGCCTCGAACTCCCAGAGATCAGCCTGCCTCTGCCTCCCGAGTGCTGGGATTAAAGGCGTGATAGAAGACATGTTTTCAAAGTATTTTGGCCACCTCTTTTCTTAGTTACTTTCATATCTTTTGTTTGTGTGTGTCTCTGTACCATGTCTATACAGTACCCATAGGAGCCAGAAGAGGGTATTACTGGGGTGACAGATTAGTGTGAGTCGCTGGGCGGGTGCTGGGAATTGGACCCCAGATCTTCTGAAAGAGCAGCAGGTGCTCTTAACTCTGAGCCACCTCATCATCCCCAGAACAAAGGCTTTGGAATCATTTGTTTCTTGGTGTCCATTGTAAAGATTCCCTGTTCACCTCAGATTTCTTTTAGTTTGTTGGGCAAAGGTGTGCTGATTTATTTCTTAAAGAAGCAGCTCTTAGATTGATTGGTTTTTTTTTTTTTCTGTTGTTTTATTTGTTTCCATTCCATAGTCTTTGGACAGATGGACTTCCTTTCTGAGTTGTGTGTCTGATGTCAGATTGTAACCTGCCTTAGATAAGTCAACGCCAGAGCTGTGTGAGCGGAGTTAGGCTGCAGCTTTACCAGCAAAGCCAGAGTGAGCCGTGGTCTGAAGCTCTGCCTGTGGGTGTGGATACGGCAGAGGTGGGAGGTGGGAATAAGGGAGGGACTCTCTGGCTAGTTTGAGCCTGAGTGTCCAGAGCAGAATTTTAGGTCTTGAGATGGCAGCTGTGAGGATGGATGTGACTATTTTCACTTCTTAATGATAGGTCAGTGATTGGGAGTAACTAAGCAATAATGAGGGATGTAATTTGTAATGATTAGTAGTGTCTACTTTTTTCTGTGTCGATATCTGGTTACAACTACAAAAAAGAGTGGTTAGAAGACATGCACCCCCCTAAAAATTATGAAAGTATAACCAAGCAAATCTATATTCTATCTTTCCTATATGCTATGCAGAAAATAACTCAGGAACAGGAAACAATTACTGTGACTGTGACTGTACAGCTGCCCATTTCCAGCTCTCACTGAAGACTCAAAGGAAGAAAACTGGGCCCAGCTGGTTGCAACACAGTATTCATTTCTTAACCCATGACTCAGATAAAGATTAAAGAGGATGAAAGAAGGTAGAGAAAACTCTGCATCTGATTCTTCTGATGAAGAACCACTACCTAGCCTCTCTGGAGGAAGAACACACTCAATGGTAAATAGTCCCCACTAATTGAAAAGCTGCTCTGTTTCATGCTGAGGGGAAAGATGAATGTGGTAGGTCTCTCTGTGGTACTGCAGAGAGTTTCCAGGCAAAATAACCCTGCCTTGAACATGCCCTCGTACCTCCTTATCCTCGCCACAGGAGTACTCTTGGTAGTCATAGGCCAAGCTTTATAGGCAACTAAGTCAAACTCTGAAAATAGCAAATCTCAAACTGCCACAGTCTAAACACAGATGAGAATTCAGCCCTCACACGAAAGGAAATGCCAATAGCCACGATGGTGGCAGTGAAGGAACCGGGAGTCCTTGCAGTTGAAATGACAACTGATGTGTCTAAATCAATGCCTGCGTGACTGGAAATTTGATTTTAGACATATGCCTAAATCTAGTAAACCCTAAGACTGGTCATTTATGCACTTCAAGGAAGCAATTTTATTTGATTGAAATAAAAAGATATGATATCTCTAGAGTTAAAAATAAGTGTATAACAACTGAATTCTTATTTTTTCTGTATCCTGATTTTACTTTAAATGTTTCAGAAATTTTTCTAGATTTGCATTTTTTTAGTTCATTGAAGATTTCATACAACATATTTTGATTGCATTCATGCCACAGTTCCTCGCATATTGTATCTCCCTTTGCTACTCACTTAATTTGTGTCCTCAGGCTTTTCTCTAAATTCCATCAGGTCAAAGTTTTATTGTCAACTTTGGAGCATGGTCTACCTACCAGGGGCTACATAGACCCTTGAAGAAAACTACCTGTCCTTGAAACACTTATTGCCAGTAGCTCCGCAACACAGGTGGGAATTCAAGTACTCTTTCTGTCGTCATGATTCTTGAGATTGCACAGGTCTTGACCAGGCTCTGACAACTGCTGTGGAGTGCATATGTTCAACTACCCTTTTTTTTCTAACAGAAAATATTGCCTCCTTGCAGTTACCAATGACTTCTGACACTTAAAATATTTCTTTCCCCTCTTCTGCATTGATTCCTGAGCCTGAGTACAGGGTCTGAGACAGGTGTTTCATTTAGGGCTGAGCATTCTGCGGAGACCAGTTGTCAATCACCATTTAGTGAAAAAAAAAAAAACCTTCTCTGATAAGAGTTAAGAGGCACCAATCTATGGGCTTAGCGCTGAGATAGGTAAGTTTCTTAAGCCTTAAGAAATTGAGGGGCTGGAGAGATGGCTCAGCGGTTAAGAGCATTGCCTGCTCTTCCAAAGGTCCTGAGTTCAATTCCCGGCAACCACATGGTGGCTCACAACCATCTGTAATGAGGTCTGGTGCCCTCTTCTGGCCTGAAGGCATACACGTAGAAAGAATATCGTATACATAATAAATAAATAAATATTTTTTAAAAAAAAAAGAAAGAAATTGAAAAGTCTGGGTTTGGGTGATGGTGGCGCACACCTTTAATCCCAGCACTCAGGAGGCAGAGGCAGGCGGATCTCTGTGAGTTCGAGACCAGCCTAGTCTACAAGAGCTAGTTCCAGGACAGGCTCCAAAGCCACAGAGAAACCCTGTCTCGAAAAACCAAAAAAAAAAAAAAAAAAAAAAAGGTACTGGGTGTTGTCACAGAGGATCCAGTTTCCATTCACAGAATCAACATGGTAGGTAACTGTTTGCTGAAACTCCAGTCCCAGGCATCTCTTGTGTCGACCGCCTCGGCGGGTCATTAGTCTAGGGTTTGTAACCCGCCTGGCTGGTCAGTTATTCCAGGGTCACAGAGAGGCACTACCTGAAAGACAAAGTTCTTGTCAAAGCCTCCGTTTATTAGAGTCATGGTTGCAGCTTATATAGCCCCTGGATGAGGAGCTTGGGGGGCTGGGGCACGGGATCTTGCCACGTGGTCCATGTCGGTCACATAGGCCAAGAGATCACGATCAGTCAGGTGACGATTCCTCTGCCAGGAGTTCACAAGTTGAACATCTAGTTTTTCTAGATAGTTTGGAATGTGAGGCGGATTCCGCTAACAGATAGCTCTCTGTTAACAGTTAATTGGGTGTGGGATAGGCTCTGCCGATAAAACAATTCTCAATACAATTGGGAAGTGGAGCCCTCTGCAAACTCCTCAGGGCGATGATCCCTATAATAATTTTGGGGGGGAAAATAGCTCCTGACACTCTTGCTTTCTTCTGGCATCTGTAGGTACTGTGTACAGACACGTTCAGTAAAAACACCATATAAATAAAATTAAAAGTTAGAAAAAGGAAAGAATGGGATTTTCTACAGTGTTGGCACAGCTCTGAGACAGACAGGGATGGTTAAAATAAATTTCTCCTCGTACATGGAAGCCGCTGCGGCCTTCCTCCAAGCCAGCCTGCTCAGGAGGCAGAAACAGCAGTGTTCTGTGGCTCATCACACCCACACTCCTAAGAGCAGAGGCCACAGTGCTGTTAGGTGAGTTTTCCTTCATGTTTTCTTATTTGATTTCTATGCCTCTTGTATCTTTTGAGAACTGTGGCATTGGTACAGCTATCTTTTAGATCAAACAGCAAGGTTGACATGTATGTAGCATAGGCTCCAAATCAGTCTAATTTCCCAGGGTCATTTACTTGATTTTCAGCTAAGATCTTGTGGTACAAAATGAGCATGTCAGATGCATTTCTTTTTTATTATTATTTGTTTATGGTTTTTCAAGACAAGGTTTCTCTGTGGTTTTGGACCCTATCCTGGAATTAGCTCTTGTAGACCAGGCTGGCCTCGAATTCACAGAAATCTGCCTGCCTCTGCCTGTGAAGTGTTGGGATTAAAGGCGTGCGCCACTATTGCCCAGCCATTCTTTTATTTTTAAATTGATGTATGTTCCTGCATGACTTTGAGGTATAAAAGACCCTAAATATCCCTGTTTTTACATTGTAATCATGTTCAGATATGAATTTATTTTTTTATTTTTTTTTATTTTTTTTTATTTTTTTGGTTTTTCGAGACAGGGTTTCTCTGTGGCTTTGGAGCCTGTCCTGGAACTAGCTCTGTAGACCAGGCTGGTCTCGAACTCACAGAGATCCGCCTGCCTCTGCCTCCCGAGTGCTGGGATTAAAGGCGTGCGCCACCATCGCCCGGCCAGATATGAATTTATTAAGTGAGCATGCTTAGGAATAGGCAGAACTCTACCTGCACATGTCCAGACTCCTAAGTGAAACCCCCATCCTTCATTTGTTTAGGGAACACATTGCTTTGGTAAAGACTCCTATGCTTTCCTTGCCTTCTGCATGTAGGAAGTCCTTCTCAGTTCTCTGTTTGGCTGTTGTGACTATTCATGGTTGTGAAACTGACGAATTCTGGAATTAACTAAAACCCAGAGTTTGGTATACCTGTGAGGGATTTTTCTTAAAGATTTTGCACTAAATGGCACATTTTTAATCTGGATCACTTGAGTTAATTAGATCCAGCTATTGCATCTTGGGACACACACACACACACACACTCAAGAGGCAGAAGCAGTCGACTTTTCTAAGTTTAGGCCAGTCTGGACAACAGATGAAAGACCCTACAGACCCCCTCCTCAGAACCCACAGCAAGCAGGCTCCCTGGGAGAACGTCCTGTTTGCTTGAAAGATTCTCAGGATCAGCAGCTAGCCTGCTCTCGTGAGAGGAAAACAGGATATTTATAGGACATCTACAAAGCAGGATGACTGCAAAGTAGGATATCTATAAGATAAGAACAGGATGTCTGCTGCCAGACATCCATGCTGGGAGAGGAAAACCATTCATGCCCACCGCCTCATTCTGATAACCACGCTTCTGCTTCTGTAAATTGCTTTTTGCTGCCCTCTTTCCTATAAAAAGTCCTCCTCCCAGTCTGCAGGTGCGCAAGTCCTCCGGAAGACTTTGCCGCCCGCAGGTACCTGTGTCTACCTAATAAACCTCTTGCAGTTTGCATCCGACCCGTGGTCTCGGCCTGGTCTCTGGGTCCGGGGATCTCCACCTGAGGGAAGGTTCCAACCGGGGTCTTTCACAGAGTGAGTTTCAGGTACACAGATGGAGACTTGTCTTGAAAGACCTGGATAAATCCAGACCTCCCCAGCAGGAAGAAAATAGCCAAAAATCCAAGCAGGAAGAGAAGTATCAAAAATCTAGGATTAGCCGGTTAGTGACTGTGTTTCAGAAACTAGCTGAAGATAAAGTTAGATTGTAATCTTGAGAATAATCTTGAGAAACAGGGAGTTTCCCCCTTGTGATTGTCATTGTAATGTGTTTTAAGAACTAGCTGATTATGACCTTGGGAGTGGTCCTGAGAGGCAGGGGGGTGCCCCCTTGTAATCTTCACTGGTATTTTCGGAATTTTCTGTGACACACTCCCTGCCAGTTCTGGATCACTGGGCTGTGGTTTCTTCCCTTAAAAATCGGTTCTCCCGGTCACTCGGGGTCGAACTCTCCCCCTGCGTGGGTTATGAGTCTCGGCCCCAGTGCACTGGTTCCCGTCTCATCTCATCATTAAAGCCTCGTGTGATTGCAGCAAGGACGGTCTCTCGTGAGTTACTGGGGGGGTCGTGTTATCCCGAGACTTGAGTGAGAGTCTCCCCAGCACTGGGGGTCTTTCAGTCTCAACCCCCCCCCCCACAAAAGAAACCCAACAAATCAAAGAAAAAGATCAGCATCTAATCTGGATCACACCTTATGGTAGCAGCCTACAGATATAAAGACTATTGAAGAAAAAAGCCGTCTCTCTCTTTACTGCTCGCCCTAGCTCTGGGTACCAAGTTCATCCCTTTACTAGCAGGAGAGCCTGTTCTTTGGAACTTTGGTGCACACTGAAGAGCAGCTGACATCCAGCCTCATGGGCAGAGGAACTACTGGAGTCTTCAACTTCCCCTGCGTAGACGCCATTGTTGGACAAGCTGGATCACAGCTTGTGAGACATTCTCATAAATCCACTTTCTACATGCATGGAGAGACTGAGTTTTACCCGTCCTGCTCCTGTAGAGAGCCTTGACTTAATTTTTTTCTCCTGCCCGCTGAGGAAGATGAGCTGGCTAACAATAGTACTCAAAGACAGTCTGCCTAGCACCATGATTCTCTGCGTATTCAACTTACTCTGAAGACTTCACTTTGTAGTATTATTCATTTGTCAAGAGTTTGTCTTGAATTGTGGAAGAAAACTTAAAGCAATGGAGCCATCATCCAGCTTTCTGGTGGGAGACAGATCTATCATTTTGTTTTCTTATCTGGTCCCTGCATTTCTCTCCTGTTCTCTGAAGAGCCTGCGACTAACAGGTAGAAAGTTCCTTCAGTTCACCTGATCTCAGCATAAAGCCACAGAACAAACATCTCCTTTTGTGTCCTTAAATCTCTCTTTAAAGTTGTGAATACTCTGAGTACCCTTCCACCTTTGGAACAGGGAATCACTCCAGCCACGTGGAGGAAAGGCGTGTGCAAACAAGTCACTTAGTGTCCGGGAGGAGGAAGGGGAAGTTCCTATGGAATGCAGCAAGGTATCGGGATCAACAATTGGAGCATGGGGCAAGTGATATTGAAATGCAAATCTCTGTAGCTCCGGAAAAGCTTGGGTTCTGGGGTGGCAGACAGGGGCGGGAACATTGTGCGGTGTCTTTAAGCACCTCCTCACCCTAAGGGAGACGCTCTTGTCAATCAAGGGTCGCCAACCAACCAGGGTCTCCACGCCGAACTGCCAGTATGAAGCCGTGCAGGGTTCTTCCGGGAGCGTGGTTGCAGGCTTGGCTTTGTAGAGGAGCTGGTGCCAGTGTTTTCGTGTGCTGTGCTGTGAGCGCTGCTGCGAGGAGCTGTGAGGGTGGCCGTCGGCGAGCCGGGAAGACACAACATGGTGAGCGAGGGGCTGTGACCCCCGATAGCGAACAGCGGGTGGAGAGGTGCAGACGCCAGTGTGGCTGGGACTCCTTGGGGCTGGGTTAGTATCTGCGGTCAGATTCCCTGTTTGGTGAGTTCCCGAGTGGTCCCTGCAACTCCCTGGACCCAGGCACCGTCCTTTCAATAACTTTGCTCTGTGGGCTGCGCCTGTGAAGCGCATTGGGAGCAGGGAGCTCTGTGTGGAACCGTGTTTGTAGTTAACAATGGGCTTTTGGTGCAGCCGTGGAAGGCGGCTTGCCTAACTTGGAGAGGCCTGGTTTCTCCAGGATCTTCTAGACATTCCACACTTTAACCTTTATGTGTAAGGTCCATTTACAGCTAATTTTGTGGAGGTTGTAAAAGGCATCTCGTGTGTTGGGTAGCACTCCACCAATTAGCTGTGATGTAGAAGAGTAGAATTGGTGATAAAAAGGATTTACCAGCCGGGCGGTGGTGGTGCACGCCTTTAATTCCAGCACTTGGGAGGCAGAGGCAGGCGGATCTCTGTGAGTTCAAGACCAGTCTGGTCTACAAGAGCTAGTTCCAGGACAGGTTCCAAAACCACAGAGAAACCCTGTCTCAAAAAACAAACAAACAAAAAAAAGGATTTACCAATGCTTAGACCTAGTAAGGATTTAGAATTTAGAAATTAGATTTAGAATTTAGCTGAGGGAGGGCTGCCTCTAAAACACTCCAAAGATAATTATATGCTAAGCAGGCCTGGTAGAGATAAGGATGCTACGGTACACATTTTTTTTCCCTACCAGGATTGTCCTGCTATTGACTCTAAACCATTACAAAGGAGATGCATTTGATTGACAACCAGCCCATAGGCCCGTCCCCATATCAAAGAATGGGTCTCTGACAAGATCCTCAAGGAGGCCTTAGAGGGTCACAGCCGACCTTAAGGCCTGAAGCGCCTTAAAGTTCCAGTTTTACTTTTGTGAAAAGCATAGTAGAGAGATGGGCAGTGTGACACCAGGTGACGACTGTTTCAACAGTAAAACTCTGCTGTGGTAAGGGCTGGTCTGGTCAAGCAAGGCTTTCATTTAGGCCCTCAGGCAGGGGAGGAACATTCCTGGGAGAAGAAAGAACAGCCTGGGGTCTAGTCCTTTGGAGATTTGCCAAGGGCTTGATGTATTGAGAATAAAGCAGAGCCCCTTTTCTAAAACCGGGACTGTAGAGCTGGTAATGGTCTGGGTCCCGAGCCTTTGTGGAGGGTTCCATCCGATCCTGAGAAGCCACCTCTTCCCACCAGAGTTCCAAGGCCACTCAGGGCCTAGTCAGTAATGTTCTTTAGAAACCCTGTGTTCTCCTTGTGCAAAATTGTGTGCTAACCTCCTGAATTTGTCCCATTGTGTGATAATTTCTGCTGACTTCATAAAAAGTTCCCCGTTTATTTCCCTGTAAGTAGTAGGCAAGATGCTATTCTTCTTCTTCTTTTTAATATTTATTTATTTATTATGTATGCAATATTCTGTCTGTGTGTATGCCTGAAGGCCAGAAGAGGGCACCGGACCTCAATACAGATGGTTGTGAGCCACCATGTGGTTACTGGGAATTGAACTCAGGACCTTTGGAAGAGTAGGCAATGGTCTTAACCGCTGAGCCATCTCTCCAGCCCCCGATGCTATTCTTCTTAAGAAGCTTACTTGGCATGGGACACAGCTTGTGCAAGGCACCACAGCTTTTACCTTTTCTACCTTCTACTTTTCCTGTCGTTTTCATCCCCAGGCACTTTCCCCTCAGGACCCTGTCACTGAAGAATGACCTGCTGCATCAGGTCACTGGTGTCCTTCAGAAATATTTCTGATAATGTGTCCGTTGTGTAAGTCTTTTGAGCCTCCCTGTGTGGGATTTCCTGGGTAGGGAGAGGCTCTTTGCTTCAGAAGACTTTTGTATTAGTTTTTACTTCATCTGTGGTTCTTTTCACAGTAGAATAATTGTGCTGTTAGATGGTTTCATTTCTTAGTTTTTAGTGCTTTTTTGTTTCCTGTATCCTATCTTTGAATAGAGTCAATCTTTTCTTCTGGGAAGTATT
Organism: Chionomys nivalis; assembly: GCF_950005125.1. NCBI lineage: Eukaryota > Metazoa > Chordata > Mammalia > Rodentia > Cricetidae > Chionomys > Chionomys nivalis. Next base: position 5,817,486 of record NC_080106.1, read on the forward strand.
GAGACTGAGTATAAGGAAGTACATTTTTCTGCCACAAAGCTTAGAAATGTTTTAGCTAAATTACATTTACCTTGTTTTTCAATTTTTAATTTATGAATTGCTTTATATATTCGAGCTGATTTGCTTGGTTGCGTTTCTAGAATTCATCTATGTATACTAGGCTGGGTTTACATTTGGGACAATCCTGCTGTTTTACAGAGCTGAGATTGCATGTATGTGACTAGTAAAATATCATTTCTCTTCCAGTTAATTTCTCCCCTATTATATAAATTAATGATTCTGTATTGCAGCAAATGTGAAATCTGCTAACAAATGTAGTTCTTGCTTGCTGGTAGACAGTCATTGGGATGGACATTTCCTGTTCTTCGGTTGGAAGTTAGGATATTTGTGTTCACATTACTTAAATGCAGGATACAGTTTCAGCCCTATGGAAGTATGGAGACCTTCTGTGTGTTTAAGCAAAACTATCATTACTTTTCTGAACCATTAACTATGTACCAGGAAGGTTCAGACAAATAGAAAATAAGGAACAAAGTTTCCTGCAGCCCCAGTCTGTGTTCTTTTAGGCCCCTGAGAACACTGGGTTTAAGAAGCATTCCTTTACTTTGTAGGTGCTGGGCTGGTTTATCATGTTGCAGCTGCTTTTCTTCCATTGAGGATCATAGCTGGCCAAAGTCCTGTTGAGAAATTCAGTGTTGTTGACTTGCAGATACTTATGTCTTGGTTTGTTTGCCCTACTTATCCACCCTTCATTATTTGAGGATTCCATGCCGGAATATAATGTATCTTGATCAAATTCACCCTTTATTTCTTCCCCTTTTATATCCCTGCCTCCTTTTGTTTCCTCTTCTCTACTTCATGGGCAAATTTTAGACTCACTGAGTTCACTTAGTGTATGGAAAGGAATGTGATTATTTGGCTTCTAGGTCCAGCTCACAGTCCATCATGCTGGCAAGTCAGTCAGGAACTCAGGGCAGAAGCCTGGAGGCAGGAAGTGAAAGAGACCCTGGAGGAATGCTGCTAACTGGCTTCTTCTCCCTTGGCTTCCTCAGTGCCCTTTCTTTATTCTTTCCTTTTTTTTGGTTGAAAACAGATTTCCACACTGTATAGTTTGATTATGATTTCTCCTTCCCTAACTCCTCCCAGATCTTCCTCTCCCATCTAAATCCAAACTTTTTCTCTCTCATTGGAAGCCAAATAGACATCTAAAAATTGTTTGCTTTCTCACACATTGCAGTACCACCTGCCCAGTAAGAGTACAGCTCCAGAGTGGGCCTTCCCTCATAAGTCATTAATCGAGAAAACTCCCTATAGTAGAAGTTTATCTTCCCAAATATTCCTAGTTTATGTCATGTTGGGGAAACACCAACCAGGACAAGGACCTAGAGTCAATGTGGGCTGTGCAGTGAGAACCTATCTGAAAAGAAAATCTAATTAAGCAAGCAAGGGAATGAATGAATGAGCCCTCATAATTAGTTCATCTTTTAGCTTTACTCTTTTCGAATAAATTGATTGTCTTTCCAAGCCTCTGGAAGATTTGGTTATGAAAGCACCTAGTATTTTTGTCTTTTCTTAAGTTTGACTTTTAACCAATTTAATTTTGGTCAAAGGTATAAAACATGGGGACTTTGGATGTGAATAGGACCTGCTCCATGTATCATACACTTTGGTCTTTATTCCTGAAGCACATCTCAGGATGATGCCTGAGGATTAACTCCCATAGTCATCCTCTGGCTCCCTCGTGAACATTGCAAATACCAGTCCGTAGCTCATTTCTCAGGCAGCATATATGTTACAGGCAAAAGGGAGAACAAAGAGCAGTAGAGTCAGGTAACCACCTCCCTGCACTGTCCTGGAGGAAGCTCAAGCAGAAGTCATTGGGCACCAGATAATGACAGAAGTCACAAAACAATCCCACACCAGTTTAGAATTATGATTAATAAAAGGGTTATTTATTTAAGGGAAAACTTACAGATCGCTGTCCTAAACAACAGTCCTCTGCCCAACTAGGAACAGTCTAGCACCCAGGAGCAGGAAGCAAGAGGGCAGGTGGACGGTTCTCACTACTTTTACAGTATAAGAGACCATGCGAAGCAGCTTCTATTCTTTTTGGTTTTTCGAGACAGGGTTTCTCTGTAGCTTTGGAGCCTGTCCCGGAACTAGCTCTTGTAGACCAGGCTGGCCTCGAACTCACAGAGATCCGCCTGCCTCTGCCTCCCGAGTGCTGGGATTAAAGGCGTGCGCCACCACCACCCGGCGCAGCTTCTATTCTTTAACACGGAGTGCCTCCAGCTGGCACACATCAGCCCAAATTTTAATAGAAAAATGGGCTCTTTCATCTGGGCAAAAATGCTCTTTCTATGGGGTAACACAGGTGTCACTCATAGCCTTCAAGGTTACTGGAAAAAACAGCAGGCAAACTTGAAGTCAAATGACTTCTTTAAGTCAGAAATGGCTCCAGGTGGAACCTGAGTCACTCGTGGACTCCCACATTACCCGGAGATAATGTCTGTCCTTCTTGCTGAGGTGTGTTTCCTGTATTCAGCAGAAGGATCAACCCTGTTTCCACATGCATTCTGTTAGTCTGTGTCCTTCTTGTTTGGTGTTTGAGATCATTTATATTGAGAGAAGTCAATGGTGGTTGATTGATTCTTCTTATGTTGTTGTTTGTGTGGGGGGGGAAGAGGGAGGGAGGGGGAGAGAGGGAGAGAGGGAGGGAGGGAGGGAGGGAGAATTTCCCTTCTTTTGGCTTTGGTGGTGTGAGATTATCTCCTTTTCTGTGTTTCCATAGGTATAGTTATCCTCTGTGGTTGGAGAAAGCTAAGAAGCCCCTTCTGAAGGGCTGAATTTGTAGATCGATATTGCTTAAATTTGATTCATTGTGGAATCTCCATCTGCTATGTATAGTAGTCTTGGTCTGCATCTCTGGTCTCTTGGAATCTGTAGCACATGTATTCAGGCCCTTCTGGCTTTTAGAATCTTCATTGAGAAATCATGTAATTCTTATAGGCCTACCTTCATGTCTTGTTTGGTGTTTTCTCCTTGAAGCTTTCTTTATTCTGTATGTTTAATGTTTTGAATATAATGTCATAAGGGGATTCTTTTTTTCTGGGTCAATCGATTTGTTTTTTTAAATTATTATTTATTATGTATACAACATTCCTTTCATGTATGCCTGCAGGCCAGAAGAGGGCACCAGACCTCATTACAGATGGTTGTGCGCCACCATGTGGTTGCTGGGAATTGAACTCAGGACCTCTGTCTGGAAGAGCAGTCAGTGCTCTTAACCTCTGAGCCATCTCTCCAGCCCCTGATTTGCTCTTTTGTATTTTTAAAACTAGTTAGTTAGATTTGCTATTATCAGAATTATGGAGGTTGTTGATATTATAAACTGTTCCTGTTTGTATAGATTGCGGTTTGGTCTGTATACAGGTGCCTGGACTGGGTTTCTTCCGTAACCAAATTGGTGACCATCCTAATTGTCATCATAGAACCTTCATCCAGTATCTGGTGGATGCAAAGGCAGAGATCCACAGCCAAGCACTTTGCCAAGCTCTGGGAGTCCAGTTGAAGAGAGGGAGGAGGGATTATATGAGCAGGGTAGGGGGTCAAGACCACGATGGGGAAACCCGCGGAGAAAGCTGACTGCGGATCTTGGGAGCTCACAGGCTCGAGACTGACAGCTAAGGAGCCTGCATGGGGCCAGTCTAGGCCCTCTGCATGTGTGTGACAGTGTGCTGAAGCAGGATTAATAAAAACTCAGAGAAATTGGGGTTCCACCTGAAGATCTGAAAAGCAAGGCAGCCAGCCACTGGCTCTTACCTCAACCTCAGTCTGAAATGGCAATCCTGCCTCCAGAAATCTCAGAATGAGACTGAGACTGAGAGCTGTCTTTTCCCATTTTATAATCCTTTCAAGTTCTGGGATTAAAGGCATGCACTGCCCAGTTTCTATGGCAACTAGTGTGACTGCTGGGATTAAAGTTGTGTGTTTTCACTGCCTGGTTTGTAACGCTGAGCAGTGGGGCTGTTTTACTCTCTGATCTTCAGGAAAGTTTTATTTATTTATTTTTTTAAATTAATTTATGAAAGTTTTATTTATTAAAATACGAATGAAATGCCACTACATTTCAAGTATGTGGCTTGGTTTGTTTGTGGGGCTTATAGCATTGGAACTGGTATCTGTCCCTAGTGCCTAGGTCAGCCTTGATGCAGGGAGGAGCTTGGTTCTGCCTCAGTTTGATATGTAAGCCTTGTTGGCTCCCTTAGGAGGCCTTACCGTTTCTTAGGAGTTGGGGCTGGGGTAGAAATGACACAGAGGAAGGGAATGGGAGAAGAGGAAGGAGGGGAAACTGGTTGGTATGTAAAATAGATTTAAAAATTCATAAAAAAGAATTGTGTTAATTGCAGTGAGCATGGCAAAGACTAAAATAACTGGCAGCAAAGGCTGGAAGTGGGAGAAAATAGAATAGAAAGGTTGTGAGCAGGAAGGAGAGAATCCCGGTTAGTATAGCAAGGCCACACTTTAGTATGCTAAACACAGGGCTCATGAAGAAGGGCTCTTAAAGAAATCCCACACTAGCTCAGAATCGAGAATAATAGGTGGTAATTTATTTAGGGGTAGACCCACAAATTATTATCTTCTACTGGAATGGAGAACCGCGACCAAATCCCACAGCCAGGAAAAAGAGAGGCCAAGCACTTTACTCAGCATAAATAGTATAAGAGGCCACGCCCAAGTGAGCTGATAACTTAAAGGCTATTGGCTGTAGGGTCTCCTATAGCACCTCCCCCATATTAGAATATGATACAATAAACAACTGTATCAAATGAAGACAATGACCTCAAAATGTAAACGATGGGCCGGGCGGTGGTGGCGCACGCCTTTAATCCCAGCACTCGGGAGGCAGAGGCAGGCGAATCTCTGTGAGTTCGAGACCAGCCTGGTCTACAAAAGCTAGTTCCAGGACAGGCTCCAAAACCACAGAGAAACCCTGTCTCGAAAAACCAAAAAAAAAAAAAAAAAAAAAAAAAAGTAAACGATGTATAAGTATCTTGATTAGAGGTAGAAATGTGCATTGCAATATGATAAATATATATCTATTACTCACTATTATTATTAGTGTGAGTAAGCTCACGCTAATTTATTATCCCATCCAATTCCCTCACTTGTTTTTTTTTCAGAGATAAAATACATAATTTTCCCCCAACCCTCAACTCTATACCAATTATAATCCTAAGTGATGTCCCTAACCCTGAGGGCAAACTTTGTTGGGCGAGGGTAATTTGTCTTCTAGAATTACTTCCAGCTGTCATGGGGGCGATGTTCTTTCTATGGGATCCTATGAAAGTAAAATGATGATTAAGTTCCAGATTACTGTCTGGTATAATTGCAAATAGTCTCTGAGTATTTGGTAGGGATTTTCTGAGGTTCCTATTTGGAGTTCTGGTCAGAATGTTGTAAAGAAGTGTACCATTTCAGCTAACCAAGTTGGAACCATCTTGAGCAGCTGGTACCCAAAACAAGTCTTTTTGGTTTTTCGAGACAGGGTTTCTCTGGTTTTGGAGCCTGTCCTGGAACTAGCTCTTGTAGACCAGGCTGGTCTCGAACTCACAGAGATCCGCCTGCCTCTGCCTCCCGAGTGCTGGGATTAAAGGCGTGCGCCACTACCGCCCGCCCCAAAACAGGTCTTATAGTAGCCCTATCAGCATCATGACATCATATCAACTAGGTGGAGTTGTTTTTGTAGGACCCCACCTTCCTGGAAACTTCAAAGATTACTGCAGGAAAATTCATTGTTCGTTGTAGAAACCTTAAACATTATTTATATAGACATATACAGACTTATATAGTCAATGAAGGTATGATAGAGACAAAAATAGGAATGAAGAAAAGTAAAATTTTTTTCTAAATTCTTTTCTTTCTGTCCCATATCAGATAACTCTTGATATGAGACAGAAACTCTGTTTAAGTCTGTACTTCATTTTTTAAAAATTGGATTATGTGATCTTTTGTTATCCAATTTCTTGAGTTCTTTGTATATTTTGGAGATCAGACCTCTGTCTGATGTCGGGTTAGTGAAGATCTTTTCCCATTCTGTAGGCTGTCGTTTTGTCTTGTTGACCGTGTCCTTTGCTTTACAGAAGCTTTTCAGTTTCAGGAGGTCCCGTTTATTAATTGTTTCTCTCAGTGTCTGTGCTGCTGGGGTTATATTTAGGAAGTGGTTCCCTGTGCCAATGCGTTCTAGTGTACTTCCCACTTTCTCTTCTATAAGGTTCAGTATGGCTGGCTTTATGTTGAGGTTTTTGATCCATTGAGTTTTTCATTTTTCTATATGTTGATATCCAGTTATGCCAGCACCACTTGTTAAATATGCTTTCTTTTTTCCATTTGATGTTTTTTTGCTTCTTTATCAAATATCAAGTGTTCGAAGATGTGTGGATTGATATCCGGGTCTTCTGTTCAGTTCGATTGGTCCTCCCGTCTGTTCTTATTCCAGTACCAGGCTGTTTTCAGTACTGTAGCTCTGTAGTAGAGTTTGAAGTCAGGGATTGTGATGCCTCTAGAAGTTCTTTTATTGCCCAGGATTGTTTTGACTATACAGGGTCTCTTTTTAAGATTTGTTTATAATGTATACAATGTTCTGTCTTAGTGTATCCCTTCCAAGCAGTAGAGGGCACTACATTTCACTATGGATTGTTGTGAGCCACCATGTGATTACTGAAATTTGAACTCAGGACCTCTCGAAGAGTAGCCAGTATTCTTAACTGCTGAGCCATCTCTCCAGTCCCCTGGAGACAGGGTCTTAATAGGTACTTCTGAGAGTCCTGGAATTGGCTGTATAGACTAGGCTGGCATTCAACTCTGAGACAGATGTAACTGCCTCTGAATTTTTTTTATTTTGTTTTGTTTTGTTTTTTCGTGACAGGGTTTCTCTGTAGCTTTGGTGCCTGCCCCGGAACTAGCTCTTGTAGACCAGGCTGGCCTTGAACTCCCAGAGATCCGCCTGCCTCTGCCTCCCGAGTGCTGGGATTAAAGGCGTGCGCCACCACCGCCCGGCTTGCCTCTGAATTTTGAGTGCAGTGGTTAAAGGTATCAGCCAATACACCCAGCTTGTACATCTTATTTTTCTTTCTTGTAGTTAGTGATTGTATACATTCATTCGTGTGTACTCTGAACTGTTGGTTTGTTTCCATTTGTTGATCTGTTTACTTGTATCTCTCTGTTTTTTCATAGTCATTTCTCTTGCACGATGATCTCCCGTTTACAGTGTACAGAAATGACAGAGGTGAAGCTCCTATTCAGTTTCCTTCTAAAGTGACTTGGGGATTGCCTTATAATGTCTATCATGTAATAAGTATGAGGAACACCACAATTATATGACAATACTGTCAAAGAAGTATATATTTACAATGTCACTCTCATGCTTTCTGTTGTACACATGTATGGGTCATTTCAGAAGGCAGTGACCTATGATGATGTGCATGTTGACTTCAGTTGGGAAGAGTGGAAGTTGCTGGATCCTTTCCAGAAGAATCTCTACAAAGATGTGATGCTGGAGACCTACAGGAACCTCACTGCCATAGGTAAGACTGGATCTTCCTTCAGGTTTTGAAATAAGGGGAGAACTGTTACCTTGATTCTTGCTGCTCTTCTGTAGTTTGATTGAGAAAGAAGAGTGAGGTGAATAAATCAGGCATGGTTCTTTTTTGTTGTTGTTGTTGTTTTTGTTTTGTTTTTTGTTTTTTGAGACAGGGTTTCTCTGTGGTTTTGGAGCCTGTCCTGGAACTAGCTCTTGTAGACCAGGCTGGCCTCGAACTCACAGAGATCCACCTGCCTCTGCCTCCCAAGTGCTGGGATTAAAGGCGTGCGCCACCACCGCCCGGCCTGGCATGGTTCTAAGGTTCACTGAAGATAGTAAATTAAAGTTTGTGCTATTTTGAATAATATATCATACATTTTCTGGTACTATATTTTAGGATACAGTTGGGAAGACCATAATATTGAGGAACATTGTCAAAGTTCTCAAAGACATGGAAGGTAATTATCCTGTGCAAGCTGATACAAACGTGCCTCTGAAGGGATTGTAATGTGTCCTGGAAGTTGTAAACAGAAGCGACAGTGTAAATAAACATAAATTCTCACAAAACCATGTACCTCAATTTCAGGTAGGTGAATTGCATTTGCAAGGCATTCTATTAAGAAAGAAGACAAGGAAATAGTCCCTTAATAGATATCACCATTTGAATCATCAAACTGCCAATCTATTTAATTTTATACCATTCATATTACAAAATGTATACATGTTAAAGAGGTGATAAGTATATCTCCAAAATTTTCTAATAAGCATACAGCCCATAGTAAAATTAGTGTTACTCATATACTTATTGTTTCTGTGCTAGGTTTACTGAGAGCTGCAGTTAGGGCCAAGAGTCAAGGTGTAGTTGTTACCAAGAAATCTTAATACATATAAAACATGTCTAATAGGAATAGAAAGCCAAATTATGTGAATTCAATATGGAAGCCTATTATTCATTATTCTTCCTTTACTAAGTATATCATATGTCACTCGTTATAAGTCATGAGCATAGGGATATGGACAGACATAGCATATTGCTCTCTGAGAACAAATAGAAGTTATGTAGCAGTCCCTACATTGAATATACTTCTTGAATTTGATTCAAGTATACAAGTATTTGGTTTCCCAGCTTCAGTACATCAACAAACACTGCAGAAAAGCCCTATGAGCACTAGGACTGAGCATAAACTTCTGTTTGTCCTAGGTGACTTAACAATAGAGTATGAGTCTAAAGTATAGGATAATTTATAAATGCAGTAAGAGTGGTGACGCTCTGTTTTTCCAGCTCTCTTGAAATAGGTGCAAAATCTCATATAGAAAAATATTCTGGAGCTGGAGAGATGGCTCAGAGGTTAAGAGCACTGACTGCTCTTCCAGAGGTCCTGAGTTTAATTCCCAGCAACCACTTGGTGGCTCACAGCCATCTGTAATGAGATCTGGTGCCCTCTTCTGGCCAGCAATCATACAGATAGACAGAACACTGTATACATAATAAATAAATAAATATTTTAAAAAAGAATATTCTGTATATGTGAATCATGTAATATTCTGTGAATATACCATTACAGGTATCTTTAAAGACGCAAAACAGCCCATAATAAAGGGGAACAAAATGACTCTAAACACAGTGATGATTTCTCTTTAAGATTGGACCAAAATGTAAAATTCATACAGATTTATTGATTCAACAGTGTATTGAATGTGGTAAAGGTTTTACCTGTGCCAATTATCCCTGCAGGCATGAAAGAAGTCATATGGGAGAGAAACCTTCTGTATATACTCAGTGTGTTAAAGCCTTTGCATATGACAGTCATCTTCAAAGGCATGAAAGCACACATGCTGGAGAAAAACCCTATAAATCTAGCCAATGTGGTAAAGCCTTTGCATGTGATAGACATCTTCAAATGCATAAAAGAACAAATGCTGGAGAAAAGCCCTATGAATGTAATGAATGTGGTAAAACCTTCGCACAACGCTATCTTCTCCAAAAACATAAAAGAAGAACACATCATAAAAGAAGAACTGACGAGAAACTCTATGAATGTCATCATTGTGGTAAAGCCTTTAAATCTCCTAATTATCTTCAAATACATAAAAGAACGCATACTGGTGAGAAACCCTATGAATGCAGTCAATGTGGTAAAACCTTTACATGTCATAATTTTCTTCAACTACATACAAGAGTACATACTGGAGAGAAACCCTATGAATGTGATCATTGTGGTAAAGCATTTGCACGTAATACTAATTTTCGAACACATAAAAGAACACACACTGGAGAGAAACCCTATGAATGTAATCAATGTGGTAAAGCGTTTGCACATCATAGAAATCTTCGTGCACATAAAAGAACACACACTGGAGAGAAACCCTATGAATGTAAACAATGTGGTAAAGCGTTTGCACGTCATGGTAATCTTCATGCACATAAAAGAACACACACTGGAGAGAAACCCTATGAATGCAATCAATGTGGTAAAGCCTTTGCTCACCCCAGTCATCTTCAAACACATAAAAGAACACATACTGGAGAGAAACCCTATGAATGCAATCAATGTGGTAAAGCCTTTGCACAACAAATTACTCTTCAAACACATGAAAGAATACATACTGGAGAGAAACCCTATGAATGCCAACAATGTGGTAAAGCCTTTTCAGACCACAGTCATCTCCGAACACATAGAAGAACACATACTGCAGAGAAACGGAAACTACCCTCCAAATGTAATCAAAGTGGTAAAGTATTTTCATATTATGGCTTTCTTAAAAAGCATGAAAGTAAACATGCTGGTCAATAAAGCAGCGGCGGAAAAAAAAAAAAAAAAGAAAGTAAACATGCTATAGAGAAACTATGAATGTTATCAACATGGTAAAGTCTTTGCTTATCAATGCTCCTAACATGCATAAAAGAACACATACTGGAGTGAAACCCTATAACTGTAATCAATGTGGTAAAGCTTTTTGTACAACATAATCTTCCCCAAACAAATCAACACACTGGAGAGAAATCCTATGATTGTCTCAATACCTGTGTTATAGGAATGAATGCTTAAAAGAGAAAAACTTTAATCAGTGAAAAATTGTTGTTTACAGAGTTATTTTAATTATGTGATGTCAGTGTGTGTTTGTGTTGGTATATGAATATGCATACTAGTTCCCAAGAATGTTAAAACCCTGGGTCCTCTTGTAGCAAGAATTATAGGAAGATGTCAGGAGTCGTACCTTGGTTCTGGGAATGAACTTTTCCTAACTACCCCGTCATGTCTCCCAGACCTATAAATTCTTTAAATACTATTGTGTGATTCAAAGTCCTAAGGACATAAAAGAGATTTAAGGATACGTTTGAACTCATGATCCTCATATGTCCAGTCCAGGGTAAAGGCCAAGGGTAGATGGTATGCTCCAAATGTGTGCTGTTTTGTCGACACAATAGAAGAGATTATAATAAACATTAAATACTTCATGTGTGTATCAAAACTGTATTTTCATTTATCTGGCTGGTAGAGCTAGATATAATAAAATAGAATAATCAGCAGTCAGCTGTGTATCTCATACCATAGTTTGATGTTCTATATAAAGTTGGTTGTTCCATGCTTCTCCATGTCCCCATTGTTTAACAGTTTTCAATTTTTTCTTGAAATGCTCTCCTACAGGGTTTATCCAGAGATGCCAGGTAATGTAATGACAGTAAGATTTATTTTGTCACATTTATGTTGTATGTAATATGACTATGAATTTGTAGGCCGTGACAGATATGTAGAGATCAGAAGGCAGCTTTGTGTTGTCTACTTTTGGTATTCTTTATATGGTTATTAAGGTCAGGACTGGAGCCTTGCAGACCACAGATCTTGTACCTTCAGGTACAAGAGTAGGTGTAGGTGGAGACTGCTCATTCATTTACCGGCCACTCAGAACCCAATAATAACACCGAAACTGTATTAATTACAATACTGTTTGGCCAATGGCTTAGGCATATTTTTAGCTGTTACATCTTAAATTAACCCATGTCATTAGGTCATACTACAAAAACCTGTACTCCACAAAATTGGACAACATAAAGAAATGGACAATTTTCTACTTAGATACCATAAACCAAAATTAAATCAAGATGAGGTGCATTTTATTTTATTTTATTTTTTGTTTTGTTTTGTTTTTCGAGACAGGGTTTCTCTGTGGTTTTGGAGCCTGTCCTGGAACTAGCTCTTGTAGACCAGGCTGGCCTCGAACTCACAGAGATCCGCCTGCCTCTGCCTCCCGAGTGCTGGGATTAAAGGGATGAGGTGCATTTTAAATATACCTATAAAGTGCAAGGAAATAGAAGCTGTCATCAAAAGTCTCCCAACCAAAAGAAGAAAAAAGAAACCAGGGCCAGATGGTTTCAGTCCAGAATTCTAGCAAATACCTATATTCCTTGATGTATTTCACATAAGAGAAACATAAGGAACATTGCCAAACTCTTTTTATGAGACTTAACAGTCACCCTGATACTGAAGCCACACAGACTCAATCAAGAAAGAATTACAGACCTATCTCACTCATGAACATAGATGCAAAAATACTCAAGAAAATACTAGCAAACCGAATCAAAGAACACATCAATAATACTCATCTACCATGATCAAGTCAACTTCATACCTGAGGTGCAGGGATGGTTCATCATATAAAAATCTATCATTGCAATCCAACATATAAATAAACTGCAAAGAAAAACCATATGATCACCTCATTTAGATGGTGAAAAGACATTTGACAAAATCCAACACCCCTTTATGGTAAAAGTCTTGGAGAGATCAGGAATACAAGGATCATATCTAAACATAATAAAAGCAATATACAACAAGCTTACAACCAACATCAAATTAAATGAAGAGAAACTCAAAGTGATTCTATTAAAAGCAGGAAAAAGACAATGCTGTCCATTCTCTCCATATCTATTCAAGACAATTCTTGAAGTTCTGGCTAGAGCAACAAGACAACAAAAGGAGATCAAGAAGATTCAAATTAGAAAGAAGTCAGACTTTTGTTATTTCCAGATGATATGGTAGTATATATAAGTGAAGCCAAAAACCCTACCAGGGAACTCCTACCATTGATAAATACCTTCAGTAATGTGGCAGGATACAAGATCAACTCAAAAAAATCATTAGCCCTCTATAGAAATAATAAAGAAGCTGAGAAAGAAACATCACCTTTTTCAATATCCACAAGTAAGATAAACGATGTTGGGGGTAACACTGACCCAAGCAGTAAAAGACCTATTTGACAAGGACTTTAAGTTCTTGAAAAAAGAAATTGAAAAAAATTACAGAAAATGGAAAGATCTCCCATGTTCTTGGATAGGTAGGATTAACAATTAAAAATGGAAATCCTTCCAAAAACCATCTATAGAATCAATGCAATCCCCATCGAAATACCAACACAATCCTTCACAGAACTTGAGGAAACAATAGTCAACACCGTATGAAAAAAAGAAAAAACCCAGGATAGCCTAAACAATCCTGAACAATAAAGGAACTTTCAAAGTCATCACCATCCCTGACATCAAGCTCTACTACAGAGTGACATTAATGAAAACAGCTTGCTATTGGCATAAAAAAAAAAAAAAAACAGGCTTTAATCCCAGCACTTGGGAGGCAGAGGCAGGCGGATCTCTGTGAGTTCGAGACCAGCCTGGTCTACAAGAGCTAGTTCCAGGACAGGCTCCAAAACCACAGAGAAACCCTGTCTCGAAAAAAATCCAAAAAAAGAAAAAAAAAAAAAACAGGCTGACCAATGGAATTGAAGACCCTGATATTAAGTCCATACACCTATGAACACCTGATTTTTGACAAAAAATATTTAAGCTTAACTTATACTGCCTGCTCTTCCAAAGGTCCTGAGTTCAATTCCCAGCAACCACATGGTGGCTCACAACCATCTGTAATGGGGTCTGGTGCCCTCTTCTGGCCTGCAGGCATACACACAGACAGAATATTGTATACATAATAAATAAATAAAAAAAAAAAAAGAAAAAGCTTTGCTTAGGAAAGAAAAGGGGAGCAGCACTGTCGGGCACAGTGTCCTTGACTGCCTGGATTCCGAAGAAAGAAATTGTTAACTTCTCTAGTCACAATCTTTGGTTCTCTATTTCACAACTGTGCAGCTTTTGCATCTGCAAGCAATTCCTGCCACCCCGTTCCCGTGAGCATGTCTCCCTACAGGATCCTCTCTGCCCACCTGAGCATGCGCACACCCTGCCTTCTGCTGGAGCTGCTGGCTGGCTGTGGGCCAGAGAACAAGAGAGGGAGGTGGCCCTTGCTATGCCTCTCCTTTGAGAAGTTTTTCTCTCAGGACCTAACAACCTGGGATTGATCTAATAAAAATGCGCAGGAGGCAGAGGCTACCGGGCTTATCTCCAGGACTACAAAGGTCAGTAGACAAAAATGGACAATAGAGACAGACAAGACAGCTTACTGCATAAGCTTTTCAAGGACACAAAACAGAACAGCAACATAGTAAAAGTCTAAACTCAGACAAAGAGCGCTCATCCATTCACACACCTCTCTAAATCTCTAGACTCACACTCCCTTCCACGGGGAGCTGGGGCACATCCTTTACACATCTCAAAACTGAAGCAATTGCTGTTGTCCTTCCTCAGTACCCTAACCTTTGAAATCTCTATAAGGAATGTTCAAACTCTAGAAATTGAGACAGTTGTTGATGCTTTACCTTAGCATCTCTGGCTTTTAAAGTATTGCTAAGTAAATGTAGTACAAAGAACTGTTTGCCAGTTCCTTGGTCTGTAGCTACTTTTTACACTTACACTCAAGTTACTTATTTACACTATTACTCGAGTTATTTCTTATACTTCATTTTTCATGCTGTACAGCCAGCCTCTATTGTCTGTACACCTGTACATTTACTTAAGCTCGTATTTAAATCACAGGGCTCCTGTTAAAGCTCACTGCAGATCTCCCGTTTACTAAGTGGACTGTTTTACCCTGTGGTGTTCTTGCATTCTTCCCCCATGCCCAGCTCCATGCTTGGTGACACGCCATCAGAGCCCACTCTGGCAGAAATCAGCTGGGGGTTCCCTTGGAGAGATTGCTGAGGCTGAGAAAAATGTTAGATTAAGAGAAATGAAGACAGAAACAGGATAAATCAGGAGGACCAAAGAATAATACCAAACAGCCCTGAGTTTATTTCTCAGGCAGCACATATACTACAAGCAAAAGGCAGAACAAAGAGCAGTACAGCCAGCTGACCACCTCCCTGCACTGGCCTTGGGAGGAAGTTCAAGCAGGTGTATTATCTTATTTGGGTGAGTAGCTTCTTATCTCTAATGAGGAGTGCCTCTAACTGGCATCTACCAGCCCAAATCTTAATAGGAAAAAATGTGCTCTTTCAACTGGGCAAAAATTCTCTTTCTGTGGGCTAGCACAGACGTTACTCATAGCTTTCAAGGTTACTGGGAGAAGCACAGCAGCAAGCTTGAACTCATGATTTCTTTTAAGTCAGAAATGGATCAAGATGGAAACTGAGTCACTTGTGGGCTCCCACAATGTTGTGCCTTTACTTGTGGGTATTAGGATAAGATTTAGAATGTAGTTCGGGATTATCCTGGTCAATAAAGAGGCGGTGTGGTTATGTATATGAGTAAGTATTAAGGTCCATGACTTTACTAGCTGCAGGAAATTGGTTAAATATCCAATATCAGGTGTAATTCCCCAATTTTTGACTAGATTTTAAGTCCACTTAGACAGTGCATGCATTTGTGGCTCAAGCAAGATTGCAGGAGAGGGGAACAAAAATGTAAGAGCCAGAAAACCAGAAAGTCTGGTGGAAAACAGTCTCTCCAAGAATTGGCTACATATGAAGACCAGTCAATGGCAATATCAATTGATCTGTTAAGATGGAAAGATAAAACTTGATAGGTCCACCCCAGACAAAGAACTATAAGCAACAAATGATTTCTGGGAGAAGGAGAATTTACCTCGCCCAGGGAAGAGCCCCTTATTGGTTGTCCAGTGCAGACAGATCAGCTGTGAAACCATTCACACTAAATCTGATGCAGCAAGCTGAGCCATGTATATACATTCAAACATGTATGTGTGTAACTATATATTTATACATATATATGCATATGTGTAAAGATGTAGACCCAGATCAGGCCCCAGGGTGTCTGAAGATGATGTCGGTATCGTTAGAGCATTCATTTGTTGATTTGGAAGACTTTCTCAAAGGACAGGCAATTCCCAGTACGTCACTGCCATCTGTAACTCCAGGTCCAGCAGTCTGACAGCACGTCCTGGCCTCCCTGGCCACCTGCCGTGAGTGGTGTACAAGGACATGCATGTAGGAAAAAAACATACACATAAAATGATGACTGATGTTAGATTTGTATAAAAACAAAACCAGAAAAACACCAAAACAACTACAACAACAAAAGCATAAAAAGGTAACTTGCACCATAAGATTTCTTTTTCAAACTCTGTCATGGTAAATTCTTTTAATACAAAACTCCAGACACAGAGACAGGAAGTTAAATATGAGTTTTATTTTTTTAAATATTCATTTATTCATCATGTACACAATATTCTGTCTGTGTGTCTGCCTGTAGGCCAGAAGAGGACATCAGATCTCATTTCAGATGGTTGTGAGCCATCATGTGGTTGCTGGGAATTGAACTCAGGACCTTTGGAAGAGCAGGCAATGCTCTTAACCACTGAGCCATCTCAGCAACCCTAAATATGAGTTTTAAAACCTGAAGTCCATAAAAAAAAATCAATACACATACACCATACACACAATTTTTTTAAAAAAATTAAATAACACAGCACAGAAGTTTTGGGACAATCTGTCTTAAAGTCTTTTCAGGTGCCAGCCATTGGTCCCTATTAAATCACTCTCAGAAGTGAATATATTCGAGCTTAGTAGCAGAGCCAGGTCGATCTACATGCATTCAAGGCTGCTTAGCCTACATAGTGAGTATGATAGCCAAACATCTCTAAATTATACGTGATAATACACCCATAAACATACATACCTTTATGAATATAATTTTGCCTTGTTTGAGACAAGCTCTAGCTTGCCTGGAAATATTATGTAGTTTAATTAATAGTATTTATAGTGAATCTTATACAAGAAATCTGGAAAGTATTTTGTCCTACACCTTTAGCACATCACTGAAAGCATGACAGTTTTCTATGCAAGAAGGAGTTCCCAAGGGATTGTCTTCATATTATATTTCAAGAGAACTGGGAGTGGAGGAAAATTACACTTTCACACCTACAGGTTGGTTTCCTTCATCCAATTATTATATGAAATCAATAACAATTTTTTCTTGAACTTTTTCTCTTAATGGAGAGGGAGGAGTGGGTGAGGTAGAGCCGAGGTTGGTGGAAAGAGCAGGAAAGGAGTGGAGGGGAAACAGCAGTCAGGATGAGAAATAAATGAAAACAATTAAGCAACTAATGAAAATTTACATAATAAAAGAAAACCAAAAGAGTATTTTTCTAAAATTGTTAGATATTTTCCAGGCATTGCATTTAAGTTTATGGAAGACCTCACTTTTTCTTTCTTTTTTTTTTTTTTTTTTTTTTTTTTTTTTGGTTTTTCGAGACAGGGTTTCTCTGTAGCTTTGGAGCCTGTCCTGGAACTAGCTCTTGTAGACCAAGCTGGCCTCGAACTCACAGAGATCCGCCTGCCTCTGCCTCCCGAGTGCTGGAATTAAAGGCGTGCGCCACCACCGCCCGGCACTTTTTCTTATATTACTAGGATCTAAACCAAAAAAGGAAATCATTGAGACACAACTATTGTATTATTTCTTGTACTAACAGCAATTTTAGTACAATAATAGTAATTATATGTTACATCATACACAGAATGAATATACTGGATTCTTATGCTTACTATTAACCACATGTGAGTACCAACTATATAAGCCTCTGCACAGTAGGATTTATTGTTGTGTCTAAAGTAAAATTAGAAGTATTTCTCATAATATTTCCTCTCTGAAAGGTATTAAGTATCACTTCACAAGGAAGTAAGATATCTTCTGTATTGAAAACTAGATGAGGAAAGAGAGAATTCATACTATAAGTTTGTTTCCACGCCATAATTTATTAGATCATGAAAGTTTTGGTGGGGCTGATCGAAGCTCCATGGTAGATAATGTGTGGTATTAGCTTTCATTTAACCCAAAGTGGCAATAATGGCAAAGTAGCTCCTTCTGCTCCAATTGCAGAGAAAAGCCACTGAATCAGAACCCTTACTGTAATGACGTTTAGACATGTAAAAATAGGTTAGTCTGGAACCCACTACACCCAAGGCTGCACCTGATAACCTGAACCTAGTGACGGCACTCAAGACGAGCAGACACATCCCACCCACTGGACGGTCTGTGAGCAAAGACTTAAGGGAAATACTGTGCTGTGCACACCTGAAGAGATACCATCTTGATCTGTCCTGTGTTTAGAGCAGCTCTCCCAGGATGCTAACCCTCAAGTCAGATTCTTCTGATAGAGACTGGACGTAACATTCTGCTGAAATATGTTACCTTGGGGAGACAGGCTCAGGACCGTAGTTAGGAATGCAGAGTGTGAGCTTTGTGCGATGAACAGCAGCATAATAAAATAGAATTTGTTTAATAACTATGGATATCCCTTCTTGCTGGTGATGAGGGCTGTATGAGGATACTAGCAGAAGAGCCCGGCAGACAACCATTCCTCCATGGTTCCTGTACTTCCTTGGCCCTGAGTGGAATTCCTGCCTAGACTTCTATCAGCACAGGGAGTGTAGCCTGGAAGTGTTAGGTGAAATATATCATTTCTTCCCCTAAATTTTCTTTTTTTTTTTTTTTTTTTTTTTGGTTTTTTGAGACAGGGTTTCTCTGTGGTTTTGGAGCCTGTCCTGGAACTAGCTCTGTAGACCAGGCTGGTCTCGAACTCACAGAGATCCACCTGCCTCTGCCTCCCAAGTGCTGCGATTAAAGGCGTGCGCCCCCACCGCCCGGCCTAAATTTTCTTTTGTTCATGGTATTTGCCACGGCATCTGAATAAAAGCAGTCATGCTGAGCCACAGAAGCCCAAACAAACTAAAGATGAAGGAGTCTACAAATAGTTTAGCTGCACCATTGGAAGCCATGTTGCATTATAGAAGCCTTAAGAAATTGATGAACTGCAGGGCAGTGATGGCACATGCCTTTAATCCCAGCACTCGAGAGGCAGAGGCAGAGTGCAAAGCTAACCACACTAGTCAGCCATAGAGGCCAAGCAGTGGTGGCACACACCTTTGATCTTAGCAGCCACATTAGTTATCCATAGAGGCCGGGTGGTGATGGTGCATGACTCTAATCCCAGACCTTGGCAGGCAGAGTCAGACAGATCTCTATGAGTTCAAGCCTACCCTGGGGTACATGAAGTTGATCCAGTCTGAAAGAGAAACAGAGCTCACACCTCTGATCCCAGCACTTGTGGTCACATGATTTTAATCCCAGGACTCGGGAGGTGGAGACAGGAGTGCAGTGCAGGCTTTCTGCCTGACACAGTCAGTCTGGCAGTCAGTCATTTTGTTTTCTTATCTGATTCTTGTGGGTCTCTCCTTGATCTCTGAAGTGCCTGACCACAGAACAAACGTCTCCTTTTGTGTTCTTACATCTCTTTAACATTGCTAATATTCTGCGCACCCTCCACCTGTGGGACAGGGAATCCCTCCACTCCACCTTGAGGAAAGAGCAGTGAAGCTGTTCACACCCAGTGGTGTGCAGGAGGAAGAAGAGGACGGGCCTGTGGAGTGCAGGAAGATAGCAGGATTAGCTGTTGGAGCCAAGGGCAACAGTTATTGAAATGCAAATCTCTGCCTGTCTGGAAAAACCTGGGTCTGGGGGTGAAAGGTTGGCTGAGGAATCGACTTGTGCTGTGTCTTTAAGCAAAGGGTAACCTTAAGGGCGGGGCTCTTGTCACTCAAGCATCACCAACCAATCAGGGTGCCCAGGCCGAACTGCCTGTCAGAAGTCCTGCAGGGCTCTTCCCAGGCCGCCACTGCTCCTTTTGGGCCGCAGATAAGCTGGGGCCAGTGTTTTCTTTCGCCTTTTGTGCTGCCAGTTCCACTGCAGGCAGCTGTGAGAGGGCCGCGGGCGAGCCGGGAAGCCACGACATGGTGAGCGAGGGGCTGCTGTCCCCAGATGGGGAAGATCAGATGCGGAGATCCAGGATCCAGCGTGGCGGGTCCTCAGGGCCGGGTGGGAATCTGCAGTCATATTCCGTGTCCTGTGAGCTCCCATGCGGTCCCTGCTGCTCCCCGGACCCAGGCATAGTCCTGTGCATAACTTTGCTCTGTGGGCTGCAGCCGTGCAGAGCGATGGGCGCAGGGAGCTGTGTGTGGAACCGTGTTTGGAGTCAACAACAACGCGCTTTTTGTGCAGCCATGGAAGGCGGGTTGAATAACTTGGAGAGGCCTGGTTTCCCCAGTATCTTCTAGGTATTCAATACTTTGATCTGACCTGTACGTGTAAGGTTCATTTACAGTTTATTTTATGGAGGTTGTAAAAGGTATCTCCTGTGTTGGGTAGCACTGCACAGTTAGCTGTGATGAAGAAGAGTAGATTCATGACATAAAGGATTTACCCATGATTAGAGCTAGTAAGCCTCATAAAGCAGGAAATAACTGAGGAAGGCTGCATCTAAAACACCCCAAAGATAAGTTTATGCCAACCAGGCCTGCTAGAGATGAGCATTCTAGGGTACACAATTGTTTTAACAGGATTGTCCACACATTTGGCTCCAAACCTTTACAAAGGAGACACCCCTTGCTGTCAATCAGCCTCTAGGCCCAGTCCCATAAGAAAGAACAGGCTTCTAACAAGCTGTCCAAGGAGCCATTACAGGGTCAAAACCTACCTTATGGCCTCCCGTGCCTTAAAGTTCCAGTTTTCTAGTTGAGAAAGGCATAGCTCTGAGAGAGGGGCAGTATGACATCAACCAGGTGACTATTTGAAAAGTAAAACATTGTTGTGTTGTGTGGAGTGATTTCTCCCTGGGAGAACATAGTATTTCTAGAATAGCTGCATTTGCAGCCTTTTAGAAAACTGTTTCTGAGACTGTTCTCTGCTGGTGACCCAGGTGGCCCTGATTTCAGACTGTTGCACTCCAGGGCGATGACTTTGTTGTCCTCCATAGTACATCTCCAAAATTCTTAAATGATTGCACCACCTCAGAATTTTAAAATTATCCATTTGAGTCATGAGTCGGGGTCGACTGTCCATTGCAGTAACAGAAGGATTTCCATGTGGAGCCTTCAGATCGGAATAGGAGGAATCGTTTGTGTACACTGCAGGGGGAAACAGGGCAGGCGGTCAGCTGCTGGGGTCCAGTATGAAAAAGGCCCTGAACGCTTAGGAGGAGTTAATCTGTAATTTCCCAGCAAGTGTTAACGCGAGTCACGTGAATAAATACATTTCAGATTGGTGGGTGTACAATTTGAGAAAGTTGCCTTGGGAATGAATATTGAATGTACTCATAAAGACATTCCTCCTAGCTCCATGATTCCCTAATTTCAATTTTCTGCAAGACTACTTTTTTATCATTTTTATTATTATTACTACTTTGTCATGAGTTCTCCCTGAACTTCGAAAGCAATGAAGCCATCACCCAGCCTTCTGGCAAAGGGAGGTCTATCATTATGTGTTTTATCTTTGCCCTGCATTTCTCTCCTGTCCTCTGAAGAAACTGTGGCTCACAGGTAGAAAGTTCCTTCAGTTCTCCTGAGCTCAGCGTGAAGCCGCAGAAGAAACATCTTCTGTGTCCTTACATCTCTACTTGAAATTGTTAATATTGTGGGCACCCTTCCACTCACAGGACAGGGAATCACTCCACTCCAACAGTGAGGAAAGGACTGTGCAAGCTGGTCCCGTTGTGCCCAGGAGGAAGGGGAAGCGCCTCCTGAGTGCAGGAAGACAGCAGGGTTACCTTGAGGCAAAGAATCCTGAACTTGCCATGGGGGAACTTTCCTGTGCAGATATATTCCTTCACACATGTGAGTCAGCCCAGAGGACCGAGAAACAGGCCATTGGCTGTAACTGTGTCAGGTTAGAGTTGTCAGCAGCCAACATGTTTATATAGTCAAGATCAATCAGTCCCTTATTAATGGCCTTTTGTCTCCTAGGGAAGGACCTACTCCTTTTCCCCCGTTCCTAGGAATCCTCTGAGGAGTCAGTTTCATCGAATCCAAGATGTATGTAAAGAGCTAGTTTTACTGCCTCTTTTAGACGTAGAAAGAAAAGTGGTGTACTCAGCAGAGACTGTACTAGGTTTTCATGTCGACTCCTAACTGTCCCCCAGTTCCATACTGTCTCCCCATATTCTCTCTCCATCCTTCACACAGCCTGCTCTTTCCTGGTCCCGTCCATCCCACCCCCATTGTATCCAGCAAATCTATTCTCTTTCCTCCTTCCAGGGAGATCCTTGTGCCCCTCCGTGAGCCTAACTTGTTATTTATCCTGTCTGGGTCTGAGGATTGTAGCATGAATATCTTTACAGCTAATATCCACTTAGAAGTGAGTTCATACCATGTTTGTCTTTTTGGTCTCTGTTGCTTCAATCACAATGATTTTTTTTCTAGTTCCTTGAATTAGTCTGCATGTTTTATTATGCCCTTTAATAACTGAGTAATACTCCACTGTATCAATGTACCATATTTTCTTCATCCATTCTTTGATTGAGGGACTTCTAGGTTGTTTCCAGTTTCTGTCTATTAGAAATAAAGTTGCTATGAACATAGTTGAATAGGTGTCCTTTTGGTATGATGGAGCATCCTTTGGGTATATGCCAAAGAGTGCTATAGCAGCATCTTGGGGTAGATCTATTCCCAATTTTCTGAGGAACTGCTGCTTTAATTTTCATAGCACCCATACAAGTTTGTAAAATTATTTCCCAAGCAGGAACCAAAGGGATGTAGTTAAAGTGTTGCTCAGCTCCTGCCATTCTGAAGTTTATGAGTTTTTCAGTGACTTGAAATTCTTAAGCCAGCTCTTACTATCCTGAATAAATTTTGGGTTTTTTTTTCTTGTTTGTTTTTTTTTTTTTTTGTTGTTGTTAGCTAGCCCAGACTGGTCAACAATTCATGGCTGTTTTCCTCCCAGCTTCTGAGTGCTGAGGATGTATGTCATGTAGTCCTGTGAATAGTTAAACATTAGTGACAGATCTTACGAGCTAGGTTCACTGCTTCTTGTAGAATTAGAGAAAGTGGTTCACCAATGAGAATTATATAACCAAGGCTGCAGAGACTGAGGGCTTTTGTTCACCTACATTGTGAAGGCAGAAGCAGGCGGATCTCTGTGTGTTCATGACCAGCCTGGTGTACAAGAGCTAGTTCCAGGACAGGCTCCAAAGCTACAGAGAAACCCTGTCTCGAAAAAACAAGAAAAAAAGAAAGAAAAGAAATCTTGAGTTTGTTCTTGTATGTTTGAAAAAACAGTCACACAAGACAGTATATTTCCTGGCTTTAGGTACCAGCAATTATTTTATAAAGTTTATTTACATGTACTTGTGAGATCTTGGGATGACTCATCAGCTCCAATCAACTCTGCTGTACAAGCACAATAAATTTGATCCTCGAAACACATGACAGAAAGAAAGAAGTCTTGAATGTTTTCCATTGGCCAGGACCCATGAGGCACAGCACATTCCTGCACTCACACATCAAAAATAACAGACATCACACACCCTTCTCTCTCTCTCCGTCTCTCTCCCACATACAAATACACATACACAAATGCGCACACATCACACATGCAAACATACAAACACACATACCCATACAGACACATACACACAAACATACAAACACACATACCCATACAGACACATACACACAAACTCATGCATCCACAAAGACAATCTCAAAAAATAATATTAATCTTTAGAAAACACTTAAGATTTGTGTGGTGAATAAATTAACACAGGACTGAAAATTATGTTCACTTTGTTAAACTTTATTTATATGACATAATACTATGTTCTGAAATGTTCTGGTATCATACAACTAGTCTGTTTGGGTAGCCATAATAGAAATATTTGCAAAGTATGATACTTGGAATTCTTTACTATTATGAAGAGAGGATGAATAAAATATTTTTGCATTTAATACTAGTGATTTAAAATAATCATTTTGATTCTTCTTCAATAACTTAAAAAGGCTGTGCCTGTTGAACACACTCAAATTTTAAAGAGCCTTGATTATTGATGTACTAATAAAAGACTTTGCTTTGATTTGTTTTGGTGTTTTGGTACATTGTTTCTATATAGTCCTGGCTGTCCTAGACCTTGCTGTGTAGACCAAGCTGGCCTTGAACTCACAGACAGGTCCTTCTTTCTCTGCTTCTTTGATACTATCTCAATATGAATCTTTGGTTGATGATTAGGACAGACTGACTTCAAGCTCAGAGATTTGCTTGTCTCCGGCTCCAGGGCCCTAGGACTAAGCATGTGCCACAACACCTGGCTAAGATCTTGTTTATATGACTCAGCTTTCCTTCTACAAAGCTTATTTACTGGTACAATTGGGAACTTTTTGCATATTTAGATTCACCATTATTCTAGATAATTTTCCTGTTGGGGATGTGACCCTGGCAGGGCTCATGCTAGGGAGGTACTCCACCACTGAGCTGCTTCCTTCCTTAGAAAGACACATTTGATGTTTGAAAATATTGTTTCTTGTAGCCGGGCGGTGGTGGAGCACGCCTTTAATCACAGCACTTGGCAGGCAGAGGCAGGCGGTTCTCTGTGAGTTTGAGACCAGCCTGGTCTACAAGAGCTAGTTCCAGGACAGGCTCCAAAACCACAGAGAAACCCTGTCTCGAAAAACAAACAAAAGAAAGAAAGAAAGAAAGAAAGAAAGAAAGAAAGAAAGAAAGAAAGAAAGAAAGAAAGAAAGAAAGAAAGAAAGAAAGAAAGAAAGAAAGAAAATATTGTTTCTTTGGTAGGATTTCAGTAAATAAATCAAGTGCTTTGCTCAATAAATCTTTTGTATTAGTTTTTATTCCATCTGAGGGTTTTCTCACAGTAAGATAATTGTGCCGTTAGAGGGCTTCATTTCTTAGTTTTTAAGGCTTTTTTGTTTCATGGACCCTATCTAGCTCTTCTTGTGGACACTGTTCACCCCGAGTCCAAGGGAGTGTCTTTTTGTCACGAAGCTTCATGTATTACCTGCCCTGCATTAAAATTTTTAATTAATGTACTAACTAATATCTCTGGGCTAATTTCTTGGATAGCTCTCCTGGAATTTTCCTGTTTATTATCTGACATGCTATTGGTTAAAAAATTTAAGCACAGTAAGAAGCAATTTAGAACAAAATGTAGTGCCCCAACCGTTACTATGTTTCCGGGTAAAATCTGGAGTGTTGTCCTTTGGAGTAATGTTGAAAATATTAGGACTTTAGATGGCAAAAGCCATAGAAAGCTGCACACAGAGCTTGATCAACTGTTTTTGTAGGGCTAGGAATGTGGGAGTGTTGAAAGTAATGCAGACAGTGAAGCTTGACTTGACGTCATAGTATTTCAGCGGGAAATAGACTCCACGAAAAATTTTACTAGAGGTCATTAGTATAATGTTTTGTCCTCAAATCATTCTTGTTTTTTTCCATTCCCTGAGAAATTGAGTAAGGCCAAATTAAAAGTAATTGATTGATTTACTTGACAAAGTATTGATTTTGTTGGGTGTCTATTACTGATCAATCAACCAGGTCCATAGTTGAAAGGAAATATGCGGTACAGAAAGAAATAAAGAGGAAAACAATATAGACAATTTCAAATGACCTTCCCGTGGTAAAGTAAATAGAGGCAGAGGGTTTCAAGAAGATTAACAGCCATAAAGGGAAGGCCCTTTTTGGTCTGAAGCCTAGTAAGGCACCCTAAGGCTAAGATTCCAGCCAGGTAAGCCTCCAGTTTATGGAAGGAATACGCAACTTGGTACAGAGCCTGCCGCAACTCTCGTTCAAGCGTGGAGGCGTGCATCCCTATATAGAAGCCAAATTTGGGGGGATAACCCTGTTCTGCATAAAAGAGAGACATAAAATGTATCGGTCCTGTTTCCACCTCTGTGGTTTTATTCAGTTCAGCCCTTTTGCATTCATCTGTGTTTGACAGAGTCAAAAAATTCAGTGAGGAGACTGTGAGAGTTCCTCACATGACTCTGCGGAGATGAAGGCAGGGCTGTATTATGTTGTGATGATGGGATATTGAGATACCCAAGCTGTGAGACATCTGCTATGGAAAGCTGCATATAGGGAGTAGAAGTAGCAAAGGAGAGACATGTAAGAAAGTCTGTACTGTGATCAATGTGATTTTACCTTGTAGCATGAGTTCTACTAGGTTCTAATAATAAACGCCTGGAGTGAGATATATGAGTAAATGCTGGAAGATGTCACAGCCACACTTTACCTAGCCAGTTTCTCTGCTGAAGAGAGAGAGGTCCTGTCTCCTCTCTCTGCCCAGCCGTGTCACTTCCTTTCTGTTTGCACATTCTTCCGGACCGCTTTCGTGAACGAGTGGGTAGCTGCACCCTCTGATCGTCAGGCAAGCTTTATTTGTTAGAATACAAATACTATATCACCACATTTCCCATTTTTAGTCTTAAAATAAAAAACAAAGGTCATGCCGGGCGGTGGTGGCGCATGCCTTTAATCCCAGCACCTGGGAGGCAGAGGCAGGCGGATCTCTGTGAGTTCGAGACCAGCCTGGTCTACAAGAGCTAGTTCCAGGACAGGCTCCAAAACCACAGAGAAACCCTGTCTCGAAAAACAAAAACAAACAAACAAAAAAAAAACCAAAAAAAGGTCATAAATAATATGTCTATACGTAATATGTACAATGATTATACACTATATATAATCAATAAATACATCAATAATGTCTAGTATATAGTAATTGACAAATTTAGTAAAAATACTCCATATCCTATCTTGGTAAGTCCAAAATTTGTACCTATTTCACTTTCTATTCTAACTTGCATTACCAAAACTATGTTTCAGTGTCTGTCAACCTTACATCCTTTATACCTCTTTAGTGAATTTCTGAATCTGGTAACAAGGAAAGGTATAACTATAAAGTCTTCATCTCTATCAGAGGCCAAAGAAGGAAATAATATTACTCGAGTAAGCTGGAAATGCGAGCAGGCGACATCCAAAAACTGTGAAGAATGTCGGGAACAGTTGGATATGTGGACAGTCACCTGTAGGTGGTGGCTGCTTGTTCATTTTCCGGCCTCCCAGTCTCAAAATAATTATACAGAACCTATATTTATTACAATATTGTTTGACCAATAGCTTAAGTTTTTTATGAGCTAACTCTTACATCTTAAGTTAGCCCACCTCTATATTCTGTGTATTTCCCACGAGGCTCCTGGTTTACTGGCAAGGTTCTGACTGGTGGCTGGCATCTTTCTCCTTCAGAGGCTACGTGGTGTCTCCCTGACTACCTACTCTCTGTATATCAGATTTCCCACCTGGTTATATTGTGCCCTGCTATAGGCCCAAAACAGCCTCTTTATTAACCAATGGTAAAAAATATATTTACAGCATACAGAGGGGAATCCCACATCAGTGACCCAAGGTTCCTCTGCAGTGTTGGGTCACCCATCTTCAGCCTACAGGCCTTCCATATCGGACAGATGTTTCTGTGAAGCAGGTATTCTAAAGACCTTTTGTACCTTCTTAAATGCCATATGCTCAGATCTGTGAAGTATTTGAAGACAACCTGTCTATCTAAAATATATCTCTGTTTGGTCTTGAATACATACTTAATATGTCTATCAGTTCAATTGTAATAAGAGACTAATTGCTAACCTGCATTTCCTTATTGTCCTAAATAGTTGGTAATCATAACTTTCAAGGGCTAAAAATATACATTACATTGTTTTTTTTTTAAAGACTTATTTTTATTTATTATGTGTACAGTACGTCTGCATGTATGCCTGCAGGCCAGCAGAGGACACCAGATTTCATTACAGATGGTTGTGAGCCACCATGTGGTTGCTAGGAATTGAACTCAGGACCTCCTGAAGAGCAGTCAGTACTCTTAACCTCTGAGCCATCTCTCCAGCCCCTATACATTACATTGTTAAATGACTTGAATAGTAACAAATCCTTGAATAACCCTAGGAATGTATATACAGTGTGTTCTGAAAAAACCTTCAAATTTATATCAATATACAAAAAATCAAAAGCAATGTAAAATATTGAAAAGAAGTAGTTGCTTTTTTGTTTGAAAGGTAGATTCAATAATCTCCCTTTTATCCTATTTCCATATTCCCTTTGTTTTCAGAGTAGATCCAATCATCTATCTTTATATCCTATCATATCTATATCTCCCATTTTTCTTTTGAAAACAAGAACTCTGAATCTAAAGTCCTTTTTTCAATTTTTTTTCCTTACGGTTACCAATAACAACTTGTAACCAACCCCCATAAATAATGAGAAATATCCATAACCTACTAAATGATCAAAAAACACCCACTCCCATCTCTGGGGATGTTGGCATGGTGTTCTCAAAATTACTTCCTGCTGCCTGGGGGTAACAGCATCTTTCAGTGATCCCAAAAAGTAAAATTTGGATGGTCAATACTCAGTGAAGTAGCTATATCATATGTTGTCCAGTAGCTATGTAATAGAAAGTCCAGGGCTTGTCTCAATTCCTAGGTAGAGTATTTTGAGTCAGGATTATCTCAGGTAGCCACTTCAAAATTGTCCTGAGCAGTTTGTAGTCCAAAGTCAATCTTTTGGTGGTGTTTTTCAGCTTAGTGTGGTTATCATAGTCCTGGTGGAATCATCAGTGTGGGGCCCAGCCTCCTTTTGGAACCTTGAACATTTTAAATATTCTATGCAGCAGATCTCAAAGAGGTTAAAGGATCAATATTTGTTATATATATCCAGAGTACGAAAATGTAATTCCTACTTTCCTGATAGGAACTCAAAGCTGAAATCATGTACAGGAATCTAGATGAAGCCTTTTAAAGAATTAGTTAGTACTGCATATGATCTCAAGGAAAGCTGGTAAGGAGTCAAAAAATTTAAAGGAGGGCTGGAGAGATGGCTCAGCAGTTAAGAGCACAGGCTGCTCTTCCAAAGGTCCTGAGTTCAATTCCCAGCAACCACATGGTGGCTCATAACCATCTGTAATGAGATCTAGTGCCCTCTTCTGGCCTGCAGACATACATGCAGGCAGAACATTGTATACATAATAAATAAATAAATCTTTTTTAAGAAATTAAAGGATTGAGAATAATAGCGATACAATAGTCTTTTTTCTATTTTTCCTTAATTTTTTCTTCTGTCCCATTCCACATGCCTCTTCTGACATGAGACAGATTTTGGATTTTACTTTAACACACATGCTAGGATTTAGAGGAGGAGAGAGGGACACTCCAAATCCCAAACCACATTTAATTTATGAGAAGCATTGTAGTGACCAAGTGCATTTTCTTCCTGGATGCCCATCATTAGCTTAGTGACCTGGGTGAGTATGTAGTTGATTGGATATGAAACCTCCCAGATAGTGATCACTTTGAACATTTGTCTCTTTGGTGACTTTTGTCAATTGCCTGTGAAACTTTTATTAAGAAGAGACTTTATGGATGGTTTTCCTCATGGGGGGGGGGTGATATGGGTCTGTATAGCATCAATTTATTTCCTGTCCTGTGTGTCTACTGTGTTGTAGTTGAAACTACTCCGCCGGCTTCCTTGTGCTGTTGTGCCTTCACCACCATCAGAGACTCTATCTCTAAATCACAAAACACGCAGTCGAAGCAACTGCTGTTCGGTTCTCACCCAGTTTCCTGCCCTTCTGTTCTTTAATAATTTGTCTGTGAAAGTAAGGTTTTTATTCGTAGCCCTGGCTGTCCTGAAAGTAGCTCTGTACACCTGTCTGGTGTCAAGAGTGGCCTCAAACTCAGAGATCCCCTTGACTCCATATTCCAAGTGCGGGGATTAAAATAGGGCCAACAATCCTGGCTTTTTTGTTATTGTGATGTGCCTGGAATGAAGGTTTTTGACCATGACAAGTGTGTGCTGTTGTTCTGAGATTCACTTATACCTTCAATTTTAAAATTCGGCAGCGGATAGCATTCGGTTTCCCAGGATGGCATGTATTCATGACATTAATACTGCCCGAGCCTTCTGATTCACTAGATTGCATGTATGTCACCTTCTTCTTCTTCTTTTTTTTTTTTTTTTTTTTTTTGGCTTTTTCGAGACAGGGTTTCTCTGTGGTTTTGGAGCCTGTCCTGGAACTAGCTCTTGTAGACCAGGCTGGTCTTGAATGTCACCTTCTTCTTGACTGTTGTGTTTATTTGAATTTTTTTTTAATAAAAATGCATGTTTTACCTGTAAATATGTAAATACAGAATATGGGTACCAGGTCCTCACGTGATCAAAAGATGTTCTCAAAAACCCTGAACTTGGAGAAATGGATAGTTGTGTTCTCTGAGGTAAAAACTGGGAATTTAGCCCAACTGTGTGTAAGACCAGCAGGAGCAGTTTACTAATGAGATGTCCCTCTACTCTGTGTTGATTATTTATGAGCAACATTTAATTTGCTGTTTTCATTTGTGCATTCATAGCTGTTTAAACAGTCAGTGTCTTTTTTTTTTTTACAAGATTTATTTATTTATTTATTTATTTATTTATTTATTTATTTTGGTTTTTCGAGACAGGGTTTCTCTGTGGCTTTGGAGCCTGTCGTGGAACTAGCTCTGTAGACCAGGCTGGTCTCGAACTCACAGAGATCCGCCTGCCTCTGCCTCCCGAGTGCTGGGATTAAAGGCGTGCGCCACCATCGCCCGGCTACAAGATTTATTTATTATGTATACAACATTCTGCCTCCATATATGCTCACACACCAGAAGAGGGCACCAGATCTCATTACAGATGGTTGTGAGCCAACATGTGGTTGCTGGGAATTGAACTCAGGACCTATGGAAGAGCAGCCAGTGCTCTTAACCACTGAGCCAACTCTCCAGCCCACAGTCAGTGTCTTATTAATGTTACGGTTTAAACTGGGACACTTTGGGTTTCTGGAAGATGAATACAGATCTCTTTGTAGTAACATCAGTGGGAGCCTCTGAGTTCTTTCTATTTTTTTGTTTGTTTGACTGAATTTTGCGAGAAACACATGTCTTAATATGTAATTCTGTCTGTCCTGGATCTGACTGCATAGACTAGGCTGGCATTCATTTCCAGGGCAGATATACGTGCTTCTAACTTTTGACTGCAGTGCTTAAACGTGTGAGACAATATACCCAGCCTATCCATTTTATTTTTTTCTGTAGTTAATAATTGTTCATGCAATTTCTCTCCTGTGAACTCTGTGCAGTTGATCTTTTTTACTTGTCTCTATGTTTTTAATAGGCCTTTCTGTTGCAAGGTGATATCTTACTTACAGGGTACAGAAATGAGAGAGGCTAAGCTCCTGTTCATTTTCCTTCCAGCGTGACTTGGTGATTACATTGTAATGTCTATATAATGGAATGGTGCAGGGAGTACCAGAATTATATGACTATGTTGTCAAAGAAGTGTACATTTACAGTGTTGTCACCCTCATGCTCTCTGTTGTACACATATATGGGTCATTTCAGAATGCAGTGACCTATGATGATGTGCATGTTGACTTCACTTGGGAAGAGTGGACATTGCTGGATCCTTCCCAGAAGAATCTCTACAAAGATGTGATGCTGGACACCTACAGGAACCTCACTACCATAGGTAAGACTGAATTTTCCTTCAGGGTTTTAAATAAGGGGACAGCTTTTCCTTAATTTTTGATGTTCTTCTGTAGTTTGATTGAGAAAGAAGAATGAGGTGAATAAAT
Organism: Chionomys nivalis; assembly: GCF_950005125.1. Classification (NCBI taxonomy): domain Eukaryota; kingdom Metazoa; phylum Chordata; class Mammalia; order Rodentia; family Cricetidae; genus Chionomys; species Chionomys nivalis. The sequence continues at coordinate 5,848,902 of NC_080106.1, forward strand.
CATACATGGTTGTAAGGTGTACTTAAGGTAGTAATTTAAATTTTGAACACTTTCAGTAATAAATCTTATAATTTCTACTATATTATAGGATACAGCTGGGAAGACCATAATATTGAAGAACATTTTGAAAATTCCAGAAGACAAGAAAGGTAATTACCATGTGCAAACTGATACAAATGTGCCTCTGGAGAAATTGTAATGTGTCCTGGAATTTTTATGCAAAAGCAACAGTGTTAATAAGCCCAGCTTCATGAGCATTGATGATTGTTAAATTCCCATTAAATCATATACCTCAGTTTCAAGTAGGTGAATTACATCTGTAAGCCATTCTTTTAATAAGCAAGGAAACAAGGCCTTAAAGATACCACCATTTGAATCATAGCTGAATAAGAGCTCTGCTGTAGAACTGCGGATCTATTTCGTCTCCTATCACTTATATTAGAAAATGTACACATGTTGAAGAGGTGATAAGTGCAGCTCTAGAACCTTCTAATAAGCTCACAGTCCATAGTAAACTAGTGTTCCTAATTGTCTTGCGGTGCCTGTGCTAAGTTTAGTGAGACGGGCATCTAGAGTCAAGGGTCAGGGGGCAGTTGTTATGGAGAAACCTTACTCTATACCACATGTCTATATCTGAAGTTTTCTATTTTTCTGAAAATATGTGAAAAATCTCATACACAAGAAAGATTCTGTAAATGTGAACTCTTTAATAAAGTATCTCAGCATCACAGGTATCTTCAAAGGTGAAAACAACCTGAAACGAAGGGGAACAACAGAAGTGTAAACCCAGTAATAAAACCTTGAGATCTTATTCCTCTTTATAGTTGGACTAAAGAGGAAAATTTAGTCATATAGATATGAAGATTCAACTGTGGTTTGAACATGATAAATGTTTTACACGTGTCAATTATCCTTGCAGGCCTGAACGAAATCATACTGGAGAGAAACCTTCTGTATGTAGTCAGTATGTTAAAGTCTTTGCTTATGACAGACATCTTCAAAGGCATGAAAGCACACATTTTGGAGAGAAACTGTATGAAGTTAGTCTATGTGGTAGAGCCTGTGAACGTGATAGAGATCATCAAATGAAGGAAAGAGCACAGACTGAAGAGAAACTTTATGCATATAATCCATGCGGTGGAGCCTTTACTCCTCACAGTCATCTCCGAAGGCATGAAAGAACACAAACTGAAGAGAAGCCCTATGGATGTGATCAATGTGGTAAAGCCTTTGCACATCCTAGAAATCTTCAAATACATAAAAAAACACATAGTGGAGAGAAACCCTATATATGCGATCAGTGTGGTAAAGCCTTTGCACATCATAGAAATCTTCAGTTACATAAAAGAATACATACAGGAGAGAAACCCTATGGATGTGATCAATGTGGTAAAGCCTTTGCACATCATAGTAATCTTCAAATACATAAAAGAATACATACTGGAGAGAAGCCCTATGGATGTGATCAGTGTGGTAAAGCCTTTGCACATCCTAGAAATCTTCAAGTACATAAAAGAACACATACTGGAGAGAAACCCTATGAATGCAATCAATGCACTAAAGCCTTTGCACAGCAAAGTCATCTTAAATGCCATAAAAGAACACATACTGGAGAGAGACCATATGAATGTAATCAATGTGGTAAAGCCTTTACATGTCACAGTAGTCTTCAAATACATAAAAGAATACATACTGGAGAGAAACCCTATGAATGTAACCAATGTGAAAAAGCATTTGCTGATTTCAAATCTTTTCAAATTCATAAAAGAAGCCATACTGGAGAGAAACCATATGAATGCAATCAATGTGGTAAAGCCTTTACACAACACACTAATCTTCAAACGCATAGAAGAAGACATACTGGAGAGAAACCCTATGAATGTAGTCAATGTGGTAAAGCTTTTGCATGTCACAGTAGTCTTCAGATACATAAAAGAACACATACTGGGGAGAAACCCTATGAATGCAATCAGTGTGCTAAAACCTTTGCACAAATTGGTCACCTCCAAACACATAAAAGAACACATACTGGAGAGAAACCCTATGAATGTAATCAGTGTGGTAAAGCCTTCACTTCTCACAATGCTCTTCAAATGCATAAAAGAACACATACTGGAGAGAAACCCTATGAATGTAATCAATGTGGTAAAGCCTTTACGCAACATGGTAATCTTCAAACACACAGAAGAAGACATACAGGAGAGAAACCCTATTAATATAATCAATATCATAAAGCCTTTGAATGTCACAGTAATCCTCAAATGTGTACAAGAACACATACTTGAGAGAAACCCTATGAGTGTAATCAAGTGGTAAGGCATTTCCTCACCATAATGGTCTTCAGCTACATGAGGGAACACATACTGGAGAGAAACCCTATGAATCAGTGTTGTAAAGCCTTTGCATTGATCAGCAGTCTTTGAACTTATCAGAAAAAGATGTACTGCGGATAAACCCTAAATATATAGTCAGTGTGGCAAAATTGTGCAGTTTATACAGGAGTAAACCTGTTTGTGTGCAATCAATCTATTAAAGCCTTTGTTTATTGAAATAGTTTTTGAGTGCCTATAAAATATTCTGAGAGCATATTATCTGTAAAGAATTTGGTAAGGTCTCTTTCCAACACACATTCTTACATGAAAGAACATTTACTCTGGAAAAATTTGACAGTGTCACCCATCTGTTCAAGATTTATGATGTCTGTTTTTATATTGTTTGCCTCTGCAAATCATGGGGAAAAAATCAGTTTAAGAATTTATGAAGCCCTAAGTGTAGGGAAAAAGTTCAAGTCAAAAACCACACCCTCAGCAGAGAAGTGGATCTCGAGTCTGGGATGTCTGGAAGGTGAAATGAGTAAATGAATACAATGTTCTGATGCAAGCTGACAGGCTATCAGCTGCAGGGCAAGTTCTTCCTCTTACTCTGCTCCTTCTTGCCCCGAGCTTCAAACCTGTCTTTTATTGTAAGTTTTTTTTTTTTTTTTTTTTTTTTTTTGGTTTTTCGAGACAGGGTTTCTCTGTGGTTTTGGAGCCTGTCCTGGAACTAGCTCTTGTAGACCAGGCTGGTCTCAAACTCACAGAGATCCGCCTGCCTCTGCCTCCCGAGTGCTGGGATTAAAGGCGTGCGCCACCACCGCCCGGCTTAGGAAAATTATTCTTTTTTCTTGCCCCAGGTTAATCATTACCTGGACAAAGCAGTTCACAAGAAGTATAAAGATTCTTTGATATAAGAACACAGTTGTTCATTATGACATTTTCCCAGTTCCCAACCCCCATGCCAGTCACTATATTCTTAATTCTTAGCTTAATTCTTAGTAATTCATAGAACAACTTCTGAGGGTTTTACCTCAGAGGCTAACTGCTTGTAGTTCACAGAATCATAGTTCAGTGGCTTTCACTCCATTGTCATAACTTCTTCATTGTTCCTCACAATCCCAAAATATAACAATTTGATTTATAAGGCCATAGGCAGTCAGCCCTAAAGCCCTAGGTTCTTCAGAAACTTTGTTGATCATAACCGAGTTCTTTTCTGTTTTAGTATAATTCTTTTGCCAAGTTTTATAATCAGGTAAACAAAACAATTTCTGCATTTTGCCAAATTTCTGCAATTCTTTCATCAGTCAGGTTTTTTCTCGTAACATGCTTTATAGATTTAATGCCTGCCCACTCTCCGATCAGAAAGACTCATATTGTACAGCACACCCATATTTTCAGAAGCTACTAGTGAGGAAAGAGAAAAAGAACACAAAGAACAAGTGCACTAGCAGAATTGCCAGAATCAGAATCATCTGCAACATTGCCGAATGCGTAAGCAGATTCCATAATAGTGGTCCTTGGGGCACGTAGATGTTTTCTCCTTGGTACTCAAGTAGCATGCTCATTTGGCTGCCATTAGGTTACCTGGATGGAACTGCTTCCTGCATCTCAGGAACCTGCTATGCTTTTCAGTCTCTCAGCACAGGTCTGACAGCAGAACCAGTGAAAGGCACCTTTGGCCTAAAATCAAAGTAAAACTCACACTCTACCCCTAACCTACTACTGAGCTTGAAACCATCCAATCCCTGTGCAAGAAAACCAACCAGTCCCTGAGCACACAACCAACCAATCACAGCATGAAAGTCAACATATCCTGAGCTTGTTTAAGCTCAGGAATTGAAATCCAACCAATTCTTACCCTCGAAATACTCTTCCTGGAAATCTCTGCCTCTAAGGGGCCCCATATAATCTCTGTGCCTAACAGAAGGCAGCTGCCATTTTCTCCTCTGCCAGAGGGAGCCACTCTCCTGGACTCATACCTCCTAAATAAATTCTTTGAGCCAGATTTTGGTGGAGAACCTTCAAGCAGAGCGGAAACCTTGCATGCAATCTCCCTAGCGGAGCAGAGCAGAGAAGCAAAGGGTACCTCTGCTCAGATACTCCATCACAGGAGCACAGCAAATGTGGCAACATTTCTAGGGGAGAGAAGCAGAGAAGTAACAGTTTGGTCCAGAGATAAGTAGAAATGAACATCTCTGCTGGGAAATTCCCTAGTGGAGCGGAGCAGAGAAGTGATGGGCATTTCTGCTGGGATAGTCACTAGTGGAGCAGATTAGAAAAGTGATGGACAAGTTTTCGGAAACTCCCTTAGGCGGTAGAGCAGTGTGGTGATGGACATCTCTGTTGGGAAGTTCTCTTAGCAGAGTGGAGCCCAGCCCTAATGACTCAGAGAGGAGCAACATTGCCACATCATGCTGGGGACAGTACCCCCACCAGAACACACCTGCAGGTAAGGCCTGACTTCCTGGCAGCCAGTATTGGTTTCTCCTCACAGCGTTAGGTTCCCAGGATACCTTCCCTTTACTGTTGCATATATAGCCTGACTCCCACCAGCTAGGGTAACTTTTTTGACAGTGCTGCAGGTATTTTGGATACTTCCCTCCATCGCTTCAGTTGTAGCCTGACTTCCCAATATTCAGGATTCCTTTATCCTCACAGCTGTAGATACCTTGACATCTTCCCTTCACAGCTGGAGGTATTGCCTGCCTTCTGACAGTTGAGTACCTTTCTCTTCAGAATTGTATGTATCCAGGATACCTCCCTCCACAACTTCAGATATAGCATGACTACATTAGATATAGTCATGACACCTTTCTCCTCAGCTGTCGGTATCCAGGATAACGTCCTTTCACAGGTATAGGTATAGCCTTCTTCAACAGTCATGGTACATTTTCCTCCAGACTTGTAACACTTGCACTATGGATATAAACACTTTTAGATTGTATATTTCTCCTTAATTATATGAAATAACTTATTCAGGTGTTAAATTTATGAATTTGTATTAGTTTCTGTTCTGTTATTGTGATATAATGTCTTTTTCAACTTATAAATGAGTTTAATTTGGCCCTTGGAATATATCCAGAGGAATACGTGATCACCATGAAAGCTGCATAGCAACAAATGCTAGAAATGGTAGCTGCAGTAGGATGCTAAGAACTCACATCCTTAACCTGTAGCATGAAACAGAACAGGAACTGGAAATGGTGTGTGGATATAAATCTCTGAACCTACTTCCAGTGACATATTTTCTTCGGCAGGACAGCATTTCCTAAATCTTCACCAATAATACCACCAATTTAGAAGGATTGATTTCTCTGAGTTGAAACTTACATGTTTGCTTTCTGTTAATGAACCAGTCCATGATGAAGAAAAACTCTGTAAGAAAACCATTAGATGCCGCAACACCTGTTACAGGAGTAAATGCTTACAAGAGAAAAACTTTTGTCAGTGAAAAATTATTGTTCAAGGAGTTAATTTAATTTTAACTACATGATGTCATGTGGGTATGTGAATGTTCATCCTGGTTCCTAGGAATGTTAGACCCTCAGATCTTCTTGTAGCAAGAATTAACAGGAAGTTGTCAAAAATCGGGTGTTGGTCCTGTGAATGAATTTAATTTTCTTTTTTTCTTTTTTTTTTTTTTCGAGACAGGGTTTCTCTGTGGTTTTGGAGCCTGTCCTGGAACTAGCTCTTGTAGACCAGGCTAGTCTCGAACTCACAGAGATCTGCCTGCCTCTGTCTCCCGAGTGCTGGGATTAAAGGCGTGCGCCACCACTGCCCAGCTGAATGAATTTTCTTAACTGCCCAGCTCTGTCTCTAGCCCTGTAAATGTTTTAAAGCCTATTTATATCATTTTGAAGTCAGGAAATAAGAACAAACTCATACAAGAGAAAAACCCTATTCATGTAAATATTTGTTAAGTAGTTTAGACATCACAGTAGTCTTTAGCAACCAGAGAAATAAATATTGTTTTTTTTTTATTTTTATCACAGTCTTGAAGGAAATAAATTAATTGCCATGTTCACTCAGGACTGATAATGTAGAGCCATGGATTGTCCTTTCTATTTTGAAATACTAAAGTTTGCTCTATGTGTGACAAATTCTTTTAGTGAAAATTATTTCTGTGTTGCTTATATTTTTCTATGACTTTTATTCATCTTCCATTGTGCTTTTACTCAGTGATTGGTATGTTTCTGCTGTAATGTATAAGATGAGACCCCATCATCTAAGGGGTCCATTGTTTATTTAAAAATCAGGCAGCAGCCGGGCAGTGGTGACGCACGCCTTTAATTCCAGCACTCGGGAGGCAGAGGCAGGCGGATCTCTGTGAGTTCGAGGCCAGCCTGGTCTACAAGAGCTAGTTCCAGGACAGGCTCCAAAACCACAGAGAAACCCTGTCTCGAAAAACAACAACAAAAAAACAAAACAAAACAAAAAAAAAATCAGGCAGCATGTGATCATACTATTCTAGTAAGGGTGTCTGTGAAAGGGGGAGCTGCAGAAGCTCTTTTGGTGTTCATGGCACTTTCTTTTCCTGAATAGACTTTCTGCATTCATGTGTATAATTCCCTAATAAGATGAAGATATGATACAATTAGGTGCAATGTGACACTGTTGGCCAGTGGGTTAGATTGTAGGAAGAAGAGTTTCTTTCTAGTGCCTTAAATCTGTAGTATCGTGTTGTGAGGAACTACTAAGTTCGTAGAGATAATTCCTGTACCGATATTTTGTTTATGATTTAACAAATAAAGCTTGCCTGATGATCAGACTGCAAAGCTAGCCACACTAGTCAGTCATAGATGCCAAGCAATGGTGGCACACACCTTAATTCTAAACAGCCACACTAGGTAGCCATGGAGGCCAGGCATTGGAGGTGCATGCCTTTAATACCAGCAGGCAGAGTCAGACAGATCTCTATGAGTTCAAATCTTCTCTAGGGTACATGAAGTTGATCCAGTCTAAAAGAGAAACTGAGCTCACACCGGTGATCCAAGCACTTGTGATCACATGACTTTAATCCCAGAAGTAGGGAGGTGGAGACAGGAATGCAGTGCCGTCTGTCTGTCTGAGGCAGTCGGTCAGAGGTAGATAGAGTCTTGGTGGTGGTTGACTGCTTTGCTCCTCTGGTATTTCAATTTTCTCCTTGATATCTGACTCTAGCTTTTGATTTTTTTTTTTTTTTTTTTTTTTGGTTTTTCGAGACAGGGTTTCTCTGTGGTTTTGGAGCCTGTCCTGGAACATAGCTCTTGTAGACCAGGCTGGTCTCGAACTCACAGAGATCCGCCTGCCTCTGCCTCCCAAGTGCTGGGATTAAAGGCGTGCGCCACCACCGCCCGGCTAGCTTTTGATTTTTAAAACCTGTTAGAGCTGGAGCTACAACTTCCAGCTTGCGGTGCTGATCATCTTACGTGTCTTAAGTAGATTTTCAGCATTTCAGATAGAGTGGGGTAAAAGCTTTTAATGCAAGGACTGCTTTTCTACGTTAAAAAATCATCTAATTCATTTTGTATTGAAAACTTAATATGTAATTAGGTGTGTTTATTGCAATCCCACTAGGTTGTATTTGTTGGGTTGTGTTTTGCTCCTTTTCCACACTGACTAATAAATTATTCTGACTTCTAAATGAGAGTCTCATGTGAATAGCAAAGCATATGCAGAGATGTTTAGCTGTTAAATACTAATTTCTTTCTATTTTTGCTTTTTTTTTTTAAAGATTTCCTATTTATTTATTATGTATACAATGTTCTGTGTGTGTGTGTGTGCCTGCAGGCCAGAAGAGGGCACCAGACCTCATTACAGATGGTTGTGAGCCACCATGTATTTGCTGGGAATTGAACTCAGGACCTTTGGAAGAGTAGGCAATGGTCTTAACCGCTGAGCCATCTCTCCAGCCCCTCTATTTTTGCTTTGATCATACCTCATGACTCTGAAGGATTAAGTCATTTTGAAGACAAGTACTCCTAAGTAAAAAAAAAAATATATATATATATATATAATGCTTGGCAATGAAATAATAAAAAAAACCCTAATCATCCACCTTCTCATCTGTAGAATGTATATCCAGACCCAGCAATAAAAATACTTAATAGACAATCTGTACCTCCACGACTTTCTCCTGAGGACAGAAGATAGGCCATGTAGATGGGGTAAAGGTGTACGCAGGGTGCAGCCCCATCAACAAAGAAACAGCAAAGATAGAAGTGGGTTTTCTGGGAAAACTGAAGTTAGTGTTCTTGTGGAAGAGTCACTGTCTGGTGCCTCCAAAGCAAAAACACAGTACACGGTAATTCCCAGTAATTTAAAATGTGCTGTTCTATTTGAATAAGCATAAATATTTCAAACGCAGTTTGAGAACATGTTCATTTAGCAAGACAACACTATTAACTTCCTCCCTAGGGTGTGGGAGTTCTCAAGCCCAAGCTTTGGGCCTGATTTACAATATGTGACATTAATTCTCACCTATGAACCAGGACTCAGATCTTACTGAAAACTGATTGGTTACATATGCCCTTAACCTTAGGGCCACTTTTATACCGATGTGTATTTTTGGTGTTTTGGTTGAACAGTATGTGTCTTAAGTTAAATGGCCTGATAGCCAGGCTCTCTCTTCTATTCCTGTGATCTCTGAGTTTGTTTCTGGGGTGGTACCATGATGCTTTGATTACTATGGCTCTGTGGCCCAACTTGAAATCAAATATAGTGACATCCCTGGCATTAGTCTTTTTACTTTGGATTATCTTGGTTACTCAGGTTCTTGTGTACTTCTATATGAATATTAAAATTCTTCCTCCCATTTCTCTGAGGAATGCCATTGGAATTTCAACTGAAATTACATTGAATCTCTAGATTGCTTCTGATAAAAATGTCATTCCTCACAATATTGAATTGTTCCAATCCATGACCACGAGTAATATTGCAAGTTCTAGTGTCTTCTCAAGATTTTTTCATTTGGTGCCTTTTTCTCTTTTTAAAACAATCTTATTGCCGGGTGGTGGTGGCACACGCCTTTATTCCCAGCACTTGGGAGGCAGAGGCAGGCGGATCTCTGTGAGTTTGAGACCAGCCTGGTCTACAAGAGCTAGTTCCAGGGAGGACAGGCTCCAAAACCACAGAGAAACCCTGTCTCAAAAAACCAAAATCAATCAATCAATAAATAAATAAATAAATAAATAAAACATCTACATACCAATTCCAGTTCTCTATCCCTGCAATCCTCAGTTTTGAAAGTTGCTTATTTCTTGTTTACTGTAACGGCATAAACGAACGCAGACAGATTGTAAAAATATATCTAGCTTTAATGGGGAAATAGACTTACAGAACCACTGTTCCTGCGGAGACCAGGAAAGCAGAAGCAAGTGCTGCGTGCACACTTGCCAGATTTATAGGTAAACATTAGCCCGAGGCGAACATGCCCCCTAAGGGGCAGGACTTATCCCTACAGTTTACTTAGGTAATATTATATCCTTCTGGAGTCTTTAATGGAGTTGAAGAATAGATAGTTATAGTTTTCCTTAATTATGATAAAAGATAAAATAGATATAAATATTGTAACTGTAATTCTTGCTTGATAACGGTTTTGGTATATTAATTTTACTATGTTAAAGTGAAAGCCTTCTTTTTTGTTTAAACAGAAAAATGGGAAATGATGTAGGTGGTTTTCTGTTTGTGTATTGCTTTCATTGGTTGAATAAAGAGATTGCCTTGGCCTTTTGATAGGGCAGCCCTTAAGTGGGTGGAGAAGACAGAACAGAAGGCTGGGAAGAAGGGAAGTGTGGCAGACACCATGAATCTCCTGCCTGAGACAGACGTAGGTTAGAATCTCTCCCGGTAAGCCACCACCTCTTGATGACATACAAATTATTAGAAATGGGTTGAATCAAAATGTGAGAGTTAGCCAATAAGAGGGTAGAGCTAATGGCCAGGCAGTGATTTAATTAATACAGTTTCTGTGTGATTATTTCAGGGGCTAAGCTAGCTGGGCAGAGGGATGCAGCCTGCTCCTCCTTACAACTGAAGAGCAGCTGAGACATCCAGCCTCATGGGCTGAAGAACTACTGGAGTCTTCAACTTTCCCTGCGTAGATGCCATTGTTGGACAAGCTGGACCACAGCTTGTGAGACATTCTAATAAATCCACTTTCTACATGCGTGGAGAGACTGATTTTTGCCAGTCCTGCTCATGTAGAGAGTCTGAGTTGTACAGCCATGGTTTTTTTCACTTGCACATTGATGAAGATGAGCTGGCTAACATTCATAAAGTGCTGGCTAGTACTCATAAAGACAATATTCCTAACTTCATTATTTTCTAAATATTCAATTTATCCTAAGGGTACACTTTTTATTATGCATTTATGAAGAGTACGCCCTGAATTCCAGAAGAAAACTATGAAAAAAAAATGAAGCCATCATCCACTCCTGTGGTGGAAGACAAACCTATAATTTTGTTTTCTTATCTGATTCTTGTAAGTCTCTTCTCCACCTCTGAAGTGCCCGTGTGTCAGGTAAAAAGTACCTTTAGTTCACCTGACATCATAGTGGAGCCACAGAACAAACGTCTCCTTTTGTGTTCTTAAATTTCTCTTTAACATTGCTATTATTCTGCGCACCCTTCCACCTGTGGGACAGGGAATCCCTCCACTCCAGCTTGAGGAAAGGGCTGTGAAAGCTGTTCACACCCCGTGCAGGAGGAAGAAGAGGACGGGCCTGTGGAGTGCGGGGAGAAGGCGGGATTAGCTGTTGGAGCCAAGGTCAACAGTTATTGAAATGCAAATCTCTGCTGATCTGGGAAAGTCTGGGTAGGCAGTGGAAGTTTGGCTCAGGAGTCAACAAGCCCTGTGTCTTTAAGCACGGGGAAACCCTAAAGGCGGGGCTCTTGTCACTCAAGCCTCACCAACCAATCAGTGCCTCCGGGCCGAACTGCCAGTCAGAAGTCGTGCAGGGCTCTTCCGTGAGCGTCGCCGCTCCTTTTGGTTTGCGGAGGAGGAGGGAGCAGAGTTTTCTCGTGTTGTTCTGCCCGTGCCGCTGCAGGGAGCTAGGAGAGGAGCATGGGCGAGCCGGGAAGCCACGACGTGGTGAGCGAGGGGCTGCTGTCCCCAGATGGGGAAGATCAGATGCGGAGATCCAGGATCCAGCGTGGCGGGTCCTCAGGGCCGGGTGGGAATCTGCAGTCATATTCCGTGTCCTGTGAGCTCCCATGCTGTCCCTGCTGCTCCCTGGACCCTGGCACAGTCCTGTGTATAACTTTGCTCTGTGGGCTGCAGCCGTGCGGAGCGAGGGGCGCAGGGAGCTGTGTGTGGAACCGTATTTGGAGTCAACAACAATGCGCTTTTTGTGCAGCCAGGGAAGGCGGGTTGCCTAACTCGGAGAGGCCTGGTTTCTCTAGTATGTTCTAGACGTTCATCACTTTGCATTTAATCTTTACGTGTACGGTCCATTTACAGCTAATTGTGTGGAGGTTGTAAAAGGCATCTCGTGTGTCGGGTAGCGCTGCACAGTTCGCTGTGATGTCCTAAGAGTAGGATTTGGTGACATTAAGGACTTAATAATGCTAGCTAGGTAGTAAGTCTCAAAGTAGAATTTAGCTGCGGGAGGACTGCTTCTGAAATACCTTAAAAATAAGTATATGTTAACCAGGCCTGGTAAATGTTGTGCCCAGATTATGACCCCCAGAAGAGAGACCACCAGAGAGGCCCAGACTGTAATAAGCAAGGTTTAATCAGCATAATACAAACATGTTTGGAACTCATCTCCATCCCCGTTACAAGGTAGAGAGGAGTTGTATCTCCTCTGTGGGGTAAGCTTTTAAAGGCATAACTACAAAGAGAATCTTTGAAGATGCTTTGGCATGGGTACAAGGACTTTTACTCCCTCCCATTCTGTTAAGTCAGCTTATTCCTTGTTCTTAGAGCAAGGCCACTGTTCCTGAGTTAGGCCATCTTTATCAGCCTGTACCAGGTGGCTGGCTGGGCTGAGCTATGTGACCTTGTGCTCGGAATCTCCTGGGTGGGAGAGGGGAAGGCCACTATCTTCCTGGGAAACCAGAATAAGGGGTGAGGGTCCCACAGTAAAGATAAGGATACTAGGGTACTTATTATTTTTTCACCAGATTTCCAGACATTTAGCTCTTTACACAGGAGACATCCCTGACTGACAACCAGCCTCGAGGCCCATTCTTCTAACAAGATGCTCAGGGAGGCATTCCAGAGTCACAGCCGACCTTATGGCCTGGTGTGCCTTACAGTTCCAGTTTTAAGCATTGTTCTGAGAGAGGGGCAGTATGACACCAGGTGACAAGTATTTGAAAAGGAAAACACTGTTGCTTTAAGGACTGGTCTGGTCAAGCAAGGCTTTTATTTAGGCCCTCAGGCAGAGAGGAGGAACATTCTTGGGAAGAGGGAGAACCAGCCTGGAGCCTAGGCCTTCTTAGCTTTGTGTAGGTGGCTTTTATGTATTGAGAATAAAACAGAACTCAGAATATTCAGCAGGTGATGGTCTGGGTCCAGGGCCTCTGTGGAGGGGTTCCTTCTGATCCTAAGAGCCCAGCTCTTCCCCCCACCAGGAGCTATGGTTATGTCTCAAGGGCAGTGTAGGCTTAATCCGTACTGTTCCTGAGATGCCCTGTGTTCCCCTTGTGTAACAAACACTGCTGGATTAGCCTCCTCCTGAATTTGTCTCATTGTAGGGTAGTTTCTGCTGACTTCATAGAAGCTCCCCATTTCTTTTCATCCCCTGTAAGTAGTAGACAAGATGCTGTTCTTCTTAAGAAGCTTGCTTGGCAGGAGACACAGCTTGTGCAAGACCGCCCCACGCCAGCTTTTATCTTTTCTGTCTTCTCCTTTGCCTGTCTTTCTCCTTCCCTGGCACTTTCCCCTCAGGACCCTGTCACCAAAGAATGACCTGCTGCATCAGGTCACTGGTGTCCTTCAAAAATAATTCTGATAGGCCGGGCGGTGGTGGCGCACGCCTTTAATCCCAGCACTCGGGAGGCAGAGACAGGCGGATCTCTGTGAGTTCGAGACCAGCCTGGTCTACAAGAACTAGTTCCAGGAACAGGCTCCAAAACCACAGAGAAACCCTGTCTCAAAAAACCAAAAAAAAAAAAAAAAAAAAAAAAGAAATAATTCTGATAATGTCTTTGCTGTAAGTCTCCCATCTGCCTAAGTGTCCACACTTGCAGTCTCCTGTCCCCATTTAAATTGTTCAGAGTGTAACCTGACACATGACCCTGAAAGAAGCTTAGGGATGACAGTAGATGTGGAATGCAGACTCTGTCTGTGCTGCTCCTCTGAGCATTAGACAGAGATAGATGCAGGCTCTCGTTACAGAGATTTTTCTCTATTAATCTCTTAATTGTGAGGAGTGATTTCTCCCTGGGAGAACATAGTATTTCTAGAATAGCTGCATTTGCAGCCTTTTAGAAAACTGTTTCTGAGACTGTTCTCTGCTGGTGACCCAGGTGGCCCTGATTTCAGACTGTTGCACTCCAGGGCGATGACTTTGTTGTCCTCCATATTACATCTCCAAAATTCTTAAATTAAATGATTGCACCACCTCAGAATTTTAAAATTATCCATTTGAGTCATGAGTCGGGGTCGACTGTCCATTGCAGAAACAGGAGAAGGATTTCCACGTGGAGCCTTCAGACCGGAATAGGAGGAATCGTTTGTGTACACTGCAGGGGGAAACAGGGCAGGCGGTCAGCTGCTGAGGTCCAGTATGGAAAAGGCCCTGGGTGTGGCAGGAGGAGTAAGTCTGTAATTGCCCAGCATGTAACTCATGTCATGTGAATAAACACTGGCCACATTGGTGGTGTACAGTGTGAAAGAGTTACCTTGAGGCGATGAATATTGGCTATGCAATTAGGGAACTCTCTGTGCAGACTGCTCAGTCCTGCTTCACAGTTAAGTCAGCTTAGAGATTTGAGAAATAAGCCATTTTCGTGTGTCATCTTACAGATTTCAGCAGCCAACTTGTGTACATAGGCAAGATCAATCGGTTGGAACACCCCTCTTTGTCCAATGCATTTCTGTTATTAGCAAAGTTGAGAAGCCCAGTGCATAAGATGAGCACTGGCCAGCAAAGGCCCTTTTCAATCTATGAAGCCTAGAAAGGCACCCTAAGGGTAAGATTCCAGCCATTAAATCCTTCAATTTATGGAAGGATTAGGCAACTTGATTCCTAATCCCAAAAGGCAACTTCATACGGAGCCTGCAGCAACTCTGGTCCAAGCATGGTAGCTTCCATCACTACTTAGAAGCCAAATTTGGGGGCATAATCCATGTTGTACTAGTTCTGGATACAAGAAAGATACAAAATTTATTGGTCATAGGTTTTTCCTTTGTGCTTTTATTTAGTTCACCCATTTTGCACCTAGCTACGTTTTGCACCTAAGTTTGGCATAGAAATTCAGTGAGGAGACTTAGAGTTCATTGCATGAAGCTGTGAAGATAAAGTCAGTGTTGTATTATGTTGAGATGATGGGATATTGAGATACCCAAGTTATGAGACATCTGCTATGGAGAGCTACATACAGGGAGTAGAAGTATCATAAGAGAGACATGTATGAAAATTTTCAGGGACAGTTATCTAAGCCCTTTGAGAATGAAGCCCCTCCTGTCTGAGACAGAGCTACAGGATTTGTCGTTTGCCCTGTTGAGTTTTAGTCTTGCCTGGGTCCAGTCTTCCCTCACTGTGTCCACACTCCTTTCTTTCTTTTTATTTAAATTTATCCTCATGCAATACATCCCAAATGGAATTTCCCCTCCCTCCACTACTCCCTGTCCTCTCCACTGCTCCTCTTTCCACCAGATCCACTTCTAAATTTCTCTTCAGAATATGACAGAAATCCCAAGGATATCAACAAACTCTTGTATAACAAGGTACAATAAGACCAGGCATAAGCACTTATATCAAGGATGGACAAAGCAACCTAGTAGGAGAAAAAGATTTCCAAGAATAAGCAAAAGAGTCAGAGACACCCCCTCACCCACTGTTGGAAGTCCCACAGAAACAACAAACTGATGTGGGATTCCCCTCTGTATGCTGTAAATACCATTGGTTAATAAAGAAGCTGCTTTTGGCCTATCACAGGGCCAAATAGGGCAAGGTGGGCATTCCAGGCAGATAGAGGAAAAGAGAGTAGGTGAAGTCAAAAACAATCATGTAACTGCCGCAGGAGACATACACCAGACAGGACCTTACCATTGGTAGGCCATAACCATGTGGCAATATACAGATTAATAAAAATGGATAAACTTAAGATATGAGAGCTAGCTAGAAATAAGCATAAGTAATAAGCCAAGCAGTGTTTTATTTTATTTATTTATTTATTATTTTTTGGATTTTCGAGACAGGGTTTCTCCGTAGCTTTTTGATTCCTGTCCTGGAACTAGCTCTTGTAGACCAGGCTGGCCTCGAACTCCCAGAGATCCGCCTGCCTCTGCCTCCCAAGTGCTGGGATTAAAGGCGTGCGCCACCACCGCTCGGCTGCCAAGCAGTGTTTTAATTAATACGATTTCTGTGTGGCTATTTCTTGTGGCCAAGACTGAATGAACAGCCTCCACCTACACTAAACTGCCGAACCGTAACATGTATGCAGAGATCCATGTTCCCACCCTTGCAGTCCCTGTGATTACTGTTTCTGTTTCTGTGAGACTCGAGCTCTGCTTACTTGATTTTGTGGGCTGTGTTAGGAAAATTTTTGATTATCAATTTTTTTTTTGAAGATGTTTTCTGGGCCTTTGAACTGAGATTCTTCTCCTTTTATTCCTATTATTATTAGGTTTGGTGCTTTCATTTTGTTCCTACAATCCTCATTCTCTACTTCCACAGGATTCCTAGAGCTTGGGCTTGGGTAGGGGTCTGTGCATGTACTCCCATTGCTGTCAGAAGAAGCCTCTCTGATGATTGTTGGGCTAGGCACCAATATATGATTACAGGAGAATTTAGGTACACATCATTTCGTTAATTTTTTTTTCTTTCAGTCAGTTGTATCTTGGTTCTACCTAATTCTCTGAACATCCAAGTTCTGGGTGCTGGCCATCCTGGCAGTGTTAGGTATGGGCTTCCTTTCACATCTTATGCATTAGACCAGCCATTGGTTGGCCAGTACAGAAGCTCTGAGCCACCATTGGCCTAACATATCCTGCAGGCAGGGCAAGTGTGAGTCAAATGTGTCCCAATGCATCACTAGGAGCCTTATGTGGTTACAGAAGATGGTTGGTTCAGCCTCCATAGTCTTGATTACTAGGAGTTCTCACTAGGGTCACCCTCATAGTCCCAGATTGTGTGCACTGCATTGTTTCCATGTCCTCCACTAAAATTAGCTCTACTTTCCAGTCACCTCCCCTGTGCTCTCCACCTCTGTCCCTTTCTTACTCACCTGACCCCTCGGGTTCCCATGCGCACCTGCTTCTAATGCATCCACATGATCTATTTCCTCTTCCTAGGGAAGCCATACATCTCCCCTACAATCCTTTTTGTTTCTTAGCCTCTCTGATTCTATGGGTTGTACTGTTATCAGCGTGATTGAACCTTGTGGCATGAGATCTAACAGGCCTTAATAATAGTTGATTTCGGCTTAGGAATGCCCCGTTTATAACCCCTTTTGGGGTGACCTTGTTTGCTGCAATTGAAACATTGACATTTCCAAAAGTTTTCACTGTAGATCTGAATGAGTCATCAGTAATAACCGTGCAACAGATTCACTACTGCATTTAAGAAATTAGCCCACTACTTCTTAAGTGTGCTCTATTGGTTTCTAGGACATAGACAGAAT
Source organism: Chionomys nivalis (assembly GCF_950005125.1). NCBI lineage: Eukaryota > Metazoa > Chordata > Mammalia > Rodentia > Cricetidae > Chionomys > Chionomys nivalis. The sequence continues at coordinate 5,865,992 of NC_080106.1, forward strand.
TAAAAATAAACTTTGGACCAAAATATCACACAAATGACCTCTAGCTCAAATTTTTATGGAGTCTATCTAATTCTGACTAAAATCCTTTCATCGCTATCTCTACTTTCTGCCATTACTCTCAATATCCCCATCTTCCTGGTCCAGAAAGAACAGATAATTAAGTTCTGTGCACAGCTTTCTATGGTTTTTGCCAACTAAAGTCTTGATATCTCCCACATTCTTCTGAAAGACAACATTCCCTGGTTTTTCCTAGGAACAAATTCAGTTTTGGTGTCCTGTTTTTGTTCTAACTTGCTTCTCCATGCTGTAATTAACTCGATTGGCCAAAGGATTCCAGGCAAAAACCGGATTATTTGGCTGATGCTTTTGAGTTATAGTCTGCCATTTTGGGAGTTTAGGATAGAAATTCAAGCTGGTCACGAAAAGGATATTCCATGGGCAAAGACTGTTTGCTGGGTTTCCTCTTGCCTTCTCGCTGTCTCATGCTCAGATAGCTACCTTTTCCATTCCAGGCCCGTAGCACAATTAATAGAAAAACAGAGATAGATAGTGGGGTTCAACCTGAAGGTCAAAAAAGCAAAACAGTCAGCCCCTGGCTCTTACCTCTACCTCAGTCTGAAATGGCGGTCCTGCCTCCAGGCATTCCAGAATGACACTGTCTGAGAGCTGTCTCATCCCGTTATTTCTCTCTAGGACTGGGATTAAAGGCATGCACCACTACAGCCAGGTTTTTATGGCAAACTAGTGAGGCTACTACCCTTTGGTCTTGCCTTGGGCGTGTCTTTCCTCATTGTATCCCCATTAATGTCTTTCAGAATATGACTAGTGTGCTGTGCAATTGTGTAACTTGTTTTCTGAATTTACAAGATGCTACTGTCAAGAGATTGTCTTGTGTGTCTGGAGAGACCTCGGACATTGGAGCGGTATAGGGGTTATTGCAGATTATGAAGATCGTTGAAGTGACAGATTGTATTTTCTTCATGGATGACCATTAGCCTATAATGAGCCTATGTAGTTGATTGAATCTAAAACTTACCAGATGATGATATATTTGAACATATGTTTATTTGGTGACTTTTTTTCAATTGCTTGTGAACCTTTTATTAGGAAGAGACTCTCTGGATGGTTTTCCTCTTGGGTGGGGGGTGATATGGGTCTCTATAGCATCAATTCATTTCCTGTCCTGTGTGTCTACTGTGTTGTAGTTGATCCTCAGCCAGCTTCCTTCTTGTGCTGTCAGGCCTTCACCACCGTTAAAGACTCTATCTCTACATCACATAAGATATAGGAGAAGCAACTGCTATTCAGTGCTAAGCCAGTTTGCTACCTTTCTGTTTTTTAATTGTTTGTTTGTTTGTTTGTTTGTCAAAACAAGGATTTTCTTTGTAGCCCTAGCTGTCTTGAAAGTAGCTCTGTCCACTCAGCTGGCTCCAGAATGACCTCAAACTCACCGATCCCCTTGACTTGGTATCCCAGATGCTGGGATTAAAAGTGGGCCAACATTCCTGGCTTTTTGTTTTATTGTGTGATGTGCCTAGAATGTAGGTTTTTTTTTTTTTAAAAAAAGATTTATATATTAGCCGGGCGGTGGTGGCGCATGCCTTTAATCCCAGCACTCAGGAGACAGAGGCAGGCGGATCTCTGTGAATTCGAGGCCAGTCTGGTCTACAAGAGCTAGTTCCAGGACAGGAACCAAAAAGCTACGGAGAAACCCTGTCTCGAAAAAAAAAAAAAAAAAAAAAAAAAGATTTATTTATTTATTATGTATACAGTGTTCTGTCTGTATGCTTGTTGGCCAGAAGAGGGCACCAGATCTCATTACAAATGGTTGTGAGCCACCATGTGGTTGCTGGAAATTGAACTCAGGACCTCTGGAAGAGCAGTCAGCGCTCTTAACTTCTGAGCCATCTCTCCAGCCCCTAGAATGTTGGGTTTTGACCATGCCAAGCATTATACTTCGCTTATACTTTGAATTTTCAAATTTGGCAGAAATTATCATTTGGTTTCCCAGGATGGCATGTATTCACGACAAAAATACTGCCTGTGTCTTCTGATTCACTGGATTGCACACACATCACCTTCTTCCTGCCTGTTGCTTTTGTTTTTTGTTTTGTTTTGTTTTGTTTGTTTTTTTGAGACAGAGTTTCTCTGTGGTTTTGGAGTGTTGCTTTTGTTTTTAATTTTTTAATGAAAATCCATATTTCACCTATAAGCATGGACATGCACCACACGGGTACCTGATCCTCACAATGATCAAAGATGTTTTCAAAAACCCTGAACTTGAATAATTGATAGTAATGTTCCCTGAAGCAAATAGTAGTAATTGAGCCCTCCTCAATTGCAAGACGAGCAAGAGCTCTTTACTAATGAGACATCTCTTTGACTCTGTGTGGATTATTTATTATCCACACTTAATTTGCTAATGTTTCCATCTGTCCACTTGTAACTGTTTAAAACTCGTAGTGCCTTTTAGTAAAATCTTACTGATGCTACAGCTTCAAGTGGAGAAGTTTAGGTTTCTGAAAGATGAATACAGAACTCTGTAGCAATGTCAGTAAGATACTGCTGAGTTCTTTCTATTTTTTGTTTGCTTGACTGATTTTTGCATGGGAGATGGGGTTGTACTATGTACTTCGGGCTGTCCTGGAACTGACTGCACAGACTAGGCTGGCATTCAGCTCCAAGGCAGATTTTCCTCCCTCCGACTTCTGATTGCAGTGTTTAAAGGCATGAGCAATCTACACAGCCTGTCCTTTGATTTTCTTTTTTGTATTTACCAATTGTTGATGTAATTTCTCTCCTGTGTCTGCTGTACTGTTGATGTGTTTACTGCTCTCTCTCTGTTTTTTCATTGTCATTTCTCTTGCAAGGTGATATCCCCTCTACAGGGTACAGAAATGACAGAGGCGAACCTTCCATTCAGTTTCCTTCCAGCGTGACTTGGTGATTACATTGTAATGTCTATATACTGGAATGGTGCAGGGAGCACCAGAATCATGTGACTATGTTGTCAAGGAGCTGTACATTTACATTGTTGTCACTCTCATGCTCTCTGCTGTACACATGTCTGGGTCATTTCAGAGTGCAGTGACCTATGATGATGTGCATGTTGACTTCACTTGGAAAGAGTGGACATTGCTGGATCCTTCCCAGAGGAATCTCTACAAAGATGTGATGCTGGACACCTACCATAACCTCAGTATCATAGGTAAACCTGAATTTTCCATCATGTTTTTAAATAAGGAGACAGCTGTTCCTTGGTTTTTTCATATTCTTCTGTAATATGATTGATGAAGAATGAGGTGAATAAATGTGTCATGGTTCTAAGGTTCACTGAGGATAGTAATTTAAATGTTGCACAATTTTTAATAATATATGTTTTCAACTCTATTGTAGGATACACTTGGGAAAACCGTAATATTGAAGAATGTTGTCAAAGTTCTAGAAAACATGAAAGGTAATTATCATTCCCAAATGGATACAAATGTTCCTCTGAAGAAATTGTAATGTGTCCTGGAAATTTTACACTAAAGAACAGTATAAATAAGAAAAGCTTCATGTGGATGATGATTATTAAATTCTCACAAAACCGTATACCTCAGTTTCAATTAGGTGAATTGCATTTGCAAGGCATTATTTTAAGAAATAAGACCAGAAACAATGCCTTCACAGATATCACCATTGGAATCACAGCTCAATGAGAGCTATTCGGTAGAACTGATAATCCATTAATTTCTCACCACTCATTTGTTTATTTAGTATACAGTCTATATATATTTAGTATACTGTCTATATGCTTGCTGGCCAGAAGAGGGCACCAGATCTCATTACAGATGGCTGTGAGCCACCATGTGGTTGCTGGGAATTGAACTCTAAAAGAATAGCAGTCAGTGCTCTTAACCTCTGAGCCATCTCTCCAGCCCCCCAAAAGGTATACATTTTGAAGAGGTAACGAGTCCATCCCTCAAACCTTCTAATAAGCAAACAGTCCATAGTAAACTAGTGTTACTCATAATCTTGCTGAGTCTGTGCTGAGTTTAGTGAAATGGGCATTTAGAGTCAAGAGCCAAGGGACAGTTGTTAAGAAGAAACCTCACTTTCTTTCTTTTTTTTTAAACTTTTATTTTATGTGCATTGGTGTTTTACATGGTGTATGTCTGTGTGAGCGTGTTGGATCCCCTAGGCAGAAGTTACAGACAGATGTGAGCTGCCATGGAGGTGCTGGGAATCGAACTAGGGTCTTCTGGAAGAGCAGTCAGTGCTCTTCATCCCTGAGTCATCTCTCCAGCTCCCAAGAAACCTCACTTTCTATACCATATGTCTATATATGAATTTTTCCATTTTTCTACAAATATGTGAAAAATCTCATATTGAAAAGATTCTATAAATGTGAACTCTTTATTAAAGTATTTTTCCATCATAGGCATCTTCAAAGATGCAAAACAACCCAAAATGGAGGGGAACACATGAGTACAAACCTAATAATAGAACCCTAAGATCCGAGTCCTCTTTACAATTGGACTAAATTATAAAATTTATTCATAGAGATGCAAAGATTCAATGGTGTATTAAACATGGTTGAACTTTTACATGTGTCAATTATCCTTACAGACCTGAAAGAAATTATCCTGGAGAGAAATCTTCTGTTTATATTCAATGTGTTAAAGCCTTTGCATATGACAGACATCTTCAAAGGCATGAAAGCACACTTATTGGAGAAAAACCTTTTGAATGTCATCAATGTGGTAAAGCCTTTGCTTATCACTGCTATCTCCAAAGGCATGGAAGAACACATACTGGAGAGAAACCCTATGAATGTAATCAGTGTGGTAAAGCCTTTAGAGAACAAAGCAATCTTCGAAGGCATAAAAGAATACATACTGGAGAGAAACCCTATGAATGTAATCAATGTGGTAAAGCCTTTGCCTATCAGATAGGTCTCCAAATGCATAAAAGAACACATACTGGGGAGAAGCCCTATCAGTGTAATCAGTGTGGTAAAGCCTTTGCAATACAAGGTAATCTTAAAAAGCATAAAAGAACACATACTGGGGAGAAGCCCTATGAATGTTATCAATGTGGTAAAACCTTTGCTTGTCACAGTGCTCTTCAAATGCATAAAAGGATACATACTGGGGAGAAACCCTATGAATGCAGTGAATGCGGTAAAGCCTTTATTCAACATAGTCATCTCCTGATACATAGAAGAACACACACTGGAGAGAAACCCTATGAATGTATTCAGTGTGGTAAAACCTTTGCTCATCACAATGCTTTTCAAATGCATAAAAGTACACATACTGGAGAGAGACCATATCCATGTAATCAATGTGATAAATCCTTTACATGTCACAATAATCTTCAAATACATAAAAGAACACATACCGGAGAGAAACCCTATCAATGTAATCAATGTAGTAAAGCCTTTACATACCACAATAATCTTCAGATACATAAAAGGACACATACTGGAGAGAAACCTTATGGATGTGATCAGTGTGGTAAAACCTTTTCTCATCACAATGCACTTCAAATACATAAAAGAACACATACTGGAGAGAAACCCTATGAATGCAATCAGTGTGGTAGAGCCTTTGCACAACAAGGTAATCTTCAAATGCATAAAAGAACACATACTGGAGAGAAACCCTATGGATGTGATCAGTGTGGCAAAACCTTTAAACAACAACGTAGCCTTCAAATACATAAAAGAACACATACTGGAGAGAAACCCTATGGATGTGATCAGTGTGGCAAAACCTTTAAACACCAACGTAGCCTTCAGATGCATAAAAGAACACATACTGGAGAGAAACCCTGAGAATGTAACCAATGTACTAAAACCTTTGCATTAATAAGCAATCTTTGAAATCATCTGAAAAAGATGTACTGCAGAAATACCCTAAAAATATAGTCAGTGTTGCAAAGTTTTGCACTTTATACAGGAGTTAACGTCTTGTATACAATCAATCTGTTAAAGCCTTTGTTTCTTTTTTTTTTTTTTTTTTTTTGGTTTTTCGAGACAGGGTTTCTCTGTGGTTTTGGAGCCTGTCCTGGAACTAGCTCTGTAGACCAGGCTGGTCTCGAACTCACAGAGATCCGCCTGCCTCTGCCTCCCAAGTGCTGGGATTAAAGGCGTGCGCCACCATCGCCCGGCTAGCCTTTGTTTCTTACAATAGTCTTTGAGTGCCTATAAAAAATTCTGAGAGTGTATTTTTATAAAGTATTTGGTAAGCTCTCGATCCAACACACCTTACACCCTTACATAAAAGAGCATTCATTCTGTGGAAAATTTTGACAGTGTCAACAATCTGTTCAAGATTCATGATGTTGAAAAAAAAAAAACGATTCATGATGTTGTATTTTATATTGTTTCCATCCGAAAACTCATAGACAAAATCAGTTTATGAAGTTATGAAGCTCTATGTGAAGTTGTCAAAAATCAGACCTCGGTCCTGGTAATAAACTTTCCTAACTGTCCAGCTCTGTGTCTAGCCCTGTCAATATTTTAAAGTCTGTTTAGATCATTTTGAAGTCAGGAAAGAAGAACAAACTCATACAAGAGAAAAACCCTATTCATGTAATTATTTGGTAAGTACTTTAGACATCACGGTAGTCTTTTTTTTTTTTTTTTTTTTTGGTTTTTCGAGACAGGGTTTCTCTGTAGCTTTGGTGCCCATCCCGGAACTAGCTCTGTAGACCAGGCTGGCCTCGAACTCCCGGAGATCCGCCTGCCTCTGCCTCCCGAGTGCTGGGATTAAAGGCGTGCGCCACCATCGCCCGGCAATCACGGTAGTCTTTAGCAACAAGAAAAAACTCCTGTTTCTTTTATTTTTCATCACAGTCTTGAAGGGAGTAAATGAATTGCCATGATCACTCAGGACCAGTGATGGAGAGCACTGCATTGTGCCTTCTGTTTTGAAATACTAAAGTTTGCTCTATGTGTGACAAATTCTTTTAGTGAAAATTATTTTGTGTTCCTTATATTTTTTCTGTGACTTTCGTTCATCTTCTCTTGTGCTTTTACTTAGTGATTGGTATGTTTCTGCTATAATATATAGAATGGGATACCCATCTTCTAAGTGGTCCATTTTTTATTTAAAAATCAGGCAGTATGTGATCATACTATTCCAGTAAGGGTGTCTGTGAAAGAGGGAGCTGCAGAAATTCTTTTGGTGTTCATGGTGTTAAACAGGTGGATAGGGCAGATGCCATACCTTGTGACATAATCCGTGTGGCAGAAAGCAGACATTATAGGTCTACTTAATTTGCTTATCTGATCTTGATTTAATTTTGGTAAGTGATATTTATCCAGAAAGTTGTCCATTTCAAATTTTCCAATTTTGTGGAGTACAGGCTTTTGAAATATGATCAAATGATTCTCTCAATTTCTTCCACATCTGTTGTTATGTCCCCCTTTTCATTTCTGATTTTGTTAGACTTTCTGATTTTTATCTTTACTGATTTCTCATTTGTCAGATGACTGTGAGAACTGCACCTTTCTTGTCTACACTACATGTAGCAATAGAAAATGAAGGGTAAGCCGGGCGATGGTGGCGCACGCCTTTAATCCCAGCACTCGGGAGGCAGAGGCAGGCGGATCTCTGTGAGTTTGAGACCAGCCTGGTCTACAGAGCTAGTTCCAGGACAGGCTCCAAAGCCACAGAGAAACCCTGTCTCGATAAAAAACAAAAACAAAAAAAATTTCTTCCTTCCTTCCTTCCTTCCTTCCTTCCTTCCTTCCTTCCTTCCTTCCTTCCTTTCTTTCTTTCTTTTTGTCGTTTTAGAGCCTGTCCTGGAACTAGCTCTTGTAGACCAGGCTGGCCTCGAACTCACAGAGATCCACCTGCTGCCTCCCAAGTGCTAGCTGGGATTAAAGGTGCAGGCCACCACCACAACACGGCCAGAGGGCTTTTCGTATGTTCATTTGTTTGCTATGTGGAGAAGAAAAATTTAAATCCCAAGCTTTTTGTAGCTAGAATTGTTGCAGAGATGAGATGCAAATATGTTATTATCCTCTGTGTTTCTTCAGAGTCTTTTGTTAGATGCTAGGATAGCTACATGAGCTTGCTTCTTAGATCCATTTGACTTGAAAATCGTTCTCCAGCCCTTTACTCTGAGGTAATGTCTATCTTGGATGCTGAGGTGTGCTTCTTGTATACAGTAGAATGTCAGTTTGTGATTTTGTGTCCAGCTTGTTACCCATTGTCTTTTTTTGGTGTTTTTAGTCCATTGATATTGAGAGTTTTCAATGACCAATGATTGTTAATTGCTGTCATATTGTTGGTGATGGTTGTAGAGTTGTGTGTGTGTGTGTGTCTTTTTCGGTTTTGGTGGTGTGATATTATCTATCACTTCTGTTTATGGGGTTAGTCAGCTTTGTGGGGTTGGAGTGTTCCTTCTAGTACCTTATATTGGGCTTGGGCTTTAGTTTGATACTGTTTAAATTTGACTTTGTTGTGAAATATCTTTTTTTTTTTTGAGTGAAAGCTCATGATTTTATTGTCTTCATAACAAGGTCAGCTTAGAACTGGATCACTTGGCCCTTTCTCTTCTTATCACCACCCAGTTCAAAATGCTTGCATCTCTTAATAGCCAGCATCCTCTTAGATCTGCAGTTGGGCTCCACACATTCCAGTCTCAGCACAATCTTCTTTGTAGTTTTCGCCTTTTTGCGGAAAATAGGCTTAGTCTGCCCACCATAGCCACTCTGTTTCCTGTCATAACGCTGCTTTCCCTGGGCATACAAAGAATCTTTGCCCTTCTTGTACTGGGTCACTTTGTGGGGTTGGTGCTTGCCACATTTCTTGCAGAATGTCCGGCGGGTCTTAGGAACGTTCACCATGTTGGCTGGTGCGATATCGGCACAGAAAGAAAAAGCATGAAATATCTTGTTTTGTTTTGCCAGTCTATGATGGTTGAGCATTTTGCTGGGTACAGTCGTCTTTGATGACATCCTTAGTCCCTTGTAGTCTACAGTCATCAGTCCAGGCCCTTCTGGCTTTTGGGGTTTCTGTTGAGGGGGCAGGTGTGATTATAATAGGTTTCCCTTTATTTGTTACTTGGACTTTTTCCCTTGCTGTTTTTAATATTCTTTCATTGTTCTGTATGCTTAGCATTTGAGTATTATGTGGCGAGGTAGTTTATTTTTCTGGCCCAATCTATTTCGTTTGTTTTTTTTTTGGTTTTTTGAGACAGGGTTTCTCTGTGGTTTTGGAGCCTGTCCTGGAACTAGCTCTTGTAGACCAGGCTGGTCTCGAACTCACTCGTTTGTTTGTTTTGTTTTTGTTTTTCGAGGCAGGGTTTCTCTGTGGTTTTGGAGCCTGTCCTGGAACTAGCTCTTGTAGACCAGGCTGGTCTCGAACTCACAGAGATCCGCCTGCCTCTGCCTCCCGAGTGCTGGGATTAAAGGCGTGCGCCACCACCGCCCGGCCCTGGCCCAATCTATTTCATGTTCTGTAATCTTCTTGTACCTTTATAAGCACATTGTTATTTACATTGGGAAAATTTTCTTCTTTGATTTTGTTTAAATATATTCTCTGCGTTTCTGGGCTCGATTTTTCTCATTCCTGTATTCCTACTATTCTTATATATGATTGGTTCATAGTGCCCACCATTTTCTGGATATTGTGTGGTAGGAATTTTTTAGATTTAACATTTTTTGATTGAAGAATCCATTTCCTTTGATGTCTTCAACATCTGAAATTCTTTCTTCCATCTCTCTCTTTTTTTTTTTTTTTGGTTTTTTTTTTTGGGGGGGGGTTTTCGAGACAGGGTTTCTCTGTGGTTTTGGAGCCTGTCCTGGAACTAGCTCTGTAGACCAGGCTGGTCTCGAATTCACAGAGATCCGCCTGCCTCTGCCTCCCAAGTGCTGAGATTAAAGGCGTGCACCACCACCGCCCGGCTTCTTTCTTCCATCTCTTATACTCTATTAGTGATGCTTGATGCTGTAGTTCCTGTTCACTTACCCAGATTTTCCATTTCCAGGTTTCCTTCCACTTGTTTTCTTTATTAATTCTATATTTATTTGTAAACAGCAATTAACCAGACATTGGTTGTGCCACAGGATGAGGCTGGCACAGCTTGAGGAGAGTGAGATGGTAAGAGATGCTCACAGTGTAAGGCTGGCAGTTTAGCATCTCTGGATGTCAGTTTCCTCCAGCTAGGTTTCAGATGGTTCATGGTGGAGAGTGTTGACAGAAGAGACACCTTCTAAAACCACTCACTTCATCAAGTGTGCCTTTTAACAGCCACAGTGATGGGTCTCTCCAACATATGACCCACAATTTGCTATGGGCATTTTGGTTCTCCCCCCCCCCCCAGTTCCTGTCAGCTGATTCTTGAAGGTCTGTTCAGGCCCCAAGGCTCCTGGGTGGGAACTATACTGCAGTGCTCTGCCCTGCCCCGACCTGATCTGACCTGATCTGACCTGAGCTGCCTTGCCCTGACTAGCTCTTTTCTCAGTTTGACTATAGGAGACACTAGTATTGTGTGCCGTCTGTAAAGCTGGCTCTTCAAGGTAGAAGGGCCCCAGAACATGGTGCTGAGACCCTGTGGCTGGGTCATCAATGAGGGCTCCTGGGTGCAGAGAAGTTAGATGATAAGGTGGAAGAGAAGGAGAAGACTGAGGTGGGGTGGGGAACCTGGTTGTGTCTCAATGCTCTCCCAATGTGCCTCCTTCCCAAAATTCCCTTTGCCATGGCATGTAGAAGGAAAGTCACTGAGCACCCAGTGGCTCTGAAAACTTTATCACCTCAACCTGCATAACTGCAGTCTGTGCCTGCTGCCTCTCTTCTCCCTGGCCAGCCTTCTGGATAGAGGATGAGCTAGTGACTGAATGAAAAGAGCACAGTAAAGACACTAAATAGCTCTGCACAGAGGGTAAAAAGGGGAACCATTGGTTTAACCAGCACACGTGAGTGAGCAGGGACTGTAGGAGCCTAGAGACTTGCTCAGACCTTGATATGCTAATAGGCACCATAGGTCTCTGTACTAAAGAGCCAAGGGTCCTTTTAATAAGAAATAAGGAGAAAATTCCTTTTTAGGAAGTAGGAAATATTTTCTCAAGTCCCTGAGGAAATGTTGGTTTTTGTCTAAATGTCCGAATAAAAAAAGTAACTTCCTAAACCTGATGCTGACATGTCCCTGCTCCCCACCCCCATCCCAGAGCCCACTGTGCTGTCTGGGTAAGAGAGCTGATGACAGGAGAGAGGTTAATTCAGCCCTCAAAACTATTTGAAGAGCCGGGCGGTGGTGGCGCACGCCTTTAATCCCAGCACTTGGGAGGCAGAGGCAGGCGGATCTCTGAGTTCGAGGCCAGCCTGGTCTACAAGAGCTAGTCCCGGGACAGGCACCAAAGCTACAGAGAAACCCTGCCTCGAAAAACCAAAAAAAAAAAAAAAAAAAAAAACTTTTTGAAGAAGCACCCCCTTCGATTGACCTACTGCCCCTAATGTCTCCCAAGAATTACAAAATAAACCATGAATACAATAAAAACCACAACCCCCAAACTTAGACATCTACAATTTAAAAATGTCACCAGCATCAGTGTGAGTTCCAAGAATTTCTCACAAGGAAAATCTTCCAACAAAATCCCCGAACTTGCTGAAGAGATAATAATAGCATCCTGCTCACCTGTATCTGAGCCCCGCCCCCCAGTCAAAGGTAGTTGGATGTTTGCAGGAGTCGGTACGTGCATAAAGAGCTTTTGCTGTGGCTCTTACAGATTTCTGGCAAGGAAAGTGCTCTCCCCTAGAAGGCACTGTGAGTTGTACTAAATCGCAGTTAGCCTGCTTCCCTTAATGGCTTCAGAAGCTCTTAATCAGGCTTCCAGACCAGGGACATCTGCCTTCACTGACCGCCCTATGTGCACACTGGAATCCCAGCAACCTCCACACTCCTGCTGTGGATCTGCATCCCTGGAAACACTGCAAACACCTGCATTGCAACCACTGGACCAGAGTTGGATCCTTAGACTTTTGTTTGAGGTAGGTACGCACCAACTTCTCTATTCCAGAAGTACAAGGCTGGCTATAAGCCACACCTGTTGACAATAACCTTGAGAGCAGAAATCTCTGTTCTAAATCAAGGTGGGAGCTTTCTTTGGGGTAGAAATACAATAACCTTGAAGGAGTAGAGGTAATTTCCAATTCTCTGACCTTTGGTCAGCCAGTATTTTCGGGCCTCCACACCTTGTGAACAGTAATACTTAGTACATGATTCATTACCCTTCAGAAAGGAAATCTTAAGAGAAACAATTCAAATTTTACTTTGGACACAACGAACAAAGAATCCTACTATGCACAGGTTTATGTAGTTTGTACTCATGTGTGGTTAACAGAAAGCCAGGAATCCAGTATATTCATTCCGTACATCATGTAACCACAATTACTACTATTGAACTCAAATTGTTGTTAGTACAAGAAATAACACAATAGTTGTGTTTCAATGACTTCCTTTTCTCTTTTGGATCCTAGTAATATAAGAAAAAGAGTAATCTTCCAAAACCTTGAATGTAAGGCTTAGGAAATTTCTAACAATTTTATTTTTTTAAAAAACATTCTTTTTGGTTTTCCTTTATTACTTAAATTTTTATTTTTTATTTAAATTTTTTCATTTATTTTACATCCCGCCTGCTGTTTCCCCTCACTCCTCTCCTGTTCTCTCTACCTCGACTCTACCCCATCCACTCCTTCCTCTCCGTTCAGAAAGGGGCAGGTCTCCCACGGGTGTCAGCAAAGGATGGAGCATCCACTTGAGGTACTACCAAGATCTCCCCCTGTAGTAAGGCTGAGAGAGGCAAACCAATTTGAGGAACACTTTCCCAAAATCCAGCTCAATGCCAGGGACAGGTCTTGCCCCCACAGCTAGAATCTGCACAAAGTACAAGCTATACAACTGACAAGCCCATGCTCCCTAATGTGTGGTCCAGCGTCCATGAGTTCCTAAGAGCCCAGGTCAGGTGTCTCGAAGAGCCTCTGTCATGAGCTTGACTTCCCCTCACCTGTACAACCCTCCTTACTCTCCTCAGTGGGACTCTTGGAAGCTCTGGCTAGTACTTGTCTGTGGATCTGTCTGCTTCTGCTAGAAAAACGTTCTTAAAAAGTCATTGGTTTACTTGTAGCTGGAATATTTACTTCAACAGGCTTCCATAGCTGAAGTCTTAGCATTAACATAAAATGGGCAGACAGCACAATTTACAAACCAACTAGTTAAATGTTTCTAAAATCAAGAGTTCAAGAAAATGATTATTGATTTCATAGGATGATTGGATGAAGGAAAACAACCTATAGGCATGTAATGAGTGTAAATTCTTCTCCGCTTCCAGTTCTCTTGAAATGTGAGTAAATATGAAGACTATCCCTTGGAAACTCCCTCTTGTATAGAAAACTGTCATGCTTTCAGTAATAGGCCAATGGTGTAGGATAAAATATTTACCACATTTGTTGTATAAGATTCATGCCAGGCGGAGGTGGCGCACGCCTTTAATCCCAGCACTTGGGAGGCAGAGGCAGGCGGATCTCTGTGAGTTCGAGACCAGCCTGGTCTACAAGAGCTAGTTCCAGGACAGGCTCCAAAAACCACAGAGAAACCCTGTCTCGAAAAACCAAAAAAAAAAAAAAAAAAAAAAAAAAAAAAAACCACAGAGAAACCCTGTCTCGAAAAAACAACAAAAAAAAAAATTAAAAAGGAAAGAATGGGATTTTCTACAATGATATTACAACTCTGAGACAGACTGCAGACAGGGATAGTTAACTCCTTCTGGTCTTATACGGAAGCAGCTGTGGCCTTCCTCCACGCAAGCCTGCTCAGGAGGCAAGAGCAAGTTTGTTCTGCAGTTATTAGAGCTCAGCATATCCACACAGCTAAGAGCAGTGGCCACAGTGCTGTAGGTGACTTTTCCTTAAATTCCTGTATTTGTGTTGTGCGACCTTTGTGTCTGTGAGAACTGTGGCATTGATACAGACACAGCTGTCATGTAGATCAAAGTACAGGCTTCAAAGCAATCTGATTTTCCGGTGTCATTTACTTGATTTTCAGCTAATACCTTGTGGTATGAGATGAACATGTTAGAGGCACTTTTTCCCATTATTTTTATAATTTATACATGTTCCCTCATGACTTTGAGGTAAGAAAGTCCCTACATGTCCCTGCTTTTACATCGTGATCATGTCCAGATGTGGATTTGGTAACTGGGAATGCTTAGGAATAGCAGAACTCTATATGCACATGTCCAGACTCCTAAGTGAAATCCCCATCCTTCCCGTGTGTAGGGAAAGCATTGCTTTGGAATTGACTTCCATGCTTTCCTTGCCTTCTACAGGTAAGTCCTTCTCAGCTCTGTGAATTGGCTGTCCTGATGGCTACTCTTGGTAATCTAACTGACTAACTCTGGAATAACTGAAACCCAAAGCATTGGGTGGGTACACTTTCCTGTGTGGGAGTTTTCTTAAAGATTTTGAAATAAAAGGTCATTTTTCATCTGCATCTTTGGAGTTGATGAGATCCACCTTTAGCACGTTGGTGGCGGTGCACACTTTTTACCCCAGCACTCAAGAGGCAGAGGCAGTCGACTTTTCTAAGTTTGAGGCCAGTCTGAACTACAGAGTGAGTTTCAGGTCTACAAAGATAAACCTTGTCTCAAACACACACACACACACACACACAAAGATCAAACAGAATAAGATCGGCATTTAATCTGGATCACTCCTTCTAGTTGCAGCCTACAGATATAAATGATACCCAAGAAGGAAGTTCTCTCTCTCTCTCTCTCTCTCTCTCTCTCTCTCTCTCTCTCTCTCTCTCTCTCTCTCTCTCTCTCTCTCTGCCTCCCCGCCCTAGCTCTGGGTACCTAGTTCATCCCTTTACTAGCAGGAGAGCCTACTCTTTGGAACTTTGGTGCACACTGAAGAGCAGCTGACATCCAGCCTCATGGGCAGAAGAACTACTGGAGTCTTCAACTTCCCCTGCGTAGACGCCATTGTTGGACAAGCGGGACCACAGCTTGTGAGACATTCTCATAAATCCACTTTCTACATGCATGGAGAGATTGTTATTTACCAGTCCTGCTCAGCTGTGTTTCTCTTTCACCTGCCCATTGATGAAGATGAGCTGGCTAACACTCAAAGTGCTGGCTAGTACTCATAAAGACAATATTCCTAACTTCATTATTTTCTAAATATTCAATTTACCCTAAGACTACCCTTTTTATTATTACTCATTTATCAAGAGTTTGCCCTGAATTCCGGAAGAAAACTTTGTTGGGTTTTTTTTTTTTTTTTTTTTTTTTTTTTTTGGTTTTTCGAGACAGGGTTTCTCTGTGGTTTTGGAGCCTGTCCTGGAACTAGCTCTTGTAGACCAGGCTGGTCTCGAACTCACAGAGATCCGCCTGCCTCTGCCTCCCGAGTGCTGGGATTAAAGGCGTGCGCCACCACCGCCCGGCAGGAAGAAAACTTTGAAACCAATGGAGCCATCGTCCAGCCCTGTGGTGGGAGACAGATCTATCTTTTTTTTTTTCTTATCTGATTCTTGTTCGTCTCCTCTGGATCTCTGAAGTGCCTGTGTTTCACATAGAAAGTACCTTCAGTTCACCTGACCTCTTAGTGAAGTGAAGCCACGGAATAAACATCTTTTGTGTCCTTAAATTTCTCTTTAAAATTGCTAATATTCTGGCACCCTCCACCTGTGGGACAGGGAATCCCTCCACTCCACCTTGAGGAAAGGGCTGTGAAAGCTGTTCACACTGCACTCAGGCGGAAGAAGGGGGCGTGCCTGTGGAGTTCAGGGAGACCGCAGAGTCAGCAATTGGAGCCTAGGGCAACAGTTATTGAAGTGCAAATCTCTGCCGGCCTGGGGTGGTCTGAGGTCTGAGTCAGGGGTGGAGGGTACCCTGAGGAATCAATGGAGCTGTATCTTTAAGCACTGGAGAACCCTAAAGGCGGGACTCTTGTCACTCAAGCCTCACCAACCAATCAGGGTGCCCAGGCCGAACTGCCAGTCAGAAGTCGTGTGGAGCCCTTCCGGGAGCGACGGTGGTCGCTTGGGTCTGCAGAGGACCTGGATCCAGAGTTTTCGCGTGTTGTGCTGCCTGTGCTGCTGCAGGGAGCTGGGAGAGGAGCATGGGCGAGACGGGAAGCCACGGCATGGTGAGCGAGGGGCTGCTGTCCCCAGATGGGGAAGATCAGATGCGGAGATCCAGGATCCAGCGTGGCGGGTCCTCAGGGCCGGGTGGGAATCTGCAGTCATATTCCGTGTCCTGTGAGCTCCCATGCGGTCCCTGCTGCTCCCTGGACCCTGGCACAGTCCTGTGTATAACTTTGCTCTGTGGGCTGCAGCCGTGCGGAGCGAGGGGCGCAGGGAGCTGTGTGTGGAACCGTGTTTGGAGTCAATAACAACGCGCTTTTTGTGCAGCCAGGGAAGGCGGGTTGAATAACTCGGAGAGGCCTGGTTTCTCTAGTATGTTCTAGACGTTCATCACTTTGCATTTAATCTTTACGTGTACGGTCCATTTACAGCTAATTGTGTGGAGGTTGTAAAAGGCATCTCGTGTGTCGGGTAGCGCTGCACAGTTCGCTGTGATGTCCTAAGAGTAGGATTTGGTGACATTAAGGACTTAATAATGCTGGCTAGGTAGTAAGTCTCAAAGTAGAATTTAGCCTAGGGAAGGCTGCTTCTAAAACACCCCAAACATAAGTGTCTGCTAACCAGGCCTGGGAGAGATGAGCATGCTGTTTTAACAGGATTGTCCAGACAATTGGCTCTAAACCTTTACAAAGGAGACACCCCTGACTGATAACCAGCCTCTTGGCCTATTTCCATCTCAAAGAGGATTCTCACGAGCTGCTTGAGGCCGCACCACAGGTCACAGCCGGCCTGGGGCCTGGTGGGCCTTAAACTTCCAGCTTTGTCCTTGAGAAAAGCACTGTTCTAACGGGTGAAATGTGACAGCAGGGGACAATTTGAAAAGTAAAACTGTTGTGTTAAGGACTGGCCCGGTCAAGCAAGGCTTTCCTTTAGCCCTCAGGATGGAACATTCTTTTCTTTTCTTTTTAAGATTTAGTTACTCGGGAGGCAGAGGCAGGCGGATCTCTGTCAGTTCGAGACCAGCCTGGTCTACAAGAGCTAGTTCCAGGACAGGCTCCAAAACCACAGAGAAACCCTGTCTCGAAAAACCAAAAAAAAAAAAAAAAAAGATTTAGTTATTACATATACAATGTTCTGCCTGCATGTATTTCTGTATGCCAGAAAAGGGCATCACATCAGATCTCATTACAGATCTGATACAGCCACCATGTAGGTGTTAGGAATTGAACTCAGGACCTCTGGAAGAGCAGGCAGTGCTCTTAACCTCTGAGCCACCTCTCCAGCCCCTAGAAGGAACATTCTTGAATGAGGGACTGACTGCCTGGAGCCTAGGTATTGGGAGCTTTACTTTACCTAAGGCCTTGATGTATTGAGAAAAAACAGAACTCCTCTAAAACCCAAAATGCATAGCTGGTGATGGTCTGGGACCTGGGCCTTTGTCTTTGTGGAGGGTTCCTTCAGACCCTGAGAAGCCAGCTCTTCTCACCTCCGGGGGCTATGGTTATCAGTCCCAAGGCCAGTTTAGGCTTCCCCAGTAACATTCCTGACATACTGTGTTCTTGCGGAGCTGCTGGATTAGCCTCCTCCTCAGTTTGTCCCATTGTAGGGCAGTGCTGACTTCACAGAAGCTCCCTATGTCTTTCCATCTCCCCCCTGTGAGTAGTTCTGCTTGCCATTTCTTTATTTTTTCCAGAATTTATTCATTCATTCTTTCTGTCCTCCCCCCTCTCTCCCTACTTCTTTCCCTCCTTTCTTTCTTTCAATCTTATCTTACCTTCCAATCCCAGTTTCCCGTCCCTAACCTGCTCCCACTCATGTCAGTGGCCCCACAAGCTGCTCATGCCACATATCTGTCGCCTCCATTCAGAGGGCCCAATGTGGTCCCATGCTGGTTGCCCAGGTATCCATCTGGGGTCATTGAGCTGCTTCTGTGGGTGTCCTTCATATGGTCTTGGCCACCCTGCCTGTAACGTTGCTCCTCCCTCTCTATGACTGGACTCCAGGAGTTTGGCCTAGTGCTTAGCTGTGGATCTCTGCCTCTGCCCCCATTGGCCACTGGATGTGGGTTCCCTGATGACAGTTAAGGTTCATCAGTCTGATTACATGGGCAGAGCAGGTTAGTAGTTCAGTTTAGGTATCCTCTCCATGATTCCTTAGATTCTTAGCTGGGGTCACCCTTGTCTCCTGGGAGTTTCCGTAGTGCCTGGACTTTCCCTCACCCCACAATAACTCCCTCTTTCAAGATGTCTCCTTCCTTCGTTTTCCTCTCTCTCCTTTACCCTTCTGTTCTCCTCCCTGCTGCCCCTCCCCTCCCTATTTTCTCCCCCATCCCCCATGCTGCCAATTTACTTAGGAGATCTTGTCTGCTTCCCCTCCCTGTTTCTCTGGGATTGTGGTCCGTAGGCTGGTTACCCTTTGATTTATGTCTAATAGCCCACTTATGAAGGATTACATACCGTTTTGTCTTTCTGGGTCTGGGTTACCTCATTCAGTATGTTTTTTTCCCTTCTTCTTTCTTCTTTCTTTTTTTGTTTTTGTTTTTCTCCGACACAGAGTTTCTCTGTAGCTTTGGAACCTGTCCTGGAATTTGCTTTTGTAGACCAGGTTGGCCTCAAGCTCACAGAAATTGGCCTGCCTCTGCCTCCCAAGTGCGGGGATTAAAGACGTACACCACCACCGCTGGGCCAGGATGGTTTTTTCTAGTTCCATCCATCTGCCTGTAAATTTCAAGATGTCATTGTTTTCACTGCAGAGCAGTGCTCCATTGTGTAAATGTACTGTATTTCTTTATCCATTCTTCAGTTGAGGAACATCTAGGCTGTTTCCAGGTTCTGACTATTACAAATAATGCTGCTATGAACACAGCTGAGCAAATGTCCTCGTGGTGTTCATAGTCATCCCTTAGGTATATGCCCAAGAGTGGCATTGCTAGGTTGAGGTAGATTGATCCCCAGTTTTCTGAGAAACCACCACACTGATTTCCAAATTGGCTGTACAAGTTTGCACTCCTACAAGCAATGGAGGAGTGTTCCCTGACTCCACAATGTCTCCAGCATAAGCTATCATTTGTGTTTTGATGTTGTGAGATGGAATCTCAGTTTCATTTCAATTTGCGTTTTCCTGATGGCTAAGGTTGTTGAGCAGTTCTTTAAATGTCTTTCAGCTATTTGAGGTTCTTCTGTTGAGAATTCTCTGTTTAGATTTGTACCCCCCTTTTAAAATTGTATCATTTGGTATTTTGATGTATGGTTTCTTGGGTTCTTTAGACATTTTGGGTATCAGTCCTTTGTCCATTGTGGGGTTGGTGAAGATCTTTTCCCCTTCTGTAGGCTGCTGTTTTGTCTTATTGACTACTGTGTCCTTTGCCCTACAGAAGCTCCTCCCTTTCAGGAGGTCCCCTTTATTAATTGATGCTCTAAGTATCTGTGCTACTGCTGTGATATTTAGGAAGTGGTCTCTTGTGGCCATGCATTCAAGGCTACTTCCCACTTTCTCTTCTCTAAGGTTCATGGCTGGATTTATGTTGAGACCTTTGATTCATTGGACTTGAGTTTTGTACATGGTGATAAATATGGATCTATTTACATTCATCTGTATATAGATATCCAGTTATGCCAATGCCATATGTTGAAGATGTTTTCTTTTTTCTATTGTATAATTTTAGCTTCATTGTCAAAAATTGGGTGTTCATGGCTGCATGGATTAATATTAGGGTCTTCGATTCAATTCCATTGGTCTACGTTTCTGTTTTTATGCCAGTACCAAGCTGCTTTCATTACTGTAGCTCTATAATAGAGCTTGAAGTCAGGGATTGTGCATGGCACCTCTGGAAGTTCCTTTTGGAATGTAGCTTTATTATCAGCTTTCCTATTATAAATTGTTTGATGTTGTCATTGGATCCTGCTCACTTAATGGTGCAAACTTACCATATATAGCCTAGTATATTGATGCATCATGCCCCCAAGGATCATTTCTTTCTTTTTTTATTTAGGTTTCTGGATGATCTGAGTTCAGATACCAACACTCCTGTTGGGAGACTCATAGCTATCTACTATTTGAGAGCCAGTTGATCTGACACACTCTCTTTTTGTATATCACCTGTATCCTTCTAGAAGACATTCTCTCTCATACACTAACATATACACAAATTGTAATAAAATTGTTTTCAAATTTGTTGTGACTTATTAAGCAATTAGACCAAAACCAGTTGCTTTAGGTGTGTACTGGTTCTTTAAAAATCTGTTATCTTGCATTTTGTTTTTAAAAGTTTTCATTTCCTTACTGATGCAGGCTACAGGCAATCGTCTATCCTGGAAGACAACATGGTGTCTGAGTGATCCTAACAGACATGCTTTCCTTTATCACAAGGAAATGAGATCCTTCTAGTTGTCAAATCTATTTTCTACAAAATTAAAACATTCTCCAATTTTGGTGGGAAAACCTCCTCCTCCAACCAATTTTCTGTGACTGGCAAGGGAGAGAACTGAGTGCTCAGGAGTTGGGGGTGGCTGTGGCTTCTCAGAGCTTGATTTTGTTTAGACTCTTAGAGTTCCTGTCTAAGGACCGTGGTCTATATTTATACCTCCATCTCTGTGTCCCGTTCCTGTCTAAGGGGCCGTGGTCTATATTTATACCTCCGTCTCTGTGTCCCGTCTCAGCAGCGCTGCCATCTATGCTGTTGATTTCATTGATTGTAATCTATTAATCTATTTATATTGATTTTCTTTTTTTTTTTTTTTTTTTTTTTTTTGGTTTTTCGAGACAGGGTTTCTCTGTGGTTTTGGAGCCTGTCCTGGAACTAGCTTTTGTAGACCAGACTGGTCTTGAACTTGCAGAGATCTGCCTGCCTCTGCCTCCCGAGTGCTGGGATTAAAGGCGTGCGCCACCACGCCCGGCTTATATTGATTTTCTGGAAAATGATGGAGCTTTATCAATTTTGTATTCGTGAAATTTCTTATGATTTCCTTGAGATTTTATTCATTTGGGAGCTTTTTGTAGAGAGACAGTTTTAGTTTTCTCTTTTTGATCTTAGAGGTTTGCGTCTTCCCATTTCCTGGCATTTCTGTGTTGCTATCTTGATGTTTGAGTGTTTGCTGCTTAAATGATTGGTATGATTAATACATGGACTTTGTATCTTAAAAACAAACCTTTTTGTGTATTATCGTCAGTTTTTCCTATTTAGCCTCAGTTGTGAACATGGCATAGCCTAGAGTCATCTGAGAGAACATCAATTGAGGTTGTGCCAAATCAGAACATCTGGTTACTGTGTCTGAGAGAGATTGTGTTGATTCCAATTGATGCGGGAAGGCTCTTCCATTGAGTTGTCAGTATCTCTAAACAAGTGGTCCTGGGCTGGATTAGAGGGAAAGCTGAGCATGAGGCAGTGACTAAACAAGAGAGAAAGCCAGGAAATCATGTTTCCTCATGTTTTGCCTTCAGTTATTAGCTTGAGTTTCTATCCTGATCTCCCACAAGGAGGGGTTGTGACCTAGGGGTATCAACCACATAAACCTGTTCATTATCTGTGTTGCTTTTGGTTAGAGAATTTAATGACAGCAACAGAAAAAAGTTTGAACAAAATGCTACTTCAAGTGTGACTATGTTGCTGCAAAGGACCTGGGAATGTTGACTATTGGAGGAATGTTGGTAGCAGAGTATCATTAGGAATCATTTCGCTGTTTTTTTTTCCCCCTGTCTTATTTAGTTCTAACCCAGATCTGGGCTATTGAACTTCAAGTTCTTAGACATCCAAGCAGTGTTTGGCATGGGCTCTCTCAGATGGCATAAAGTTAGAGCAGACATTGGTTGTCCACTCCCACAAGTTCTGAGCCACCAGTAATCCAGCATCTTGAAGCAGGACTAATTGTAGGTCAAAGGTTTTGTGGCTGGGTTGGTGCACCAGTCCCAATACTGAAAGCTATGCCTGGTTTTACAAAGCTGTTCAGGCTTCTCATCCCCACATTCCCATGAGTCCTCTCTAGGGTCATTTTTATATAATCCAAGGAATATCCAAAGAGCTAGTTTTACTGCTTCTTTTAGAGTTAGAAAGGAAAGTGGTTCAGCCAGTGAGATCTATATAACAGAGACTGCACTGTTTTCATGTTGACTCCCAAATGCCCCCCAGTTCCAGTAGTCTCTCCCTATGCTCTCTCCCTCCATCCTTCCCCTCACCTGCTCTCTCCTGCCGCCATCTATACCCACTCCCAGTCTATCCAGAAAATCTGTTCTATTTCTTCTTTCCAGGGAGAGCCGTGTGCTTGTGTTCACCCTTGAGCCCTCTTTGTTATTAGCTTCTCTGTAGCTGTAGATTGTAGAAGAATATCCTTTACCTTACAGCTAATACCCACGTAGAAGTGAGTTCATACCATGTTTGTCTTCTTGGTCTTGGTTACTTCACTCAAGATGATTTTTTTTTCTAGTTCCATCCAAGTTTTAATATATGTCCTTGTTTTAATAACTGAGCAATACTCCATTGTATCAATGTACCATATTCTCTCTCTCTCTCTTTCTCTCTCTTTCTCTTTCTCTGTGTGTGTGTGTGTGTGTGTGTGTCCTTTTCTTGATACAGGGTTTCTCTGTAGTTTTGGAGCTTGTCCTGGAATTCCCTCTATGGACCAGGCTGGCCTCGAACTTAAAGAGATCAGCTTCTCTCTGCCTCCTGAGTGCTGGGGTTAAGGGTGTGCGCAAACAAATGTAACACATCTTTAAATAATATTCTAGATCGGGGTCTCTCTGTTTGGAAGAAATATCAGTAGCTGGACAGTCAGAAACATAACAGTTTAAGGATCACTTTGAGTTAATTTTGTGGGAATTGTGAAGTTTGTTAATTTCTGTACACATAGAATTATAGAAAGGTTGGCCGGGTAATGGTGGTGCGTTTGGGAGGCAGAGACAGATGTATCTCTGTAAGGTCTAGTTCTAGGACAGTCAGGGATACACAGAGAAACCCTATCTTGAAAAACTAAAATTAAATAAATATATAAAATGAATTAGAGTAAATTTAGTAACGTTGGTCAAGACCACACTTTTCCTGACCGAATTTCCTTAGGTCTTTTGATTAAAAGTCAACTATACCTTTCTGTTTTTGTTTTTAGCTCTTTCTTTATTCTTTCACAAATATTGAGCATATTTTTGAATACTGTAGCTTTGTGATAAGTATAGAAGTCACATTGTGTCAATACGTGTATTTTTTTCATAATCCTATTGAACATTCTGAGTGTTTCCATTTCGCAGGTAGTTTTGGAATAAGGCATTCTGTTAGAAATTGAAAATCCAGAAATTTGTTTGAATTGTATTCAGTTCATGCTGCTAAGTTACTGTACACAAAATCTTAATATTGATTCTTCATGTTCCTGTGGATTCTTTTTTTTTTTTTTTTTTTTTTGGTTTTTCGAGACAGGGTTTCTCTGTGGTTTTGGAGCCTGTCCTGGAACTAGCTCTTGTAGACCAGGCTGGTCTCGAACTCACAGAGATCAGCCTGCCTCTGCCTCCCAAGTGCTGGGATTAAAGGCGTGCGCCACCACCGCCCGGCCCTGTGGATTCTTTATCTCTGTGTTTATTCAGGTTTTATTGTTATTGTTATCTGTGAAAGACTTATTTGGTTGGATAAGCGTTCCACACAGCTGGGCAGATGGCACAGTATGCATTCTTCTTGGGGATGACCTGAGTTCATATCCCAAAGCCCAAGTTGGAAGGCTCATAACCACCTGCTCCTCCAGATCCAGGGAATCTGACACTTTCTTTTCTTGTGTGGCACCCGTATACACATGGAACACATTCTGTCTGTATACACATGGAACATTCTGTCTGTGTACACATGGAACACATTCTGTCCGTATACACATGGAACATTCTGTCTGTGTACACATGGGACACATTCTGTCTGTATACACATGGAACACATTCTGTCTGTGTACACATGGGACACATTCTGTCTGTATACACATGGAACATTCTGTCTGTATACATATGGGACACATTTTGTCTGTATACACATGGAACACATTCTGTCTGTATACACATGGAAAACATTCTGTCTGTATACATATGGGACACATTCTGTCTGTATATACATGGGACACATTCTGTCTGTGTACACATGGAACATTCTGTCTGTATACACATGGAACATTCTGTCTGTATACACATGGAACATTCTGTCTGTATACACATGGGACACATTCTGTCTGTATACACATGGAACATTCTGTCTGTATACACATGGAACACATTCTATCTGTATACACATGGAACACATTCTGTCTGTATACACATGGGACACATTCTGTCTGTATACACATGGAACACATTCTGTCTGTATACACATGGAACACATTCTGTCTGTATACACATGGAACACATTCTGTCTGTATACACATGGGACACATTCTGTCTGTATACACATGGGACACATTCTGTCTGTATATACATGGAACATTCTGTCTGTATACACATGGAACATTCTGTCTGTATACACATGGAGCATTCTGTCTGTGTACACATGGAACACATTCTGTCTGTATACACATGGGACACATTCTGTCTGTATACACATGGAACACATTCTGTCTGTATACACATGGAACATTCTGTCTCACAACAAACATAGACAAAATGTCAGAAGTTCTTCTGATCCCTAAAGCTTTAGGTGAATAATACAGATCATACACTGTTTCTATAAAAATCTGTTATCTTGCATTTGCCTCAGAAAAGTTTTCATTTCCTGACTCTGATGCAGACTTACAGGCAATTATCAGTTATAAGATCATTTTAGGATGCTCAAGGGATCATAAAAAATACCTTTATCTTTATTATAAGAGAATTAAATTCTTTTAGTAATCAAAACTTTTCTACAAAGTTAAAACATTAGATGACTTCAAGAGAATGTCTTCAGTTTTGTTGGAACAGCTCTCCTTCACCATTGCATTTTCTGTTATTAGCAAAAAAAAAAAAAAAAAAAAAAACAGAACCTGAGTGGTGCACAGGGTGAGAGTTGGCCAGTGATTTCTTGTGATTAATATTAATTGTGATTAATATTAATATTAATTTGGGAACTTTCTGCAAGAGGCAGGTTTAGTTTCCTCTTCTTGATCTCAGAGGCTCACTTCTCATTTCTCGACATGTCTGTGTTTTCCAGTTGTTGTTATCTTTGTTTGGCTTATTGCTGCTTCAGTGATTGATATGGTTAATGTATTGAATTTGTGCTGTTAAAACTTTTTCATATAGCCGGGCGGTGGTGGCGCACGCCTTTAATCCCAGCACTTGGGAGGCAGAGGCAGGCGGATCTCTGTGAGTTCGAGACCAGCCTGGTCTACAAGAGCTAGTTCCAGGACAGGCTCCAAAGCCACAGAGAAACCCTGTCTCGAAAAACAAAAAAACAAAAAACAAAAAACTTTTTCATATATTATTGTCTCTTTCTCCTAATTGGCTTCAGCTATCAACATGATGTAGCCTAGTATCATCTGAGAGAAGATCAATTGAGGCTATGCACAGATCAGAATCACTAGTTACTTTGCTTGTGGGAAACTATTGTTTGATTGATGTGGAAAAGCTCTTACACTGAGGTTGCAATACCTTAAGCAAGTGGGCCTGAGATGCATAAGAAAACTATCTGAGCTTGTGACAGTGACCAAGCAAGAGAGAAAGCCAATATGCAAAATTGCTCTGATTTTTTTTTTTTATCTTCAGTTCCTAGCAAGAGTCTCTATCCGAAGCCCCCAGTTATTGGTTGTGATCTGATAATATCAGCCAAGTAAACCTGTTCATTTTTGAGATGCTTTGGTTAGAGAATTTAATCACAGCAAGAAACAAGCAAGTTATAACAAAATCTAGTACATCAAAAGTTATTTTGTTGCCAGGTAGAACATGAGATGTTCTCTTTTGGAGTAATGTTGAAGATATTAGGACTTTAGATGGCAAAAGCTGCACACAGAGCTTAATTGGCTATTTTTGTAGGATTATGAAAAATAGGATTTTAGTGGGAAATATATTCCTTTCAGATAGTAGAGCTTGAGGTCATAGGATTTCAGTGGGAAATAGACTCCATGAAAAATTTAGCTAGAGGTAATTTATATAATATTTTGTCTCTAAATCAATCTTATTTTTCTTCATTCCCTGAGAAATTGAGTAAGGCAGAATTAAATGTAATTGGCTGATTTCCTGGACAAAGGTTTTTTTGTTTTGTTTTGTTTTGTTTTGTTTTGTTTTTGGATTTTCGAGACAGGGTTTCTCCGTAGCTTTTTGGTTCCTGTCCTGGAACTGGCTCTTGTAGACCAGGCTGGCCTTGAACTCAGAGATCCGCCTGCCTCTGCCTCCCGAGTGCTGGGATTAAAGGCGTGCGCCACCACCGCCCGGCTCTGGACAAAGTTTTGATACTGTTGGTGTGTATTACTGATGAATCAATCAAGTCTACAATGGAAAAGTAACAACTTGTGCAGAAAGAAATAAAAAGTCATTTTCATGGAGGAAAACAGCACTAGATAGTTTAAAAGTGGCAGTCCTGTGATGAAGAAGATACAGAAATTTTCAAGAGGTTTAGCACCATTAAAGAGAATGTCCTTGGTCTGTGAAGCCTAGGAAGTTACCCTCAGGATAAAGCTCCTTCCATCAATGCTTTCAGTTTATGGAAGGAATAGGCAGCTTGATTCGTAATCCCAAGAAACAAGTTCATAGAGAGCCTTCTCCAGCACTGGTCCATGCGTGGTAGCATCCATCACAACTTAGAAGCTAAATTTGGGGCCATAATCCAGGTTGTACTGGTTCTGGAAACAAGACAGATAGAAAATTGATAGGTCATAGGTTCTTCCTCTGTGGTTTGATTGAATTCAGCATTGTTGCACCCTTCTGTGTCTGACAGAGTCAGAAACCCAGTAAGGATCCTGTGAGAGTTCATTGCTTGAAGTTGTGAAAATGAAGTGAGTGTTGTATTATTTTGAGATGAGAGGATATTGAGATACCAGGCTATGAGACATCTGTCATGAGAGCTGCATAAAGGCAGTGGAAGTAGCAAACGGGAGACATGGAAATTTCCAGGGATGGAGTTATGTAAGGCCTCTGAGAATGAAACCCCACCTGTGTGAGACAGAGCTAGAGGATTAGTTAATTGTTTGCCCTGTTGAGTTTTAGTCTTGTCTTGGTTCACTTCCTTTCTCTTCTTAAAAATTTATTCTTCTCTCATTCAATATATTCCAACTACAGTTTCCCCTCTATCTCTTCCCAGTTTCTCCATTTCTTCAGAATATCTCTTCAGAATAGAGCACATATCCCAGGGACATCAACAAAACCCTGCATAACAAGTTACAATGAGACCAGGCACGAGTCCTTATATCAAGGCTGGACGAAGCAGTGGGGGAAAAGGGTTCCAAGATCAGGCAAAAGAGTAAGAGACACTCCCCATCCCCACTGTTAGCAGTCCCACAAAACACCAAGCTATACAACCATAACATACATGCCGAGAACCTGGTGCAGATCCCTGCAGGCTCAGTGATTGCTGGTTCACTCTCTGGAAGTCACTATGAGCCCTGCTGAGTTGATTCTATGGGCTGTGTTCTCCTGTGTCTATGTCCTTCTGTAAGTTAGGAAAAATTTTGACTATTAATTTTTAGAAAGTATTTTCTGGGCCTCTGACCTGAGATTCTTCTCCTTTTCCTATTTTCATAGTGTCCAAGATTTGCTGGATTTATGTTCCAGGAAATTTTTAGATTTAACATTTTCTTTACCTGATATATTCATTTCTTCTATCATATCTTCAAACCCTGAAATCCTCTGTTCCATGACTTGTATTCTTTTGGTTAAGTTTGCCTCTGTAGCTTCTACTTCATTCCTTCAGTATGTGTTTTTTTAAATTGCTTCTTTTTTTTTTTTTTTTTTTTTTGTTTTGGTTTTTCGAGACAGGGTTTCTCTGTGGCTTTGCAGCCTGTCCTGGAACTAGCTCTGTAGACCAGGGTGGTCTCGAACTCACAGAGATCCGCTTGCCTCTGCCTCCCGAGTGCTGGGATTAAAGGCGTGCACCACCACCGCCCAGCTAAGGGATGGCTCAGAGGTTAAGAACACTGGCTGTTTTTCCAAAGGTCCTGAGTTCAATTCCCAGCAACCACATAATGGCTCATAGCCATCCGTAATGGGGTCTGGTGCCCTCTTCTGGCACAGAGGTGTACATGCAGGAGGAACATTGTATACATAATAAAGGTTTTAATGTGGTGGCTCACAACCATCTGTAATGTGGTCTGGTGCCCTCTTCTGGCCTGCAGGCATACAGACAGAATATTGTATACATAATAAATAAATATTTTTTTAAAAGAAGTTGGTCTTAAGGTCTGTTTCTTGTGCTTCAGCTGTGTTAGCATTTTCAGGGCTTGCAGTGCTAGGACGGCTGTAACCTGGTGTGACATGGCTTTGTCCGTTGATGACTGTGTTCTTCCGCTGGTGTCCAAGTGATTGAGGTAATTGTGGGTCTAGGTACCAATTTCTCAGTTTGTCTTCTACTGCCTATGGTCTAGAAACATAGCATGGCAGAATTAAAAAATAAAAGGCCAGTTTCTTAAATGGAATATCGAATCTTGGAGGGTAATTACTGATGACTCATTCAGGTCTACAGTGAAGAACAGTGACTGGGGCAGAAGTAAATGAGCAGGAAAGGGTACTTTCAGTTCGGGCAGGAATTTTCAAGGAGTTTAGTACCATTATAGACAAGACCCCTGTGCGGGAATTGAAGCCTAGCAAGATGCCCTAAGGGTAAGACTCCATCTAGTGAAGCCTTCAGTTTATGAAAGGAATAAAGAAAAAGCGATTCCTAGTCCCTGGAAGCAACTCCATAAAAACCTGCTGCGCCTGCCCTCCAAGCGTGTAGAGTCTATCTCAGTTAAGAAGTTAAGAAGTCAGATTGCAGGATCATCCATCATGTGCTGGTCCTGGAAACAAGAAAGAATCAAAATGTAAGGTTATGGATTCTAACGCTGTGGCTGCAGTTCAGCATTGTTGCAGGCATTTTTGTTTGGCAGTCAGAAACTCAGTGAGGAAAAAGGAAGGGAGTGGGAACTGGGATTGCTATGTAAAATGAGAAAAGATAGTCTTTAAATAAATAAAAATTAATTAATCTAAAAAGTTTTGAATGAGAAACAAAAATGTTCCAAGAACAGAAGACAAACCAAAAAAAAAAAAAAAAAAAAACCCAAAACAAAAGAAAGACACCAGGAGAAATTAATATTACCTAACAATGGATACATCTGCCTGGAAAGTCACCCAAAATTCCTCTGCAGAAGTGGGGCCTCCATCTTCATCCTCGACCTAGTGTATCTGACTGGCTTTTCAGTGAAGCAGAAAATTTAAAGAACTTCCCTGCTTGAATTGTCAAAGTTGATATTAGCTGCTTTCTTCTGTATCCTGCAGAATGTCAGCAGACTCCTTCTGAAGCAGGAATTTCAAAAGACTGCCCTGCCTTGTTTCAGCAAAGTTCAGCAGCAGTCACTTCCTTATAATCTACCAAATAAACAAAAGCCTCCCAGACCCCTATTGGAAATGTGGGTGTTATGTTTTCCAAACTGCTTCACTCTAGGTGAAAGCATCTTTAGGTTCTCAGAGAGAAAATTTAAAAAATCATCAAGTGCCGGGAAGTTCAGTTGTAATCTTAGTTGATAGATATGTCCTGTCAAGATTCAGGAGGTCTTCTCTGATCAAAACTGATCCATCTCAATACTGAACTTCATGGCCTCTAATTTCCTGTGGGAAAAGAAGCAGAAACTCTTATCCAAATCACTTTTTGATTTCCACTTACAAAAATATTTTTTGATTTCCACTTTAGAGTTAAGATGGTTCTAACAGTCCTGTTCACAATCTTATGTATGTCAGCAGCTGTGTGCTCATTGCCATTCAAAATATTGAAAATCCACATAATACTACATAGGATCCAAACTCCCTGTGTATTTCCCAACTTTACATGACTTTTTTCTATTTATTTATTTATTATGTATGAAATATTCTGCCTCCATGTATGCCTGCAGGCCAGAAGAGGGCACCAGATCCCATTACAGATGGTTGTGAGCCACCATGTGGTTGCTGGGAATTGAACTCAGGACCTTTGGAAGAGCAGGCAAATCTCTTAGCCTCTGAGCCATCTCTCCAGCCCCGACTTTTTTCTTTTATATTACTTTTACTGTCTCTTTAAAGACCTTACTTTGTTATTTTTAATCTGTTTGTTTCATGACTGTCTATACCCATTTTCTTTTTCTTTCTTAGGTCTACATGAATTATAAAACATACAGGAATCTGTTTACAGGATTTTTTTCTATCTGAACCTCTTACTGCGTGTCACTTAGCCTTTTTTGACCATGTGAGCAAATTTTTAAACTGCTGAACTACACTGTGTCTTCCTCTTGTGGCTTTGGTTGTTGGCTTTATCCACTTTTCAGATCATAAAAGCAAAGACCAAAACATGTTGTCTGCTCAGAGGTATATGACCAAAAACTGCTTTCAGCCTTCCTAGATTCAGAATGCTAATAGTTGTGCTGCCAGAGGTAAAGGGCTTGCTAGAAGTCAGAAACTGTTAAAGGAGCCATAAAAATTCAAACCACATGTTGATATGCCAAAATGCTGGCTATTGCTCTTGATCTTAGCTCTTTTGCTCTTCATTCTTTTGGGTGGCCTCTAAGTTTTTTTTTTTTTTTTTTTTTTTTTGGTTTTTCGAGACAGGGTTTCTCTGTGGCTTTGGAGCCTGGCCTGGAACTAGCTCTGTAGACCAGGCTGGTCTCGAACTCACAGAGATCCGCCTGCCTCTGCCTCCCGAGTGCTGGGATTAAAGGCGTGCACCACCATCGCCCGGCTTGGCCTCTAAGTTTTTAATAGACATTTCTTTTTTAAGGCAGTATCCCATTCCCAGGATACAGAAATGACAGAGGTGAAGCTCCTATTCAGTTTCCTTCCAAAGTGACTTGGTGATTACCTTGTACTGTATATATCATGGAATAAGTGTGGAGAGAACCAGAATTGTATGACCATACTGTTAAAGGAGTAAACATTTACAATGTTGTCAGTATCATGCTTTCTGTTGCACACATGTATGGGATACTATAGCATGCAGTGACCTATGATGATGTGCATGTTGACTTCACTTGGGAAGAATGGACTTTACTGGATCCTTTCCAGAAGAATCTTTACAAAAATGTGATGCTGGAGACCTACAGGAACCTCACAGCCATAGGTAAGACTGGGTTTTCCTTCACCTTTTAAAATAAGGGGAGAACTGTTCCTTAGTTTTTGATGCTCTTCTGCAGTTTGATCGAGAAGGAAGAATGAGGTGAAGAAATGAGGCATGTTTGTACTGAAGATAATAATTTAAATTTTGTACCGTTTTCAATAATATATGATACATTTTCTGTTACTATATTTTAGGGTACAGCTGGGAAGACCACAATATTGAGGAACACTGTCAAAGTTCTCAAAGACATGGAAGGTAAGTATCCTGTGCAAGCTCACACAAACGTGCCTCTGAAGAAATTGTAATGTGTCCTGGAAGTTGTAAACAGAAGCAACAGTGCAAATCCACACAGTTTCAAGTGCATTGATGATTAAGCTAATGTTACTCATATGTTAGTTGTGACTGTGCTAATTTTAGTGAGAGGGGCAGAGTCAAGGAGCATTTGATGTGGAGAAACCTTAATTTCTATACCACATCTCTATGAGAAGCTGAAAATCAAACTATGTTAATTCAATATGGAAACCTTTTGTTATTTTTCCTTTACTAGGTAGATCATTTATCACTCTAACTACAAGCCATAAGAACACAGGGATATAGGTACGCATAACATATTTCCTTCTCAGAAAAATTAGAAGATACATAGCAGTGCCCACATTAAGGATACTTGTTGAATTTGTTTCAAGTGTACAAGTCATTGTTTTTCCAACTTCATTGTTAATATATTAAGAAATTCATCCTGAAGAAAAGCCCTGTGAATACTAGGACTGTGTAAATATTTCTATTTGTCCTAGTTCAATCAAAAATATATTATGACTCATTTATAAAAATTTATAAGTGCAATAAGAGAGATAAAGGTCTGAATTTTTCCAGCTTTCTTCAAATATGTGAAAACTCTCATATAAAAAAAGATTCTGCAAATGTTAAGAATGTAACAAAGGATCTTACCATCACAGGACTCTGCAAAAATGCAAAATAACCTGTAATAAAGGGGAACACATGAGTGTAAACACAGTGATAAAACCTGGAGATGAGCCGGGCGGTGGTGACGCACGCCTTTAATCCCAGCACTTGGGAGGCAGAGGCAGGCGGATCTTTGTGAGTTCCAGACCAGCCTGGTCTACAAGAGCTAGTTCCAGGACAGGCTCCAAAACCGCAGAGAAACCCTGTCTCAAAAAACAAAAACAAAAAACAAAACAAAACAAAAAAAAAACATGGAGATGTGAGTCCTCTTCACAATGGACCAAATTGTAAAATTTATTTATAGAGATATAAGTATTCAACCGTGTGTTGAATGTGGCGAAGGTCTTAAATGTGCCATTTATCCTTGCAGGCATGAAAGAAGTCATACTGGGAAGAAACCTTCTGTATATCTTCAATCTGTTAAAACCTTTGCATATGACAGTCATCCTCAAATGCATGAGAGAACACATGTTTGTGAGAAACTGTATAAATGTGATGAATGTGGGAAAGCCTTTGAGCGACACTCTGGTCTTCTAAGGCACAGAAGAGCACATACTGGAGAGAAACCCTATGAATGTAATCAATGTGGTAAATCCTATGTTTATCACTCTTCTCTTCAAATTCATAAAAGAACACATACTGGAAAGAAACCTTATCAATGCGATCAATGTGGTAAAGCCTTTGCACAACGTGTTCATCTCAATACACATAAAAGAACACATACTGGAGAGAAACCTTATCAATGCGATCAATGTGGTAAAGCCTTTGCACAATGTGTTAATCTCAGTATACATAAAAGAAAACATACTGGAGAGAAACCATATAAATGTAATCAATGTGATAAAGTCTTTGCTAATCACTGTTATCTTCAAATACATGAAAGAACACATATGGGAGAGAAACCCTATGCATGTAATCAGTGTGATAAATCTTTTGCTCATCAGAGTAATCTTCAAAGACATAAAAGAACACATACTGGAGAGAAACCCTATGAATGCAATCATTGTGGTAAAGCGTTTGCATGTCATGGTAATCTTCATGCACATAAAAGAACACATACTGGAGAGAAACCCTATGAATGCAATCACTGTGGTAAAGCATTTGCACATCATGGTAATTTTCTTGCACATAAAACAACACATACTGGAGAGAAACCTTATGAATGCAACCAATGTGGTAAAGCCTTTTCTCACCCCAGTTATCTTCAAACACATAAAAGAACACATACTGGAGAGAAACCCTATGAATGCAACCAATGTGGTAAAGCCTTTTCTCACCCCAGTTACCTTCAAACACATAAAAGAACACATACTGGAGAGAAACCCTATGAATGCAATTACTGTGGTAAAGCGTTTGCACGTCATGGTAATCTTCGTGCACATAAAAGAACACATACTGGAGAGAAACCCTATGAATGCAATCAATGTGGTAAAGCCTTTGCACAACAAATTACTCTTCAAATACATAAAAGAACACATTCTAGAGAGAAACCATACAAATGTAATCAATGTAGTAAAGCCTTTTCATGTGATACATATCTTAAAAGGCATGAGAGAAGACATGCTGGAAAGTATAAATCAGCATGGTAAAGGTTTTGTTTATCACAATGCTCTTCAGATGCATTAAAGAACACATACTGGAGAGAAATGCTATGAATAATCAGTGGCAAAGCCTTTACACAACATGGTCATCTTCAAATGCATACAAGAACACATACTCGAGTGAGACCCTGTGAATATAATCAGTGTGGTAAAAACCTGTGCATATTTCATTAATCTTTGAAATTGTGAGAAAAAGTAATACTGCAGAGAAACCCTAAAAATATACTGTTAAAATTTTAGAGTGTACAGCAATAAAACTTTTTATATGCAATCAATCTGTTAAATCCTTTGTATATTAAAAGATTCTTTGAATATGTGTAAACAATACTGGGGGCTTATAAAATATTGGTTAGATCTTTATTTAACACACTTGTATTCAGTAGAAGAGTATTCTGTAGTCAAAAATGGATATGTCAACAATCTGTTAAAGCTTTTTTTAAAATTATGTATACAATTTCTGTCTGCATGTATGCCTGCAGGCCAGATGAGGGCACCAGATCTTATTACAGATGTTTGTGAGCCATCATGTGGTTGCCAGGAATTGAACTCAGGACCTTTGGAGAGCAGGCAATGCTCTTAACCACTGAGACATCTCTCCAGCCCTCTGTTCAAGCTTTATGATGTCTGTTTCTATAGTTTGCCCCTGCAAACTCATGGGAAAATGAATTTACTAATTTATAAAGCCCTATGTGGCTGGGCGGTGGTGGCGCACGCCTTTAATCCCAGCACTTGGGAGGCAGAGACAGGCGGATCTCTGTGAGTTCGAGGCCAGCCTGGTCTACAGAGCTAGTTCCAGGACAGGCTCCAAAACCACAGAGAAACCCTGTCTCGAAAAACAAAACAAAAACAACAACAACAAAAAAGCCCTATGTGCTGGGTAAAAGGGTCAGGCAAAGAAGCACATCCTGATCCTGAAACCAGAGCCAGTGAAAGATATGCTCTTTGTTTCTGTAACCAGAGCCAGTGAAAGATATGCCCTTTGTTTCTGTAACCAGAGCCAAAGAAAAACACTCAACTTCTGACCAACTGAGCACAAAACCAACCAGTCTCTGAGCAGGAAAACTAACCAGTCCCTGAGCACAAAATCCAACCAATCTTTGAGCTTGAAAAATGTTAGGGATTGAAATCAGACCAAGTCCCACCCTGAAAATCTTCTACCTGAACAAACTATGCACCTAATAAGACCCATATAAGCCCTGTGCTGGTTCTGGTGACAACTACCCTTTTTCACTCTGCAAGTGAGCCCCTCTCCTGGATTGAATGCATTTTGGTTGAAGACCTTTCACTAAAGCAAAGCAGAATCTCTGCTGGGAAACTCCCTTAGGAGAGCAAAGTAGAACACCAATGGATGTCTTTTCTGGGAAAGTCTCTTAGGAGAGTAGAGGGGAGTTCAGCTGTAATGACTCTCTTGGAGCAGAATGGCAACCTCCTTCAGAGGACCATTCCCCACCAGAACACAGGTTCAGGCTTAGCCTGACTTCCCTATCGTTAGTATTCCTATCTCACAGCTTTAAGTGTGTGCATACCTTCCCTTCCCAGCTGTATGTATACCCTACCTTTCCTCTACAGCTTCAGGTATAGTTTGACTTCCCAATGATACTTTTCTCCCACAACTGTGGATAACTTCCTTTCACTGCTGTATGTCTAGCTTGATTTCCAACAACCTTTCCCTTCAGAGCTGTAATACTTGTACTGTGAATTTAAATGAAATGTTACCCTTTTAGAATTTATACTTCAATTACATGAAATAACTGATTCAGTTATAAAATTTTATGGATTTTTATTAGTTCCTTTTCTGTGGTTGTGATTTAATAATCTATTTCTAGGGTCTTTACAACCCTATTTTGTTCATTTAGCATGTCGTTTAGAGTTAAAATTGATCTTTATATAACTGCCTACTCTGTAGGGTTGGGTGGTATACCTGTAATATGCTTTATAGGTTAATAAACAAAAGTGTTTCGTCGTCTTAAAGACACGCTGGAGCACTGTCGCTCTTAATGTGTACAGGTATTCCCATGATGGCCATAACCTCTGGTAATTGGTGTGTTTACAGAATCAGCTTTTTCAGAACTCAAGGCAGTTGCATACTGAAATTCTGAATAGGTATCAATGATGTGGTGTATCTGTTTTTCCAAATTCCACCATATGAAAGACATCCATTTGCGAGAGTACCATCCATCCTTTGAGTACTATCTGAGATACTTCCTGCCAGTAGTGGAATTTGGTTGTACAAAGAACAAGGAGGACATTTCCTAATAATTACCTTGGCTTGTAGCAAAGTGATCAGAAAATCTTTCTTTCAAATGTTTTGGGTTTTTTGTTTTGTGTTTTGAGACAGGGTTCTCTTTAGCTTTGGAGGCTGTTCTAGAACTACCTCGTGTAGACCAGTCTGGCCTCGAACTCACATGCCATGATCTTGATGCAGTTATTGTTACATCACACCTGTGTCTGGAGACCTTCAATGACAATGGTTTTTTTTTGTTGTTGTTTTTGGTTTTGGTTTTTCGAGACCAATGACAATGTTTTTTATTTGTATTTTTAACTTTGGTCTTTGTTCATTTATAGAAGTTTGCCAAAATATTTGCTTTACGGTTGACTAAGGTTTTCTGTCCCGCCCTGTCCCACAATTGTTCAGTCCCAAAGGAATCACACAGCAGTCTACATTAATTACACTGATTGGCTTAGTAGCTCAGGCTTCTTATTAACTCTTAGAACTTACATTAGTTCATAGTTCTTGTCTGTGTTAGCCTTGTGGCTTGCCACCTTTTTGGCAAAGCAGTCACATCTTGCTATCTTGCATCCTTTGCGCCCGGGTCACTACTGCTGACCGACTCTCTTTCCTCCTCCCAGAATTCTCTTTTTTTTTTTTTTTTTTTTTTTGGTTTTTTCGAGACAGGGTTTCTCTGTGGCTTCGGAGCCTGTCCTGGAACTGGCTCTGTAGACCAGGCTGGTCTCGAACTCGCAGAGATCCGCCTGCCTCTGCCTCCCGAGTGCTGGGATTAAAGGTGTGCGCCACCATCGCCTGGCTTCCCAGAATTCTCTTGTTCTCATTGCCCTGCCTCTACTTCCTGCCTGATCACCCCACTCATACTTGCTGCCTGGCTACTGACCAATCAGCATTTTATTAAAAATAATACAAGAGACAGGATAAAAGACCATTGTCCCACAGCACTTCCCCCCCTTTTTTTTCCAATTAAGAACTCTGAATCTAATATCCTTTGTTTAACTTTTCTCCTGACCATTATCTATAAAAACTTGTAAGTAACATTCTAAATAATGGAAAATATCCATAGTTATTTTTTGGGAATGTGGGCATAGTTTTCAAAGCTCTTTCCTGCTGATTGGGGGCACTGATAATCTTATGTGAACCTAAAGCAAATTTAGAATTATGATCAAGTCATAACTGGAGTATCCTGTGAAGCTTGATCATCTCAGCCAGCAGTCTTGAATCTGTTCTGGATGTAGAACTCAGATATCTGGGCCATCTGTTCAATTTGGAGATTTTTCAGGGGTCTTCCTTGATCAAACTTGAGTTTTCTTAACCTGGAATGAATCCACAGCCTTTCATTTCCTGTGGAAACAAAAGCAAAACCTCTTCTCCAAAGTAACATACCTTTTGACTTCAACTATGAAGTCAAGGTATTTTCAAAATACCTATCTTGGATTAATTCAGCAACATTTATTAACAAATATCTTTCAGCAGCTGTTGTTCCTCAACATTCAAACAATTCAAAGAGACCATAATAACATACAGTATCCAGATTCTCTGGGTGTTTTCTTTCCAACTTTATATGACTTTATTTTAAACTCTGCTTTTACTTTTATTTTTAATTTTTGGCTTTTTGAGACAGGGTTTCTCTGTATTTCTTTGTCCTGAAACTCACTCTGTAGACCAGGCTGTCTTTGAACTCACAGAGATCCACCTGCTTCTGCCCCAAGTGCTGGGATTTTCCTGTATTTTTTGTTCTCTCTTCTATAAATTTTCCATCATCCAGAGCAGTATGGTTTCTTCTAATAGGTATTAGGTTCCTTCATTACTACAGGAAGGAGTTTTCTCAACTAAAGACTGAACCAAATTTGGCATGGGAACCTGCAAGAACCCCTCAAGGCGTTTCCCAATGTAAAATGATTACCTTAACTGTCCATTGTGGATCTGCATCCATTAGCCCAATGCATACCTTTGCCACACCTTTTGTGTAGCCCCAAAAGGGAAGGGCATTCTGTTTGATTTATGGTAAGAAATGTCCTTTTGTGTAACCTTGTTTACCACAATTGCTAGTTCTTTTGCTCTCCATTCTTTTGGGGGGCATATGGCATACCAAATAAATGACTCATAGTCTTATTACTTATGGATGTATGACCTTACCTTGGCTTGTTTCTTTCCAGCTTTTCTTAAATAATCCTATTTCCCTTTTACTTCTGGGTTTTTATCTTTGTCTATTTAGTATACATTTCTTTACTTCTTATTCCATGGCTTGCTGGCCTTTGATGTCCTCTCATTACTTCTTCCTTTTTTCCGCCCAAGATTATTCTGCCATTTTTTCCCTCCGCCTACCCACCTGTCCATTCCTGCCAAGCTATTGGCTGTTCAGCTTTTTATTAGACAGATTTTCACAGCTTCACAGAGTTAAACACTTGCACCATAAAAGAATATGAGACTCTTTCATCATTTAAAAAATGCTCCAAAGCATTCACAAATGTATCACATCCCAAAATAATATTCTATAGTAGCCCGAGTTGCGTTTTGAGACCACAAGACATTGAGATACCTAAACCATGAGACATATTCCATAAAGAACTATATATGGACTGGCATATAGGTGTAAAAATAACCAAAAAGAAGTTGCAGGGAGAGGGGCATCCTCTGAAACTGTAGCCATATATATCTGTGCCAAAACTACAGGATTTAATTTTTTTCTGCTGTGCTTTGGTGTTTCCTTGGGGCAGTATTCCCTCACTATATCTCCATTTGTCTCTCGTAAGAGGAATAGTGTTATGTGGAATTGTATGTTGGAAAGATATAACTTGTTTTCTGAATCTGTAATATGTCACTGTCAAGAGATTGTCATGTGTCTAAAGAGAGGTTGTGCATCTGAACATTATAAGTGTTGCTGCAAATGATGAGGGTCATTGAAGTGACTAATTGCATTTTCTTCATGCCTGGCCATTAGCCTATAGTGACCCTGTTCAGAATGCGGTTGATTAAGTCCAGATGATGATTTATTTGAACATGTATCTCTTGGTGACTTTTCTTTCAATTGCCTGTGAAACCATTATTAGGAGGAGCATTTCTGGATGACTTACCTTGTTAGGTACATGATAGGAGTTTCTCAGCCCATTTTCTGTTCTTTTGTGTCTACTCTGCGGTAACTGAAACTAATAAGTTCCTTATTGTGCTATCATGGCTTCACCAACATTATAAACTCTATCCTTAAATCATGTAAGATACAGGAGAAGCAATTGCTATTCAGTGCTAAGCCAGTTTGCTATGCTTCTGTTAATTATCTGATTGTAAAAACAAGATTTTTCTGTGTGGCCCTTACTGTCCTGAAGTAGCTCTCTACACCAGCTGGCCTCAGAGTGTCCTCAGATTCGGAGATCCTCTTGACTCTGTATCCCAAGTGCTTGGATTAAAAGTGAGCACAAATTCCTGGCTTTTTGTTTTCATGTCATTGTATGATACGCCTGGGATGTAGGTTTGTGTCCCATGTCAAGCCTATGCTGTAGTTTTGAGCTTCACGCTTATCTTGAATTTTAAATTTTTATAGAGGTTCTCTTTCTGTTTCCCAGGATGGCATGAACCCATTACATTAATTCTGCCTGAGCCTTCTGATTTGCTGGATTGCCTGTACATCACCTTCTACCTGTCTTTTGTGTTTATCTTGAATTTTTTTTTTTTTTTTTTTTTTTTTTTTTTTTTTTTTTTGGTTTTTCGAGACAGGGTTTCTCTGTGGTTTTGGAGCCTGTCCTGGAACTAGCTCTTGTAGGCCAGGCTGGTCTCAAACTCACAGAGATCCGCCTGCCTCTGCCTCCCGAGTGCTGGGATTAAAGGCGTGCGCCACCACCGCCCGGCTGTCTTGAATTTTTTAATGTTCATGAGTATTTTACCTGTATACATGGAAGTGCACAACATGGGTGCCT
This sequence comes from Chionomys nivalis, assembly GCF_950005125.1. Taxonomy (NCBI): domain Eukaryota; kingdom Metazoa; phylum Chordata; class Mammalia; order Rodentia; family Cricetidae; genus Chionomys; species Chionomys nivalis. The sequence continues at coordinate 5,905,967 of NC_080106.1, forward strand.
GGTCCTCACAGTGATCAAAACATGGTCCCCCCAAAACTCTGAACTTGAAAGCTGGCTGGTTGTGTCCCCTAAAGTAAATCCTAGTAGTTGAAGCCACCTCTGTGCCAGGCTGACAAGGGCTCCTTACTAATGAGAGATCTTTTCTACCCTGTGCTGAATATTTGTGATCAACACTTAAATTGCTAATGTTTTCGTCTGTCCATTTGTAACTGTTTAAGATGCAGTGCCTTTTAGAAAAATCTTACTGGTGTTCTGTTTTTTTTTTGTTTTTTGGGTTTTTTGGGGGGTTTTTTTTTTGTTTTGTTTTTGTTTTTGTTTTTTCGAGACAGGGTTTCTCTGTGGCTTTGGAGCCTGTCCTGGAACTAGCTCTGTAGACCAGGCTGGCCTCGAACTCACAGAGATCCGCCTGCCTCTGCCTCCCGAGTGCTGGGATTAAAGGCGTGCGCCACCATCGCCCGGCCTGGTGTTCTGTTTTAAAGTGGGGACATTTCAGGTTTCTGGAAATAAATGCAAAACTATGTATAATACATCCAGTAAGAATCTTTTGAGTTCTTTGTATTTTTTGGTTGTTTGAATGATTTTGCATGGGAGACCGGATCTTAATATCTCCCTCTGGCTGTTCTGGAACTGGCTTCATAGACTAGGCTGGCATTCAACTCTGAGGCAGATAGACCCGTCTCTGACTTCTGATTTCCTCATTTAAAGGTGTAATTCAATATACCCAGCCTGTCGATATTATTTTTCTCTTTGTACTTAGCAATTGTTCATACAATTTCTGTCCTGTGTAGTGTGTACTATTGATCTGTATTTCTATGATACAAGTGTCTATGTTTTATTAGACATTTTTCTTGCAAAGTGATATCCCATTCACAGGGTACAGAAATGACAGGTGAACCTCCCATTTGGTTTCCTTCCAAGGAGACTTGGTGATTACATTGTAATGTCTATATACTGGAATGGTGCAGGGAGCACCAGAATCATATGACTATGTTGTCAAGGAAGTGTACATTTACATTGTTGTCACTCTCATGCTCTCTGTTGTACACATGTCTGGGTCATTTCAGAATGCAGTGACCTATGATGATGTGCATGTTGACTTCACTTGGGAAGAGTGGACTTTGCTGGATCCTTCCCAGAGGAATCTCTACAAAGATGTGATGCTGGAGACCTACAGGAACCTCACTATCATAGGTAATATTGAATTTCCTTCATGTAATTTAAATTTTACCCAATTTACAATAATATTTCATACATTTTCTACTATATTTTAGGATACAGTTGGGAAAACCATAATACTGAAGAACATTGTCAAAGTTCTCAAAGACATGCGAGGTAATTATCATGAGCAAGCTGATACAAACGTGCCTCTGAAGGGATTGTAATGTGTCCTGGAAGTTGTAAGCAGAAGCGACAGTGTAAATAAAAATAATTTCATGTGGATGATGATTATTAAATTCTCACAAAACCGTATACCTCAGCTTCAAATAGATGAATTACATTTGCAAGGCATTATTTTAAGAAAGAAGACAAGGAAAGAATGCCTTAGCATATATTACCATTTGTATCTTAGCTCCATGAGAGCTATGCTTTAGAACTGTCAATTCATTAATTTCATACCCCTCATATTACAGAAGGTTTACATGCTGAAGAGGTGATAAGTACATCTTCACAACCTTCTAATAAACAAATAGGTCATAGTAAAGCTAGTGTTTCTCATATTGTGCTGTGACTATGCTAAGTTTAGTGAGATGGGCAGTTAGAGTCAAGAGTCAAGGAGCATTTGTTGTCGGGAAAGCCTTACTCTTTATACCACATATCTATATCTGAATTTTTCCAGTTGTCTTTTAGTATGTGCAAACTCTCATAGAAAAAAAGATTCCTTAAGTGTGACCTATTTAACAGAGGATCTTAGCATCACAGGTAATGTTTAAACATGGAAAACAGGCTTTTAATCCCAGCAGTTGGGAGGCAGAGGCAGGCAGATCTCTTGAGTTTGAGGCCAGCCTGGTCTACAAGAGTGAGTTCCAGGACAGGTTCCAAAGTCACACAGAAACTCTGTCTTGAAAAAAAAAAAAAACCACAAAACTATCCTAAATGAAGGGTAGTAGCATGAATGTAAATGCAATATAAAACCTTAAGGATCTAATTCTTCTTTATAATTGGACCAAATTGTAAAACTCATTCATACAGATAATAAAGATTCAACAGTGTATTGAGTGTGATAAGGGATTTACATGTGCCAATTTTCCTTGCAGGCCTGAAAGAAGTCATACTGGAGATAATCCTGTATATGTTCAATGTATTAATGCCTTTGCATATGACAGTCATCTTCAAAGGCATGAAAGTATATATATTGGAGAGAAACCCTATCAATGCAATCAATGTGGTAAAGCCTTTGCACGTAATAAAAATCTTCAAATACATAAAAGAACACATACTGGAGAGAAACCCTATAAATGTCATCAATGTGGCAAAGCCTTTGTAAGATACAATCATCTCCAAACGCATAAAAGAACACATACTGGAGAGAAACCCTATGAATGTATTCAATGTGGTAAAACCTTTGCACAACAAAGTCATCTTCAAATGCATGAAAGAACACACACTGGAGAGAAACCATATGTATGTAATCAATGTGGTAAAACCTTTGCTTATTCCCATGTTCTTCAAATGCATAAAAGAACACATACTGGAGAGAGACCCTATGAATGTAATCAATGTGGTAAAACCTTTGCACGTCACAATAATCTTCAGATGCATACAAGAACACATACTGGAGAGAAGCCCTATGAATGTTATCTATGTTCTAAAGCCTTTGTACAACAAGGTCATCTCCAAATACATGAAAGAACACACACTGGAGAGAAACCCTATAAATGTAATGAATGTGGTAAAGCCTTTGCTTATCACAATGCTCTTAAAACACATATAAGAATACACACCGGAGAGAAACCCTATGAATGTAATGAATGTGGTAAAGCCTTTGCTCATCACAGTCATCTCCGAGTACATAAAAGAACACATACTGGAGAGAAACCCTATGAATGTAAGGAATGTGGAAAAGCCTTTGCACAACACAGTGTTCTCCAAACACATAAAAGAAGACATACTGGAGAGAAACCCTATTTATGTAATCGTTGTGGTAAATTCTTTGCTCATCATAGTGGTCTTCAAATGCATGAAAGAACACATACTGGAGAGAAACCCTATGTATGTAATCTGTGTGGTAAAGACTTTGCATATATAAGCAATCTTCGAAATCATCAGAAAAAGGAACATTGCAGAGAAACCATAAAAATAAAGTCAGTGTAACAAAGTTTTACACTTTAAAGGAGTAAAATATTTTGTGTGCCTTTGCTAATTACAATAGTTTTTTAGTACCTGAAAAAAAATCTGAGGGTGTATTAACAAGAATTTGGTAAGCTCTTAATCCAACACACTTACGTACATTCATTCAAGACTATTCTCTAGAGAAAAATTGGATGGTGTCAACAATCTTTTCAAGATTCAAGATGTCCATTTTGTATTATTTGCCTCTGCAAACTCATGGGAAAATTGAATTTATGGAGGCCTATATGTAGGGTAAAAGGGCCAGCCAAAGAATACACTCAATCCTGAACCAGAGCCAGTGAAAGACACACACATTGACTTTGAAACCAAAGCCAAAGAAACACATTCTTCCCCTGACCTACTGAACATGAAACCAACCAATCTCTGATAACTGAAACCAACTAGTCCTTGAGGATAGAACTAACCAGCAACTGAACTTGAAATCTAGCCAGTCTGCCAGCTCAGGGGTTGAAACCAATTTCACCCTGAAAATCTCGCTGCTCAATCTCTGTCCATAAGAGGCCCCGTAGAAGCCCTGTGCCTTTTTAGTTGGCATCTGCCCTTTACAGTCTCTACAGCTCTCACTTCCAAATAAATTCCTTTAGCGAGTTTGGGGTGACGAACGATCTTTCGGCAGATCAGGGTCGAATCCTTTCTGCAAATCTCCCTGGTGGAGCAGAGCTTAGGGGCAATGGACGTTTCTGGTGGGAAACCCCAAGTGGAACAGAGCCAAGAAGGAAATGACATACCTGCTGGGAAACTCCATTGGGGAGTGGAGCAGATTTGGAAACATTTCACCGGAGTCAGAGCAGACGGATATCTATCTTAGTTGAGTGAAGCAAAGAAGTAACAATTGGCCAGAGCTGAGAAGAAATGGGCATCTCTGCTGGGTAACTCCGTAGTGTCAGCAGAGAAGTGATGGGCATCTCTGCTGGGATCCTAGTGGAGCAGAGCAGAGAAGTGATGGACAGCTCTTCTAGGAAACTCCCTTAGGGGAGCAGCAATTGTCATCGCTGCTGGGAAGTTCTCTTAGCAAAGAGGAGTGGAGCCCAGGTAGATCTCAGAGGAACAAGATTGCCAGATCCTGCTGGGACACTTTCTCCCACCGGAAGACAACTTCAGGTATGTTCTGACTTCCTGACTGTCAGTATTTCTTTCTCCTCACAGTTTTAGTTGCCTAGGATACCCTCCCTTCACAGATGTATGTACAGCCGGACTTCTGCCAGCCAGGGTACCTTTTCCTTCTGTGCTGCAGGTATCCTTAATACCGTCCCTCGTAGCTGTCGGTATAGCCTGATTTTGACAGAGCACCTTTCTCTTCAGAGCTGCAGGTATCCAGGATATCTTCCTTCTGCAGCTTCAGGTATAGGATGACTTCTCAACAGCCAGGACACCTTTCTTCTCACAACTGTAGCTGTCCAGGATAGCTTCCTTTCACAACTGTGGGTATAGCCTTCTGGAGGAAAATGCACAGTGATGTCGTAAGAAAGCTAAGAACTCACATCCTTAACAGTGGGAACTGGGAATGGTGTGTGGATGTGAATTCTCAAAGCCTACCCCCCAGTACCATATTTCCTTTAGTAGGACATTTCTAAAATCCTCCCAAATGATACCACCAGTTTAGAAGGATTGATTTCTCTGACTTCAAGGCTACATGTTTGCTTTCTGCTATATGAACTAGTTCATGTTGAAGAAAAGCTGTGACCTTTAGATGCCGCAACACCTGTGTTACGGGAATGAACGCTTGCAAGGGAACAACTTTCATCAGTGAAAAGCTGTTTGTTTAAAGGGTTGATTTTATTTTAATTGTGTAAAGACACTGTGTGTGTTTGTGGGTATGTGAATGTGCATGCGGTTCCTCAGAATGTTAGACCCTTGAATTACAGGAGGTTTTCAAAAATCAGATCTTAATCCTGGGAATGAACATTTCTCTTTTTTTGTTTTGTTTTGTTTTGTTTTTCGAGACAGGGTTTCTCTGTGGTTTTGGAGCCTGTCCTGGAACTAGCTCTTGTAGACCAGGCTGGTCTCGAACTCACAGAGATCCACCTGCCTCTGCCTCCCAAGTGCTGGGATTAAAGGTGTGCGCCACCACCGCCCGGCTGGGAATGAACATTTCTTAACTGCCCAGGTCTGCGTCTCCCCTGTAGATGTTGTAAAGCCTATTTATGTAATTTTGAAATCAGGAAATTGGGACAAATGCATACAAGAGGAAATCCCTATTGATGTAAATGATTTGGTAAAGGACTTCAGATCACAGTGGTCTTCAGCAACCAGAAAAATGTCCTGTTTCATTTATCCATCACAGCCTTGAAGGAAGGAAATTATTTACCTTCTTCACTCAAGACTGATAGTAGAGATCATGGTGCTTTGTATTTGAAACATTTGAGGTAAACACTAAAGTGTGCTCTATGTGGGGCACATCACTAAACAGGCAGTGTGTCACCATACTCTTCCAATAAGCATTTCTGCGAAAGGGGAGTGGTTTGTTGTTTCTGGTTTTGTTTTTCATATTTTCACAAATTCCTTTGAGATTTTGTTGTTTTTTTATTCAGCCTGTGTTGGATATTAGCTGTGACTCAAGGATATATTTGAACTCATGATCCTCATGAGGTCACCTCCTGAGTAAAGTACAAGGGTAGATGATGTGTTCCCAATGTGTGGTGTTTGGTCTTTAATTGGGTTATGGATATTTGTCATTGTTTGGGAGGGTTACAGATTGTTATTGGTAATGGTCAGGAAAAAAAGCTGAACAAAGAAAATTAGATTCAGGCTTCTTGTTTTGAAAAGAGAAATGGGGGATATAAACATGATAGGATATAAGGGTAGATTAAATCTCCTCTGAAGAGGAAAGGGGTAATAGATATGACAGGATAAAAGGGGTAGATTATTGACTCCACTTTTAAACCCAGAAAGCAACTACTAGTTTTAAATATTTTACATAGATATGGATCTTTGTATATTGATACAAATTTGAGATTAATTTCGTTAGAACAGACTGTATATACATTTTTAATCAAGACATTGTCCATATACAGCTCAATTAATGCAAATTTCTAGCCCTACTATTACCAACTAATTAGAATACAGAGGAATGCAAGTTAGTAGTTATTTATTACTATCAAATGTGTAGTCATACCAGTTATGGTTTCAAGGTTAGACAGAGATATATTTTAGACAGACAGGTTATCTTCACAAACTTCATAAATCTACAGAATATGGCATTTAAGTTGTTTTAATAACATAAGCTTTGTTCTTTTTCATAACAGTAAGATATATCTGCTCCTGGCCACACCAATCTACTTCAAAGAAGATAACGGACACTGAAGACGCTCTACAAGGAGTTTACTGTTTTGTGACAGAAGTTAGCCACTGGGCAAGAACGTGCTCTTGCCTCAACTGCTGGCAATGTGCTGTCCAAATTAGAAAAGCAAGACACACAAAGAAAGGACTGCTGAACCTTCTAAGACGAGGTAGGACAGCCCTTCAGAACACCCTGCTTCACGGAAAAGTGTGTCCCTTATGCTAGTCAGGGAGGCTGAAGATGGATGCCCCAATGTTGCAGAGGGACATTGATTTTTTTTTTTTTTTTTTTTGGGTGCCTATCCAGGCAGCCAGCTGTTTCTGTAATTTCTCACATTTTTTGGATGTTGCTTACTTGCACTTCCTGCTTACTTGGGTAATATTATTTCCTTCTCAGGTCTCTCACGTATTGAAGACTTTATAGTTATAGTTTTCCTTGTTACCAGATTCAGCAAAGAAATTCTCTAAAAGGTATAAAGTGTATAAGGTTGAGAGACATCAAAAGATAGTCTTGGTAATGCAAGTTAGAAAAGAAAGTCAACCTTTTGAACTCATCAAGATAGGATAAATATAGAGTATTTTCTCTGAATTTGTCAATTGTTAATGGACTAGATATCATTAATGTATTTATTGCCTGTATATGTTGTATATAGTTATTGTACTTATTGTATATAGTTTTTCTTACATGATAACCCACTTTTATATTTTAGAGCAAAAAAAGGGGAATCTGATGATATTTCTTTGTACTCTAACAAGTAAAGCTTGCGTGAAGGTCTGAAGTCGGAACTAGTCACTATTTAACCCTAGAGGTCTGAAGGTCTGTACAGACAGACAGGAGGTGATCTGGCTGGGCGAGGGGAATAAAGGGTGGGAGGAGAGGGGACATCAGCCCTTACCAGCTGAAGAGTTGGCAAGATAAGAGTTGGTTGTGGCTTGCTCTTCTCTCTCAGATATTTCAGCAGTTGCCCCAATATATGAGTTCAGGCTTTTATTATTCGGACCAATTAGAACTCATGCAACACTCAACTTTAAGGGTTTCCTTCCTTAGTTGGTTTTCTTGGGAATTTGAGGGATTTCATAATAAGCCATCGCATTAGTGGAATTCTTTAGCGGGGCACAATATCTCCCCACAATGATGGGGACAGGGAGTGGAGAAAGACAGATCTCAGAGATGCGAGCTGAGAATGAAGCTATTAACACATGACAAGTGGGTACATAATATTCCACATACAGTACACGTTCATAGTGTCTACACACAAAATATATATATATATTTTCATCTGTCAGTTAAAATTAATTTTAAACACCAAACTAACATTCTCTCACAGAGATCCTCACCCAAACAGCCAGGCAAATTCATGTGTGTTGGCTTGAAAGAAAGTGGCCCCCAAAGGGAGTGGCACCACTGTTAGGTGTTCATTTCACACGGGGATCCTACCCTCCTGTACCGGCTCTTTTCTACCTGTAGCAAATCTGCTTTTCCTTTCATTCAGGACCGGCAACTGGGTTTGTAATGTGGGCGTCGGAGAGCGAGAAGCAGCCTTCCTCTCGCCCAGCACACATCAATTTTCTTTCTTCTTATTTTACTTTACTTCTCTTTAATATATGGCTGTGTGTATACATATGGCTTTTGATTTAACCCTATATGTGTGAATATAGTCTAGCTTTAATTCTGTATATGTGTATGTGTGTATGTAACTTAAATTCAACTGTGAATATATGTTCATATAATTACTGTGTTAAAATGTTTTAGTCAGTTCTAATGAGCTCTGTTTATTGTATCTCCTTCAGGATTAAAAAAAAAAACAAGTCTCAGATATTATAAATTGGTATGTACTTTTAAACAATTGTGATAAATATTTAAGGTTATAAAGATCTATTTCAGATTGACAAGAGCTAACTTACCGGGACCTCTCAGCTTGGATCCAGCTCTTCAGGAAGATAATATACTGTAGTCATAACTCAGATATACCCAATATACAGAAGTGTTCAAAAGCTCAGAAATCTGGAAAATATGGCATTTAAAATGTCTAAAAAAAGGCTCTTTGTAATAGCGAGATGGGTTAGCTCATGGCACCACCCTCTTCCTCCAAATGAGACACAAGGGAACAAAAGAACCTCCGCCCAGAACTTGCTTCCTAGGTGGCAGTGCGAGTCACTGAGTAAAGACTTCCCTTCACGTCAGCCGCTGCCAAGACCTCTTCAGACAGAGGACAGGGGGATCGACTGCCTCGGGTGCCGAGGGCAAGGCAGGCCGGTCTTCCTGCCAACTTCTAACCCATAGGATCGACTGAAGCCTGGCAGGTCTAGACCTCTTCCTCTCAAACACAAATGTTGCCCTGAAACCTCTGCCCTCAACAACTGTAGAGGACCTGGGTATTGGCTGTCTAGGTAACCAAACAAGTAAGTTCTGTCATTTGTAAGCCTTAACGCAGGTAAGTCTTCTCAGGATCTCTGGTGCAGTTTGATGACTGGTGGGCGTGCCAGCTTATAAGCAGGAACCAAGGCTTCAACTGTCTTCACAGTTCTCTGGGGGAAAGTTCAGGTAAACACACCTCACTCTCCTAGAGTCAGTGCTAAGCCTAGATACAATTTACCTCATTACCAGACTCAGAACAGAGATAAACTCATGAAACAGATTTCTCCGGAGTGTCAAGGTGATGGTGTAATGATGGGGAAGGAACAGGTGCTTCACTCAGGTAAAGATAAAAAACATAAGATGTGAGGATCCAGGAATGTTTTAGGGTCTGAGAAGGTGTTTTACGGTATGTAAATACGAGTTGTGAAGGACTGAAAAAAGCTTAAATTCTCATAGTTTTAGCATTAATCAATAAAATTCTGATAAGCTATTAATCTAGCTCTGGCAGAATATTGCCACTATATGAAAAAAGCCAATCAAGGGGCTGGAGAGATGGCTCAGAGGTTAAGAGCATTGCCTGCTCTTCCAAAGGTCCTGAGTTCAATTCCCAGCAACCACATGGTGGCTCACAACCATCTGTAATGAGGTCTGGTGCCCTCTTCTGGCCTGCAGGCATACATGTAGACAAACTATTGTATACATAATAAATTGATAAATAGGAAGTTATTTCTAAAAGAAAAAAGAAGGCCGGGCGGTGGTGGCGCACGCCTTTAATCCCAGCACTCGGGAGGCAGAGGCAGGCGGATCTCTGTGAGTTCGAGACCAGCCTGGTCTACAAGAGCTAGTTCCAGGACAGGCTCCAAAACCACAGAGAAACCCTGTCTCGAAAAACAAAAACAAAAACAAAAAAACTCAAGAAAAAAGAAATAGGCCAATCAAATATCCACTTGAAAAGTCTCATTAACATAAATAATATGAATGCTGCCATGCTCATATGAAATATACCGGTCCAAATATGTATAAATATTAATAGGCTTAACAATATCTGATGTGGTTATTTCTGGAAAACAAAAAACACCATAAAAAGAAATATACAAACAGTAAAATATTATTGCATATGGTAAATATGTTCATAGTCACTAAAATTTTGTCCAACTTGGATTTAACAGCCTATAAATTATAAGGCCACGAAATACATTTCATAGTACATGTCAATTGTATTTTATTATATTCAAAATACAAATAATACTTCAAAATGGATTAAAATAGTCTGTGTATTTCACATTAAAGGAATGATGACTTTATGCAATAACTACAGGTGCAAAGACATGACATTTCAGCACACAATGTCATAATATGCATACATATGTAATGCTTTATGAATCGGTGAAATACATATTTCAAAACTGAAAAGAACAAAATTACTATCTTTTTAAAAAAATATTTATTTATTTATTATGTGTACAATATTTTGTCTCTGTGTGTGCCTGCAGGCCAGAAGAGGGCACCAGACCTCATTACAGATGGTTGTGAGCCACAATATGGTTGCTGAGAAATGAACTTAGGACCTTTGGAAGAGCAGGCAATGCTCTTAACCTCTGAGCCATCTCTCCATAGCTTTTGGAGCCTGTCCTGGAACTAGCTCTTGTAGACCAGGCTGGCCTCGAACTCCCAGAGATCCGCCTGCCTCTGCCTCCCGAGTGCCAGGATTAAAGGCGTGCGCCACCACCGCCCGGCTCCCCCGATGTCTTACATATTGAAACTGCTGAATTTATTTCTGAGAAGTCAGAATTAATTTCACTTTTATACAATTACAGGAAATATCCAGGAATAAGAATCATCCTGTATTTATATATAACATCTATCAGATCCCATACAGGTCTGTCAGGCTCTCTAGCACAAGGTGATGGTGAAATTGATCAGCTATTAAAAGGAAATGTGCTGGAACCCTTAGAGTTTCATTTAAAAAAAAAAAAAGCACTGTGTCAATAGCAAAGATTTAAAAAGGGATTTCTCATCACTTAGCAACAAGCCAAGGAAACTGTAAAAAAATGTCCAATGTGCTCCTTGTATAACCAAACTCACTACCTGCCGGAAGTAGCCCAAAGGAAACTCAAAGAAATAAAATTTGGCAAATGAATGTGTTTCGTTTTGCAAAATTTGGAAAGTTATAATTTGTAAACCTGAAAAGGCTGATGCTGTAATTACATGTCTATTAGAAGTTATGGTCGTTAAGTGGATACCTGTACAGATTATGACTGACAATATTCTAGCATATGTATCTAGTAAAATGAAATAGTTTTCGCATATTATAATATAAAGCATATTACACAGAACTTCTGCTCCAGGATGTTGACGAACTTGCTGTTCCTGCTGCTGCTGTTGCTGCCTGGCTGCACCTTTTGTAACCAGGAAGATGGTGAGTTAGGAACACAGCTCCTGCCTGGGGATTTGGTGTATTTGGGAACTTTGACAATCAAACTTTAAAAGAAATGCTTAATAAACAGAAGGGAGTGATAAAGACACTTAGAGATAGACTATACAATGATTTATTGACTTTAAATTTCTTAAATTCTAATGAAAAGGGAACAACAGCTGCAGAAAGATATCATATAATAGAAAAAACTGCTGAATTAAATCAACCTAAATTTTTTAAAGATGTATTAAACTCAGAACGGAAACCAGGATATGTGTTATGTTGGGGATTTTGCTTTTGTTTCCCCCGGAGAAGGGAAACTATAGATATCATCATAAAGATTGAACAGGAAGCCGGGCAATGGTGGCGCACGCCTTTAATCCCAGCACTCGGGAGGCAGAGGCAGGTGGATCTCTGTGAGTTCCAGGCCAGCCTGGTCTACAAGAGCTAGTTCCAGGACAGGAACCAAAAGCTACGGAGAAACCCTGTCTCGAAAAAACCAAAAAAAATAAAATAAAATAAAAAGAAAGAGCCGGGCGGTGGTGTCGCATGCCTTTAATCCCAGCACTTGGGAGGCAGAGGCAGGTGAATCTCTGTGAGTTCGAGACCAGCCTGGTCTACAAGAGCTAGTTCCAGGACAGGCTCCAAAAAAAAAAAAAAAAAAAAAAAAAAAAAAAGATTGAACAGGAATGTCTTACTGAAGAGAGGAGATAGTTAAGAGGCCAATTGGCCAGTACATTCCCAACAGGGTAAAATTTCATAAGTCTTCCTAAATATTTGTTTCTGTTGTCCTTTACAACCATAAGAAGCAAACAGTCCTGTTATAGTCCCAATTTAATTAAGCGTTAAAGCTGGCTTTAGAGTTGGAGTGTGGCTTTCTCCCTCTCTAAACTCCATATTTGTTAAAGGAGAATCCAAAATCTTTGTCTTATGTCAAAAGAGCCACCTGATGTGGAACCGAAGAAAACCAAATTTTAGGGACTTTTCTATTGTCAATAATTCCATAATCCGCTGGTTTTATTTTAACTATTTAACACTTTTCATAGACATAAATATTAGCTCTAAATTTATAATATTATTCTATATATGACATTTAAGTTCTTCAAGTTTTCAGCAGTGAACTGTAACCATAACAGTGACCTGTGACATCTCTAATAGAAGATGGGGCCCCACAAGGACAATCCTATAGGGATTGTGGAAATGCCATTAAGGGGACAAGCATCACCCAAAGATCAGTATAGAACTACAGACAGCTCAGAACAACTCTAAAGTTGCTTGTGGAGAGGGTCCAACCTCACAGGAGATTTTAGCCATTTTATATAAGCTTTGCACTTTCCTATTACACAAAGACTGGACAACAAGTGTTGCAGCTGGTTTCCTCAGGAAATGGGCAACATTTCAGTTTTTCAGGGTATCATCCCCAGACAACAGGAAGTAATTTTGGAGACATGAAGCCCATATTCCTAATAGGAAGGGGAGAATGGTATTTGGTCATTTGGTGGGTTATGAATGCTTTTCATCATTTTGTGGCATTGTTTATTAATTGTCACTGATATTGGCAAGGGGGAATTATGCAAATGATATTATATTCAGGAGTCTCTTTGAAAAAGAAAAATAGTCAGGAGTTGGTGGCACATGCCTTTAATCCCAGCACTCAGGAGCCAGAGGCAGGCGGATCTCTGTGAATTCAAGACCAGCCTGGTCTACAAGAACTAGTTCCAGGACAGGCTCCAAAGCTACAGAGAAAACTTATTTTGAACAAAATAAGAAAGAAAAAAAGAAAAGGAAGCCGGGCAGTGGTGGCGTACATCTTTAATCTCAGCACTCGGGAGGCAGAGGCAGGTGGGTCTCTGTGAGTTCCAGGCCAGCCTGGCCTACAAGAGCTAGTTCCAGGACAGGAACCAAAAGCTACGGAGAAACCCTGTCTCGAAAAAACCAAAAAAAAAAAATAAAATAAAATAAAAAGAAAGAGCCAGGCGGTGGTGTCGCATGTCTTTAATTCCAGCACTTGGGAGGCAGAGGCAGGTGAATCTCTGTGAGTTCGAGACCAGCCTGGTCTACAAGAGCTAGTTCCAGGACAGGCTTCAAAGCCACAGAGAAACCCTGTCTCGAAAAAAACAAACAAAAAAAATTCCTTCTTCACAGAAGAGTCTGTCAGATTATTCTGCAGGTCACAGAGGAAAGCAACTGACGAAATTTGCAAATACAAGCTAGGATAGTGCTCAAATTTCCTGTTTCCCTGAGAAGTCTGTCTAATACTCTAGGCCTGTAGACGGAAGATGGATGTCCCAATGTTGCAGAAGGAACTCTGGGCGACTGTCCAAGCAGTGAATGCTAACATGTGCTAATGATGCGAGAATACGTTACAGCTGCTTGGTTAAATAAATTCAACCTGCAGTCAGGAGGATGAGTCAGCAACTAGCTGACAGGAAGCAGTAGGGAGGAGCCAACTGTAGAAAGGTTTTAAGTGGGGGCAGGGGAAAGGACACCTAGCTTTGTGGGAGAACCGCAAAAGGTCAGAGGTGAGCTACCTGCGAGTCAGCCTCTCCGAGGAGCAGAATTCCACCTCGACCTTTGAAGCTTGAGTTCTTTCGAGGGACAGAGATTTAGGTAAGTTCCCTTGGTAGCTTTGAAAGAGTCTGTGTCTGAGGGAGCAGAATCCCCTCAGACTGTGGCCATTGCGGCTGACCTGCTGCTGGTAGCCGTGCAGTTGCCTTGCTGAATAGGACAGCAATTGCTTAAAAGGCGGCAGCAGTTTAAAAGAAAGACAACAAAATTCAGTAAGCAGGAGTAGATTCATGTTCCAAAACATAGCTAATATCTTTTTTTGTTTTCTGACACGTGTTTAACTTTTACTTATCTGGGGACATAAGATTAGTCATCATTGATGAAGCATGATGAAACAGAATTAGCTTTTCCAATCATTTCCCCTCAAGTTTAGTCATTATTGGTGAAGCGTTATCTTTTATAATTATTTGTACTCATCAACCATAGTGGCACTGCACGAGCTAATTTCTAAACCATCTCTCTGTTTTATCATCTTTCCACACCATTTTTGAACATGAATCTAAGTCCCTGTGTAGACCAGAGGTAACCAGCTCCTCTAACTTTGTTTTTGTAAATGCAGCATAACACTGGGGAATTTTGTGTAAGCTAGACAAACCCACTTGTCCTTAGTTCACGCAACTATCAAGCATCTGTTACAGTAAGATTAGATTCAGGTTTGTTGAGTCCTTGGAAAGAAATGAACTCCTCCTTGGTTGGGGTGGGATTCTTTCATGCTTTTACCTTGGGGTACAGGCACTAGGCAGTTCAGGCCACTAAAGCCACCCCAGCCACTGGCTTCCCAGTTCCCTGTCTCAATCCCAAGCATAACAGGGAAACTGAACGTGGAGAGTTAGAACTCTGGAGTAGAAGGCGCTCCAAGGGAGGGCTGTCACTGCATAACCCTTCCCCTCCTCTAATGGTTCTGGACTTGGATGGAGGTGGAAGTGATCATTACTGAGATTGATGAGTTTTCAGTGCATATGGGGTTGAGCTCTGAAGGAGTCCACAAGCCTTGTCCAAGCTCCTTTCCTGAAGAGGAAAATCACTAATCTATTCAGGTGGCTGTCAGAATACACCAAGAACTCATGGTGTTACATCTATTTCCTGAGTTCTGGGATTACTGGGAACACGTGTCAGTCCTTCCAATCTGACTTCAGTTATGCAGCCTTTGTTTAGGACAGGTTTTAGTGCGCAGCAAATTCAAAGACTGACACAGATTAGATAGCCCCATGCAGCACAGGATGGTCTTGAACTAGATAGCTGAAGTTAACATTAAGCTCTGATTCTATCTCTCTCCCCTATTAGGCAAGGCTGGGTGGGGCTCAAACTGAATGCTAGGACTCGCTGGAGCTAGGCAAGCCCTCTCCCAGCTGAGCTACCTCCTCCCATTATCCTTATCCTTTACCACAGCTGTTCTAACTGCTGAGCTGACTCTACTGTATCAAACCCTCTGACTTCGGGCAAAGAGCTAAATATGTATATGCTATTACAGTATATAGAATAACTTCACCACCCATAAAAAAATCATATACTTTTTCACCTAGGAGAAGGTCTATAGTTTTCGTATAATATTTTTGCCTAGTTTTTGGTACTAAGCAGTATTAAGACTG
This sequence comes from Chionomys nivalis, assembly GCF_950005125.1. NCBI lineage: Eukaryota > Metazoa > Chordata > Mammalia > Rodentia > Cricetidae > Chionomys > Chionomys nivalis. The sequence continues at coordinate 5,921,529 of NC_080106.1, forward strand.
ACTTTGTAAAATGGGTTGGGAATTTTCCCTCCTCCCCTCCCTTCCTTCTCCCAGGTGTCATATATCCCAGATTGGCTTTAAGCTCACAAATAACCTCAAGAGACCCTGAACTTCTGATCTTCCTGTCTCCATCTCCCAAATGCTGAGAAAATGACTTACTCTCCCATACCTGATTTATGTGAAGCTAGGGGTGGAACCCAGGGCTTCCTGCATGCTAGACAAACACGTTACCATTCTATCGACCCCAAACTGAGGATGGCTGCTAACTTTTGAAAGAGATTATGGAGAATTTGTGTAACTTCATTTTAAAAGATTTGCTAGAATTTACCAGTTAATTTATTTGGGCTTAGTATTGTTTTGATAGATAGGTCAATTCACATTTTAAAAGATTTTTTATTTTCCAGTTTGTGTATGTGTGCCTGTGTGTGGATATGTGCACACATGCTTATGAAGGTCAGAGGTGTAGGATTCCCTGGAGTTAGAATTACAGACGGTTGTGAGTCACCTGACTTGGGTAGTGGGACCCAATCTTGTTTTTTATGCTGAACCATCTCTCCATCTCAATTCATATAAAAATTATATATGTGTGTATATAATAAAATATGCTATCATTAATGTGTTATATACATATAACATGATATTTATATTGTTTTATGTATGGGCATGTGTCAGGCTTAGGCCCTTACCTTTGGCTTTGATTTGAAGTGGGTTCTATTTCTAGCTGGTGCTTTTTGGCTCTCTTGCCTCAAGGTTTCTATGGAATCTCGTGTCTTTGGCTTACATCTTGTGTAGGAACACTGGGGCTATAAATTCACAACACCGCACTTGGATTTACATAGGTTCTGCAGAGCGAAATTCGAGCCTTAAGATTTCATGGCAGGTACTTTTACCTGCTGACCCACCTCCACAGCTCCAGAGTGTGTCCTTGTGTATTTTACGGCAGTCACATTTGTCAGCGTTCTTCACCTGACTTGGCAACTGTCAATCTGTGAGCGTGGAGCTGTTCGCAGTATTCTTTTATTGCTTAGACAATGTCTGTGTGCTGCCTGTCATGTGTGGCCGTGAGCACTTGGGTGGACAGTGAGTCTAAGGCCACACCGGTACCACTGCCCTACACCTCTCAGGATGCAGAGGGAGCACTGCCACAAGCGTGGGAACCAGCTGAGGGGATCTGAGGGTGTGGAAAGGAATCAGCTGTTCTCATCACGTCTCTTTATTCTTTCCTTCTCTCTTCTCACAATGTTTTCAGTTTATATACAAAACCAGACACATTTAGTGATTTTCTGGCAGTTATATGGATATCAGACATGCATTTCTCAGAGGAAAAAAACATAAGAACTAACAAAGCAGGTGCCTGTTACCTTACTTTATGTCTCAGAGGGGGCATGACTGTGAGACCCTCTGGCATAACGTTTTGTGTTTGGTTGGTTTTTTTGTTTGTTTGTTTATAAAACAAGGTTTCTCTGTAGCTTGGGAGCCTGGCCTGGAACAAGCTCTTGTAGACCAGGCTGGCCTCAAACTCACAGAGATTTGTTTGGCTCTGCCTCCCAAGTGCTGGGATTAAAGGCCTGTGCCACAACAGCCTGGCTTTTCAGGCATAATTTAAGAGACAGAAAGGGTCAACAGAGTAAGGGGCTGGGTTTTCTAAGAAGGGGAAAGGGGAGTTTGTGTGTTAAACTACATTTGTGTGACTAGTTAAGCTAGAAGTTTGTAGGTGGTGACTATAAGAAAATGCAGAAGATGCAGCAGTGCTGTGCACTCCCTAAGCATCTTCTCCCCCTTTTTCCGTGACTGGGCACACCGACGTGTGGTAACCATGGCAACTAGCATAAGTTGCAAAAGGAAAATAGATGGCATTTGATCCACATTGCCATCTTCTCCCAATGTTAACTGATTAAAGGGAACCTCTCAAGACTAGAGACAATATCTAAAGTAGTTAGACCCCCCCCCAAAAAAAAAATCTATGGCTATGTAGTGTAAAATCCAGAGCCCGACACTTTCAGCCTCTGGACCAAGCCCAGGCGACCTTGTTCCCATTGACACCCAATAAAAAGAATTTCCTTTCTCTGGGGACTTTTTGAGAATTCAAGTCACCCAGTATGTATTCTAAATATCAAGATTATACAGCCAAATGAAATGTCATCCCCCTAACTTTCCACATATAATACGTGCCAGCAGATGAAGTGTTTTCATGAGATAAGCACACGTGCAGCGAGAAACACCCACAGCTACTCTTAGTGGGGGATGAAGCTCTTAGGAAAGAGATGAAGCTAATCAGAACAATTGCAGACAGGAGCGACTGTTCTCCACAGCCTTGCCAGGTGGTGCTCCCTCAGTCACTCAGCTGGTAAGTCGGCCTGTTTAGTACTAGTTACCCTGCTGTAGCTCTGCTGGCCCTCATAACTGTATAATCTTCAAATCAGAGTGAATCCCTTCAAATATTTATGGCAAAAAGAAGAAAGTTTCAGTCTACGTTTGTGTATTAATTTATAGTTTATCTCCGTCTGCAGTGTAAAGAGGGGCAATCATTTTAGAACCCACTGTCTATAATATTACTTGGCACAAAGGAAGTGAACGAATATGGTTTGGATCTGCGCTGATAGAGACTGATCTCAGACTGGGTGTGAAAGTTTATACATAAATATTTTTCTATAGCAGTATGAAAGAGCATGCATTATACCCTGTTCAAAGTCATCATCATCACCCAGAGACATGTATGCTTGAATCCTTCTGTGGGTTTAGTATTTGGGTGGGAGTTTGCTGCGTATCCCAAGCAGGCCTTGAACTTGTGATCAGATTATCCTGCTGTAGTTACAGGCATGCGTCATCACGTCTGGCTGCTGGCAAACTTATTCCCTTGATGATATTTGATCATATATTAATTATAATTCGTGCTGTTCTGAACTAGAATAGAATTGAATATGTGATTTCTCGCCTACCCTAGTGTCTAAGTCTCATTTATCACTCCCAACATGTGAACAAATGCCAAGTGAATAAAGTGGTTTCAAAAGATTGATTTCTGATTCCCAGGAAGTGAGTCATTCTTCATTTCCAGATGTTTTGGCTAGTGATGTGCTATTACTGCTATGCTAGCATAGTTTTAATTTCTAGATACTAGAAGTTTCTAATCCATTACCATTCTTAATTAGTATGGAGTGATTAGTGTAACGTGGACCACAGATCAACAGCTATCTGCCTCTATATGGATCAGATACTGAATTGGATATCTTAAAAGAAATGTAACAACAAATAAGCAAATATAGTAAAGACTGTCTGGGGCTCACAAGGGCAAATTATTCACTGTTTGACCTTTAAAGACTGTTCTACCTCTAAACAAACCATGGATAAAATGGACAAATAATTCAGATATACAATTAGCTATTCTTTATTTTGGTAATTCCACCCTTAGGTATTTGAACAGTAGTATCTCTTCTAGTCTATCATCTTAACAGTTACTGTCCTTTTCACAATACAGTGTGGCTGTGTGTACTAAATGTGATATTCCTCCTTCAGGTATCAACATAATTAACCTTTTTAGTAAGGAGTGTCCTTCAACCCTCCCCTCACACAAAGGGTCTCTCTGTACAGCCCTGCTTGTCCTGGGACTCTCTCTGTAGAGCAGCCTAGACTCAAACTCAAGAGATCCACTTTCCTCTGGCTCCAAAGTACTGGAGCTAAGGGCGTGGGCCATTATTGCCCAGAGGTGTCCTTATTTTAAATTCACAACTCAAATAGGTTCTTCCAGATGAAGCCAGTTTACATTTATTTATGTATGTGACATTATTGGGACATACTTAATGATTACCTTTTATTATTAAAAGCACCTTAATTGGTACCACAGTGTTAACAGATCCTAAAGCAACCTACTCCAGATTTTGTGAGACACCCAGAAACGTGCTGCAGAAACGAACGACTAGATTAACTGGGAATCTAGCTGAAGTAACTCAGTACTTATGGGGGACTTTGAAGATGATTAACTGATAAGACATAAACCTTCTTTGCTATTCAGAAGTAGCCAGCTAAGACATTACTATATAATTTGTGGATTAAGACATTAAGAAAGTTTGTTGCCGGGCGGTGGTGGCGCACGCCTTTAATCCCAGCACTTGGGAGGCAGAGGCAGGCGGATCTCTGTGAGTTCGAGACCAGCCTGGTCTACAGAGCTAGTTCCAGGACAGGCTCCACAGCCACAGAGAAACCCTGTCTCGAAAAAAAAAACCAAAAAAAAAAAAAAAAAAGAAAGTTTGTTGCTGGGCGGTGGTGGCGCATGCCTTTAATCCCAGCACTCGGGAGGCAGAGGCAGGCGGATCTCTGTGAGTTCAAGGCCAGCCTGGTCTACAAGAGCTAGTTCCAGGACAGGCACCAAAGCTACAGAGAAACCCTGTCTCGAAAAACCAAAAAAAAAAAAAAAAAAGAAAGAAAGAAAGTTTGTTAAAATTAGAAAGAACAGTGTCTAATAAAGCAGACAAAATAAGCCTGGTGGGTTGCTTTTGGGATCTAGAAAAAGCTGGAGATTAAGGCTCCAGAAGGGAAAGGCCGTATTTAGTAGTCAGAATTACTGTTTTCTAAAATGCTACAGGTTGGGACACAGATAGGGATTTCTTAGTCTTCACAGGTAGGGCACAGCTTCAATGAGTCAGCAGTTGGTCTGCATTTATAATGACAAAGCCTGAGGCTGTCTGGGATCATTCACCCTTCGTTCCCTCATTCCACACTCACTTAGAAATTTCTTAATTGAATTAAGGGTAATTACTAAACTATATACGGAAGAAGCTGCAGTATTATTTCTGACTTTAGAAATACAAATTTAATCTTTCTTTTTTTTTAAATTTATTTATTATGTATACAGTGTTCTGTCTGCATGTATGCCTGTAGGCCAGAAGAGGGCACCAGATCTCATTACAGATGATTGTGAGCCACTACGTGGTTGTGGGGAATTAAACTGAGGACCTCTGGAAGAAGAGCCAGTGCTCTTAACCGCTGAGCCATCTCTCCAGCCCTAGAACTGCAACACTCACACTTGCGTGCAGGAAGCAAACTGGGGGAGAGGTAGAGCCGCTGATATGCATGGGGACGCTCAACAGCCATGGCTGCCGAGACTACCAAACTAGCTGGATGGCGGCTGCTCACCTCACTATCAGCCTGGTCTACATTACTGCAATGTGGTTCCCTTGTTTGACATAGACTGAAGCTTTCTGTCATTTTAAAATGGGTAACTTGTGGCGGCATGAGTCCATAATCTGCGCATTCAGTAGTGAGTTTGAAGCCAGCCTAGCAAAGTCTGTCTGAGACCTTTTTAAACACCCAGGGGCTGGAATTGTAGCTCAGAGGCAGAATCCTTGCCAAGTACAAGTAGGGGGGTCACTCCTATTACGAGCTGGGGGACTTCAGCTCCGGGCTCTATTCGAGTAATATCTATGAGGACTCTGTGCCCTTCTCCCCAGAGAGCGATGAGTGACCAGACCAAGCAAGAGAATTGTTTTTATGATGATTCTTTACTAGCAACTTCAATATCCAATACATCAATGGGGTTTACAGTCTTAATAGGCATGGGGGATTGATGATGGGCAACACACAGGCAATTCAATATCACAATTATTAATCCTACTGAACCTAATACATAAAACCAATTCATAACTTTAATCTAACTTATCACTTATCTATAAAACACTTCTTCTTTTTTTTTTTTTTTTCTAGACAGGGTTTCTCTGTGGCTTTGGAGCCTGTCCTGGAACTAGCTCTGTAGACCAGGCTGGTCTCGAACTCAAAGAGATCCGCCTGCCTCTGCCTCCCAAGTGCTGGGATTAAAGGCGTGTGCCACCACCCCGCCCGGCTTATAAAACACTTCTTAACCTTAATACAACTTATCCATTACTTATCTATAAAACACTCCTAAACCTTAACTTATCCATTAATTATCTATAAAATGCTTCTTAACCTTAACTTATCCATTAATATTTCCTAATCTTATCAATTATCCATAAAATATCTTTTAACATTTCACACACTAAACATATGTATTAACACATCTATGCTCTTCTCTTAACTTCTCACACACATGAAATAGCATCATATGACTTGATATTCCCTGGCTTAAAAAGGGCTTTTTGAATTTCTTCAGGGTGGGCTCTTGTCCGCGCTGGGGGCTGGGTAGTGAAGATCAACTCTTGACCCCGTAGTCTGCGCTCGGGAGATAAGGGTTCTGATGTTCCAGGCTGGTATCTGGTAGGGCCTTGGACTCGGCTATTCTGGGTGACCGAGTCTCAGGAGACAAGGCTTTTAGTTCTCTCGAAGATGAGGCTTTGCTCTCGGGATGGCAAAGCATTCTGAAAGGCAGAGTATCTAGTCTGTTCTCAGGAGACAGACCTCCAATGTCCACTCTCAGGGAATGAGGATTTGCATTCGGGATGCAAGGCGTTAAGTATCTGTTTTCGGGAGACGAAGCTCTGTACTCAGGAGACAGAGCATTAAATGTTTAGGCAAGGCATTTAATATTGCTGTTTTTCCGGGAGGCAGGCTAGGAGGATCTCTCTTTCCATGGAGGCCTGGTGCCAGAGCCATCGTGAGAAGTGAGATAACCGTCCTGCTTCAGCCACCTCTTTTAAGTCAGTTCGAAACACCCCCCCCCCTCGTGGGGGCTGGAGAGATGGCTCAGTGGTTAAGGGCATTGCCTGCTCTTCCAAAGGTCCTGAGTTCAATTCCCAGCAACCACCACATGGTGGCTCACAACCATCTGTAATGAGGTCTGGTGCCCTCTTCTGGCCTTCAGGCATATATGCAGAAAGAATGTTGTATACATAATAAATAAATATTAAAAGAAAAAGGAAACTGCCCCTCGTTTGATCCCTCCGATAACCAGATGTCCTAGGTTATCAGTATCGACTGGCCACAGAAGGGTGGGGGTCCCTCTTGTGTGGCAAGATTATTTCGTTACCACGGTTGCTGGGTGCAGGGCCAGATGGGTGTGGCAGCCTTCAAGTGGGCAAATGTTCTCTTAATATTTCACCTTAGTAATTTTCCATACCACACACAAGAAGAAATGCTTTTACGTTACACCAAGTTACATTCATTCTTATTCTATAAATTTCCTGCTCTATCTACACTACAGATTCCCCTTTTTTATTCATTCAGAGGAATCTGCTTCCATGCTCATTACATTCCATCCCCTGACTCCTGACATGTCAACATTAAAGGAGTCACTATGAGGCTCGCAGGCCTGAGGATTTACATAGGCTATCAGTCGCCTTCTATATGCTATGTAGGCCGTCTGGTCATTTACTGATCTTAAATTCCGATCTCCAGGAGTGCATGATGGTATACTCTGTAGGGTGCATCCTTTATGGCAATTTTGTGCGCATTTTATGGGCATGAAGCTAATAACCCTGCAATTCCTACTCTTCCATGTTTTATATCTATCCTACCAGTCCAAATAAGCGCAATATTCAAAAAGCATATCTTCTAAAAATGTTTTTGATATTGCTCTGATGCAATAACTTTCTAAGCTCTATGTATGAATTCTATCCAATTTACTCATTTCACTATACCAGTCTCCTTCTAGTAATGCAAATGCTCCCCACCTATCATGTCTTATCATACTTCTGATTAATTCATAATGTGTAACTTCCTTTGCTAAGAAAGCAACTGACTAAGATATGAAGCATATGATCAAATGGGTGTTGATGCCCTCTTTCCTTTACTCCATGTTTCATGTGCCAAACTATATGATTAAGTAAGCATGCCATCAAATCTTGTTTAATATTCATGGTTCCTAAAAACGTCATATTATATTTACTCTTACAAAAATGACATCTATCTCTATCTGTCACTCTATCCCCATTCTATCAAACAAGTCCACAAGTGCACTCCAGTGTTTATTATAATAATGCCAAATTACCCTTCTAATACCTCCTTTAGCTAGTAGGTCCAAATTCCTTTTAGAGGGTCCGTTTCTTCCCATTGTGGCACCTTAAAAAGTAATGCAATCTTTATGCCTACACCGGCCATTAATATAATCATCACTATTCATGCTGCCTCTTTGATCATTGCCCACCATGTTGGAAATGGTGTGCATATGAAATCTAATTGTATTAGTCTAGCAATCTAATCAAAAAAACTGCACTGTTGTCTTTTTAATCCAATCTTTATGTATATATGTATTGGCTCTTAATACTCCAACTATATTATGCAACTTATCTTGGTTGTATGCTAGGTTGGAATCATATTTCTGCATAGTTTTATGTATGCTATCAAATTGTTTCTGATTAAATTCAGCTATCTCCTGTATTTTTATCATTGTTTTTACATAATTATTGTAGTGATCTCTCTGTTTTATCATCCCATATGGATTGTCCTGTCATTACGTGGTGTTCCTCGTAGGATAATGTCGTCACCATCTCTTGTCCTTTCTCAGTTGTTACTACAGAGCAATTATGTAGCATCCAGCATCCTCTTACGTTAAACGTGTCTATAACCTCTTCTGTTGTGTCTTTCTGGTAATTTGTACAATTTATTATTGTTTTTATTTGTACAAATCAACCGTGTATAATCCCGTGTTATTGTATCTGTCATTATTGTTGCTGTAAGTCTTGTGGTTTCTATTTCATGTTTTGGTTCATGTGGGCATCCATATGTGCTAAGACTAAGATGGAAGCACTCTCCTATTGGAATATATACTGGTGTATCATTTAATGACACCCAGAGATATCTGTCTATAGGTGTGATCCATTTTACCTGTAGATCTGAAAACGGATCCAGTTTGACCATCGTTGCGCCCCAGGTTTTGTATTGCATGCCTGATGTGCATGATCTGTGTGTTTGTAATAGGTGCATTGTGCATATTCCTGCCTCACAGCCGCTATTTTGGTGTGGATTTAACATGGTTTGATATTCTGGGGTCCTTCTTCCTGTTCCTGTAGTAAATAGTGCATTTAACTCATCGGTTAAGCCTCTTAAATGCTCTTCATATGCTGTACACATTTTTTCATTATGTGTACTTTTCATTAATGACTTTATATTTTCTATATTCCACTGGTTTTCCTTTTGGAATATTTGGAATTCTGCTCTCATTTGTTGGGTTATTAGTTGTAATGCATCTAGACTATTCACTACTGTACTTATTGCTGAGGCTGTTTGTACGTTTACTTCTTGTAAGTGTCTTATTTCTGCCTTAATTGGTTCCAGCATTACAGCTGATGTTCCTCCTCCTGCTATTGCTCCCATGATTGCTCCTGCTATTAATCCTCCTACCAAAAATCCTATTGTAGAGGTTTCCTTCCAAGTCTTATGGGGCTATTATATTGTAATGCTAATGTATCTATATTGAATTTATTATAATAGTATTCTGGAGGCTGTAATATTGTTAAATCTATATCTAACGATATTTTTCTTATTCTTGGGTATAATATAACTCTAGAAATTATTGTTAAATCTGGGACCATTTGTTAAATTATTGGGTATAATATAACTCTAGAAATTATTGTTAAATCTGAGCTGTAACTATGCCTGCCCTTCCGGGAGGTGGGTTTAAATATCCTTTATGGTAATGGACTGTATACAGAGGCTACGTCTCGTTGTTATTATGGATTGCTCCTCTATATACTATTCTGGGGTCTGTTATTTTATAATCTGGTCAGTGGGAAAATTTTAATGGTACATATATTACAGATTGCCAGTCCTGTGAACATGAAGTGTGTGTTCCTTTTGGCATATGGGTTACCCAGTCTGTGATAGACCATTCATCATATTCTGGATTTATAGTTAATGATGAGTGATAATATGGTACCCCATAATGGTTATAGACTATGGTATTTTCTTCTGTTATATTTATCCATCTAAACCAATTTATTTTCTTAGTAATACCTGTCCTATAATGTGCTGTAGCCCTGGTATATTTAAACTTTTCATCTAATGATAATCCTATTGCTACTTTGGAGTGATTATTTTTTTCTATAAATTTGTATTGGGTTTTCTATAACAATCTTAGCTGGCACATATGATATATTTGAATATCCATAATAGGTAAACTCATGAGTAATTTCTTGTGTGATTCCATATTTCCTCTTTTTTTTTTTGTTTTTTTTTTTTGTTTGTTTGTTTTGTTTTTTAGTTTTTCAAGACAGGGTTTCTCTGTAGCTTTGGAGCCTGTCCTGGAACTAGCTCTTGTAGACCAGGCTGACCTAGAACTCACAGAGATCCGCCTGCGTCTGCCTCCCGAGTGCTGGGATTAAAGGCGTGTGCCACCACCGCCCTGCATCTTTTTTTTTTTTAAAGATTTATTTATTATGTATACAGTATCCTCAGTGCTTTGCCTACAGGCCAGAAGAGGGCACCAGATCTCCTTATAGATGATTGTCAGCCACCATGTGGTTGCTGGGAATTGAACTCAGGACCTTTGGAAGAGTAGGTGGTGCTTTTAACCACTGAGCCATCTCTCCAGCCCCCTCCATATTTCATCTTAACTGTTACATTCTTAATTTCTGCTTCAATATCCCATGGTATGGGGTACACATCTGTTATAGATTCCCAATGGCATAATTGTATGTCTGCTCTTATGATCCCTAGTTTATCTCTTGTGGTCATACTTTTTCCTCTATCCCACAATCCAGATCTAAGATATGGGAGTGTGTCTTTTAATACATACATTATATAATTATTCTGTGTTACAATATCATTATTGTCCACTTATGTGTGTTTCATTATATGTGCTTTCTCCCGTTGAGCCCTTGATCATATGAAGTTTTGGTGACTTCTCTGCTGTGACTGTCCCATATGACTGACTTTCCTCTGTAAAATTTCTTATATAACTTGTTAAGTATACTGTGCTGGCTATTGATGTATTTTTCGCTATTACTGCTAGATGGCCATGTGTATCATTAGTATATACAAAGGCCTCAGTTATATTCATCTTAATATCTTGTATATTAGCTACACCTGTTGTCATATTGTGATGTTTTTCGATACAAGCCCATACCATATCATGATGTGAAGTCTCATTATGTTTATCCATTGTTATAGCCAAATAGCATCTATGGGTTGCAATTTTACAAATAAATCCTATAGGTTCCTTGTATCTATTCACATGCCATGGTTGTGGAATTACAGATGTTAATACTAGTGGGAACCTCCAGTGTTCCACACCTGTCTTTAACAACTTTTTCCATGTTTCCATTGCCATTTTTCATTGCTTTCAATGTATGGATACATATTTTGCAAAACTACTGTTTTACCATTAATTGTTGTATTGTATGCTCTAGGTAATTTCTCCAAATTGTATCCTACTGATGTAATATTACCAAACCATGGTAGATTTGGAAAATCTGTTACACACAGGAAATTTGCTGTTTTATTGTTAACCTGTGTGTTACTAATTTTTGACCATAGGCTGTTTGGGCATTTATTTCCATATGGTTTTGGTATTGTCATGGTTCCATATTTTACTAGATTTGGTTCTGCAAACATGTCCTTCCATATCTGTACTGGTAAGGGTGTTGTAGGTTTTGTTGTGGTGCTATTATCCTATCTTCATAATTATTATCATAATTAGGATATTCATAATTTTGCTCATCAAATCCTTCTGATGTTTTGTTGTACCAATAACCTACCATTCCCTCGTCCATTTCTTTATCTAGTAGTACTGCAAAATGTCTTCTTACATAAGAAACATTCATTGCTGCTCCACACGTAAATGTGGATTGTGCATCTGTGTCAGTATATCTTGTTCCTGTAACTATAATTGTTTTTTTTTTTTTTTTTTTTTTTTTTTTTTTTTTTTTTTTTTTTTTTTTTTTTTTTGGTTTTTCGAGACAGGGTTTCTCTGTGGTTTTGGAGCCTGTCCTGGAACTAGCTCTGTAGACCAGGCTGGTCTCGAACTCACAGAGATCCGCCTGCCTCTGCCTCCCGAGTGCTGGGATTAAAGGCGTGCGCCACCACCGCCCGGCCTATAATTGTTTTATACTTATTATTGACTCTAACAACGAATGCATCTGGCTGTATTTCTCGCCAGTGCACCGCATAATGTGGCATTGTGTCTGTTTTTTTTTGTTGGTTTTTTTTTTTTTTTTTTTTGGTTTTTCGAGACAGGGTTTCTCTGTGGTTTTGGAGCCTGTCTTGGAACTAGCTCTTGTAGACCAGGCTGGTCTCGAACTCACAGAGATCTGCCTGCCTCTGCCTCCCAAGTGCTGGGATTAAAGGCGTGCGCCACCACCGCCCGGCTCATTGTGTCTGTTTTATTAACCCAGATTTCAATCCAATGGCATTTGTGTAGATTCATTTCCGTATCTAAATCAGAAGCATTTTTTGTCATGTCCTTCATGTAGGCTAGTGTGTGTGCATTTGATCCTACCACCTTTCTATATTGTTCACAGCCCGGTTGCCATGCATATTGTACACAGTATTGCATATTTTTGCCAAAAGCTGTGAAAAGTATTGGTCACTCTGACCCAATCTCTAAATGATGTCCAATATTCTGGAAATATTGCGGATTCATTATGTCTTGGCCTATTTGCTATCTTTCTTCTTGTAATCTTGTTTTGGTTATAGTGTTGGTGCTGGCTATAATTATTTGCCAACAAAATGCCACCAACAAAAGGTAATGTTTACAATTAAATCTTTTGCGTGATACTGTTTTGCTCCCTTTATTTCTATTGAATGATTGTATATATTCAAACATAATTTTCCTTTTAGAGTGACATCGATTATTGGTATTGCCAGGCACATGTAAAGTGTCCTGCACTGTGTTTTCCATGAGGGCCATTTGCATCCCATTCCTCATGCAAGATTTTCTAACCTTACCAATTTTAGGTCACCTTTCCCTTGTGATAGCCACGCGTTATTTGTGTGCCCTTCTGTTATTATTTCTGCAGGTGATATTCCCTGGTTTTTCAGGTTCCTGTAAATGGCGTGATGAGGTCTAATTAGTTTGTTATCTTGTACTTCTGAATATTCTATTCTTATATTTTTATGAATGGCTTCCTGTATTGGTGACTGTCTGTTTAGCTTTGGTCTTTGATTTAATTCTATTACTGCTAAATGTAAGGCTTTCCATAGTGGTTGCTCTTTATTCAACAGTTGTGATTTTATATTTCGTTGGTCAAACCATTGTTTTAGTGCATGTGTTCCTATGTGTCCCAATTATTCATGTAATTTTAGAATTTCTTATGGGTGTACCTCTTTAGTTAGGTCTGGGTTCGATGTTTTAATCCAATTTTGTTTTATCTTTATTTTGTTTCCTTCCTGGGGTATTGTTTTTTAAATTGCCTTTAATTTAATTGCCGCTGCTGCCAGCTTATCTACAGTGTCGTTATATTTATGCATCTCATCTGTTTTACCTGTATGTGCATCTACATGGAACACTATGATTTTCATCGTTTTTGCTGCTTCTGCCATTTCTTTTTTTGTTTGTTTGTTTTATTGTTTTGTTTTTCGAGACAGGGTTTCTCTGTGGTTTTGGAGCCTGTCCTGGAACTAGCTCTTGTAGACCAGGCTGGTCTCGAACTCACAGAGATCCGCCTGCCTCTGCCTCCCGAGTGCTGGGATTAAAGGCGTGTGCCACCACCGCCCGGCTTGCTTCTGCCATTTCTATCCATGCTTCTTTGGACCAGATATCTTTGCCTGCTATTTTCCAATTCTTTTGTTTCCATTTTCCTGACCAAACTGCTATACCATTGGTTACACACCAAGAATCAGTAAATATATGTGTAATATTCTGTTTTTCTCTTTGAGAGTGCGCCATAGCTAGAGCTGCAGCTGTAACTTCTGCATGTTGTGCTGACTTGCTCATACCACTATTTGTTAATATTGTGCCATCTTTGGGTCTATATGCTGCTGCTTTCCAATGTATAATATTATTTTTTGAGATTGAGGATCCATCTGTAAACCACGCATTTATCATCCCTGGATTATATTCTTCTGTCCCCGACAGCCCTATCGGCTTTGGTGTATCAGGGGTTTTGGTTATTTCTGGCAATTTTAATGCTGGTTTTTGTAAAATTTGTTCTGAAATGTTAGGTATGTTTCCTTTTTGGGATATCTGGTTATTTTTCAAAAATTCTTGTAAATACCATTTCCATTGTAGGACTTTACCGTCCATTGGTAATCCTGACCATGCTTCTCCGGTGCCTTAATCCAGTCCATTATTGGTGTGATTGTTCTTATGATTATTGCATTATTTCATAATAATGAATGTATTGTTCTTAATGCCTCATATACTGTCCAAACAGTTTTTTCAAATAAACTAAATTTATTTTCAGACCAGGGAAAGCGTCTACTATAAAAACCTACTGGTGTAATAGTTTTATCTGTTTTTGTAAAAATATTCCAATTGCCATATCCTTGATGATATAAAATATCCAATATTACTGTATGTTCTTGTTGTATAAATGTTAATTTACTAAATTCCTTAACATATTCCTGGCGTGTTTTTAATGCCTCTTCCTGTTCTTTTTGCCACATAAAGTTCTCTGATTTTCTTATTTAATATAAAGGTTGTAAAATAAGCTGTGAATAAGGAATGTGTTGTCTCCAATACCCAAAGATTCCTATAATATGTTGTACCTCAGTCTTATTTTTTGGTGGTTCTAGGGATTGTATCTTATCAATGACATTATCTGGTATTTTAGGTCCATCAGTGCTCCAATGAACTCCTAAAAATTTCACTTGTTGTGCTGGACCTTGTATCTTATCCATATTGATTGTCCATCCATTATCTCTTAAATGTCGGACTAAAATTCTTAATGTTTCGGTAGCATCTTCCTTTAGCTGTGCTATAATTAATACGTCATCTACATATAATATTTTACCTTTAACTTCTGGTAATGTTTCTAATGTCCATCAGTGTTGCATGTGCTATAATTGGACTCTTTAAGTATCCTTGTGGCAATCTTTTGAATCTATATTGTTTATTTTGCCACGTAAATGTTGTAATTTCCTGGCTTTCTGGATGCAACGGTATCCCAAAGAACATATCAGTCAAGTCTATTGTTGCTAGCCATTTTGGTGCATATTGTCTTATTTGTAGAAAAATATCTTCTATGTCTGGTAGATTACCTGGCATTCTGGGGAATTTTTCATTAATCCTCCTGTAATCTACTGTGAATCTATATTTTTCATTTGACTTCAGTATTGGCCACACTGGTGAGTTGTAATTAAAAGATTGTGCTTGTTCTATAATGCCCTATTTTAAAAGAGTCTGGACCGTCTGCCTCCCGAGTGCTGGGATTAAAGGCGTGCGCTACCACCGCCCGCCTTTTAAATATTTATTATGTATACAATATTCTGTGTGTATGCCTGCAGGCCAGAAGAGGGCGCCAGACCTCTTTACAGATGGTTGTGAGCCACCATGTGGTTGCTGGGAATTGAACTCAGGACCTTTGAAAGAGCAGGCAATGCTCTTAACCACTGAGCCATCTCTCCAGCCCCCTTCAACTCATTTTTAATAAGACTCTAGAGGTCTTTAAAGAAACTAATTTTCAAGTACTTACTGAATTGGAATATTATAGAAAATCTGATTTTGAGTCTTTTTCTTTTTAATTTTTTGAGACAGAGTTCCTCTATAGCTTTGGAACCTGTCCTGGAACTAGGTATTGTAGACTCGCCTGCCTCTGCCTCCTGAGTGCTGGGATTAAAGGCGTGCGCCACCACCACCCTGTATTTTTGTCTTGAAGGACTGCAAGTTAAACCATGTTGAAGTAATCAATAATGCCACTCTTTTTTTTGTCATTTTATTTCTTTTTTTATTTTTTTATTGAAAAAAATTCCGCCTCCTCCCCACCTCCCATTTCTCTCCCCTCCCCCTCCAGTCTGAAGAGCAGTCCAGATTCCCTGCCCTGTGTGAAGTCCAAGGTCCTCCCCCCTTGTCATTTTATTTCTTTTTGTATTATTTGTTGAAACATAATTTTCAGAATTTCCTAAAGTACTTTCTTCACATTTTTCCATCACTTTGTTCCAGGCAGGGTTTCACTATTGTCGGGCTGACCAATTCACAATACAGCTAATGTTGGCCTTGAATCCCTAATCCTCCTTTCCCCACTTCCCACATTCTGGGAATTCAGGTGTGTTATCCAACCCTTTTAATTTTATAATTTTATTTTAAGTTATTTCCAGATAGGGTCTCATCAAGTAGAGCATACTGGTCTAGAACTTACAATCTTCCTGCCTAATCCTCCCAAGTAGCTAATAAAGAAGGCATATGAACTATTTTTATTTTTTATGAAAGACAACATAATATTTTATAAATAAGTAGGAGCAATGCTACTTTCCATCCTTTTTATTCTCATGAAATTAAAACATTATGGTCTAGGGAGATGGCTCAGTGGGTTAAGTGCTGTCCACACAAGAATGAGTACCCAAGTTTGGATTCCTAGAATCCACTAAAGCTGGATGCATAAATGCAAACCTAGAATCTCAGCATCCTGTGTATGAGATGAGAGGTAGAGATCAAAAAATCCCAGAAAACCTGAGGGACAGAAGCAGCAAACCAAAGACCCAAAGTTGTCCTCTAACCCCCTTCTGTGCATGTGGCTCACATGGTTCCTATGAACATGAACACCCACATACACAAAATATAAAAATATTACAAGTCTCTTGTAATTTGTTTGCAAGGGAAACAGTGTAAAATTGGACATCATGAAGGTTGAACAGATTGTTGACACTGTCAATATTTTTTCTACAAAATATTCTTGTGTAACTGAATGCAAGTCTTACCAAATACTTTATAATAATAAGCCCGTGGTATTTTCACAGGTATTCAAGGACTACTGTAAGATGCAGGCTTCAACAGACTGACTGCACACAGTTCTACCCCTACACACAATGCAAAGGCTCAGCACACCAGCTATATCTTTAGGATTCCCTGTAGTACGGCTCCTCTCGCGATTTTGAAGACGCCTGACATATAAAAGCTTTAGCACACTGATTACATTCATTGAGTTTCTCTCCATTATATGTTCTTTTATGTATTTGAAGATTACTGGGATGTGCAAAAGATTTACCACATTGTTTACAATCATAGGGTTTCTCTCCAGTATGTTTTATTTGTTTAGGGATGATTGTGTTGTACAAAGGCTTTACCACATTGATTATAGTCATAGTCTCCAGCATGTCTTCTTTTATGCTTTTTAAGATATCTACGACACGAAAAGGCTTTACTACACTCATTACATTTGTAGGGTTTCTCTCCAGTATGTGTTCTTCTATGTGTTCGGAGATGACTGTGGTCTGAAAAGGCTTTACCACATTGATTGCATTCATAGGGTTTCTCTCCAGTATGTGTTCTTTTATGTATTTGAAGAGTAATTTGTTGTGCAAAAGCTTTACCACATTGATTGCATTCATAGGGTTTCTCTCCAGTATGTGTTCTTTTATGTGTTTGAAGATGACTGGGGTGAGAAAAGGCTTTACCACATTGATTGCATTCATAGGGTTTCTCTCCAGTATGTGTTCTTTTATGTGCATGAAGATTACCATGACGTGCAAATGCTTTACCACAGTGATTGCATTCATAGGGTTTCTCTCCAGTATGTGTTCTTTTATGTATTTGAAGATTTCTGTAATGTGGAAAGGCTTTACCACATTGATTGCATTCATAGGGTTTCTCTCCAGTGTGTGTTCTTTTATGTGTTCGAAGATTACTATGACGTGCAAAGGCTTTACCACATTGATTACATTGATAGCGTTTCTCTCCAGTATGTGTTCTTTTTTGCATTTGAAGATTTTTATCATGTGCAAAGGTTTTGCCACATTGGCTAGATTTATAGGGTTTTTCTCCAGCATGTGTGCTTTCATGCCTTTGAAGATGACTGTCATATGCAAAGGCTTTAACACACTGAGTACATACAGAAGGTTTCTCTCCAGTATGACTTCTTTCAAGCCTGCAAGGATAATTGGTACACATAAAACCTTTACCACATTCAATACACTGTTGAATCAATATATCTTATGAATAATTTTTACAATTTGGTCCAATTGTAAAGATAAAATCTAAGATTTTATCATGGGCTGTTTTGCATCTTTGAAGATACCTGTGATGGTAAGATCCTTTATTACATGGTTCGCATACACAAAATATTTTTATATGAGATTTTGCACCTATTTCAAGGGAGCTGGAAAAACTGAGAGCATCACCACTCTTACTGCATTTATAAATTATCCTATACATTAGACTCATAATCTATTTTTTTTTTTTTGGTTTTTCGAGACAGCGTTTCTCTGTGGCTTTGGAGCTTGTCATGGAACTAGCTCTTGTAGACTAGGCTGGTCTTGAACTCAGAGATCCACCTGCCTCTGCCTCCCGAGTGCTGGGATTAAAGGCGTGCGCCACCACTGCCCGGCTCATAATCTATTGTTAAGTCACCTAGGACAAACAGAAGTTTATGCTCAGTCCTAGTGCTCATAGGGCTTTTCTGCAGTGTTTGTTGATGTATTGAAGCTGGGAAACCAAATACTTGTATACTTGAATCAAATTCAAGAAGTATATTCAATGTGGGGACTGCTACATAACTTTTAATTGTTCTCAGAGAAAAGTGTTATGCCTGCCCATATCCCTATGCTCATATGACTTGTATCCAGAGTGACATATGAAGAATAACAAATAAAAGGCTTCCATATTGAAGTCACACAGTTTGACTTTGTTTCTCACAGACATGTGGTATAGGGATTAAGATTTCTCGATAACAACAGCACCTTGAGTCTTGGCCCTAACTGCAGCTCTCACGATACGCAGCCCAGGAACAACAAGTATATGAGTAACACTAGTTTTCCTATGGGCTGTATGCTTATTACAAAGTTTTGGAGATATACTTATTACCTATTCAACATGTATACCTTTTGTAAAATGAGTGGTATGAAACTAAATAGATCGGCAGTTCTACAGCACAGCTCTCATAGAACTATGATTCAAATGGTGGTATCTGTTAAGGAACCATTTCCTTGTCTTCTTTCTTAATAGAATGCCTTGCAAATGCAATTCACCTACCTGAAATTGAGGTACGGGTTTTGTGAGAATTTAATAATCTTCAATGTACATGAATTTATGTTTATTTACACTGTTGCTTCTGCTTACAACTTCCAGGACACATTACAATCCCTTCAGAGGCACGTTTGTATCAGCTTGCTCATGATAATTACCTTCCATGTTTTTGAGAACTTTGACAATGTTCCTCAATATTATGGTCTTCCCAACTGTATCCTAAAATATAGTACCAGAAAATGTAGGTATATTATTGAAAATTGTGCAAACTTTAAGTTACTATCTTTGGTGAACCTTAGAATCATGCCTGATTTATTCACCTCACTCTTCTTTCTCAAACTACAGAAGAGCAGCAAGAATCAAGGTAACAGTTCTCCCCTTATTTCAAAACCTGAAGGAAGATCCAGTCTTACCTATGGCAGTGAGGTTCCTGTAGGTCTCCAGCATCACATCTTTGTAGAGATTCTTCTGGAAAGGATCCAGCAACTTCCACTCTTCCCAACTGAAGTCAACATGCACATCATCATAGGTCACTGCCTTCTGAAATGACCCATACATGTGTACAACAGAAAGCATGAGAGTGACATTGTAAATATATACTTCTTTGACAGTATTGTCATACAATTGTGGTGCTCCTCATACTTATTACATGATAGACATTATAAGGCAATCCCCAAGTCACTTTAGAAGGAAACTGAATAGGAGCTTCACCTCTGTCATTTCTGTACACTGTAAATGGGAGATCATCGTGCAAGAGAAATGACTATGAAACAACAGATACAAGTAAACAGATCAACAAAAGGAAACAAACCAACAGTTCAGAGTACACAGGAATAAAAGTGTATAATTTCTAACTACAAAATAGAAAAATAAGATGGGTAAGTTGACTGTATTGGCTCACACCATTAACCGCTGCACTCAGAAGTTCCCGAGGTGAACACCAACCTAGGCTATGCAGTCAGTTCCAGGACAGTCAGAAGTACATATTAAGGCCCTGCCTCCAGAGGGAGAGATAGCTCAGCAGTTAAGAACACTGGCTATTCTTCAAGAGGTCCTGAGTTCAAATCTCAGTAACCACATGGTGGCTCACAACCATCCATAGTGAGATCTGGTGCCCTCTTCTGGCCTGCAGGGATACATGCAGACAGAACACTACATACATAGTAAACAAATCTTAAAAATAAAGACCCTGCCGGGCAGTAGTAACATACACCTTTAATCCCAGCACTAGGGAGCACTCAGAGGCAGAGGCAGGCGGATCTCTGTATTGAGGCCAACCTGTTCTGCAGGAGCTAGTTTCAGGGGCTGGAGAGATGGCTCAGAGGTTAAGAGCATTGCCTGCTCTTCCAAAGGTCCTGAGTTCAATTCCCAGCAACCACATTGGTGGCTCACAACCATCTGTAAAGAGGTCTGGTGCCCTCTTCTGGCTAGCAGGCATACACACAGAATATTGTATACATAAATAAATATTTAAAAAAGCTAGTTTCAGGACAGGCTCCAAAGTTACAGAGAAACCCTGTCCCCCATGCAAAATCAAACAAAAAAAACAGATTTTTTTTAGTGATTTTTTTTTGTAGAGTTATGTATTCACTCCAGTTCTATATTTACCTTCCAGAAACCTGATCTACCCCAAATTAAACTGTAACGTCAATGATATTTTACTAACTGGTACTGCATGTTGTGGAGGTCCAGAAAGGTGAGCCTATTTCTACCTTGTCTGATGGTCCAGAAAGGTGAGCCTATTTCTACCTTGTCTTATGGTCAAAGAGTTTGGAGGTTGTTCAAAATGGTTGACAAGTATAGCTACATGTCCCGACTCAGGATGTGTTTGCTTGGTTCTTTTGACACTAAGATGGCTCATACAGATAGATCCCTTCCATCCTCACAGATGTTCAGGACATGCATGTGTACTTCTGCTCCTCCTTTTGTACTGAGGTCACCTGGGGAGTGGCTGCCTTCAGGACACTTGGTCTAAGGTGGCTTCACTGCCTAAACAACAGAATGCTAATGACTTGGTGTCTCAAAGTGTTGAAGCAATTCATTGTTCAAGTTGTCATTTATATCATGTTTAAAAAGTTCACTTGGGAGGCAAAGGCAGGCGGATCTCTGTGAGTTCGAGACCAGCCTGGTCTACAGAGCTAGTTCCAGGACAGGAACCAAAGCCACAGAGAAACCCTGTCTCGAAAAAAAACCAAAAAAAAAAAAAAAAAAAAGTCTTTTGTTGCCTTATGGTAAATTAAACACGGATGATTTCAGTATTCACAGGAACACCCTCCAGGGACTTTTCTATGGTTTCTGTTTTATTATTTTTTACAAGTCTTAGTATTCTTTACTTATGTTTCTAAATCCCCAGGCCCCTACCCTGGCAAGAAGTGGTTTTGTCAAGACTTGTCCCCTACAGCATCTTTAAACAGTTACAAATGGACAGATGAAAATGTTAGCAATATAAATGTGGAGCATCAATAATCAACACAGTGCAGAAGAGAATACTCAGTTCTTGTTGGTCTTGCATATAGGTGGGCTCAATTGCAACTATCCATCATTCCTTGTTGCAATAAGGACGCTTGTTTGTTCCTAGCTGCTTAGCCCCAAAATAATCACACAGAAACTACTAATTAAAATACTGCTTGGCCCATTAGCTCTAGCTTCTTATTGGCTAAGTCTTACATATTAATTTAACCCATTTCCATTAATCTGTGCATCACCACGAGGTTGTGGCCTACCAGCAAAGTTTCAGCACGTCTGTCTCCAGCAGCACCTCCATGGCTTCTCCTTGACTCCACCTCCTTTCTCCCAGCATTCAGTTTAGTTTTCCCCACCTACCTAAGTTCTGTTCTGCCCTGCTATAGGTCCAAAGCAGTTTCTTTATTCATTAATGGTAATCACAGCACACAGAAGAGAATTCCACATCACCTCCCCTTTTCTGTTTAAATAAGAAGAAAGGTTTTAACTTTAACATAGAAAAATTACATATAACGAAACAGGTATTAAGAATTACAGTTACAATATTTATATCCACTTTATCTTTAATCATATCTAAGGAAAACTATAATAACTATTCTTCAATTCCATCAAAGACTCCTGAAGGATATAATAAACAGGAAGTACATTGTAAGCAACTTCCAAAACTCTAGAATTGACTGAGACATCTCACTACCTGGACAGTCACCCAAAGTTCTTCTGTACTGTTGGGGCTCCCATCTTTAGCCCACTGGCCCATAGCATTTGGCAGACTTTTCCACAAAGCAGGAAATTTCAAAGACAGTTCCACCTATATTGGCAGTTTGTCAATCACTTTCTTCTGTGTCCTCCAGAATGTTCAGAATACCATCAAAGACCAGCCTGGTCTACAAGAGCTAGTTCCAGGACAGGCTCCAAAGCCACAGAGAAACCCTGTCTCGAAAAACCAAAAAAAAAAAAAAAAAAAAAAAAAAAAAAAAAAAATTACCATCAAGCAGCCCAAGCAAGAACAGTTTCTTGCCCAAATGGAGCTTCTTTGATGCCCATCCTCCTCTTGAAGTGATTGGTGCTGCCAGGAACAGATGTGTCTTACTGCCATGAAAAAGCCCTAAAACATGCCATATTCTGTAGTCTTTGAAGGGTTTTTGTTTTTTTTTTTGTTTGTTTGTTTTGTTTTTCGAGATAGGGTTTCTCTGTAGCTTTGGAGCCTCTCCTGGAAACTAGGTCTTGTAGACCAGGCTGGCCTTGAACTCACGGAGATCCGCCTGCCTCTGCCTTCTGAGTGCTGGAATTAAAGGCGTGCACCACCACCACCCAGCTTTAGTATATATTCTTGAGTATTTCTTTTGGTCTGGAAGTCTAGATTGGGGAGTAGCTTGCTCCTTTTGTACAGGACTCTGAAATGAATTAATCCAGCAGTTTTATTGAGTGTGCCTTTAGTGAAATTCATTTAGGCTCCTGAAAGGTTTGAAGAATGCCTATCTATCTGAAATTTATCTCTGTATGTACATCTAGAAAACCTAACATGACTACAAGCTTGATCATTACAGATGGGTATCTATTAACCTGTATTTCTTAGTTATATATTACATTTTTAAATGAGCTTCACAAACATAATACCATAATCAAGATCAAAAATACAGTATAGGGGCTGGAGAAATGGCTCAGTGGTTAAGAGCACTGACTGCTCTTCCAGAGGTCCTGAGTTCAATTCCCAGCAACCACATGGTGGCTCACAGCCATCTATAATGAGACCCAGCGCCCCCTTCTGGCATTCAGGCACACATGGAAGGAATGTTGTACACATAATAAATAAATAAATCTTAAAAAAAAAATACAGTATAACAAAATTGACCTTGATAAACCAAGATCCATACCCATGTAAATCTCTATAGCATATCCCCCTTTAATTGTAAACAATATTTGGGAATTCGGTCATAGTACTCTCCAAACTGCTTCCTGCTGTTTATTGTGTGAAGTAATTTTTTTTTTTCTTTTTTGGTTTTTCGAGACAGGATTTCTCTGTGGTTTTGGAGCCTGTCCTGGAACTAGCTCTTGCAGACCAGGCTGGTCTCGAACTCACAGAGATCCGCCTGCCTCTGCCTCCCGAGTGCTGGGATTAAAGGTGTGCGCCACCACCGCCCGGCAGTGAAGTAATTTTTTGAGGGGTGGTCAAAGTGACCTTTCAGGGGCTCTTGGTCCATCAAGCCATATTAGTCTGGAAGCAATCCACAGGTTTTCATCCTCTGTGGAAACAAAAGAACCTCTTTTCCAAGCAACATATCCTTAGACCCATATTTTGAATTAAAGATACCTTTAAAGTATATTTGTTGGTTACTTAGCTCCTTCACAATCAAAAACTTCAAAGAAAACACAATAATATACACAATCCAGGCTCAATGCAGGACGGTCAATGGATGTGTTAAAAGCATTTGGGGTCCATGGCTAGGAAATACTGACTTTGACATTTCTAAATGTTTTTCTGGACGCACAGAGCAACGAATAGCTGAAGAAAGAGAGCAGGACCACGGCAGCCCAGTGATGGCTGAAGTCGGTGAGCAGACACCCCCTCTGCAAAAATCATGGCCTGAACATGCTCTTCCTGCCCCACTCTTCACCCCAACCTTACAGTCTTCAGAGTAAATGATAGTCTTGTCTTCTCCCAGGCCTGGCCAACTTCCTTCCCTGTACCCTAACAGCTGAGCTCTGAGACCCATCCAAGTACTGACATTCCTGCTCTGCGAGACGCAGCTGCCTGCCACCCCTGCTGAAACCTCACCCAGTGCTGTGGCCAGAGCTCGGCTTTCTATCAGTTCTTAAGTGTGGTTCTCCCTCACAAGACCATACACTCCCAAAGTCCTTTCTTTCTAGTAATATCTGAGCTAAAGCCCATGATAAACATCTCTTTTTACCCAGGTGTGGTCATGTGAGGCAGAAGCAGGTGGATCTCTGCAAGTTCCAAAGCTAGCCTATCTACAACATAATGAGTTCCAGGCCAAACAGGATTAGAAAGTGAGAGACTGTGTCTCAAAACAGACTCAAGCGAAAAATCTCTACTTAATAAATTTTAGAGCTGTGAAACAATTGTTTAACAATTAACAAACGCACCACGCAACTGTCCCTTTACTTCTGAGAGTCATCAAGGGACGGTTTTCCTAGTGTGATACCCATCTCACCGACGGTTCTAAGGAGGTAAGACTAGGAGCAGCCAGCAATACGATCTGTGTAAAGGGGAGAGCCAGGAGAGCAGCTAGCACATACGCTCCTGGGGAAAGCCCAGAATTATACAGCCAATTATCCGCCGGCCTTGCCAAAAATGGGTTAAATTCTCCCTCACCTTGCCAAAAAGTATTTGTTCATGCTATTTCCAAGCCTTGTCCCACAAAGAAGTCACATGGCTCCCGGCACAGGGGTTTCAGGACAATATCTCTTAGTCATTTCAGGTGTCAGCCACTGTTCCCCGTCTGCCATTCTCCGAAATGAATATAGACAAGCATGGTATCAGAGCCTGGCAGATCTTTTTTAATTTGAGCCCGTTTGGTCTACAAAGTGAGCACGATAATAAGAAATGTCTTAGTAGCACACACACATACACACACAAACACAAGCACATAAATATAGTTGAATATAATTTTGCATTGTTCGAGACAAGATCTCATTATAGAAAGCTCCAGTTGGCTTAGAACTCACAATGGGTAATTATATGCTGAATTATATACTGAATATTTTAAAACAAATTCCAGTAAACATTTCATTCTATACCATTGGCTCATTATTCAAAGCCTGGCAATTTTCTATAAAAGAGGGAGCTTCCAACAATTTTCCTCATATTTACTTATACTTCAAGAGAACTGGAAGTGGGAGAAATTTCATAATCTTTATGTTCTTAGGTTGTTTTTTCTCCATCCAATCATTCTATGGAATCAATTTTTTTGAGCTTTTTCTAATTTAGAAATATTTTAACTAGCGCATTGTAAATGGAGGTGTTTGGAAGTTTTGTTTGAATGCTAAGACTCCAACTATGGGAGCTGAAACAACGCTTACCAAAGTAAATACCTCAGCTGCCAGTAACCCAATGAGTTTTTTTTTTTTTTTTGGTTTTTCGAGACAGGGTTTCTCTGTGGTTTTGGAGCCTGTCCTGGAACTAGCTCTTGTAGACCAGGCTGGTCTCGAACTCACAGAGATCCGCCTGCCTCTGCCTCCCGAGTGCTGGGATTAAAGGCGTGCGCCACCACCGCCCGGCTTCCCAATGAGTTTTTAAGAATACTTTTCTAAAATAGGTAGAAAATTTCCAGTTACCATATTGGAATTGTTGAAAAACTACTCTCTTTTAAATTTTCCTGGGGTGAAAAATAAAAGGTTGTTGGTTCACAGTTATAGCACTATTTGCTGTACTATCAACACTGAGTTAAATAGCTGTTGTTGTTATTTAACATGAACTAAAGGATGACTATATGTGACCACTAGATTTTCTATTAATAACACGAGGGGCAACTATGCAAGCCTATGTGTATGTAATATGACTGTATCAAAGGTTTATTAGCAGTGTCTCATATTATTTTCTCTCTAATGAATAACAAAACATGTACAGCCTTTGTTAGAGGTTCTATTGCTGTGAAGGGATACCATGACCACGGCAGCTCTCATAAAGGGAAAACAACTTGGCAGCATACATTTTCAGAGGTTTAGTCCATCATCACGGTGCCACGTGGTAGCATGCAGGAAGTCGTGGTGCCGGAGACACTGTACATCTTGACCCACAGGCAACATAAAGAGATGAGACTGGGTGTGGCTGCGCATATGAGACCTCAAAACCCACCCCCACAGTGGCACACTTCCTCCAACAAGGGTACACCTCCTAATAGTATCACTCTCTATGAACTTACGGGGCCAATTACATTCAGACTCCCACAGGTACTAAGTATTAATTGATAAGTATTCTGAAATCCCCCGTTGCGGGTGTCTTTGACTCATTTACTTGCTTTTGGGATCCTTACCTTCAGACTGGGCTGCCCAATCCAGCCTCGATAGGGTGGTTTGAGCCTAGTGTCATTCATTGTACCTTGTTAGACCATTGTGTGGGATGGCTTTGTGTGTCTACTTGACACCAAGCCAGAGGCATCAGAAAGGAGGCAGCCTTAGTGGATGAAATGCCTCTATGAGATCCATCAGGAAGGTATTTTTTCCTCAATTATTGATCAATGGGAGGAGGGCCCAGCCAATTGAGAGTGGTCCCAGCTTCTATAAGAAGGGAAGTCATTTGGAGTAAGCCAGTAAACAGCTCCTCCAGGGCATTTGCATCAGCTCCTGTCTCCAGGATTCTGCCCTGGTTGAGTTTCTGTCCTGGCTTCCTTTAATAGTGAACATCAGTCTGAAAGTGCAATGCAAATTAACCCTTTTCTCCCCATCTTGCTTTTTGGTAATGGTGTTTCATCACAACAATAGAAACCCTAACTAAGACACCATGTCTAGTTGGTATCTATGAGAGACCTCCTCTTCTCTAAAGGAAAATGGAAGGGGGGAGGTTTGGGGAAAAGGCAGAGGACTGAGAGGAATGGAGAGAGGAAATGGTGCGGCTGGGATGAGGGAAGAATAAATAAAACATAAATGAAAGAGAGGAATAAGAACAAGCAAAGGAAGATAGAATCAAAGAAAAACAAAAACTCAACAGGCCAAATCTCAGACAATGGGGCTTCATTTTCAAAGGGCATAGATAGTGTTGGGAGTAATTGAGTCCTGGCCTTCAGCTGCTCTTCCCTGCTAGAGCCTTCTAACTGAAGTTACTAGAAGCTGTGCCTATCCTAGAGGATCAGAGGATGGGATTTTCACCTGTTGGCCATTGACTGCAGGGTATTTAAGCCTCCATGGTGCTATTAAAGAAGGGCTTTTGTACCAGCGATTAGAAGTCCGTGTGTCGGTCTGTCTCTGCGTGTTTCCTCAGCCTCCAGCCCCTTGCCCGAAGCTCACGAACTGGGTTCTAGCACATAGAGCGCGCGTGGGGGGCAGCGGGCAGATAGCTCTATTTCTGCAACTTCTCACAAATCTCTGTCCTTTGCTACATCCAATCCCCATACGCAGCTCTCAATGGCAGAAGTCTCATAGCTTGGGATCTCCACATCCTGTGGTCTCAAATTCAACCCGCCTTCATCATCACCACTGCATACAATGAACTCACACACTCTCCTCACTGAGGGTCCGACTCTATCAAACACAGATGGGTATAATAGTGATGAACTGACCACAGGAAAAAGATCCATCCATAACTTTTAAACTTTGCATCTTTCTTGTTTCCAGAATCAGTACAACATAGGAGACCCTGCCAAGTTTGGATGGACCCCACCAAACATGCACAACTGTTATTACAGGTTCTGGATGAAGTTCCTTCCTGGGACTAGAAATCACTTTTCTTACTCCTTCCATGAATCAAAAGCTCAGCTGGATGGAGTCTTAGCCTTGGGGCACATTCCTAGACTTCCTGCCTCTTTCTCACCACCTGACTGACATATGAAACTCCCTACTGCTGTTTTTCTCTGCAAAACAGACTTTTCATTTCTTTCTAAGCCCATTTGTTTTTCACTGTAGACCTGAGTCTTAGTAATAACCACCCAGCAGAGGCAATAAATATTAGAATAATAAATAATAAATAAAATTATCTAAGAAATCAGCCCATTACTTTTTAATACCATATTACTTACTTTTTCAGTACATGGCGAGGATAAGAAAAAATTGGGGGGCCGGGCGGTGGTGGCGCACGCCTTTAATCCCAGCACTTGGGAGGCAGGAGGATCTCTGAGTTCGAGACCAGCCTGGTCTACAAGAGCTAGTTCCAGGACAGGCTCCAAAACAACAGAGAAACCCTGTCTCGAAAAACCAAAAAAAAAAAAAAAAATTGGGGCTAAAATATCCCACAAATGACCTCTGGCTACATTCTTCATGGAGTTTTATAAGCACCTGTGCTAACTTACCAGGCCACGGTCACCCAATGGGGCCACAAAGGAAGAAGTCAGGCTTTGGATAGCGGGACCACAGCAAGTCAAGGCTGTGACTGATTTATTAACAGCAATCAGACTTTTATGCCTTGATCAGAAACAGAAGATAATGGCAATTTCCAGGATCAATACAATTGTAGTTGCCATGGTGTAAGGAAGTTTGCAGACTGTGCAGGGTACACAAGATTAATCTCTGAAACCAATTGTCCTGTGAAGCTCCCATTCATCCTTGACTACGAAGGGATCATATAGAGAAACACAAAGCAGCCTGAATGTTTCACTGGTTGGGGCAGGGAGGGGCTACATCAGGAACAGGAAGGTATATTGTGCCCCAGGAGCCATGGACTTTAACCTGAAAATCCTATGACACATGTCTCTCAAGGCAGATAGTCCAGGCCACGTCCATGGTTCCCTGCAGAGCCTTACCCACTAGAATCCTATAACCTTGAGAACTACTGTCTGCAAGTACTCTCAAGATTGCAATTTTCCAGGTCCTACTAGAACAGCTGATGGAGCTCTGTGAACAGCTTTCTACGGTTTTACCATCTAAAGTCCTAATACCTTCAACAGTCACGGGTCCTTTGCAAAAACAAAATCACCTTTGAGGCACCATTTTTTGTTGTTGTTGTTCAAACTTTCTTCTCCGTTGCCATCATTAAATTCTCTAACCAAAAGCAACTCAGATAATGAACAAGTTTATGTGGTTGATACCCCTAGGTCACAATCCCTCCTTGTGAGAGATTAGGATAGAAACTCAAGCTAATAACTTGTAGAAGGAGCTGAGGGCTGTGTTCCTGCTGCCCGGCTTCCACACCACTGGCTAGCTTTTGCCCCAAAATAACAACACACAAACTGTATTCATATAAATACTGCCTAGCCCACTAGCTCCAGCCTCCTACTGGCCAACTCTCACATCCTTATCAACCCACCTCAATTAATGTGACCCACCAGGAAGATTCTAGCGTACTTCCATCTTGGGCTGGAGCTTCATCGCGTCTGCCCTGGAGAGGAGCGGCATGGCGTCTGGCTCACTTTCCTTCTTCCCAGCATTCTGTTCTGTCTACTCCACCCACCTATGTTCTGACCTATCAGGCCAAGCAGTTTATTAATTAACCAATGACCTTCCCACATCAATAACTGAAGGCAACACAAGAGGAAAACATGGTTTCCTGGCTTTCTCTCTTGCTTAGTCACTGTCTCAGGCTCAGCTATCCCTCTAATCCAGCCCAGGACCACTTGTTTAGAGATACTGACAACTCAGTGGAAGAGCCTTCCCGCATCAATCAGAATCAACACAATCTCTCTCAGACACAGTAATCAGATGTTCTGATTGGGCACAACCTCAATTGATGTTCTCTCAGATGACTCTAAGTTATGTCATGTTCACAACTGAGGATAATTAGGAAAAAGATACAATAACATACAAGATGGCTTCTTTTTTCCCCCTGGTTTTTCGAGACAGGGTTTCTCTGTGGTTTTGGAGCCTGTCCTGGAACTAGCTCTTGTAGACTAGGCTGGTCTACGAACTCAGAGATCCGCCTGCCTCTGCCTCCCAAGTGGTGGGATTAAAGGCGTGCGCCGCCACCACCACCCGGCTCATATGAGATGGTTTTAAAGAAGCAAAGCCAATGAATTAATTATACCAGTTACTAAAGCAGCAAAAAACCAAACAAAGATAGCAACAACTGGAGAACACAGAAATGCCAGGAAATGAGACAAGGCAAGCCTCTAAGATCAAGCAGAGAAAACTAAAACTGTCTCCCCACAGAAAGTTCCCAAGCCAATCAAAACTCAAGGAACTCGGAGCTGGAGAGATGGCTCAGTGGTTAAGAGCATTGCCTGCTCTTCCAAAGGTCCTGAGTTCAATTTCCGGCAACCACATGGTGGCTCACAACCATCTGTAATGAGGTCTGGTACCCTCTTCTGGTCTGCAGACATACACACAGACAGAATATTGTATACATAATAAACAAACAAACAAATAAATATATTAAAAAAAAAAACTCAAGGAACTCATAACAAGATATTGTATGAATACAAATTTGGTGAAGGTCCATTATTTTCCAGAAAATGAACATAATTAGACTACAATTAATAAAATCAGCAGCACAGATGACAGCACTGGCAAAACAAGACACCAAGGAGACCTGCAAATATAGATGATGGTCCCTTAAACAAGACACCAAGGAAACCTGCAAATATAGATGATGGTCCCTTAAACAAGACACCAAGGAGACCTGCAAATATAGATGATGGTCCCTTAAACAAGACACCAAGGAGACCTGCAAATATAGATGATGGTCCCTTAAACAAGAACAAGATCCTAATCAAAATCAAACTCCAAGTAATCACAGCCACTCATCCTGTGCACTCAGTTCTCTCCTTTGCCAGTCACAGAAAAATTGTTGGAAGGCCTGGCGTGGTGGCAAACACCTTTAATCCTGGCACTTGGGAGGCAGAGGCAGGCGGATTTCTGTGAGTTCGAGGCCAGCTTGGTCTATGGAGTGAGTTCCAGAACAGGCTTCAAAGCTACAGAAAAACCTGTCTTGAAAAATAAAAAATAAATGAAAGAAAGAAAGAAAATTAGTTGGGCAAGGAGATTGTCCCACCAAAATTGGAGATTTGCTTGAAGCTTTCTGATGTTTTAACTTTGTAGAAAATAGTTTCGAGGGGCTGGAGAGGTGGCTCAGAGGTTAAGAGCACTGGCTGCTCTTCCAGAGGTCCTGAGTTCAATTCCCAGCAACCACATGGGGGCTCACAACCATCTGTAATTCTATCTGGTCCCCTCTTCTGGCATGCAGATAGAACACTGATTAAATAAGAAAGAAAGGAAGGAAGGAAGGAAGGAAGGAAGGAAGGAAGGAAGGAAGGAAGGAAGAAAATAGTTTCGACTACTGAAAGAATCTGATTCTCTTCTGATAAAGGAAAGGATGCCTGTTAGGATCACATAGAATACCATTTTGTGTTCTATACTAGATGACCTCCTGAAGCCAACATGAGGGTGAGGAAATGAAAAATTTTCAAAATAAAATGCATGATAACAGATTTTAAAAGAATCAGTATGCACCCAAAGCAGCTGGTTTTGCTCTAATTGCTTTATAAGTAACAAGCACTTTTGAAACAAGTTTATTACTGTTTTTTGTGTATGTTTGTGCATGAAGAGAATACCTTCTACATGCATACAGGTGACACAGAGAGGGTGTCAGATTAACTGGAGCCTACCAACTTGAGTGTTGGTATCTGAACTAAGGTCATCCCAAAGAAGATGTGCTGAGGACCGCCAAGACACATAATACATTTTATTCAACAAACCAAAGTCTTTCATAGATTAACAACAAGACCATCAACACCTAACTAAATAAATGATCCTTGGGAATGTGCTGCTTCAGTGTAAGATTCTGTGAATGGTGAATTTCTGCCTTAAAGAGAACACAATCCAACGGTAGTGCCCAGTGCTTTATAACAGGAAAGCTGATTACAAAGATACACAGGCGGTGGAAACACTCAGGATTATGAAAAACTAGTACACAGACTGATACAATATGGCTTCTATACTTACTACAAAGCCACAACAATCGAGGATGTATACAATGTTTGTGAAAGGATAAAGGGAATGGGGGGGGGAAGCCAAGAACAAAGGCAAGAAAATATAGTCAACTTTTAATCAAAAGACCTAGGGACGGGCTGGAGAGATGGCTCAGTGGTTAAGAGGGCTCAAAACCACCTGTAATGAGATCTGGCACCCTCATCTGGCATGAAAGTGACCATGCAGGCAAAACACTGTATATATAATAAATATCTTAAAAAAAAAAAAAAAAAGACCTAGGGAATCTCAGTCAGGAAAAGTGGGGTCTTGACCAGTGTTACCCAGCCCCCTATGAGTCCATGTGTATAGAAATTAAATAAACACAGACTTCACAACTTCTACAAATTAACTCAAGGTGACCCTTACACTGTTTCTGACCTCCAGTCATTGGTATTTGTTCTAAAGACAGACGCCCCATGCTCTAAAGCTCTCTGCAAATGAAGATGATCCCCTGCTGTGGCTCTGCAGCCTCTTACGGTTTGTTGTGGTTTCAGATAAACCCCGTCCCTCTGATGCCCAATCCCACAACAAACACAGAATAATTTAAAAATATGCCTCCTTCCGCACAGATTACGGCACAAGATGTGGAATCTGCTCTATTGACCTGCACAATACCATGATGCCTGAGAAACCTCTGCAGAACAGAAACCCTTTTGTCCACTGGAACTGAACTTCACCAAATCACATCATGCTGGCTGGCGGTAGCAAAAAGACAAAAGCATTCTAATTATGTACGGCTGAAGATTGATCCACGTCATCTCTTTACCAGTTCCTAAACTACTTGTATCATGCGTAGGACAAACCTGAAAGTAGAATTCAATATTCAGAAAGTAGGCCTTTACCTTTTCCAGCTCATTTTCCCACCGCACATCACAAGCACTACTGTCTGTGTGTGCACACTGGACAGTGAAAGCACAGCATCAGATCCTCCTATGCCGAGACTGCAGAGCCTCCCCCTCCCCAGGAAATCCCACACAGGGAGGCTCACAGGACAAGGTTCACTGCCCGGGTCATTACATGGACCAACAGAACCACAATCTGGCTCATGGTACATTCAAGTCCCAGCAGAAATGATAGCACAGCAAACCTGCTCTGAGCACCCCACACTCACCATGGCATGGCTTATGGTCTTTCTTACAACTCCCTACAGTCCTAGAAAGGACCTGCAAGCTAGTATTCCTACTGCTAAGCCTTGCCAGAGTCCCTCCTTAGCTAGGGCCACCCATCTGGATCTCAGAATATCAGCAGCTCCCCTACTGGGTGAGCAGAGATCTAATGACTCAGCACAGGCCTTTCCAGCTCTGCCCTTCCAGCCCAGCAGACAGAGCCCCATCTGAAAAGTTTGTATCAGAGTAGACATTCTTCCACGCTCCCGGAGCACTTCCTGTTCCTTGTTCAAGGCACAGGGTCCTTTGTGTGTAGATTGCTTTACACACTCGGTGTCCAGTGCAGCCAACCCTTTGATTCCTAGCTGGGAAGTCCTGCAGCTAACCAGGTCACATTCAAACAGTGATGGTTGTCAAAGGGAAAAAGAGGCCATGAGTTAGAAAACAATGAGGGGTCATGGTAGGGCTTGGGGGGCAAGAAAGAGACTCTGGAGATGATGTAGTTTTATCTCAAATAATTATTTTGAAAAGCTGAAACAGGCTTTAGTGCCATTAACTCCAGAGTCGAGGGATGTGTGAGAGAGCACACCAAGTGAGAGAGCACACCAAGTGAGAGAGCACACCAAGTGAGAGAGCTCACCAAGTGAGAGAGCTCACCAAGTGAGAGAACACACCAAGTGAGAGAGCACACCAAGTGAGAGAGCACACCAAGTGAGAGAACACACCAAGTGAGAGAGCACACCAAGTGTGAGAGCACACCAAGGACTGCTCACACCTTTCTCAGCCTGTGCATCTGAAACCCGGAAAGGAACAGTCCTGTAGACAGGGTAAGAACTTCTTACAAAGACCCTCTATTTTGATTAAGCTAGTGTAACTGCAGTAATTTGGTTACGCAGATTCTTGATTGCCCTGGACTGTGGACCTCCAGAAATGGCCACACGAAATATTTATGAAGCATCTAAGATTGGTTACCTGACTCCACATTGCTAATATCAACTACTGCCAAAGCAGGAAAGCTCTCCCCTCCTTCCTGCCATTCCCTTTTTTTTTTTTTTTTGGTTTTCTCTGTAGCTACAGAGCCTGGCCTGGAACTAGCTCTTGTAGATTTATTTATTTATTATGTATACAACATTCTGCCTGCATGTATGCCCACACGCCAGAAGAGGGCACCAGATCTCACTACAGATGGTTGCTGGGAACTGAACTCGGGACCAGCTGGTGCTCTTAACCACTGAGCCATCTCTCCAGCCCCCTGCCATTCCCTTTCTGTGCTGTGACTACATCAGATTCAGAGTTGATCAGTGACTCAGTTCTGGCATAGGTCCTTCTTCATCTGTAACTCCCCAGGAAAAGTCAGAGAGGTTAGATGACACTCATTCTCTGGTCTCTTATCCTTCTCACTGACCAGTCAAGGCCCAGCCTGAAAGGGGTTGCAGGACTGTCTTCCCACCACTGGGCAGCAGAGGCAGGATTAGGTGTTCAAAGCAATTCTCAACTTCATAGCTCCTGAGCTGTAGGAAATTACTGCTCTCAAGAGAAATAAATAAATCAATAGCACTTGAGAAAAAAGGAATTAGATACTTTTTTTTTGGTTTTTCGGGACAGGGTTTCTCTGTGGTTTTGGAGCCTGTCCTGGAACTAACTCTTGTAGACCAGGCTGGTCTCGAACTCACAGAGATCCGCCTGCCTCTGCCTCCCGAGTGCTGGGATTAAAGGCGTGCGCCACCCGCCAGGCCAGGAATTATATTCTTTTTTTTTTTTTTTTTTTTTTTTTTCGGTTTTTCGAGACAGGGTTTCTCTGTGGTTTTGGAGCCTGTCCTGGAACTAGCTCTTGTAGACCAGGCTGGTCTCGAACTCCCAGAGATCCGCCTGCCTCTGCCTCCCGAGTGCTGGGATTAAAGGCGTGCGCCACCACCGCCCGGCCAGGAATTAGATTCTTAAAGATCACAAAACACTGGAGAACGAGACAAATAGGGAGAGGAACTCTAATGCACATAAAGAAAATGTTAAACGGGCGATGGTGGCGCACGCCTTTAATCCCAGCACTTGGGAGGCAGAGGCAGGCGGATCTCTGTGAGTTCGAGACCAGCCTGGTCTACAGAGCTAGTTCCAGGACAGGCTCCAAAGCCACAGAGAAACCCTGTCTTGAAAAAAAAAAAAAAAAAGAAAATGTTAAAAATGGTACCAAGTTAAATGACTTTTTAAAATGATAAAAATAATGCATTTTTAAGATTAAAAACTTAGTTATACTGACTGTGAGAAAGAGTAGGCCCTTCCCTAGTAGAGGGAAGGCCATTACTAAAGACTGATTGATCTTGACTATATGCACATGTTGGCTGCCGAGATCTGTAACCCGACACACAGAGTTCCAATCAATCATCTGTGTCTCAAACTTCCAAGCCGACTTAACTGTGTGAACCAGACTGAAGAGATCTGCACAGGAGAGTTTCCTAATTGCAAATTCAATATTCATTGCTTCATGGTAACTTTCTCAAACTGCACACCCACCAATCTGGTGACGTGAACTGACACACGCTGTGTAATTACAGATTAGCTCCTCCTGCCACGGCCGGGTCCTCTTTCATGACAGTGACTCCAGCAGCTGCCAGCTTACCATTTCCCCTTCACTGCACACAATAAACTATTCTCCGGTTCTGATCCGAGGGCTCCACACACAAACTGTTTTCCTGTAACTGCAAAGGACAGTCGACTCCATGACTCAAAAGGATAATTTTAAAACTCTGAGGTAGCACAGTGATTTAAACTGTTTGCAGGTGTAATATAGAGGAGAGCAAGGTCATTGCCCTGAGTGCAACAGTCTGAAATCAAGGCCACCTGAGTCAAGAGAAGAGCGCTCGCCTCAGAAACATTTCTAAAAGGCTGGAAATGCAGCTGCACTAAAATTATGTCTTCCCAGGGAGAAATCACTCCACACAATTAAGAGATTAATAAAGAAAAATCTCCGTAACGAGAGCCTGCATCTATCTCTGTCTAATGCTCAGAGGAGCAGCATTGACAGAGTCTGCATTCCACATTTGCTGTCATCCCTAGTTTCTTTTAGGGTCATGCACCAGGTTACACTCTGAACAATTTAAATGGGGACAGGAGACCGAAAGTGTGGACACTTAGGCAGATGGGAGACACAGTAAAGACATTATCAGAATTATTTCTGAAGGACACCAGTGACCTGATGCAGCAGGTCATTCTTCAGTGACAGGGTCCTGAGGGGAAAGGGACTGGGAATGAGGAAGACAGGAAAAGGAGAAGGTAGAAAAGGTAACAGCTGGGGTGGGAGGTCTTACACAGCTGCGTCTCATGTCAAGCAAGCTTAAGAAGAACAGCATCTCTTCTACTAGTTACTGGGGGGATGGAAAGAAATGGGGAGCTTCTACAAAGTCAGCAGCAACTACCACACAATGAGCAAAATTCAGAAAATTAATTAACCGTTGCACAAGGAGAATGCAGGGTATCTCAAGAACATTACTGACTAAGCCCACAGAGGCCTTGGAACTAACAACCATAGCTCCAGTGCTGGGAAGACCTTGGCCCTCAGGATTAAAGGAACCCTCCACAGAGGCCCTGGCCCCAGACCACTACCAGCTCTGTATTCCTGCTTTTAGAAAAGAAGCTCTGTCTTTTTCTCAACACACCAAGGCCTTAGGCAAAGCTCCCAAGCTGTTATACCATCCCCAAGAATGTTCCTCCTCCGTGCCTCAGGGCCTAAATGAAAGCCTTGCTTGACCAGGACAGTCCTGAAAACAAGTGTTTTCCTTTTCAAATACTTGTCACCTGGTGTCATACTGCCCCTCTCTCAGAACTATCAAGGAGAAAACTGGAACTGTAAGGCAGACCTAGCCTTTAGGTGGGTTGTGACCCCGCAATACCTCCCTGAGCAACTTGTTAGAGGTCTGTTCTTTGATACAGGGATGGGCCTATAGACTGGTGGTCACTCAAGGGTGTGGGTCACCTTTGTAATGATTTGGAGCCAAATGTCAGGAAAATCCTGGTGGGAAAAAAAAATGTGGACCATACTACCCTTATCTCTACCAGGCCTGGTTAGCATATAATCATCTTTGGGGTGTTTGAGAGACAGATAATTCCACTTTATGAGATTTACTAGCTCTAAGCATTGGTAAATCCTTTAAGTCACCAATTCTGCTCGTCTACATCACAGCTAAATGTGGAGTCCTACCCAATACACGAGATGCCTTTTACAACCTCCACAAAACTACCTGTAAACGGACCTTACAAGTAAAGGTTAAATGAAAAGTGCTGCTGTCCTTCTAGAAGATACTGGAGAAACCAGGCCTCTCCGAGTTAGGCAACCCGCCTTCCCTGACTGCACCAAAAGCGCATTGTTGTTGACTCCAAACACGGTTCCACACACAGCTCCCTGCGCCCAACGCGCTGCACAGGTGCAGCCCACAGAGCAAAGTCGTCAGAGGACCATTCGGTTCAGGGAGTTGCAGGGACCGCTTAGGAACTCACCAGACAGGGATTCTAACCCAGCCCCGGGGAGTCCCAGTCACACCGGCTCCTACACCTCACCATCTGCTCTTCCCTATCGGGGACCGCAGCCCCTCGCTCACCATGTTGTGGACAGCCTCCTCACAGCTCCCCGCAGCAGCGCTCACAGCACAGCACGCGAAAACACTGACACCAGCTCCTCTACAAAGCCAAGCCCGCAACCACGCTCCCGGAAGAACCCTGAACGGCTTCTGATTGGCAGTTCGGCGTGGAGACCCTGATTGGCTGGTGAGGCCTGAGTGACAAGCGCACCTCCCTTTGCATTACGGTGTGCTTAAAGAACCTGCACAAAAGTTTCTGACCCTGCCTTCCAGCCCAGACCCAACTACACCCCAGATCTGCAAAGGTTTGCA
The DNA here is from genome assembly GCF_950005125.1 of Chionomys nivalis. NCBI lineage: Eukaryota > Metazoa > Chordata > Mammalia > Rodentia > Cricetidae > Chionomys > Chionomys nivalis. The sequence continues at coordinate 5,959,511 of NC_080106.1, forward strand.
TTTCAATAGCACTTGCCCGTGGCTCCAATTGCTAGCCCTGCTATCAACCCGCACTCCCTTAGGCTTTTACACTTCTTCCTCCTGAATGAACGTGACTGGTCTGCACAGCCGTTTCCTCTGCCTGTGTCTGCATAGCCCTTTCCTCAATGTGGCATGGAGTGATTCCCTGTGAACAGGTGGAAGGGTGCCCAGAATATTAACAACTTTAAAGAGTGATTTAAAGGCCGGGCGGTGGTGGCGCACGCCTTTAATCCCAGCACTTGGGAGGCAGAGGCAGGAGGATCTCTGTGAGTTCGAGACCAGCGGACAGGCTCCAAAACCACAGAGAAACCCTGTCTCGAAAAACCAAAAAAAAAAAAAAGTGATTTAAGGACACAAAAGGAGATGTTTGTTCTGTGGCTTCACGTTGAGTTCAGGTGAACTGAAGGAACTTTCACAGGCTCTTCAGAGAGCCAGGGAGAGAAATGCAGGGACCTGAAAAGACAACAAA